>NC_057926.1:0-1204576 GCF_018873765.1 Telopea speciosissima
GGCTATGGACTGTGGCTTTGTAGGGTCAGCACAAGAAGCAGAACTTCGAGGACTCCAAGCAGGGCTCGAAAGGTCACTTTCATTGGACTGTAAAGAGGTAATTATTTGGACGGATTCCCAGTAGCTTCGTATTGGTTATCGAACTCCAATATGTTCCCCTGGCCATGGGAACTTTTTGCTCTCTTATTTGATGTTTCCCACTCCCTTTCCTCCTTTCCTCCTTTCGGTATGTATTAATTATCAAACAACCCAGAACTTACATACATCCGGTAGATAAGCTTACTAGATTTGCCAGGACACATAAGTCTTCTACGACTTGCATGAACACTGTTGTAAATATTATGTTTAATTAGACGCTTTTCTTTTTCACCCAAAAAAAAAAAAAAAAAATCAACATTAATGAGATGATTAAGAATCATAACCGGTAGATTTTTTATGGTACCTTCACTGGAGAGGCGATTTTCATCACCCACTAATAACGTGATTTTTGGGGAAGCTTCAATAGCCAAGCCGAAATGCTTTGCGACGCGGCTTTGCACGAAATTGTGGGGTACTACCCCCATTAATCAAAGTTTGAATCGGAGAACCAGTGATGTAACCCATGAAGGGTAGAGTTGTGGGGGACGTTGGACCAACCATGTCGTGATAAGAGATCTCCGATTGAGGGGCAGGGTCTTCCAGAAAAGCATTCGGGATTATTGACGGAGGTTTGCCGTCAGGGTTGTCATGCAATACCACCTCGTCATCGTACTCATAGTAGAAAAAATTGACGAGATTTGCACCGATGTCATGGTGAGAATTTTTCCTCAATATTATAGCATAACCCCTTCTCGCAACGAAGCTGCATCTCGTGGGAGAGAGAGAGGCATTTAATGGGAATCCATTGGGTGGTTGGGACCACCAATAATGGAGGCGGCGTTGGTGGAGTTGACAGAAAAGAAGAGTGACCATCTAGATTCTAGAAACTTGGCCTCG
Organism: Telopea speciosissima; assembly: GCF_018873765.1. Taxonomy (NCBI): domain Eukaryota; kingdom Viridiplantae; phylum Streptophyta; class Magnoliopsida; order Proteales; family Proteaceae; genus Telopea; species Telopea speciosissima. The sequence goes on from NC_057926.1 coordinate 976, forward strand.
TCAAGGCAAGCCAAACCCACAGCCTGAGCCATTTATGTAGGTCTGAACGCCAAGATCTCACTCCGAATATCGGATTGAAGTCCTGAAAAGAAGCAGCTATCGAGGAATGATGGAGAATTATTAATGGTGCGATTACTCAAAGCCTCAAAGTGGGACTGATATGCTGCGACAAAAGTCATCTGAATCAACTTGGCGAGGGTGCCCTGGTTGTCTTCAAACTTGAAGGGTCCAAAACTGATTTCCAAGGCGCGAGTGAACTCAGGCCAGGTGTCGAATTGGCCATTGTGATGCATCCATTGAAACCTCTGGAGGGCCTTGTCGTCCATGTAGAACAAAGAGATCAGGAGGCACTGGTCATCCACACTGTGATGATAATCAAAAAAAGGCTCAACCTTGCAGATCCATCCTAAAGGATCGTCCCCATCGAAACGAGGGAAATCCATCCGTATGGTGCGTGTCTGGATCGGATTATGTTGGTGATGGACAGGAGACCCAGAAGGGAAAAGGGGTCGAATGAGAGTCCTGCTGGGGGGATGAAGATGGAAGGCGGAGAGCTTGTTCCAATCGACCATCCTTCGCTGTTAGATGGAGAACCAGCTCAGCCAGGGATCGTTGTTGGTCGGCAATGGTCATCTGAAGAGAGTCCAAGCGTTTGAAACGAGTACCCTCTACAATGGCAGAAGGGCAACGAAAGCACCAATGTTAAGGTTTCGGAAGCAGTAAAACAGAGACAACTGAGGAAAATTGAAGTGTTAATCTATTAATATCTTCCCTGCAAACATATCAAGAAAATACTCCAAATTATAGTGGGAATAGTGACCAAGAAATGCTACTTCGAGGGTAGCGATCCTCCTAAGAATAGAAGAGACAAGATAAATTCCTTGTTGCCCTTTACACTTTGTTCCTCTGCTTTATAACAGCATCCCTAACTAATTTTGTTATGCTTTTTACACGTAATCATCCAATGTGATGGGTCTCCGTTTCTGTTTTATGCTCCTGCGTGGAGCAACTTCCACTCCTTCTGTGTGTTCTGTTGCCAAGCCAGCTACCTCAATGACATTATCTCCTTCTCTGCCTTGAATCATATCAGACTATAGAGAACATATGAACATTGCTTTCTCCTCCTTCGATGACGGAGTAAGGAACGAAGTGAACAGAGTACCATAGGCTAGAGGAAGATCTTTTGACGTCAGAGCGATTGCTTCGGAGATTTGGGAAGCTAGGGAGGAGGAAGGAGAGACATCGAAATTGAGGAATATTTGATGGAGAGAGAGAGAGAGAGAGAGAGAGAGAGAGGTGATGAGGGTCATGGAACTGATTGGAGAAGTGAGTGGCGGAAATGGAGGAAGAGAGAAAAATTGAGAGTTGGGGGAGAAAGAACCTGACGTTGATGGAGACGGAGACTTCAAGGGTGAGAAGAGAGGAGACACAAGTGAAGGATTGGTGGGAGGGGGATTTCTTTAGGGAAGAGGAAGGAGAAGGAGTCGTTGGATGCTTGTGGGTTGAAAAGAGATTGTTGGGTGAGGAAGGAATCCAGCCCTAAGATGGGGACAATGACAGATGAGATGGTAGTGGGGGAGAAGATGGTGATGAGCAGGAGGATGTTGGCTGGCGTTGGTTATAGTTGTCTTAAAAGTGGGCATTTTTGTGGTCTAGGGTTGAGGTCACCTGGTGTGGAAACTGATTGGGAAGCGGCTGAACACCTCCAAATCGAGAGGGTATTGCTTGGGAGGCGGATCACCAGTGTGGTTAGGCCAAAAGATGGACCAACCAGACGAGAACAGATGAAGGGAAAAGAGCAATGGAAGATTTTGATGGAAGGTCGTCCTTTTGAATATTTAGTACTCAACCATTATGTTGTGAGTCAGGCTAAAATCCTACTGTGGAACTACAATTAAAGTTCTATGTATGCTCCAATGGAATCACTACTCGCTTTTCTTTTGCTTGCCTGAGATGAGGATGAGGTGCCTCTTCTCACAGTTTCATCATGGTGGTGACGGACTTTAACCTATTATAGGTTGCATGTTTGCAGATTCCAGCTTGGTTTTTTAACCTATTATGGTGTGAAGCTTCTGCTTTGGCAAAAATTTGAAATTACTGTTTGGAAGCTGGATTTGGGCAAAACCATGATAAACACAACATCAAGGCTGCATTTGGTATGCAATGCTTGCAACATGTATTGGCAAAATTGGATGATAATACTTACCATATAGATATTTCCCATGGGTTTTCGATAAAATGCCTGAGCATTTTGAAATCAAGAATGCATTTTAACTAATCATGCAAGGTTTTAAGTATCAATATTGTGTATCGTATTGGTGGGGTGATTTTAAGAGACGTATCGTATCGAAGATACATATCGCACGTTATAGATATGCATGGAAATGGTCCAGATACAAATAGAAATACACTTTTGGAGCACAAAACAATATAAATAAGCAATATTACAATTTGTTTCCTTGATTCAACCAAAGTGCAGTTTGTGTCTTTGATTTGGTTCGTTTTTCAACAAGGAATTAAATCTCCAAGCATGAAATTTGAAAGAAGATGTCAAAAAATTGAAGTTTTGGGTGAAAACTTGTCTGTCTAGGTGCTATTGATGCTTTCTGGTTTCTGGAATCACGATTCCAGAGTCACATGTGCCTTTTAATGTGCGTATCGCAATATATCGGCGATAGATACAATGCAATACGTACCGATATTTTTAAATATTTTTCAACCCGAAAATCAATCGTATCGGTACATATCAATTGTATCGTATCATATTGCACCGTATCGACCGATACAATGCTACACTGATATATGCCATTTAAAAAAAAAAGATGTATCTCATTGTATCATATCGATACCCTGCGATACCGATATGTATCGGCTGAGATGAGACGATACGGTGCGATACTTAAATCCTTGTAATCATGTATTTAAACAATGTTCTCATTCTCCATTAAAAATTTGTTTTCCATTCTCATAATAAGAATGCATGCCAAACATAGCCTAAGTTAATAGCAATCTATAACTCTCATTTTCTTCTTTAAATTTATTTCTCCTTTTGCATTCTCTTCAACACTTCACATCCCACACCCCCATGGTTTGAGATATCGGTATTGGATCGTCCATATTCGATGATTCATATTGGTTTGCTAGCCACCGATCCCGCAGCGATGGAATGGTACAGACCATGGGTAAAACGGTCGAAAAAACCCAATGTTTTAAGAAAACCATGGGTTAACCTGTTAAATACAGGTTGATCTAGGCCGATTTGTATCAATATCGTATCAGTTTCCAAGGTGATCGATACTCAATATGATATCGTGCACTAAAACCATGCCCACCCTAAAATAAAAGACTCTGTTTTCTTCTTTTGGTAAATAAATGACTCCATTAATCAAAAGACTCTGGGCTGCGGGACCTTTGGGAATCCGCACGGAGTTCTTCCAAGGGAACAATATCTTGGATGTGTTTTCCACAATAATCTCTTATCCAATGATCACTAAATTTGATGGAGACAGATTTCTTAGTATTGCCAGCATCACTCTCTATTTCATTTGGCAAAGCTGGAACGGTGTCATATTCTATGGTAGGAAATTCTGCCCTGGCCATATCATGAAGAATATCTATAATTGGATTGTGGACAGCAAAGTCCTTTTGGATGGGAACTACAATACTTTGGACTGCCGTAAGGAGGATCAAGCACTTGAGGTTATCAGTCCTGGCCTTGAATATTACCTTTACCAGTGCCCAGAGACCCATGTACTCGTTTATGATGGCAGCTTTGATGCATCCACAAAAGAGGGAGGATGGGGATCTTTTATCTTTCACGATAATGAAATCTTTGCCTATTGTATGAACTCTGGATATGCAGGGACAGCTCAGGAAACGGAACTTAGAGGAGTCAAAGAAGGGATCGAAAGAGCTTTAATGAGATATTGTAAGAACTTAACTATTTGGACTAACTCGATGGAGGTGAAAGACTGGTTGACGGATCAAGAAATGCATCCATGGCCTTGGGAGTTATTTTATTTACTTTTTGATATCAATTCTTTTCTTCTGTCTTTTTAGAATGTAACAATTACTAAACAATCTAGAAGTGTAATTCTACCTGCTCATAGAATAGCTACCCAGGCAAGACTCTCTAATCTTCACATAGATTGTATGTTGAACTATTTGTAGTAATTCTGAAGTTTTATTTTCTATCATAAAAAAAAATGACTCTATTTGATTGCAAAGAAAATACAAGGGAAAAGAAGTGAAAAATTCATAAATAAAAATGAAAATTTTGTAATCATTACTTACCATGATTACAAATACAGCTGCACGTATTGGTAGTTTATGAAAGTAAACCCATTAAATTATTGTCATTGCTGCCATCCTCTGTTAGACGGTTATTAGAAATCTGACATAAACTAATATGTATAATTATTAATTATTCGTGAATGGCCACTACGTGGCACAAAGACACGTGTTGAGTACTTCTCTTGATCCATGAAATTATTAACATTTCATATTTTTCCAAGATTCTTCTCCTTCAACATTGGGTAATTCCGTCGTGTCAGGACCTTCCTTCCAGGACTCTCCCAAGATAATCTTCTACCATATCAAACTCCTATGAGCATTCTCCTTCCTTAAGAAGATAACCTGCTATCACATGACTCTTCCTATAGGTAACGGAACCTTGCCTTATAAATACACAAACACCGAAGTAGGAGAGGATCACACAATTTTACTCTTATATTGTTACTCTACAACTTGACTTAAGCATCGGAGAGTCTCCCGAGAGTCCGCTCCGATGCTCTCTTGTATTTTTTATCTCTTGATTATGCAAGATCCTTCATCCACATCAGCTTGGTCCGTTTTCTATTGCAACACAAACAGATGATAGAATATTTGTGACAAACAAAATTGAACCGAGTTTCCCAAAGATATTCTCTCAACACCGCCGTCATTGTGCTTGGAATTGATGGGTTGTGTGGGAACAATGATGGGCATTAATGATTGCAATAGGCTCATGGATGTTCCAATTCCTAAAAGTGTGCAATGCGGCAGTGCTAGGTGGAGATGTCGACACCTGACAACTCAGACGTCCAACGGTGGATGTAAATGAGCTCGGACCATTGGATGTCCGAAGAATCATTATGTCACACCCCTATCCCGACAAGGGATAGAATACAATATCAGGGTATGATTGAGATCACACGCGTCATCCCACCTCACCGCCAGGATCTCGATGCAGTGGCCAACTCACAATCATAAACCAATATTACAATACAATAATATTAGAGTGCGAAAGACAAAGGAATATTACATTCCGAGATAGGTCAGAGTTTGCGGAAGCGTAAAAGAAATAACTATAAGATGTTCATTGGCTAATGATAATAAGTAACATAGTTACAAAATTCCTATGACCATCAAGTAGCTACCAAAAAGGTAAAACATAAAAGTTTGTACAAAACACAATGCTCAAAAATAATAAAACGGGAACGATCCCAAGTACAGGATAGCCCGTAGGCACAATCATCATGGGCAACCATCGCCATGATCCTTAGTCACTGTCTCTAGCTCCACAGTATCATCTGCATCCAAAACTAAAAAGAATGTGTACACGGGGGTTAGCTCCACCGAGCTAGTGAGAGAGAAAAGGGGATGCACACTCACACAATCACAAATAGTCCATGGTGCATGCTATTATTAATTCATTTACCACCTAACACACAATGCTAAGTCAATGGGTATATGCTACTGCAATAACTCGGGAAGACATTGTGGATCCTTCCATTCTCACCACAATGCAACCTCAATTATTACTATGGAGCCCGCGCCGGTCGTAGTCATCACCACCCAGAGGCAGACCCCGATAACCATTACTACCCCTGGCCTGGCCTCTCTAACTCTCCACAGGCAGCAGGTGCTCTGGCTACCCAACACCTAAACCCCTGTTGGTAAGGGTCGTAGCATAGGGAACTGAGCCTAACCACAGATATACTACATGAATCCTATCGTGTTGAGAGGTACATCCGGGTGTGTCAACGCCCCATTCCATCTAACACCCGGTACCAAGACAACACGGCGCATACAGCAAGAATGAGATGCAATATACAATTCCCACGTATCACGGGGGTTGGTGCCGAGACTTCCCAGACCGTAACCCAACACCAATCCATATCATCCAAATCATCATCATCGAATAAGAATAAATGCAAATATGCAATCATTCTTGAATGATAATGTCACAATATAATTCATAAATGCATGAATAAACAATAGTAAACAAGCTCAAACAGTCACCCAAACCCACTCACCAATTACTTCAAATGGAATTTGTATAAGCGCAACGATTCCCGCTCAAAATCACCCCATTGCACATATGTTGGCACCTATGGAAGTGAATAAGAGTGTGAGAGAGTGTAGGGGAGGCCTCAATGAGAAACCCCACAGTTTACATAAGTTATAAGCCTTAAAAGCGCATCGGAGGCAACGTCGGACTCGGCGAGGCTTGCCTCCGACCTTGCCTCCGACCTTCCTGCGAGCTCAGGACACATCGGAGGCAAACATCGGACTCACGCGATCTTGCCTCCGATGCAACCCAAGTGTGATTTCAAGGTCTTTAAAAGCCCAGGGTTGTCCCATTTGGTTCTCTAAGCCTCAAGGGACAAGGGAGGGGTGTCTTGGAGTCTATTTGGGTCTTAGAAACACCCAACATTCAAAGATTTAAGGGGGTTTAAAGGATCAAAAGCTCAAAAATCCAGATTTGGGGTTTTCTTTGGTGGTTGAAGCTTTAGAATCAAATAGATTCAGCAAGAGGTCAAAATAGAGGTCTTTATAGGATTGTAATGAAAATAGGAAAGCATCCTACAAGGGAAAACTACACATGACTCGAGCTAACCCTTTGGGTTTCAAAAAGAAATCCCCATCTTGGGGCTGCAACCAACGAACCACCCAAGCTCAAACGAGCAAGGGGGAAGAGAGAAAAATGGGGGAAAAGGGCACTTGGCTTACCTGGTTTGAGGTACACACGATGTACCCTCTTTAAAGCTCCAAACCAAAGATGTTTCCTTCTTCTTCTTCCCTTCCTTCTCCTTCTTCTCCTCCTTGCCGCCTCCTCTCTTCAAAGCTCTCCTCCTTTTCACGATTAGGTTAGGAAAGAAAAGAAAAAGAAAGACTAAGGAATAGTCTTACCCCTCTCTCTCATATAGAAAATCACTTTTAATGGCCTGTTTGGATAAGGCCTCATAAGTGTAGGCTAGGGTCTGTTTGGATAGGGTCAAACAACCATCCACCCCTACACAAGCTCTAAAAATCCTAACTTGGGCCCCAAGGCCCACATAAGGTCAAGTTAATAAAAAGGGGTAAGGGTAGGGTCAAACATGGCGGGACACCAATAGTACCTTAGCCACGGGTCTCACCCACAAGGGTCCTTGTCGTCGGCATTGGATGCGTGGTCGGAGGCAACCAGTAACCTTGCCTCCGATGCGAGTAGGAAGGTGGTTCCCACCATAAGAGGTCAGGGCCTTTGGACCACACTTCGAGGGCTTTGAGAGGGCAGTAAGCACACAACAAATTTGGTCAACTACTTACCCCTGACATGTCAAGGTGCAACCTCCGTGGTCCCGACTAGTTTCCACAGGCAAACTCGTACTATGGTCAATAATTTTATAGCTGAGTTTGACCACCAGTGAGAACAACTCACCAGCATAAGTGGCAGTGATAACTACACGTCACGGGGAAGAATTAATAATTAATTATACTCCCGGGGTGCGGGTATAACACATTATCCCCTCCAATTCGATGCCCGCTCCAATTCCTCCAATTTCTCACATAGGAACTAAAATGACCACCTTACCCCTGCCCGAATACACTGCCCAAGGTGGGGTAGGATGGTCATTTCCACTCCTATGTGAGGAATTGGAGGAAATTGAAGCAGGCAGAATTAGAGCTGATAATTACTCATGTCCAAACTGCCAGTTGTCGACATCTCCACCTAGCACTGCCGCACAAAATTCGCCAATAAAATTAGGGTAAATTACACATCACCTCCTAATTTTCAAACTTAACTCAAATCACCCTTGGTTTAGACCCCAATATGACAAATTAGTCCCTACTGTTAGTTTTATGCTGTTAAGTGATGATGTCAACCAATTAAATAAATTTAAATCCCTAAACTACCCTTGACCAATGTTGAAGATGAAGGGTAGTATTGTAAATTGAATTCTAATGTTTTAATACAATGGTAAAATAGTCCTTTCACACCAATAACTAACAACAGACTAACACCATTACTATAGAGGGGGTGATTTGAGTTTTTTCAAAACCAAGGGGTGATCAGAGTTTCGTTTGAAAACCATGGGATAATGTATAATTTACCCATAAAATTAATAGGAGCATTAAATACATACTGCACTGTGGCCTGTGGGATTAAGAAGCTTTTTAAAGGGAAAAACAAGACAATGAAGGCTTTCAAGCCCCACCAACATCCTCCTGCCCATATACGATTCACCCCCATGGATTTTCCTTGGGGGAAAGTATCAGGATATAATTGGAATATCACTTTCCCAGAAAATCCTGAATTTGAGACTTTATACATAATTCATCTTCCTATTAAACGAAAGTATTTGTGCTTGGAGGGCAACTAAGGATCAATCTCATGGAAATGGAAACCTTATTTTCTCCAAGGAGCTGTCAAGCCCCATAAGATTCGGATTATTCTCCTCTCCAATTCCTAAAGTGTAACAGTGCAGCAGTGCTACGTGGAGAGGATAATTTTCCTATAAGGTTCATCCCATACAGAAGCAGGAATAAGCAGCATGCTCTCCTAAGTCTAAATTCTTTGTGAGTGAAGAAAACTGGCCATTCTACCCAAAAAAAAAATAATAATAAGTGAAGAAAACTAACCTGGAAGGTTGAGTAAGAAACTAAGAGTGCTGACGGACTACAACAGCAAAGAGAACCCAAGTATATGCACTTCTACAAAAAAAATAGCCACCAGCTCCCTCACCTGATCCGAACCATTCCCAGACGAAACCTCAGTTGTAGGCCACAGAGGCCCAGAAACGGTGATGAGCACCAGAAAAATAATGCTCTCTAAAAAGAAAAGGCTGAATTTTCCTTCAACCCCGGTGACAAAAGAATCTCTTAATATACGGATTCTAGCGGTTGGATGAGACTCATTAATGGTATTTGTGTACCTTTAAACAATATATATGGGTGGGGAGGGAGGTAATGATGAAATGAAACAATTACAGAACTCCCAAATTCAAGAAGTGAGGGTGAAGGAAAACTTTCGCCAAAGAGAAAGAGGGCACGCAACGTGGATTCTTTCGAACTATGGAGATGGTTGGTTGCATTTCATAATGGATGACATATTCCACAATGGGTCAACGGCAATACCAACATCGAACATCACACTAGAGAACCTACACAGAAAAAAGTCAAATCCTACCTGTATTGTACGGAAGGCCCAATTCCAAACCAAGTCCATTTTCAAGTACATAAAAGCTTGTCAAATACACCCGGGATAACAACCAGGAGGTAAATGATCACAAAAATGTGGCGACTTCCAAAGCCAATTCCTGTCTCAGTCAGTCTTCACAAAATGGGGTGACAGCAATTTCGCAATCTCCAGGAATCCAACCGTCTCTTTCCCATCAAATATCGTCTTCAGCTTTTCATCACATCGGATCTCCCTCTTATTTGAAGGGTTCTGTAATGCATCCATAGAGACACCCTCAGTGAATAATGATATGGCAATAATCAAAGTCCACTTTATTTACCCCCATCCAACTAAAAACTGCCACAACATATATATCTATTCCAATGGAAGCTATCATCAAAATCAAGTAACACACACGAGTAATGGAACTTGCATTGGTCCATGATAAGATCATTACATTTCAAATTAGGCAACCATGGGACATAATAATTCAAAATCAGATAAAAAACTATCACCATTAATATCCACAAGGGGCCATGTATAACGTTACAGCAAATCCCTTTAATGTGGGATAGAAAGGTGAATGGCACAAGGAGGTTTCATAGCATCCCCCTCCCCCAAAAATTCTTTCATGGGCTTTTGTGTATTGTATTGAAGCTTGAAATATGTACAACTTTTTTTTTTTCCCTTTTCTGTAAGCATAATACATTATTTTTTATAATAAATCTTCTAATGTAATTTATTAGGGCATGATTTCTCTATGCAAGTATGAATCACCTCTTGAAAAGAATCTCTAGGTGGATGCTCTTGGGCATCTTTGATAGCCACATAGCAGCTTGAATGCTGCTTAAAATTTGTGGATAGGTTATCCACATCACCCTTGACATATCTGGCTACATTTTAAACAAAAATGTCAAAAGATATGGAAAATAACCAATTGGGTCTAGGCAATAGTAGGTTGCCGATGATATTACAAAAAATGTACAATAAACAATAAGCTATATGATTATTGTTGACTTTGAAATTTGATAAATGACCAATCCACATGGTCCCCGCCCACCCCCCCCCCCCCAAAATAAAATGGTCACATCGCTAAAATTAGCCCTTCATTCACTAGTAAACCTAGAGGGGGGAGGGAGAGGTGTGGATATGTTTGAAATGCAAACTAACTCTAGAAAATAGTTTGTGTTTTAGTCACAATCCAAACCTGAACCGATCCTGAACCAAGTTACAGATCACTAGTAAACCTCCCCCCCCCCCCCCTCCCCCCTCCCCCCTCCCCCCCTAAATTTCTCATTCCTCCCCTGTATAAACTTTTCTTCAAATGTAATTTGAAAGCTCCATTTCAAACCAAGAGTATGCCTAGGGCTGTTCCACAAGTGCCTTCAAAGGAAATATAGCAATCCTTGACAAAGAAACACAGTTATTGCCATACTGTCACACGAGGTAGCAAGAAAGATGAAGATAGGTGCAAAAAGGCCCAACTGAAGCCAGTCAACCAGTACCATTTATTCCCATCAATGGTGAAGCATCCTTCAGCTGATGCAAATTAAAAGATCAAACCCTTGACAAGGGCACACTTTATTTTTTATCCTTAACATAATATTACCTTCTTAAACTTCAAGTTTTGAGGATTCAAGACCATGAATAATGGACTGTCAGTGGTTAAGTGAAGAACTGCAGATTATATTGTGAAGTGGTAGCCACCAAAAGACTCGACCAGTATAAAAAACTGGATGACCCATCACAGGAACACACAAGAAATAAATTTTAAGATAATCTTGGCACAACGGTTAAGCCCAACAGAAAGGGCTGTATCACATCGAGATGTTGATTTGTTTTCCGACCCCAATGAGATGGGGAATTTGTAACCTCTGTCCCTTCATCTTTCTGAATCAAGGCCTGGCCCGGCTTGCTTTGTTCCAACAACTGGGTTTATTAACCCCCCTCAGTATACGATCGCGTGCAGTAACTGCCAGTGAAGCAAGGGGTATGGCCGCATACATATGCCCGTCAGACCCTGCAGTAGCGGGAGCCTCGTGGCTCGTGCACTGGGACACTCTTTATAAATTAAAAATAAACGGTAGTCCAATTATCAGTCCTAGGCCCCTGATTTTGAGCCACAAGAATGAATATGTGACATGGGTGCACCTGGATTAGCCACTTATCAATTTGCTGTTTAACTCAACCATATGGACCATCGTGTATTGGACTTTATGCCTTTATATATTTTTCAACTACTTTTCAGCCTCTATTTGTCGCAATGCAGACTGTTTTGCCTGAAATTTGATAGGTGTATAAAGGAAGAAAAGGCCAATCTTAAACCAAATTCGAGTGCTAGACCAGCTATCATGTGGAAACAAAAAATTATCCATCGTGCTAGGCCCAATACAATGGCCTGACATTGGTTCTTTTTGGCATAGTTTATATTTATATTTATGACCTATATATATAGTGGGCGAGCCTTGGCGCAATGGTTAAGTTGCGCTATTGTAACCTGTTAGTTGTGGGTTCAAAACTTGGAAACAGCCTCTCTTGCGAAACAGAGGGTAAGGCTGCATACATTTGCCCCTCTCAGCCCCTGCAGTAGCGAGAGCCTTGTGCATTGGGATGCTATTTGTATACAACAACAACTCAGCCTTATCCCAACTAAATGGGGTTGGCTACATGGATTCTTTCAAAAACGAAGTCAGGAAAACTGAGGTCCTCACAAAGTGAAAATAAAGTAAGAGGTATGAAAAAATGAGATAAGAAAGTGATAAATGGAAAATGAAAAATGAGAATAAGAGAAAAGAGGGAAGCCCAAGAAATCAGAAAAATCTCCAACCTGGTATCGACAACGTGGATCCTTGCCCTCCATAGGCCCTATCTGAGGTCATACCTAGCATAAGACCCAGATTATGCAAGTCATTCTTCACAACCTCACCTATGGTCATTTTAGGCCTACCCCTAGCTCTTTTAGCTCCCTCAATCGGAATCAGATCACTCTTCCTTACTAGGGTGTCCCCAGGCCTCCTCTTCACAAAAACATGCCCGATTAAATCTCTAGGGACTTTGTCATAGGCTTTCCCCAAGTCAATAAAGACCATATGGAGGTCCTTCTTGCTAGCTCTACATCTTTTCTTGAGCCTCCTCAGTAGGTAGATAGCATCTGTCATGGATCTACTTGGCATAAAACCAAATTGATTCTTCGAGATATGAGTCTCTCTTCTCAGACGAGCTTCAATAACGTTCTCCCAAAGTTTCATACTATGACTCATTAGTTTTATGCTTCTATAGTTATTGCAGCTCTGGACATCACCCTTATTTTTGTAGACCGGAACTACAATGCTTCTGCTCCAATCATCTAGCATTTTCCTTGTAATCATAATCTTGTGAAATAACTTGGTTAACCAATAAACCCCACATATTCCTCAGGTCTTCCACTCTTTTATTGGGATTTCATCCAGGCCTTGTGTCTTGTCTACTTTCATCTTTCTTAAGGCTTCTTTAACTTATACCACACTAACCTTTTGTACATATATATGATGTGAGGTGTTTTGATGACTAATGTAGTCAACTGAATCGATCATATTCAAACCATCTCCATTTAGAAGTTCACAAATATACTCATCCCTTACCAATACTCTTCCATCGTCCCCTTTTATACATCTCACATGGTCGAAATCTCTGCTCGAATCTCTCTCATTTTAGCTATCTTATAAATAGCTTTTTCTCCTTCCTTTGTGTTTAGATTACTATAGAGCTCCTCAATATTACCTAGCCCTAGCCATCCCCACCATCTTCTTAGCCTCGTTTCTGACCTCATTGTACCTCTTTTTATCTTCTGTTTCATTAGTCCATAGCCAAATCTTAAACCTCTCTTTCCTGATCTTGATGGCTACTTGGACCTCCTCATCCCACCACTAGGTCTCCCTAGGGGACTGACATCTACTCTTTGCTTATCCTAGAACTTCTTTAGCAGCCCTTTTAATACAAGTTCATCATCTTCATTGCACATCACATTGGTGTCTCCCTCAAAGTCCCACTTTCCTTTTTTGACCACATTTTCAGTAAATGTGCCTAGGGACTCCCCCTTTAGTCTCCACCATCTAATCTTAGGGTACATAGGTTCCCTCCTCCTACGCTTTTGTGTACTGAGGCACATATCTAAGACTACCAATCTATGTTCGGTGGTTAAGCTCTAGCCAAGAATAACCTTACAATCCTTACACAACATCTTGTCTGCCCTTCTAGTTAGGAAGAAGTCTATTTGACTAGTATGCATCCCATTTTTGTAGGTAACTAAGTGTTCCACTCTTTTTTCAAAGAAAATGTTCACAATAGATAGATCATAAGCTACCGCAAAGTCTAGGATTGAGGTCCCCGCCTCATTCCTTCTAACCCCGAAGACTCCATGGGCACCTTTTCATAACCTCTACAATCGCTCTTAACATGGCCATTCAGGTTACCTCCAATAATAATCGATTCATCTTGGCCAAAACCCTGCATTAAAACATCCATATGGTCCCAAAATTGGCGCTTACTATTTTCAGCCAATCCTATTTGGGGTGCGTAAACGCAAACGATATTGACAACCTCATTCTCCAACACTAGTTTGATGGAAATAATCCTATCACCCAATCTTTTGACCTCCACTACATCTTTCTTTAAATGGTTATCCACTATTATCCCATTTCCATTAATATTACTTTGGTCTCCCGAATACCAAAGTTTGAAGTTATGTAACTAGTCTCTTGGATACAAGCATGGTTCAAAAACTCGTCTCGAACAACCATCTCGACTAGGTTGAGTTTTTTGAAATCTCGAGATCTCGACGAGACAGTGTATTTTTTTTTTCCAGAACTATGTTTCAATGGGCATCGATGGGCAAATGGCCATACTTGGCTCTGAAACTTTGAGGGAAGCTTGTTTTAGTCTTAATAAACATATTTAAAGCTTCAAATTGGGAAAAAAAAACACCCAATTTGGTGTTTTGGATTTGCACCCTTGGTTGGCAGTTAAGGCCGAACTCTTAATGTAATACTTGCCTATTCTACACCTTATTTGAATCATAGTTGTCAAGGCGTTGCCTAGGCATCCAAGCGCTTTGGTCGACTTGGGCGCCTTGGTCGCCTACTTGGTGTCGCTGTGATTTTTACCCTCTCTAACACCTTGGGTCGCCTAACCGCCGTGACAACTATGGTTTGAATGATGAGACATAATTGGCAAGCAAAACAAGTAAATTATGCAATAATGGATGAAGCCACATAATATTGAATAATTATTTATGAAATAGTTAAAGACATAAAGTTTCTACTACAAACCATAAGATACAATGAAGTGTTCACAATGCATATTACATAGACACCTAACCCAAGTACAATGAATAATACATAGTTCACAATGCATATTACATAGTCCCAACAATACAATACTATGACTCTATGAGTACTGAGGAGGTCGAGATTCTCAAAAATATTCGAGATCTCACTGAGATTTCTCGAAATATTCGAAATCTCTGTCGAGTTTTTCGAAACATTGCATTTTTTTTATTTCGCATGCTATCTCGTCTCGACCAGCTCGAGTTTCTCGAGATCTCGGCAGGTTTTTGAACTATGGATACAAGCTATATTAATCCTTCGACTCCTCATAACATCTATCAACTCCAGGCTCTTACCCGTAAAGGATTCAATGTTCCAAAAAGCTAATCTAATCCTACATTTTTGGGCTTGCATCATTCCTCTCGCTTCGATGCGCCATGTCGCATACAGGGGACGCCCTAGTCAGATAAGGACGAGAAGACATGATAGCAAGAAATCATAAAAGAAGAGGATCGATGCAAAAAGGTGATTGGCTGAATAAATAAAGTATCAGTAGCGTACTTGACTTACCACTATAAGAAAATAGATATATAGTAGATAAGAATATGAATATACAAAGGGTACTTAAATGCATTAAAAGACACTCACACAGCTGAAAAAAAGGTGCATATTCAAACAGAGCAAGATATCGGGATGATACAACAATGCAAAGAACTAAACAAATAAATGTTGGAAAGCGTGTAATTGAGCACACCAATAACGAACCAAAACCAAGAATGTAAAGAAGAAGAGATGAGGAAAAGATGATGAAGAGAAGAGAACTGTCGAACTTGACAGTCTCCCTCACTTTGTTTATATTTATACTAAACAAATTACACTGAGGGAATTCCTAATCATATTAGGATTCCAAATTACAATAGGAAAATAGAAAATAAATTATAACTAGAACTAGGACTAGAGACTCCAACTAGGACTAGGAAACTTTAACTAAAACATAATCACAAATAGGAGAGACTCATATGGAGGGAAATCTCTACTAGAATATTGGAATATTCTAATCGAGATATCCTCTTCTCCCTATGAGCTCGATATACTTTAACACTCCCCCTCAAGCTGGAGCGTACGAATCACCTAGATCCAGCTTGGAACAACTTCGACAAAAAACAAATCCAAACAGCAGCTTTGTAAACATATCACCAAGTTGATTGGTAGTAAAGACAAATGGAGTAGCAATCAACTTCTTCATAACAACATCCCAAACAAAGTGACAATCAACCTCAATGTTCTTGGTCCTCTCATGAAAAACAGGATTACCTGCAATGTAGATAACGGCTTAATTATCACAAAACATCTGCATAGGTTGAGTGATGGGAAATCCTAACTCCTGGAGCAAAGATTTTACCCACATCAACTCAGTTGTAGTATGTGCCATCGCTCGGTATTTAGCCTCAGCATTCGACTGAGCAACGACGGTTTGTTTCTTGCTTTTCCAGGTGACCAAATTACCCCCCCCACAAAGCTATAATAACCAGTAGTAGAACATCTATCACCTTCAGTACCAGCCCAATCAGCATCAGAAAACCCAACCAAATTAGCATTTCGATTAGGTCGATAAATAAGACCCTTGCCAGGAGCACTCTTCAGATATCACAACACATGCAAGCAGCATCCCAATTGGACATTGCATAAATTGACTAATAACTCCAAAGGCATAAAAGATATATATGGGCGAGTGACAAGTTTTCCAACTAATATTTCTATACCGGTGAACATTTGAAAAATCCTCACTCTCAATGGACCCAAGTTTTTTATGGGGGTCCATGGGAGTATCTGCTGGTTTGGAAGCAAGCATTCCAGTGTTAGTTAAAAGGTCGGGGACATATTTTCTTTGAGATAAGTTAACACCTATTTTGCTTCGCAAAACTTCAATACCAAAGAAATACTTGAGAATATCCAAGTCTTTCATATGAAAATGCTAATGAAGATATGCTTTAACTTGAGCAATACCAGAAACATCATTACCAGATATAATAATGTCATCCACATAAACTACCATTACCACCACCTTTGAACTCTGACGACGAATAAAAACAGAACGGTCAGAATAATACTGTGAGAATCCAACCTGAGTAACAATGGAGCTGAACTTATTAAACCATGAGCTTGGAGATTGTTTCAACCCATAAATTGCCTTGCGTAGTTTGCAAACCTTGGTAGAATTCTCCCCCTGAGCAACATACCCAGGAGGTTGCTCCATATAAACCTCCTCTTGAAGATCACCATAGAGAAAGGCATTTTTTATATCCATCTGATATAAAGGCCAATCAAAATTAACAGCCTAAGGAAAAAAGATCCGATTGGAATTCAAACGAGCAACTGGAGAGAGTCTCAAAGTAATCAACACCATATGTTTGAGTATAGCCTTTAGCAACCAAGCGGGCCTTTAGCCACTCAACAAAACCATCCGGATTGTATTTGATAGTATTTTTTTTTTACCCCGAATATTATCTGAGACCCGGGGGAGGCCCCTAAACTTTATTAATAAAGAGTGCTAAAATGATAAAACAACGAGGGGGACATAGCCGCCTTACCCCAGCCCAAGGGTACAATATCTCTAAAAAAACTCACCTAACTCCTGCCCATACATCGACATCAGAAAAAACAACAACCTACCTACCACCAGCCTCAAAACCATTAACACCTAAGGATTGGGAAACCCAATCTATCTTCCCAAAGAATCCGACTGAGATCCTGGGGGAGAGCACCCACATCGTGGAACACACTATTAGAAACAGCCTCACAAGCCCGATTGGCTAGATGATCCGCAGCCCGATTGCTTTCCCTAAACGCAAAAATAACGTTCGTCCTGGTCAGCGTACAAAAATTAAGGATTTCTTAAAACAAATACCAACCCTTCCACAAAGTGCAACTTTTTTGGGTGACCATTTGGGTCATTGCCGAATCAGAGTTAACCACAACATCCGATAATCCCAACTCCACACACAACTTCAGCCCATCACACAACGCCCTCAGCTCAGCCAAAGAGTTCGTGCATTCACCATTAAAATTAGAAAACGCCATTATCATTCTTCCCTCCTTATCCCTAAGAATCCACCCCCCCCCCCCACCACCAAGCCCAGGATTACCTTTGCAGGCACCGTCAACATTGAGTTTGACCGAAACAAAGGGGGAACACCAATAGACAAGCCGTGGCAATTTAGCCCCTGAAGTCGTACTTCTTAATCCAAAACATTCCAGGATAAGCGCTTCCCTAGCACACCCTGAATGTTTGAATTTTGCAAGGTATAATAGTCCCTGTTGTTCTTATACCCTCACCATGCCTACGATTATTTCTTTCGTGCCAAAGCTCCCATACTATTAGAGAAGGGAGAACACCCATGATAAAGCCACAGAGATTGCTCAATCTACCCAATCCCTGCCATAGGCGAATCCTACTCCTTACATCCTGAGCCTGCACAGCAGCTACATCAAATACCATAGAAAAATGAGTTCTTACCTTCGATGCCACCACCCCATCTACAAGACAGTGATCCATCGACTCCATACATGGGTTCCCACAACACCCACACCTGGACGCCATCAGAATGTCCAAGGACATCAACGCATCATCCGTGGGAACCTTACCATTGAAAATCTGCCAGGTGAAAAAAGCGATTTTAGTCGGGAGTGTCTGGTTCTAAATCCATTTGGCATATGAAACATTAGGAAAATGAAGTCTAATTTCATTCCAAGTCGATTTGGACGTGAATCGTCCGTCACCAACGGGGGTCCACACCATCCGGTCATCTGTATTTGTAAACACCATTTTCCAATTAGCAATGTTGTCCTTGGTCTCCATGCTATCAATTTTGTTTAAGACCTCCATCTCCCACATTCCACTCTGAAGCACCGCATCTTTCACACTAATAGAATCATCCACCTGCAGAGCGTTATCGACCAAATCAATTAGAGGATCCTCACCAAACCAATTATCCAACCAAAATTTTGCATTACCAGTGCCTATCAACCATCTGGACCTAGCCAGGAAAAAATCCTTATAGGCAAGGATGTTCCTCCATAATTTTGACCCTATCCTCCTTGGCTCGCTTATGACAAAGTGCAAGCCCTTTAAAAAATTTAGCTCTGAAAAAAGTGCTCCATAGTGAACTTTCAGAAACAATGCGCCAAAGACCCTTAAGCCTCAACGATAACCCAATATCCTCTAGTCTCCTAACACCCAAACCACCCTCCGCCAGGGGCCTACACACTTTGGCCCAACTGACCCAATGATGACGCTTCCCCCATTTTGAATTATTTGATAGTATAAACCCATCGCCACTTAACAAGATCCTTCCTAGTAGGTAATGAAACCAGAGTCCAAGTATTCCGAGATAATAAAGCATCCATCTCGGTATCCATGGCAGCCTTCCAACCAGGATGAGAGAACGCCTCATGATGGATGTGAGGTATAAAATTAGTAGATAAAGCAGAAGCAAGTGGGTGATAGTGGGAAGGAAGATGAGAAATAGAAACATATTGTTCAATAGGATAAACAATTAAGGCTTTGTGGGGTTTCTTAGTATAAGACCGAGTACCTTTACAAACAGCAATGGGTTAAGTCGATGGAGCCCTCAGCATCAGAGTCAGATTGAGTGTCGAGTTGATCAGCGTCTGCTGTAGCAGATGGCAAGTCAGAAGAAGTAGTAGCAGTGGGGGATGGACTAGGTATAGTTGGTGGGACAGTAGATGATGGTATAGGAGTAGTGGTAGATAGTAAGGTCGGTGGTCGATGTCGGCGACGGTGATAAACCTGAACTGGTAAGGGAATGGAAATGGGAACAAGTATTGGTGGACCTAGAAGATCTTCAGTGTTCACTATGGACGGTACAGAAATACGAGAAAAATAAGGAATATTTAAAAAAAAAAAAAAAAAGTAACGTCATCACTAATAAACTATTTATTAGAAATGGAATCAAAACATTTATACCTTTTTTGAGTATGAGTGTAACCAAGAAAGACACATTTAATAGACCGAGGAGATAGTTTATCAATGGTAGGGTGAAGAATGTGAACGAAACACATGCAACCAAAAACACGTGGTGGAGAGGAAAATAAAGAACTATCCGGATAAAGAATAGAAAAAGGAATTTTATTATGTAAAACCGAGGACGACATACGATTAATAAAATAACAAGCAGTAAGTATGGCATCACACCAAAAACGTTTGGCAACATTTAAGTAGAGCATAATAGATCGGGCAACTTATAGTAAGTGTTGATTTTGGCGTTCAGCCACTCCATTTTGTTGTGGAATGTACGAGCAATTAGTTTGGTGAATAATACTATGAGTGATGCAAAAATCAGAAATCTCAATTTGAATGTACTCAAGAGCATAACCAGAACAAAATATGGCAAATTGAGTCTTTATTTCTTGATAAAAAATTTTAAATACAGTACGAAATTGAGTCCGATCTTTCAACAAATAAACCAAGTGGATCTCTAGTGTATTTTAATTTGCCCTTGGCATGTATGTAAGCTTGCACTGCCTGGGCCCACAATACATAATTTGAAACTCCGGAGAGTTTAATTGTAGTTATCTGAACTTGGACATTGTCCATTGGTGGTTTGGAATCAGCCATCAAACCAGATTAGGGTAACAGCAACAGCAATATATTAATCAGCTCTTAAAAAGAACCAGATTAGGGTTGAAATAACCCTAAACAGCAGCAGTAAATTCAGCAGTAGCAAAGTTAGGTTGTGATAACCTAAATCAGTGGTAGTGATATCGGTGGAACCAATAACCAGAACAGTAGATTTGGCAGTGTCGAATTAGGGTTTGAGAACTCACATTAGCAGAAAAACACAACTGTTTAGTGGGAAATATTAATCCAAAGAGTTTACCAACTCAAATCAGCAGGAATTAGACTGCCGAGTGTTGTTCTGGGAGAAGGAAAATAGAATCCAAAAACTCACCAGAAAAATTGGATCAATTAGAGAAGAAAAGCTCACCAAAACTTTCAATGTTCGATAATAATCCACTATCGCAGAGAGAGTTTATTCTTCAAGAAGTTGCAGATATTATCTTCAAAGAATACCGCAGCTTGAAAAGGAAAGTCTCCAATCGATCAGGCATTCAGGTATGTAAGAGAACCCTAGTTTTCAATTGAAAACTCCATCTAGGATTTAAATTGTATTAATATGCAGCATAGGGTGCTGCACCCTTTTAAGAAAAACTTAAATAAGAACCTTCAAACCAGAATCGCCCACTTAAAGGTTGTGCTCTGATACCATGTAACTGAGCACACTAATAAAGAACCAGAACCGAGAATGTGGAGAAGAAGATGGAGAAGAGAAGAGAATAGGAAAACAGAAAATAAATTAGAACTAGAACTAGGAACTAGGACTAGAGACTCCAACTAGGACTAGGAAACTTTAACTAAAACATAAACACAAATAGGAGAGACTCATGAGGGGAATCTCGACTAGAATACTGAAATATTCTAATCGAGATATCCTCTTCTCCCTATGAGCTCGATATACTTTAACAAAGCGTAAACATGTGATTCAAACACAAACAAATATCTTGGCACCTCCCACACCAAATTAAAAGAGAATGCTACCAATATGGTGAAGCAACTTGTGCCACGCTAAGCAAGGTGATTAAGCAGTAGATTAAGCAGTATATATGCTTGCCGCTCAAACACATAAATAGAGGAATGCAGTACAAATAGAAGATTCAACTCAATGGGTAGCAACAAGGACCAGACTACTATACAACAATCATACTTTACTAAGTTCGCTAAGATCTAGTAAAGCAAATCGTAATTAAGTATATAAATAACTATTGGGCAAAGTAGGAGAGCAAGTGCACGTGTAAGTGTGAGTGCAAGTGTAAGTATATCAAGTTATCTCTACTACAAAGAAGAGGTGGCAAAGATAGCTGTATGATGTAGAGTGTAAGCAAGTAAATAGACAACTATGGCAATATACGAGATAATGCCAATGTGAAGTTTAGGTGAAGTGTAAGTGCGAATATAGGTGTAAAGTGAAAGTGGGGATTTGAGTGTAGGTGTAACTATAAGTACAAGTTCAAGAGATATCCCTTACTACTCAGGGTAGTCTGAAGCCAGCAGCCTAACACTAAAAATGTTGACAGAGTGATGTAGAGGCGGAGGGTCCAGCGTATCACAGGTGGTGGGTGGAGGGACCAAACACTGTTCATCCTTCTATAGGGGGAGGTCGAACAGTATGGAGAGTGTCTGGTGTGAAACTGCTCACCCTTCTCACACTCTTGTATGGGGTCGAACAGGAGGGTGAGCTCGAATAGAGGAGCAAGGAGTCAAATAAGATAGGTAGTCAGAGAACGAGAAGGGGGAAGTCAATGGCGTTGGGAGGTGTGAATCTGTTCACCCTTCTCACACTTCTCAGAGTGCAAAATCAAATTGGGATGGTCGGTGTCGGGTTTCGGTTCCAAGGGAAAGGGGGAGATCGAGATGGTCGGTGTTGAGTTTGGTTCTATAACAAAAGTTGAAAAGTAGGTAGGATCATGGAGCGAACAGCAGTAGGGCAGAGGGGTTCAATGTAAGTGAGTCAGAGAGAGAGAGAGAGTCGATGGGTAGGGGAAAACTAGGGTAGTAGAGAAAATCGATGGAGAATCGTGTGAGGTCAGAGAGAATATGGGGTGAGTTGGGGTCAGAGAGTTAAGTGAGGTCAAAGAAAATCTAGGGTGAGTTGGGGTTTTGGCGGTGAGAATCGATGGAAGAGTCGTGTGGATGGTCCGTTTTGGTTTGGGTTCTGGCAATGAGAGACGATGGGTAGAGGAAATGTATCGGAGTAAGGTCAGAGAGAGTCGTGTGAGGTCAAAGAGAAAATCTGGGGGTGAGTTGAGGTCAGAGAGTCATGTGAGGTTAGAGAGAAAATCTGGCGGTGAGAGTCAATGGGAGAGTCGTGTGGATGGTCGTAGTTGGGTTTGGGTTCTGGCAGTGAGAGGAAATCGATGGGAGCGAGGTCAAAGAGAGTTGATGGATGTACAGAGAGAATCCGACGATGGGTTTGGGGAGTTATAGCTTCATATACAAGAGGTTTCGACAGTGGGTTTGGGGAAGAGAGATCAGTGATAGAGCCGAGAAGATTTGTTGGGTGAAGTTGGGGAGGAGGTGAGGGGAGTGGGAGGAGCGGGGGATTGGGGGTATACTTACCAGTGAGAGACCTCGCCGACCACCGCTACCTGAGGAGTTGGGAGTGGGAATTGACCGTTGGCGAGCTTGAGTGTTCAATTTGTACAAAGTGGTAGCCACAATTGGAATTCAGTGACTTTGATATGAGTTTTGGATGGAATTGTTTGATTAAATCAGTGAATATTATAAATATATATTATATTATATATAATAATAATAATATAAATATATATTATATTATAAAATGCTGTATTATATATAATATTATAATATATTCAGATTGAGGAAACCAAAAGAGCCAAGGTAGGCCAAAAATTACCATAGGATAAGCGGCGGAAAAACATGCTTAGCTTCGGCCTCATATCATGTATGATTTCAAATAGAGCTGATTAGAGAGCTTGGATCCATGTGGGCGAACCCATTTAGTTGGGATAAGGCTATGTTATTGTTGTATAGTACAAATTATAAAATGTAATATATAATAGTACACTAAGTGAGACAGAGAGAGAGGCAAACTAGTCAAAGGAATATGGCCTTCTAATTGGTATGATAATGGTGTGTGGCTGGTGTTGACTTTCCAAACCCAAAGATACTAACTCTATCACGAGTTCCAATGCTAGCATCATAGCTTGCATACCAGAAGAATAATGAAACTGGTTAGCAACATGGACAAGTGCCTATTCGTCCATAGACTTTCCCATCTCTTCTACAAAAAGTTTTGCAGAGTAATACTTCACAATCGAGCACACAAGATATCGAAGCGGATATCTTTAATTAGCCACAGAGAAAAGTGAGGTTAGGGGGTAAGAGAGAGAGAGAGAGAGGCAAAAGGGAGGCTTATATTGATTTATTTTAATGAGAAATAGGGGTCATAAATCATACCAAACACATCTATTTATGTTTGTGTCCGATAAACATAAATTTAAACTATAACAAAGAGAGCCCCCACTGACTGTATTTACCATTATGAAAAAGACAAATTTTGCTTTGTTGCTAGTCAACAAGCTATTCAATACATGAAAATCTAAAGAAATTTGCATGTCACAAACTCCACATAAATAATAAGTGCACACACTGTCAAACTCACCAACCACTGATGTTTCCAAAACCAGAAAAGATGCTGGAAAATTCTGGCCTGATGCTTTAAAATTAACATAGTTGACATGGATGTTGCCATTGAACAGGAGTGGAGTTAGTGGCCTTCCGGTTAAGTCATGGAATGTTGATAGGGTGGTCAAATGTTCAACTCACCTCAGCCGTTTGGTCTCAGAATGTAATTTCTTAACAACAAACATGTCTATCCACCCCACAGCCTGGACGTCCAACCATCATATTCAAATGACCTGAGTTGGTCCAATTGTTCAGAGGTCCATTTACCAGCCAAAGATCTTTGATTAACCCTGTCCTTGGGGTGTCAGGCTGTTCAGGCTGTTCAGGCTAATGCAGTGGCATTATCTTAATTGGACACCGGCATGGCCCGCTCTGGAAACCCAAACCCAAACGGAACCGGCAGCTGGTAGTGACTTATTTAGTCATTTGGGGTTAATAATGTAATTTTTATTCTAGTTCTTTGAGAGATAGCTACGTAGGAGATTTGCTTTGAGTTGTTAATTTCCTAGCTTGTTTTAGTTTCTATTTTGTGTTGAGTCCTTATATACTATCTACCCAATGATGAAATTAAAATGGAATGAAATTGATTCAAGCTGGCTGCTGCTTACCATGAGGGTTGAAGGATGGTTTGATTGTTGTTTCTGCTTCTCAATCTCTTCCCCGTTTCAGGTGCCATCTTCCTTCTTTCTCTTATTCTTCTTGTTGTTTTGCTCACTCTCCCAGCAGATACTCTGTTCCAGCAACCGTAGAAACCACAAAAGAGGGTTCTCTCTCCCGCAATACTTTAACTTTCAAACTGAAATTCTAGGGTTTGGAACTCAATTTAGGGTTGACTAAACCCAAGAACCATTGGCCCCCAATCTCTATCTCTCTCTCTCCAATCGTGAGAACCAAATCAAAACCAACGGTTGTTCCTCTTGTTACAGCTGGACCTGAGTTGCAGACACGTTCATTCATGTTTTGGGTGCTCTCCGGTTGGAATCAATAGGCCACGGTATTAGGCTATTAGCTACCTTCCCCAGAAATTTAGAGTCTCTGAGCCCATTTGGTTGAGATTCGAAACCAGAATTAATCGGGTTCTACCGCTGGCTATCCCCATCGTGAGGCTGAAGACGACCTTTGAGTCGTAATTCTTATTTAGCACTAGATTCCCTTCTAACCCAAAATACTGCTCCACTTCATCCTCCATCCTACTTCTATCCTTATTTTATGTTAACACCAAGACTACCCTTAACCTTTAATGCCTAATTCCTGCCTTATTCATATACCTAAGTGCCCCTTTAATATTCTGTTTATTTACAATTTTGCCACTTCTCTTTAATACTTGGATTTTGTTGATTGGGTGGGCCTATAAGCAATCCGAACCAGGATTTTCAAACCTTGGATTGCATCATTGGCCTTGTGGTCAATGGTACAATAGGGGTGACCCACCCAGTCCAACAGTCCATGAGAAACTGGGTGAAGATGATTATGAAATAACAGAACAATACATCAAACAAAAATGTTTCCAGCCACAAGGAATCCAGACCACAACCTTCACATATATGATGCAGGCAAGAGATCTTAAACTCAACCACAAAGCAAGGTACTAAAACTCGGGTCTCGGTACCAACTCGGCTCTTGGAAAAACCGAGACGAGTCGAGATCTCGCTGAGTTGGTGCATTTTTTTTTTCCAACTCGAAGCCTCAACTTTGGGTCAACCCGAGATCCGAGATCTCACCGAGATATGTCGAGTTAGGTAAGGTATTTAAGTGGTAGGTGGGTTAAAAAAATCGGTCAAAACCGAGATCCGAGATCTCACCGAGATCTCGCCGAGATATTGCACTTTTGAGACTCGCAGGCAGTCTCGTCTCGACTTTTCCAAAAACCGAGAAACTCAACGAGATCTCGCGAGTTCTCGAACTATGCCACAAAGCAATGCAGTAGATATTTCTCAGTCTAAAGTATGAAATTATATAACAATATAGATCAGGTGA
This sequence comes from Telopea speciosissima, assembly GCF_018873765.1. Lineage (NCBI taxonomy): Eukaryota > Viridiplantae > Streptophyta > Magnoliopsida > Proteales > Proteaceae > Telopea > Telopea speciosissima. The sequence continues at coordinate 26,966 of NC_057926.1, forward strand.
AAGTTTGATACGACTCAGGTGAACCTTATTGGAATGAGAAACATTCAACTCAAGTTATCCTAGTCATGATGAACAAAGCTCAGTTATGACTCAGTCCCCCTGAGCAATGGAAGTGAAGCTATTCTATAGGTCTATAGGATATAACACCAGTAGATTAAATCAAGGTTATATTCACAACAACAACAACTCAGCCTTATCCCAACTAAATGGGGTCGGCTACATGGATCCTTGCCCTCCAATCAGCTCTACTTGAGGTCATATTTGAAACAAGCCCTAAGCTATGCATGTCTTTCCTCACCACTTGCCCTAAGGTCATTTTAGGTCTGCCCCTGGCTCTTTTAGTTCCTTCAATCTGAACCAAATCACTCCTCTGTACTAGAGCATCCAAAGGCCTCCATTGAACATGGCCATGCCACCTCAAACAACTTTCTCGTAGCTTATCACATATTGGTGATCATTCCTTACTTCATCCTTCCTAGTTTTTCCACTCATCCATCTTAACATCCTCATCTCCACTACACTAAGTTTATCTATATGATGCTTCTTAACTGCCTAACATTCCACACCATACATCATAGCTGGTCGTATGACTGTTGTTGAAATTCGTGTTTATAGGAGCAAATATGTCTTTTCCTTTATTTCTTTTAGTCTTTCATTGTATCAGTTTATGTAGGGGCAGTTCTGTCCTTACAGTATTTTTCTTATTTGGTTATTAATATATCCTTGGCTGACCTGCGATAGAACATTCTGTTCTACCGCAGGTCCCTTCCTCCATTGGGGTTTGCGTGGACGACTCCTCTTCCTCTTTTTCTTCTTTCTTCTTCTTCTTCTTCTAATCTCTGGTCTGATTAATTATTCTCTGATTTTATAACATGGTATCAGAGCACTTTTAATCAGATTGGAGTTTCCCCTCGATTTTCTGCTGATCTCTTCTTCTCGATTTCCCCTTGTGGTGTGCAGCCACCCATAGCTGCTTCTACTATGGTTTAATTCCACTCCTATCAATAATTAATGGAGTGATTTTATTACAATCTACCTGCTACTAGTTGCTGATTGGATGTTTACATCAACCACAACCAATATTGCAAGAATCGATCTCCAGAGAAAACCCTGACACCTATCGATCTCATATGGGAGCCTGGTTGTTGAAGCTCAGCTATGAAGTTCTGTGTTTTGTGAACTATTTATGGTGGTCAATTGCTACTGCAGTGTACTATTTCTGCTGCATAATCGAGTTTGTGGTCTCCTTCCCAACATCCTGATCTCGATCTTATGGTTGGTTGGTTGGTTTTCTCGGCTTTGGCTTCTGGACCTGCTGCTGTTTTACATACTGTTGCACCCTATTGTTGGTGTATTCTGCCCCTCTACCTACTGGAGTTAGCTAAGTTAGCTACTCCTCATTATTTCTTCAAGGAATTTCTGCTCCTTGGTTGTTTCTTCCAGAACCAATTGCTGCTGCCTACCAAGTGTTTGAAGGATTTCCTGAATTAGAGCTACTGCCCTTACTGTGTTCTTTTTTGAAGACATTTTTTTTTCCCACTCATTATGGTTGACACAAAGACAACCATGGATAATGTCAATGTTCAGATAACCTCCATTAAATTAAAGGGAAATTCCAACTATTTGCTTTGGGCACAAGCTGTCCGTGTCTACATTATAGCTAAGGACAATCTTAGCTACATCACTTCTGATCCTCCTCCAACAGATTATAAGGATTACAGTACCTGGAAGAAGGAGAATGCTATTATCTTGATTTGGTTATGGAACAGCATGGAGCCGGATATCGCTGCCAATCTCATGTTCCATACCACTGCAAAGGGAGTTTGGGATGACCTAAAGGAGACGTACTCTCAAGAGAAGAGTATGACCCGTATCTTTGACCTTTATGAGAAATTATTCCAATTTCAGCAATCCGACAAATCTCTTCAGGAGAATTACAGTACTTGTAAGGGCATGATGGAAGAACTAAATATGTTCCAACCGCTTACTACTGATATTGAGAAGTTAAAGACCCAAAGGAATGAGTTTTTTGTATCCAAGTTCTCTTGAATCCGAGTTTGAAGAATATCAAAGGGCATCTATTTGCTGGGGAATCTGTCCCTACTTCGAATGCCATCTACTCTAGGTTGTAGCGCATTGTTTCCCCTAGTTCCAAACCTGATACCAATCCCAAGGAAAATTCTGCTTTTACTACTACTAGAGGCCATGGTTCAGGGGGAGGACGAGGATTTGGTGGTCGTGGTTTTGGTGGACAGCATATTGACAAGGCTGCCCGGCTGTGTACTTATTGTGGGAAGACTAATCATACTATTGATACCTGCTGGTCCAAGCATGGGAAGCCTGAATGGGCTCAAAACTTGGCCAATCATGCGACTCCTGAAAATGGTTCTAATTTTGTTACACCTAACGACACTAAATCTGGTTCAGCCGTGGGAGATTCATCCACTAACCTTTGTGATGAGGTGCAGCAGCTAATGCGCCGTATCAAGAGCCTTGAGACATCCACTTCCACTTCTGGTTCATCCACCTCCGTTGCCACATTGGCCCATGCAGGTACACCTGCTGCCTTCCTTTCCACTACCTCCACACCCTAGATCATAGATTCGGGGGCTGCCGCTCACATAACTGGTAAGTCTTCCATTTTTGTTTCTATTTCATCCCCTCTCACACTCCTCCCGTTATTGTGGCCAGTGGTTCCTCCACCCCTGTTACTAGGCATGGCACTGTTTGTCTTAATTCTAACCTCTCCCTTTACTCTGTGTTACATGTTCCTCAATTTCCATTAAGTCTTCTTTCCGGTAGTCAACTTACTAAAAACTTGAACTGCACTGTAACTTTCTTCCCTTCTTACTGTATTTTTCAGGATCTTCACACGAGGAAGACGATTGGTGGAGGGTGTGAGAAAGATGGACTATATTATCTGAATGGTGCTGCTCCGTCTGCTTCAACTGTCGCTACTATTGTTGGTGGAGAGTCCCCTTTTCGATGGCACTGCAAGCTTGGACATTTGTCTTTGTCTAGATTAAAGGTTTTATTTCCACAGTTTTAAGTCTTTAGATCGGTTAGAGTGTGAGGGTTGCGAGTTGGGTAAGCATCATCGGGCTACTTATCCATCTCGTTCTATGCCCTGTAGTCCGTCCTTATGTTCTTTAGTACATAGCGATGTGTGGGGTCCTTGTCATGCAAGTAATAGACATGGTTTTCATTATTTTGTCACTTTTGTTGATGACCATTCCCGAACTACATGGTTGTATCTTTTGAAGGACCGGTCTGAATTTTTTCATGTATTTCAAAGTTTTTGCAATGAAATAAAGACCCAGTTTAATACTTCTATTAAGATTTTTTGGTCTGATAATGTGTTGGAATTTGTACAAACTGAGATATCTTCTTTTTGTGTTGCTAATGGAATGATTCATTAAACTAGTTGTTCCTATACTGCTCAACAAAATGGAGTAGCGGAAAGGAAAAATAGGCATTTACTTGAGGTCGCATGGGAACTCATGCTGCATATGGAAGTGCCCAAACATTTTTGGCATGATGCAGTTCTTACTGCATGTTTTTTTATTAACCGTATGCCTTTGTCTGTTCTTGCCGATAAATCTCCTTTTTCAATTTTATTCCCTGGTGTTTCGATTTTCGGCCTGCCTCCTCGAGTTTTTGGGTGTGTCTGCTTTGTTCATAATCTTCATCTCCCTGGTGATAAATTGGACCCTCGGTCAACCAAGTGCATATTTTTGGGTTATTCTCGGACTCAAAAGGGGTATAGGTGTTATGACCCTCCAACTCGAAGGCAATTTGTTAGTGCGGATGTAACCTTCTTTGAAGGTACATCTTATTTTTCTGATCAACCTACCGTGCCTAGTGATCCATTAGCAGTGTCTGACCCTCCTCCCATTCCTGTTGTTGTCCCCATATCCACTTCTCCAGTACAGGTGTATCGGCGCAAGAGGCGCATTGGGCAGGTCCATACAGATAATATCGGTCCCTCTACATCGCTTCCTATAACATCCTCAACCTTTGGTGGAGATCCCAGCTTACCGGCTCTTCCTGACTTACTAGCTAATCCGGATCCTGATGACTTACCTATTGCCACTCGGAAAGGTAAACGCTCATGTACTCAGAAATCTTTAGTTGTCTATCCCATTGAGCATTTTATTTCGGTATCTCATCTCCCACCTTGCCATCTTAGTCTTGCTACTTCTTTGTCCACTTATACCCTTCCTCGCACCCACACTGAGGCTCTCGCTATCCCTACTTGGAAGCAAGCCATGGATGTGGAAATGGATGCCTTATTGACTCGCCATACGTAGGAGTTGGTGGATTTACCTCATGGTAAAGACCAGGTAAAGTGTAAGTGGGTGTACACTATTAAGTATCATTCTGATGGGTCTATTGAGCGGCTAAAAGCCTGCCTTGTTGCTAAGGGATACACCCAGACCTATGGTGTTGATTAGTTTGAGACTTTCTCACCTGTGGCTAGGTTGAATTCTGTTCGCCTCATTATTTCTTTGGTTGTAAATTTTGATTGGCATTTGTACCAGTTGGATATGAAAAATGCTTTTCTTTATGGTGACTTACTCGAAGAGATCTATATGAAGCAACCTCCCGTGTATGTTGCTCAGGGGGAGAATAGTGGACGTGTGTGTAGACTGCACAAGACCATTTATGGGCTGAAACAGTCTCCCCGAGCGTGGTTCGAGAAGTTTAGTTCCATTGTTACTGGTTTTGGTTTTTCTCAGTGCTTCTCGGACCATTATGTATTTGTTCGCCGCCAAGGAGAGAAATTGGTTGTTCTTGTTGTTTATATTGATGATATCATTGCGTCAGGAAATGATGAGAGTGGGATCAAGGAGGTAAAGAATTATTTGCAGCAGCATTTTCACACTAAAGATTTGGGCCAGCTTCACTACTTCATTGGGATTGAGGTTATCAGAAGTAAAAAGGGAATCAGCTTGTCCCAAAGAAAGAATGTGTTAGATCTCTTGACTGAAACTGGTATGCTTGCTGCAAAACCAATTGATATTCCTATGGATCCTAATCACAAGTTTGGTTCTGATGATGGTGAGGGTCTTAAGGACGTTCACTCCTACAGAAACTTAGTTGGAAAGCGGTTATATTTGACTGTCACTAGACTAGACATTTCTTATGCTATTGGGGTTCTCAGCCAGTTCATGCAATCCCCTTGTAAGTCTCATTGGGATGCAGCCATTCAGGTTCTTCGATACTTGAACGGAGCCCCCAGGAAGGGGCTGATTTATCGCCCAAATAAACATATGGAGCTTGTCGCCTACTTAGATGCAGATTAGGCAGGTTCGACTAGTGACCATTGATCTACTACAGGTTATTGTACGTTTGTCGGAGGAAATCTAGTTACGTGGCGAAGCAAAAAACAGACCACTGTTGCCAGATCCAATACTGAAGCAGAGTATAGAGCTATGGCCCATACCACTACGGAGTTGATGTGGATTAGATCTCTCCTTCTTGAGATGGGGTTTCCAGTTCCAACCCCTATGAAGATGTTTTGTGACAACCAAGCAGTCATCTATATTGCTAGTAATCTGGTCTTTCATGAGAGGACCAAGCATATAGAGGTAGATTGTCACTTGGTTTGCAGCGCCGTTTTGAAGATATTGGTTGAGACACCGTTCGTCACTTCCAAGGATTTCAACATGGTATCAAAGCCAAAAATCCGAGAATATGAGACCTAAAATTCCTTTCCTTTTTTTCTCTCCTCTCCATCATGATTTCACCCTAGCAGCACCACCGCCAGCAGCCACCACCTCCACCAGCCTTCCTCCAGCACCTAACCCCACCGCCAGCCCTCCGCCAGTCCCCCACCACCGCCACCCTCCCGCGACCCTTCCTCTTTTTCTCGCAGGGGGGTTCCCGAAACCTTGCGATTATTTTTTTAACCCTTCCTTGGTGGTGAGTTGACTCCCACCAAGGGCCCTTTTCTCTGCCATTTTTTTCCTCTATGCAGTGAACAATTCTGCATTTTTTTCTCTCTGTTATTGAGATTTCCCTGTGACCAGCCACCATGCCTGACAACTTTGAGATAACGCCTGCTTCCTCTGGTCCTGACGGCCCATCACAACGTGATTTTGTGCCTTTTCCAACCAATCCTATAAAATTAAATGGGGCCAATTACCTACTGTGGTCTCGTTCTTGCTTGTTTGCTATTGGTTCCCGTGGTCTCTCGACATCACAGGAACTTCTGTCAGGCCTATTGATGCTGGTCATGCCTAAGAACGGTGGATGAATTTTAACTTCTTGGTTATGTCATATTTGATGAATTTCATGGAGCAAGAGATTGTTAGTCGTTATCTTCTTCTTGTTTCGGCGGCCAAGATATGGAAGACGGCCAAGGACAAGTATTCTCAGGTTGGGAATGCTGCCCAGTGCTATGAGCTCTGTCACAAGATCTACTCTACCAAGCAGTTGGAGTTGTCGCTTTCTCAATATTATAACACCATGTGCACTATGTGGCAGCAGTTGGATTTTCTGGGTACCTTTACTGCAACCTGTGATGTTGATGCAACGGCCTTTCGAAAATGGGAAGATGGTCTATGTGTTTTTGATTTCTTGGCCGACAATACTGAGTTTGATTAGATCCGGGCAAATATTCTGAATCGTGATCCTCTGCCCACTCTTGAGTAGGCATATGCAAATCTTTCTGCTGAGGACAGCCACCGTACCGCTATGGTTCAACCGGTTACTCAGGAAAGATCAGCTCTTATTTCTAGTGCTCCATCTTCTGCCCGTGGCAGTTCTGTTAATGGTGATCGGCCATCTGGGGATCGCCCTCCTATTAAATGTGATCACTGTGGCAAGGAGTGACACACAAAGGACCGTTGTTGGAAGCTACATGGTCGCCCTGCAGATACTCAGGGCGTGGGAGAGGTGGTTCCAATCGGTCCCATAGCACCCGTGCTAATCAAGCCTCCACTGAAGAGCAGCCCGAGCAATCTCTTTCTCAGGTTGTGGCTGAACTACAAAATCTCAGGGATATGATGACTCGTTTGGACACGTCTTCTTCAGCATCTGCATCTTCATTGTCTGCCTCGGCTGTTTCTGTATCTTCTGCTACTCATACCAATCCTTCCCTAGGCATTTCATTTGGTGGGAACTGCTCCTCGGTCATACCCAATTCTTGGGTGATTGTCTGGGGCAACCGACCATATGATAGGTTCTTCCTCTCTCTTTTTCAAGTATTTCCCTTTACCCGGTCATACTAAAGTTCGTGTTGCTGACGGGTCTCTTTCTCTTATCTCGGGAAAGCTCCGTCCATGGAGCGTATGAATTTCCTGGAATGTAGTTAGACCAAAAGAGGGAATTCAGGGATAGGAATAGGAATTATAGTACCATGATCGGTACAGTGCACATCCTCTCTTTGCCTATCATCTATCTTGCATGTTCCAAAATTCTCTACTAATTTACTTTCCATTAGTAGTATAACCGAAGATTTAAATTGCAAAGTGACTTTTTTCCCCAACCATTGTTTGTTTCATGACTTGGAGATAGGTCGTATGATTGCATGTGATAAAGTGGTTGGTGGTCTTTATGTACTTGATGGCTCACCGGCAGCGTTGACATCTCAGCCTTCATCTACTGAATCTGATTCTGCAATTTTGGAGTTGAATAATTGGCATCGTCATTTGGGCCATCCCCCAATAGGGGTTTTATCTGATCTTTTTCTCAGTTTAGTCAAACATTGTAATAAATATAATTTTTCTTGTGATGCGTGCATTTTAGCCAAGCAAACTCGAACAATTTATCCTATTTCTGATAATAGAAGTTTATCTCCTTTAAATTTGATACATTCTGATGTTTGGGGCCCTGCCCAGTGTCTTTCTACTTCTGGCTTTCAATGGTTTGTAACCTTCATTGATTGTTATAGTCGGACCACTTGGGTCTGCTTGATGCATAGTAAGAGTGATGTTTTCACCTGTTTTTCCCTGTTTCATAAGATGGTTCAGACCTAGTTCGACGACAAAGTGAAAATTCTTCGATCTAATAATGGCACAGAATACATGGATGGTGCCTTTAGATCCTACTTGGATACACATGGGATTATACATCAGACTTCTTATGTAGATACTCCTGCCCAGAATGGGGTAGCTAAATGCAAGAACCGGCATTTGCTTGAGGTGGCTCGATCTTTGATGTTTGCTATGGCTGTTCCTCCTCATTTCTGGGGTGATGCAGTCCTTACAACCACCTACCTTATCAATCGGCTACCTTCAAGAGTCTTAGGAGGTCACTACCCGTTGGATATTCTGTTGGGTTCCTCTACTTTTGTTGTGCCCCCCAAAATTTTTGGTTGTGTGGTGTTTGCCCGAAACCACCATGTTCACGGCAAGTTCGACCCAAAAGGGCTTCGGTGCATTTTTCTCGGCTACTCGGCTACTCAGAAGGGGTACAAATGCTATCATCCTCCAACCAGAAAATTATTTGTTACCGTGGATGTTGTGTTTTGAGAATCCGAGGCCGACTTTAAATCACCAGTACCTCTGCAGGGGGAGATTCTAAATGATTCAGAGGCCCCACTGCTTGTTCCTCTAGATGTTCATATACGTACTATAGAGGATTCTTTTGTGGAACTGGAGGATGCGATTACAAGTCAGGAACAAGACATGGAACAGATTGAGCAGCAACCAATCCAGGGGGAAAAAAATTTGAAGAGTTATTCTCAGGGAACGTCTTTTCCTTCTCATGGACCTTTGTACAAAGAGACCACCACCACTAATCCTACTCAATCAGCACCTGCTTCGAGTCGTCCCACTCATTCTCCTGGTAAGCTTCCTTCTGATTGCACTCAAGATTTACCTATTGCTATTCGGAAACCAAAGCGGAGTTGTACACAACATCCAATTTCTAATTTTGTGTCCTACAACTCTCTAACTCCTTTCCATGCCTCTGTGTCTTCATTATCCTCTGTTACTATTCCTAACAATTGGCAGGAAGCAGTAGCAGAACCAAAATGGAAGGATGCTATGGATGAAGAAATGCATGCCCTAGAGAAAAATCAGACCTGGGATTTGGTGATTCCTCCACCAAGAAAGAAACCTGTTGGCTACAAATGGGTCTTTGTTGTGAAGCACAAGTCCGACGGCTCAGTAGAAAGGTATAAAGCAAGGTTGGTTGCCAAAGGGTTCACTCAAACCCAATGAATCGATTATCAAGAGAGTTTTGCTCATGTGGCAAAGATGAATACAGTGAGAGTCAGTATTTCTTGTGTTGTGAATCAAGGTTGGGATCTTCAACAACTTGATGTGAAGAATGCCTTCTTACATAGGGAGTTGGAAGAGGATGTCTATATGGAGATACCTCCTGGATTTGCCTCACCAGACACTCAGGGAAAGGTGTGCAAGTTGAAGAAGGCATTGTACGGCTTAAAGCAGTCACCCCGGGCCTGGTTTGGTCGTTTCCATAAAGCTATGGTTGTGAATGGATATAAGCAAAGCAATGCTGACCATAGGCTGTTTGTTAAAAGAGTGGGACATATCACTATTTTGATTGTCTATGTAGATGATATAGTGATCACCGGAAGTGATTCACAAGAAATTCAGAAGTTTAAGACCTACTTGGGTTCTGAGTTTGAGGTCAAAGACTTGGGCAGATTGCGGTATTTCTTGGGAATAGAGGTTGCCTATTCAGCCAAAGGTATATCTCTTTCCCAGAAAAAGTATACGCTTGTTTTGTTGAATGACACTAGGATGCTTGGGTGTAAACCTGCCGATACACCTCTGGAACTTAACACACACTTGAAGAGTAAGGAAGGTGACCCTGTGGATAAGGGAAGTTATCAGAGATTGGTTAGGAGATTGATATATTTATCCCATACCTGAAGAGTAAGCCAGTTTATGCATGATCCTCACTCTTCTCACTAGCAGCATACCAGATCCTAAGGTACCTGAAGTCCCCTCCTGGTAAAGGAGTCCTATATTCCTCACACAGTCATTTCCGGGTGGAAGCTTATACTGATGCAGATTGGGCAGGCAGCCCTGATGATAGAAGGTCCACTTCTAGATATTGCACCTATGTTGGAGGTAACTTAACTACTTAGAGAAGCATGAAGCAGGCAGTGGTTGCCCGATCAAGTGCTGAAGCTGAGTTTAGAGCCATGGCATAAGGCATCTACAAACTTCTCTGGCTCAAGGGGCTCCTTCAAGATCTTGGAATGTCAGTTGATCTTCCCATGCAACTCTATTGCGACAGCAAATCTGCAATCAGCATTGCCCATAACCCAGTCCAACATGACCGCACCAAACATGTTGAGATTGATCGACACTTTATCAAGGAGAAGCTAGAGCAAGGAGTCATTTGTATTCCATTTGTTCAGTCTAGTGATCAAATGGTTGATATTCTTACTAAGGGAATTAGTAGTAAATTATTTTGTTCTGTTGTTAGCAAGTTGGGCATGTTTGACATGTATGCACCAACTTAGAGGGGAAGTGTTGTAATATGGGTTCAAGAGTAGAATTGTCATAGGGGTCATATTGTCCTTATACCTATTCCAGAACATTCTTTCTCTTGTCATAAATAAAGGACGGCTGTAGTCACTCTGACTTGAGCCATTATTCAAGGATTTCAACACATCTCAAGCTTTAACAAAAATAGAAACTAATAAAATTTAGTAACTAGGAATGACATGAAATAGAAACTAAATATAATCTTCTCAACTCTCAAGTGCAGACGATCCTTTCCTTCATGTCAAAGCTGGAGTCTCATGTGGTCCCCACATAGATACTATTGGCCAGCAGCTTTATTGAAAAAAGACTAAGTGATATTGACTAAAATACCCCCACGATTCTCCTAAGAATATTCTCACCAAGCCAAAATAAGGGGCTGTGACACCGTTCACGTGATCAGTAACAAGAACAATATTTGACCTTTTTTTCTTCATGTTTTGTCCTACATCAAAAGGAGGTTTTTTTTTTGTGTGTCGGGAAAAGAAAATGCAAAAATTTAGTTCAATACTCAGTCCTCCATCCATAACACAATTTCTTCCCAGCAAATTATGAACAGGAAAAAAAATAAAGAGGAGCAACTTGTTGTCGCCACATTGTGACATTTGATTTTGTTAACCTTGTGGCAGCTTAAATGGGGTTGGCATTTTGTGGATAGGAAGACCCCAAGGTTAATGCAATTTGAAAATCCATATTAAGGATCTCAGATGCAAGTCGACCCACTAATCAAATCTGAGATAGGGAAAGCAACTGCATTGTCAAAGGAAGAAATAAGATTGATGAAAGGGGAGCGAAGAGAGATGATATCAATCTTCTTGGGAGAACGAAGAAAGAAGAAGAGAAGAAAAGAAAAGAAATCAGATTTGGGACAGCAATCCCGAATGCACTGCTCAACAGCACCAAAACTTTTTAAAAAAACTTATATTCTTTATTCAAATCATCTCTAATTGATGGGGGATGTATTACATATATACATAGACCTAAAATTCTTAATTTGACTCATAAAAGGACTCCTAGTTGGTCTAATACACTCAATAAAGTAAATAAACTCAAAACATAATTCTATCTAGCTATTAAGTATCCCAATCAAACTCAAACACTCAATTTAACTATTAATCCCGTGTACTAACACTATCCCCACTTTATAGGCTTATAAATTAGGCCCATTACATCAATAAACCCAAAATAAGAAGCCTAAGGTCTATAGAACCAAACCATGGATCAAAATAAAGTCCTCTGAGGCCCAATTGGACAATCTTAACTGCATCAAAGGTTCCCTACTTACATGTCACCCAATCGGAGTTGACCACATGGCAAAACAAACCATGAAAAAGTTCAAAAGTACAAAAGGGTGCCAGGACTACCAAGAGGGGCATGGACATACATGGGAGGATATGCTATTACACGACGCATTTGTGGCTGAAATTTGACATGTGGCCAATCAAGACCATTCCGTAGATGTCCAACGGTCAATTTGCCACATTACTCTTCCAAATGGCAGAACAAGTGCCCATGGTTGCACCACAATTGTTGCAATGTAAGGTTGGCACAAGTTTTTGCCCCCTTCCCCCAAAAAAAGCATTGATAAGACACTGCTATTGTTATATTGGCATTGTAATTGATATGTACCAAAGGGCTGCAACGTGGTTCAAAACGGTTTTTATAGGGTACACAAAGGGTCACCTCGAGACAGTCCTAATTTTCAGTGTTTTTTGCACGCAGAGGCCACACTCAGAGTCAAAGTTTCATCTTTATGCCTGCTGCCCAAGCTTTTTACAATTGCACAGAATGGCATACCCTACATTACCTAACTGTACAGTTAAAAACAATATAGTAATGATATAAAAGAAGAAATTTGAAAACCGTTTTACCCGGTGTTCAGGTAACTTCTAGAACCTTTTTACTTGGTATTTAGGTAAGTTACAAATACAACTTTTTGCCTACCAAAATCCAAAAAAAAAAAAATTCCTTGCTTTTGGAAGCTATTGAAGGGCAGAACATTGCTTCCAAAAGCTTAACAAAAGCAAACAGATACAACTTTTTGCCTTCCAAAAGCCAAAGAAAGTTATTTTTTCTTGCTTGTGGAAGCTTTTGGAGGGCAGAGCATTGCTTCCACAAGCTTAACAAAAGCAACCCCTAGATAATTTTAAGCACATTCGGAGTCTCATGCTTCATGTCCCCTTCTTGATTCAGATTCATCACCGAAATGGACTTGTTTTATTAGGAATAAGTCTAGGGTTGGGTTCTATACATATTGGGTCTTTGTTTCACGGGGTTTTCAATGTAATAGACCACTTCAATAGGCTTAAACTGAATATTAAGGCTGCATACGGGATTGCCTTTATTAGGACTTAGTTTCTTATACATAGTTTAAAGGCCCCGTTTGTATAGAGGGGAAGGTGGAGTGGGATTGTTGGGAAGATGGGACCCACATGTTGGTGGGGTTTTGTTGGGATGGAAATGTTGAGGTAAAGTTACTTTTCCCATGAATATTAACCAAAGTCCCACCAATTTGGTGGGACTTTGGATAGGATAAGGGTGGGATTTTGAAGTGCCACATCAGCAAACAAAACATTTAATGATGTTCCCTAAGATTTTGTAAATTCACCACCCCAGGATAACCAAACAATGTTGGGGTGGGATTTTGAAGTGCCACATCAGCATTTTCCCACCCCAGCTAAGTCCTCTCTAAACAAACAGGGCCTAAGTGTTTTAGTTGGGCTGGATTAGGCTTCTACAAGTCCTGTTCTAAGTCTGTTTCCTTTATTATTTCACTTTCTTAATCAATTTAGGTTACCTTCTTAGTTAAGGATTGGGTTATGCCTTTCTTTTTAAGTGTAGGAGACTAATTTTGAGTCTTCTATATAAGTTTGTAAGGGAGACCAGCATTGTACACGAATTTGATAAATAAAGTTGTTGCTTCTGCTGCTCTCTTCTCCATTGAAGATCCCTTGTGTTTGATCAAGAAACTGTTGTGTGCAATCAAGGTAGGTTGGTGTTTGATCCAATCGAATCACCTTGCAGTGTGAAGCCCAGGTGTTATTTTCTATAGTTCTTATTATTCCATCATCTTCTTCATCTATTATTCTTGCAACTAGAACCCTACATTCTAGAAGATCATACGTAACACTTTTTTGAGATTAAGCAAACCAACCACCTAATCATCCTGAGATTTGAATCACATGTTCACAAATCCTATTACAAAACGTGATTCAATTTTGACCCTATTTTGATGGTTGGATCTTTTATATTTCTGATTTTCCCATTATACCCCTACCTCCATTAGAGCTGCTGTTTAGGTCATCCATAACTGAAATTAAATTCTGTTTTCACCAATCAATTAGGCTACTGATTCTAGGTTTATTCATATCAGAAATCAGTAAACTAATTGCATCATTCAAACCCTAATTTCAATGTGTTTAATTTACTGTTTTGCCCCTATTCCTACTGTCACTAGGAGTTGTCCTTATTTATTGTTTTAACCACCCGATTGGACTGAAACTTTCAGCAATCATTCCCCTCCAGACCCTTTACACTCAATCCTACTTTCAGCCCCATTCATCCGTTTGATTTTGTGTCATCTTAAATCACCCTACTTTTGAATCTTTGCTTTGGTTAAAAGATCTTGTTAAGCTACTGTTTTGATCATTCAAATTCAGTACTACATTCCTTCTTACACTAATCAAGGGACACAAAAAGATGCATGCGGCAAGTGACTCACTCATAATGCTTTCTGCATTGCCCTGAAGGATGACAACCTTAATCTAAGACACGTCAAAGTTCAATCACAACCTAGAAAACCTAGAAACAAGGAAAATATATCAGTCCCACTAGGAACAGATAAGTTCCAGGCAGTACACCATTTTGTAGGCCACACAAGAAGTTCAAAGCAGAAATTTCCCAAAAGACATTTTTATAAAGAATTAAACAGGCAGGCCTAGACTACTTGAGGACTTTAGATGAGTGTGCTCCTGATCAGCATGCAACTTTGCTTTTCTGTATACATCCCTAAATGGCTGAACTCAAGTTTCGACTTTGAAGGAACCTAAATAAAAACCTTACAAGTGGTTATATCTCTCCAAATGTAAACCCAAAGAAAAATATAAGAGAAGGATTTAGTAGAGACAACCAGTTTTACTTTCACGTATCACAAGCATTGAACCAGAGCATCAATGAGCAACACCAGAAGACAACGTTTGAACAAAAATAACATGAAAAGAAAAAAAAAAACAAAAACAAAGACAGGTCATCAAATCGACCATCCAACTCACAAACAAGCAAAGTAAAACTAGATACTACACTAGAAACCCCAAAAAGAAGAAGAAAGAAAGAAAGAAAACCTGGAGGTTGTTGAGTTTGATGTACTCCCAGACTTTCTTGACGGCATCGGTACGAGATGCTTCAGATACGCCGAGGAACTTGCGCATGGAAGGAGAGACGGGAATAACCTTCAAGATGCCAGTGTTACGGGACGGTGCACGAGGCTTAGTAGCAGCGGCGCCAGAGGAGGTAGCAGCAGATGCCCTTGCCGCCTTCGCAGCTGCCATGAGAGCCTCAGAGCCTCTAAAAACCCTAGAAGACAACATAGCTACAACACAGCTTCGCTGTTTTTTCGGTTTTCCCCCCCAAAAACAATCTCCGCTCTCCTTGCTTCCCGCTTGTGCGCACCAACTACGAATATAAAGTCTGAAAAGCACCGCGAACCGCGCAGCAACAGCCAACAAGACACAGGGAAGCGCTTGGATATATGCCACTCAGCCTCACTATATAGCACCAGTTTGGTGACTTTGGTCTCAGCAAATAATAGACTGAAGAGAGAGGAGGTCGGATCCTTTGAACGTACGTTCAGAGTAATTACTCTGTACATACGTTGGTTAATTGACATGTGGCAATCTGAAAATAGGATTCCTTCTCTTTGCCGAGTCCAATTCCTCCTACTGTCCCATTTTTGCTATTTACCAAGGGAAGAGGGGTATTAATGGAAACAAAAAGGACAAGTGGTTACCTCTCTTTTTTTTTGGTAAAACAAGTGGTTGCCTCTCACATATACGTTCACCTGCACATATGTGCAGTTGATCCATTCTCCTCTTTGCCCTTGGGAAAAAATACGAAAACATCAATTTTTGCTCTATTTTTCTCTCTACAGTGAATTCAAGCTTGTCGAGGATAGGTGAAGAGAACTGAAGAAGGAAGCGAAGGAACAGCCAACGATGGGGATAGTGGAGTCAAACCCTGTATTGAAGCCATCATTGCCGAATGGATTCAGATTTTACCCAACGGACGAGGAGCTCTTGGTTCATTACTTGTGTCAGAATGCCACGATCCATGATTTCTCTCTTATAGGTGAAGTCGAACTTTACAAGTGACCCATGGGTTGTTCCCAGTTCCCATTCCGACTTCTACATGATTTTAGAAAGCAAGAATTCAAATTTCTTTCGAGAGAAAAGGAAATCATTATCATCCAACCTACAACAATCCCTCAACCCATTTCAGATTGGAAAGAGGACTTCTATACATTCATCATCTGAGAAACAGAAGCATTGGAACCAAACGGAGCCCATGTAGATATTCAAGAAGAGACAGGAGAGGGAGGGAGACTGGGATGGAGGAAGAGGAATTGAATACAGGGGGTGGGGCGACGATGGAGGGTATGGAAGCAGGGGAGTCGACCAAGAACCAAATCTGAATATAAGCTTGGCCATTGCCATAGCCTTGGTTTAATTGTCCCTGAATCCAGTGTAGTTGGATCGTTTGGAGTATTTCGAGATTATTTATGAGTGATGTGGTATGTTGGTTAGATGGAAGCTTGATGTAGCATTCCTACCTTTGTTCTATCTCGTTAGGCCACACCCTCTATTTCCTATATGAGGGGATATGTGTAGGAAAGAAAGACTTGTATGAACGATTGAGGAGTCCCGCCCTGTGTGAGCGAGTGGAAGATGTTTGAAAATTAGTGTTTGGTCCTAATTGTTTGCACTCCACAAGGGGCCGCGTGTGGAGCCCACCGATTAGGATTGGGATCCCCACGCGGTACTCCTATTTATAACATTCGTGCCCTAGTGAATGACGTGCGACTCACAACTGCGGCTCTCTCTCCATGTCTCTCTCGTTCTCTCTTGGTGTTCTCTCTCTATTTCTCTTCACACTTTGAGTGAGTGTATCTCTTAGGTATCCATCTTCACCTCCGGATTTGGAGTGTGGAGAATTGATTTGTTCGATCACCTCGAACGGTGTAGAAGATCGATCTCCAAGTAAGATTCACACAAGAGATTTTGGTGTGGCTCATAATCAATACCGCTAAGATCCGTCTCCGCTATGTTTCGTCGATGTTTCAGGTAATACCCTAACAACGTCTATAACCAACAGTCCCAAACTTCCCGGCTAGGGTCGCTTTCAACTAAGTAAATAAACCACAAAATATAAAGCTGAAAGGAGGAGGTTTTAATAGAGTTCAATGCTTCCTTCTCCAATTCAGTTGGTCCAAGTGAACTTAGGGCCATGAGATCCTAAGTCAATTAGTCCACACATTTTTACCATATCCTTGAAACAATCCACATCTCTAAATGCCAAAGTACTTCCTCCATCCTTCTCATGCCAAGAAAGATAAGAGTTGAAATCACCATAAACGATCCAGTCCTCATCCCTTCCCATGCCAAGAGAAACGGTGGAATCCTAAACCTTCTTACAATTTGCCTTTCGAGTCAATAAAATGAGGATTCGAGGATAAGATTTCAATTCTAACATCCTCATGCCACAATAGACACAAACCTCCAGAGGCTCCTTGCGAATTCATTTCAAAACAAGATGGCATTCCCTACCTTCCTTTGATAAACTTCACCCTTTTCAAATGGCACTTTGTCTCGATCAAAAAGATAATATCTGGTCTTTCCACCTTGGAGAGGAGAGCAAGAGTACAAATTGTCGGGTTCCTCCCCAAACCACAACAATTCCAACTTAAGATTTTCATTGATTCCCGTGGGGCTGCAACCCAGCCTCCATGGGGGTAGATCCTAAAAAATGGATCAACGTTGGATCTTTAGAAAAATCACCATCAAGATCTTCATCAGGTATCATTATCCAAGGCCTCTTATGTATGCCACATTAGAGTCCATTGCTAAAGTACAATTTATCTGATAGCCAAAATAAGAGAAAGGAAAAGCAGAGATTTGGATCATGTTAGATGCATTAAGAATGAGGAAGGTCGAGTACTAATACGTGATAAGGACATTATGGAGAGATGGGGTGAATATTTTTACAACCTACTTAATGGAGCTATCTTGACCGATAGGATGGAATCGGAAGTGGAGAGGAATAGTCTTGAAGCCAACACATGTCATGGACATCTACAACGAGTTGGTGAGGCCGAAGTTATAAAAGATGATGGTTGGAAAATCATTGGGACCGGATGAGATCCCAATTGAAGTGTGGAAGAGCTTAGGAGCACGGGGGATATCTTGGCTAACCAAGCTGTTTGACAAGATTTTAAGTACAAAGAAAATGGCAGCTGAGTGGAGGAGAAGCACTGTAGTCCCAATTTATAAGAATAAATGTGATATCTAGAACTGCAATAACTATAAGGGCATAAAACTAATGAGTCATACCATGAATCTTTGGGAAAAAATCATTGAAGTTCACTTAAGAAGAGAAACTATTATATCGGAGAACCAATTTGGTTTTATACCAGGGAGATCCACGACAGAAGCTATTTACCTTTTAAGGAGATTTATGAAAATATTTAGAGCTTATAAAAGGAACCTCCATATGATCTTTATTGACCTAGAAAAGGCCTATGATAGAGTCCCTAGAGAGCTCATTTGGAATGTCCTAGAGAAGAGAAAGAGCTCAAGTGATGTGGATATAATCAAGGACAAATATGAGGACGTGGTGACGAGTGTCAAAACTGCAGAGGGCCAAAGTAGTGAATTCCCTATTACAATTGGGTTACATCAAGGATCAGCTCTAAGCCCCTATTTGTTTGCACTCATAATAGATGATTTAACCAGGCACATTTAAGATGAGGTCCCTTGGTGTATGCTTTTTGTTGATGATATTGTTTTGATAGATGAGACAGTGGAAGGGATTAATGCAAAGCTGAAGTTATGGAGATCAAGCTTGGAATCACGAGGCTTTAAGTTAAGCAGAATAAAGACAGAGTATTTGATGTGTAACTTCAGTCAAACCATGAGAGGGGATGAAGTGGTGAAACTTGAGGAGCGAGAGCTACCACAAAGTGAATGCTTTAGATACTTGGGGTCAACCATTAACAAAGAGGGTGATATAGAGGATGGTGTTTCCCACAGAATTAAAGTAGGATGGATGAAGTGGAGAGGTGCATCGAGAGTGTTATGTGACAAACGCATGCCTATTAAGCTTAAAGGAAAATTCTATTGGATAGTTATAAGACCAACCATGATTTATGGAGCGAAATGTTGGGCAGTTAAGAAGAGTAATATAGATAAGAAAAGTGTAGCGGAGATGAGGATGTTGAGGAGGATGTGTGGCAAGACCAGGAGAGAGAGAGTAAAGAATGATTGTATTAGAAACAAATTAGGAGTTGCACCAATCCAGGACAAGGTTCGTGAGAGCCGCTTGATGTGGTATGGTCATGTTCAACGGAGATCTATGGACGCATTGGTAAGGAAAAGTGACTAGATTCAGTTTGACGGAGCTAACAGAGGTAGTGACAAGCCTAAGATGACTATTGGAGAAGTGGTACGAAAGGATATGCATGTGGTAGGGCTCGATCCTAGTATGACTGCAAATAGAGTTGTTTGGAGGACTAGGACCCGTGTAGCCGACCCTTGTAGGGGGAATGTTTCTGGGTTGCTGTTTTGACTTTTCTCCTTTACTTATTTTCTATTCTTCTTTCTTTTACTTCTTGTACTTCTTTTTACTTATCTTATTTCTTTTACTGTCATAGCCTCTTCGGATCCATGTAGCCGACCCCATTTAGTTGGGATAAGGTTATGATTGTTGGTGTTGTTGTATTAGAGTCCATTGTTGTAGTAGTAGGAGCCTACTCTTCCAAGGTTGGATATGGTAATGGTTCAGAGAGAGGGACCGTGTAATATGGTTTTGGAGGAGGGGTAGAAGATTGGTTGGACATTGGTGTTATGGGGGGTGATGGAGAGGGAATCATTAAGTTCCGTTGAGGACATAGAATGGGAAGAAGTTGTTGATGGGGAGTTGGGTTAGAGAGTGTAACAGTCGATAGATGTGGGAGAAGAGACACTAGAATATTGAAAATATTTGGATGCTTAAGTAAAAGCTCAATGGATTTAGTGGAGGGTGGAGTTGTTAATAGAGTAGTGGAGGGGTTATAGAGGGTGAAGTTAATGGAGTCAAGGAATTTTTATTGATGGATGGAGGTAATGGAGGGGTTAAAAGAGAAGTTACTGGAGTAACGGATGGGTTCACAGTGTAATGGGTGGAATTAGTTGAGGGATTAACATAGGTTGAAATTAGTGGAGGGGTTAACGGAGGAATGGAGTTAATAGGAGGTGAAATTGATGGAGTAAATGGGGTAATGGTAGAGACCATTGAGCATTGGAGGGAGAAAATAAGGTGGTGGGAGTAGAAACGGTAGGGATGAAATTATGTCCAACAGTTGGTGTTTGTGGAGGAGACATGTGACATAAAGTATGGTAATGGTCATGGAAAAACTGATGCATTAAGGGTGAATTAAGAGTGGCTTCATGAGGAATTAGAGTTAATGCATTTGAATGTGGAATTGAATGGGTAACGGTTGGAAGAGAAAAACTTTTGTAACTAAAATTGCCATTAACCGTACCTAGGTTCACCGGAGCTATGGAAGATGCCGGAGAAGAGATAGAACCGCCGGCCACCGCTCGTGGTGCACTGGTGCAATGTGACTGGTTCTCTGGCACCATAACGCTTGGCATACTATTAAGGAGACGAGCAGCTGGGACGTTTACGCGGACTTCAGGCCCAAAAAAGAAAACTAGAAAAAGCCGAACACACAGTGGCCTTGGAGCAACCATGTTCAGCTTGATGGACTTGTTGTTCATCGAAAAGGGTAACACACCTAAAACTTTCATGCCCAATTCGACCGCAGAAATAACAAAAGGTCGGCAGACGCACGTCTTTGACGGTCACAGTGGTGTGAGGACCAAACCTTCTTATAATGGAGATTGATGAGCGAAGGGCCTTTAAGACATTGATAGTAACCCGACAACGGAAAAAACTAACTCTTTGGCCCAAATGAGGACCTTGGAAAAGGATCAGCTTCTTCGGCAGACCCAATGTCCTCACAAGTTGCATGGCAATTTCGAGAGAGAATAATTCTTATGGGACCCCATGAAGCTGCACCCACATTTCTACCTTATCAAACAATCAATTTTCCTCATCACACCATTTTTCTAACACATGTAAATTACCATCCACAGACCATGGTCCCTCCTCCAACATGTTGGTTAAGTCCAACGGGTGATGAAAGTGAAAAATATACCGATCCTCTTGCATAGTAGAGACTTCAACCTTATACTTTGCATTCCATATAGAAACGAGACTTTCTGTGACTGTTTGGCGGCGATAGGGCTTACCAGAGACGATCTGACCCAGTAGGACGTGATCCCAGTTCTGATTTACTAAGCCATCAAACTCTTCCTCAAGGAAGAAATCGTCATCATCCGAATCAGTAGGTGAGTAATCTGGCCGCGGTGCAAATTGAGAAGAAGTACGTGAGTTGGATGCTTCACTCATGATGAGAAGATGAGAGGAAAGGGAGAAAACAAAATAAACATGAACAAGCCAGATTATCAAAGAGGTACGCACATGACAGAGAAACTCTTAAAAAGAAACTTAACACCACCGTATTCCTAGTGGTGGAGGGAGAGGGAGAGAAGAGTTGTTGAGGAGTTGGGTAGCATACACAAAGTTGTCAATGGTTCTAGTCATTTGTTAAAAGCGTCTGATATCTCTGTAATCGTTCCCAACAAAAATGCTGTTTAGGTTGGAAATCAAAACCCAAAAAGAATGTAGGTGATTCATTTTACCTCTTATTGAAGAATTCAATGTGAGTCTTGAGAGGTTCATAAGGGACATTAATATTCATATAATATAGAATCTTTGAAAAAGACTTTCCTCCCTAAGAAAGAAAGGATTTACTATCTTCTTCGCTACACCTAACAAAGAAGAAACACTTGAGCGTGAGCTGATCTACGACCAAATAAGCATACCCTACTGGCGTGTCCAACCTTTCCCTTTATTTTATTATAAAACATTAGATACATAAGAGAATCCTTCACCAGTTTCCTAGTTGGAGACAATTTCAATTTAGTGCAGTCTATTTATGCATGTAATTGTAAACTATTCTCAGTTGATTAGAACGAATTGAGTTGAGTTGTAGCTTGTGGAGCCAAGGTTAGCCATGCATTTCTCCCTCTAAACCCCCCTCTTTCTAATTCTCCTTGATTTCAATCGTGCTGATCCTTTTTAGTTATCTTTATTTTTTTGTTATTCTTCTTATGAAAGACGCTACCTGGTCGCATGGCCTACATGGCCCCTACGTCTATACAAAAAACCACCTTGCCCCCATGAAAATACCACCCTGCCACCATAGAAAGATAAAAATCCCACCCAAGTTGGTGCTTGCACATGCATTACCATTGGCCAGCGCACAAGTGCAGGCTCTAGAGGCCCAGGCAACGTTCTCTTGCCCATTTGTCTAATACATTTTACTTTGTTTCTACCGCTTATTTTCTTCCTTGCTCAATTATTTTTCTTTTGGTGGAACAATCTCCTTGGGGGAGCACAAGGGGCTCCACTCACATGCCACATCCAATGAGAGCGCACATTGGCATCTTAGGGGGCGGGATGATCATTTCACCCCCATTGTGTCTCGGTATGGCCTGCCCCCACTTCCCCCTTCCCACCAACAAAACGTTTTCCCTGTTACATATTTCTATCATAGTGTTGAGAAGAATTTGTTAAAACTGTCGTCATAGAAGCATTCTACCTGGGATTCTGGGTACGAGTTCATTCTTTAGGATGATCCATGCCCTAGAGTCTCATCCCTTAAAACCTTCCTTCTAGTGAGAATCATATTGAGACTCAGCCCTGGTTTGTCTTCTATCAGAACTGGTTTCAGAAATTTGTTTGCAAATTAATAGTGGCCTGTAGGAACTTAGTTTTAATCCTCAAGCTGAATTTAATAGTCTTACAAGAGGAACTAGAACAACCACAAGGGTAGTTCAGTTCCGTGATTTGCTTGTGATCGGGAAGTTGAAGGGTTGAACACAACCTGTCAATTACAAAATAAGTGCTTCTTGTCCCTGATATGAACAAACCCTTATATTCTAAATTTACATCTATTTACGGGCAACAAGAGGATGCCAACCGATCGTGTAGCGCCTGCACCAGCATGGGGGGCCATTATGAGCGTATAAAGGAACATTTAGGTGAATGGAATTTTTTAATCCACTGGGGTCTGAGCAGTAATTTCACACGGTCCTGTGTCTAGACACAGGAACCACACAACCGGTTAGCATTCTTTTTCCCCTTACATTCCTCATGAAATTCCAGGTTTGTCCTTTCCTTCCAAAATTATTTACCCTATGCGCTAAAGTTCTTTATTCCTTCTAAAAGGGTCTTTAACTGTGTTGTGAAATTATGAAATTACCATTCTTCCCTTATATTTGGACTTGTCCACTTCGGTGACCCCATAACGACCCAATGGGTTTTGTGACCCGGGGTTGCATCAACCATGACAAGCCACTTGATGAAAGTAGGCAGCATGAGGTTTAACCTTCTGACCAGTCATGGTGGTTGCAAGAAAGACACCATGGAAGATAAAAAACATGGTAAGATTAACCAAGTAATCCACCTCTAATCAGATCCTGATGTCAAATCAGTATGATGATGATGATGACGACGACGACGATGACGATGGCAATGATGGAGTCGCTTGGTTCTTCTGTGATGCCTATCAGAGTAAGAACTCTCAGACAAACTCGAACTAGAGCAGCTGTATTTGCTTCTCCTATGATGCGTATCAGAGTCGGAGGTGTCTAATGTACTCAAAGCATAATTATGTTGCTTGTCGGTCCTATGCTGTTTCTTTTCTTTCATCTTCCTCTTCTTTTTCTTCAATCTCCTTTCCATGTCAGAATCCAAGCTGGAACTTGATGATGATCTGCTCTCATGACGAGCCTTGAAATCATCAACTGTCACAGATGATCGACTCTTGAGCTTGCTCTTTTTTCTGGAATGCCTCCTAGAGTTGCTTACTGAAAAATTGGTGAGCAACTCCGGTATGTTCCCACTGCTGAGGAACCCTACAAAAAGGAATTATCGGTGTATATCTTACAACCAAGCAATCCCCAATGAGGGGAAGTACCAGAAAGTCGAAAAATATGTTACCTCCATACTCGTCAAATATGTCTTCAGCAACTATCTGCTGGTTGGGGTCATCTGGCTTGAATCCACCTCGAGGAGGACTTAAACCTGGTTTTTGCTTCAACTCCCACTTTAAAGGCTGCAGAAAGATACTGCCATTAATTAGCTAGCAACAACTTTTACCAAAAGAACCACGCAGGGTGTTTACTTTCTTTTTTCATTGAATGTATAGGTTTACCAAAAACAGAAAGTGTATAGGGTTTGTAATTGCATTTAAGAAAATGTAAAAATAAAAAAAATGAGATATATTTCTAGCATAGATGGTGGAACAGGATTCATGTACCGGATCCCAGGTAGCATGGAGAAGGCTTGGTTGATTTATTATTTAGTTAAGACATTTTTAAATTTATTAAGTATTATGGTATTGGAGGAACAATCAATCAAAGTTAATCATCATAATATCACAAATAATCATAACTGACTTGCTATCCATGATATCCAGTCAAATTAAACATACGAACATACCACCTAATTAAAATCACACAAGGCATATGACTAACACAAATGCAGGGTGATGGTGAAAGGCTCTTGAGATCGGAATATTGAGTGTTGTAACATATTGGTATCCACCTAAACATGACTTGTTCTTTGCACACCAAAAAAGATGAGGGAATGAGGGATTGCGGGACTGACCTCAGTAGGATCAATGTGAGCCATGATTGCTGTCAAGGGATCATCTCGTTTTAATCGATTCTCCTCATTCGGCATTATTGCATCCTTCAAGGGACATTCACGATCACCACTTTGGTGACCATAATTCCCACATCTCACGCATTTCACATTACGAACTTCAATGCCAAATGGTTTTACCCTGGCAGGCAGACCAGTCTCCAGCCTGAAACATGTCATTACTTAAAAAACCACATATCCAATAGTACTCAACACCATAAAAAGCTTCGCAAGATTGCTGTAAAGAGACATCACCAAAGCAAGAAATAGCTATCAGGAACCAAAAGAACTAAAAATGAGTCTATTATATAACTAGCCACTTCCGCAATGAAAAATAGATTGAAACCAACAGTTCAGACCTTGCTCACAGCATCTATGAATTTATGGGCAAGTGAAAGCATGGTGATTGGTCCAGATCATCCCCATGATGGAATACCTTTAGATAGACTCCAAGCTAAAGTTCAGATGGTTTTGACAATCAAGATTTTCACTCTGATCAAATATTGACACTGAATTAAGGGCAGACGATCCCATCCACAAAAAGCACTTCAATTATTTATTCATTCATCTATTTCGTCTAGGAGTCTGATTTCGACAGTTGGGGAAAGGGAAGTATTATACCTCTAAATCAGGGAAATACTGGGAATGGTAAAATTAATAGAAATATGGAAAATTGTGGGGAAATCTACCTATTGTACATTGATACTTTAGAAGTTCTTATTTAAGCAAAAAGCCAAAAAATACATATCTAGTAGTGATTAGATACATGATGAAACCATCCCAAATGGTTTAATGGTTTCAAAACCTTAGTGGACGATTTGTTGCATACTTTTTTACCAACAACATAGCCTTATCCCAACTAAATAGGGTTGGCTACATTGATCCTTGCTCTCCAATCACCTCTATTTGAAATCATACAAGATGTGAGGCTTAAGCTAGGCATGTCTTTCCTCACCACTTCTCCTAGGGTTATTTTAGGCCTGCCCCTGGCTCTTTTACTTCCTTCAATCTGAATCAAATCACTCCTCCAAACTAGAACATCCCAACGCCTTCGCTGCACATGGCCATGCCACCTCAAACGACTCTCACGTACATAGTTGTCAAGGCGACCTAAGGCGGTGGAGGGATGCCTAAGTGCTTAGGCAACAAGGCATTCGGCTAGGCGTTGCCTAGGCGACCAAGGCACCCAAGTGTTATTTTTTATTTCCCCTCTTTTCTAACATTATTTAGTATGCTACAATATGTACCTTATTTCATAAAAAATCAACATTAAGCCACATCAAGTCATAAAAAATCAATATTAGGCAACATCAAGTCATAAAAAATCAACATTAAGTCACATCAAGTAATAAAAAATCAATATTAAGCCACATAAAGTCATCAAAAAATCAACATAGAACTAGAAGACATCAAAACTGAAGAAGCAAGCTATTGAAAGTTTTAAACAATCAAAACAATTTGGTTTATACTGTTCTTAGAAAATATGATCTTATCCATAAGTAATTAAATTGCTCTCGATTTAGAGAAATGTTCTTATTCTTTAAGAAGTTTGACTGATCAAATGATTTTATTTTTACATGAGACTTTTTGTATTAGGTAGAACACAAAACTAGCTTTCCAAGATATCCAAGATTGCTTAAATCTGATTTATATTGAAGGATTTATGTTTTGGTCAAACCTTATTTGGTGTGCACAAATGAATATCTTACCCCACTTTGGGTTTTCAGCAATGTTTTACCATATTAAGATTTATGGAATTTTTAGATTTGAGAAAAAACCCAGTATTAGAAAATTGAAAATTTCACCTACCGTAAAAAATCCAGTTTTTGTTCTTGAACTGGGGGGTTAACTTTTTATCCTTTTGGAATTTTATTTTTTAACTATTTTTATTGGATTCAAATAGGGGGGTATTTGCTTATTTATGAATAATATCTTAAGTTCTGGTCCGATACCAATTAAACCAGTGCAAGGAGCCTCCAATAAGGCGACAGTTGCCTAGGCCCTTGCAGATGTGCTTGGACACCTAGGCGGTGCCTTGGCAACGCCTGGACAACTATGCTGATGTAGCTTATCATGTATCGGACGCACCTCTACACTTCATCCATCCTATTCTAGGGTTTAGGATGGTCACCTTGGGCTAGGGTTTGGATCGAGCTCTCCTTAGGATGAGGGAGTGGTGATTCAGTCCAAATATGGGCAGATTCTGATGGCTGGTTAGGTAGGTCTATGGGAGTTTTGGGAACTCAAAACAAAAAGGGGGAAAGTTAGGGTTGGGATGAATCAAACTTATAGTTGTTACAAAATTCCCTTGGCAACAACTTGTTTGATTGAAAAACTTGAATAAAAATTGAATTTTTAACTAGAACTTGAAGGAGAGCTTCAAAAGAACTACCTGGGCTTGACTTAGTGGGAAACTAGGACAAACACTTATTTATGCCTAATATCATTTAAGTAAATGTTGTTATTTCATTTACTTACGATATTATTCATTAATAAGCAATACCCCCCTATTTGAATCCAATACAATTAGTTAAAAAATAAAATTCCAAAAGGATAAAAAGTTAACCCCCTCAGTTCAAGAACAAAAACTGGATTTTTGGCGGCAAGTCCAATCTTCAACTTTTAAATGTTTGGGGTTTTCTCAAATCTATATATTCCATAAATCTTAATATGGTAAAACATAAAGTGCAGTAAAATATTCATTTGTTTTGATATCTAAAAAAATATTTTTATTCAGAAGCAATTTTTACAGCATTCACGTATACCAAATAAGGTTGGACAGAAACATAACTCCTTCAATATAAATCCGATTTTTTACATATCAAAACAAATGAATATTTCACTACACTTTTGGTTTTTAACAATGTTTTACCATATTATGATTTATAGAATATATAGATTTGATAAAACCCCAAACATTTAAAAGTTGAAAATTGCATCTACCGCCAAAAATCCAATTTTTGTTCTTGAACTGAAAGGGGTCGACTTTTTATCCTTTTGAAAATTGTCTTTTTAACTATTTTTATTGGATTCAAATATGGGGTATTTGATTATTTATGAATAATACTGTAAGCACATGAAATAAAAACATTTACTTAAACGATATTAAGCACAAATAAGTGTTTGGCTTTGTTTCCAGCATAAATAAGTGTCTGTCCTAGTTTCGAGCCAGGTTTCCTCAAGCTTTGATGGGCATAAGTGTCGAAACTTGCGAAATTACCAACATCTCGGTCGAAAAAAGTCGAAACTGGTTGAAACCATAGAAACCTGTGACTTTTTAAACTCCACTCATAACTCGTCTCGGTTTTTTGCGAAACTGAGATATCTCGGTCGAAACCAGCGGTTTTGATCGAGATTTAGAACCATGCTACCAACTGAAGACCTCAGTTTTCTCCATCAGAACCTGCTGCAACTTCGAGACTCCAGAACTCAGCAACCAGTGATCCTTCTACGATCATATTCAAGGCATCTCGAGAACACATTCTGCCATTCATTCGACTGTGCTTGACTTCCCTAACTGCTGGCCAGAGTGATATCTTCAATAACCTTCTATTCTGAAGGCTGGTTTCTAATTTCAAGCCCTCTTCATAACCCAACATTCAGCCATCAGAATTGGCTAATATTTGGAGCATAAGATCCATTCAACACCTCCTCCATGATCCAAGTTTGGAGAGGTTCTGCTGGCTTGTTTGGTCTCTACTCCCTAAGTTACTAAATATGAGTTTACTAACTATTTTCGATCCTACTGTAGAGTTGTTCTTAGCTGAACTCCTTCACCAACAAAACCTCAGAAAAGCAAAAACAAGATCTGTGCAGACAAAGTAGACAGAAGCAAGAAACAGGTGAGCACTAAATCTGAAGCAGAAACAATAAGGTTCAAACAACAAAAACCAGAAACCGACGAAGAAAGATAAGAAAATATGAAGACAGAAAAATGAAGGAAAAAAAAACAAACAGAAATAACAGCAATTGGATGCCATGAAAATGCACAGAATACACAGACGCAGCATCTTACTTGGCCTTCCATCATCTTAGTTTCTAAGTCCTCTCCTTTTTTAGGAGAATGGTGATCAGCAAGAAAAAGAAGTTGGTTAATCAAGCAAAGAAAAAATAACAGCAATACAAGGGCAGACAAAGTAAAACATAAAGAAGAAATGAGGAAAAGGATCCATAACATGACGATGAAAAAATATAGAGCACAGGAAGAAATGTTAAACACCAAGTAGAAAAGACGGGGGAAGGACCATATGCTTTCTTTTCCAGGAGTGGCCAAAGGATCTCTTTAGGTAACGCATCATATGCTTTCCAAAAGATAAAAAAATCGACGGTATTTCACAATAAGCTCCTTCAGATTATAATGGCCATTTATTCTACAAGTTACAGCTACATTATCATCCCTCGAATTAAGACTCAAATACAAGTTACCAGTCTAAAAAGTAAAAACCATACAATCCTACATTACACTGTTATTTCCTTTCAGTACCCTGGATGATGATAGAAATCATAAACCCTTCTTCAATCAGGCAGCTAAGGTCCAAAACAACTCATTATTCTGGCTTCAAAAACCAAATGAACGAGTACAGCTAATTCCTTCTGTCTCTCCAGTCCCTAATTCTGAGGGCATACATGTTGGCTTAAGATTGACTACTGAAACCACTACGGAATCACTGATAGAAACCAGGACTATGATGAATCCTCACTTGATAAGTGAGCAATTTTTTAAGAACACAACAGCTTACTAACAAGATGGAGGGATCCACCGGAAATAAACCAAAATAGGTTTTGATCAAGTCTTGCCGAAAGAACATGAACAGGTAGTGATTGCGGGGAAATGAAAAAAGTTATTGGGTGGATGAAGGATCCCTCTAAGGAACCATGGCGGCACTCTAATACTATTAAACTCATTTGGCACCTCACATCCTGGTTGAAATGCTCATTCCAATGGAACCAACAAAGTGTCAATAAGCTAGCTGATGATTTGGGTCATTAATAAATACCTAGCTTGTGTTTCGGGAGTAGTTTTTGCTTGTGAGATCTATCTGACCTGTTAGAATATTTGGGGAATTGAACTTATGTCAATGAGGCACAAGTCTTCTTTACTTATAATCAATGATAGAAAGTTCAAGTTACAACTTACAATTATACCCTAAGGGCAACACAAGCTAAACCCCACTGGACAATTATACCCTTGTACCTAAATTACAACACTCCCCCTCAAGTTGCATAGATATCAATCATGCCCAACTTGCTAATTACTGAGATAAAATTCTTAATAGGTAACCCTTAGTAAATACATCAGCTAACTGATCACCCGATGGGACAAATGGAATACAAATAAGACCCTATTCCAGCATCTCCTTGATAAAGTGGCGATCAATCTCCATGTGTTTAGTTCGATCATGCTACTGGGTTATGGGCAATACTAATTGCTGATTTGCTGTCGGAAAATATATACGCATGGGCACCATCAACTGGTACTCCAAGGTCCTGAAGTAAACCCCTTAGCCAAATCAACTCACAAATGCCATGGGCTATAGCCCGGAATTCCTCTTATGAACTGGAACGAGCTACCACTGCTTGCTTCTTGCTTCTCTAAGTGACTAGATTACCACTAACATACGTACAGTAGCCAAAAGTAGATCTCCTATCATCAGGGCGACCAGCCCAATCAGCATCTGTGTATGACTCAATCCGAAGGTGATTATGAGTGAGATGAGAACACTTTTCCCAGGAGCAGCCTTTAAATATCACAAGATTCGGTACACAACATCCAAATGAGATGGATATGGATCATGAATGTGTTGACTAACCATGCTAACAACAAAGGCAATATCTGGGCGAGTATGAGAAAATAGATAAGTCTCCCAACTAGCCTTTGATAGCTACTCTTGTCAACCGGTTCTCCCTCCTTACTACGAAGATGAGAATTAGGCTCTACAGGGGTGTTAACAAGCTTACAATCCAGCATTCTTGTATCTGTCAAGGTGTCAATGGTGTATTTCCGCTGTGAGAGAGAAATACCTCTAGTTGAATATGCAACTTCTATGCCCAAAAAATCCCTCAATTTTCCCAGGTCTTCAATATCAAACTCCTGTCCCAGGATTTTTTTTCAAGGAAGAGATCTCCTCCATGCTACTCCCAGTGATGACAATGTCATCAACATAAACAATCAAAATGGTGATATGGGCATAAGTTTTCTTGATGAAAAGAGTGTGATTGGCATTGCTCTGCTTGTAACCAATGGACACCATCGCCTTATGAAACCGACCAATCCATGCCCTGGGAGATTGTTTTAAACCATACAAAGCACTGTTGAGTTTACAAATCTTCCCCTGAGTTTTCTGGGAAAGAGAAACCTGGTGGAATCTCAATGTATACTTCTTCCTCAAGCTCTCCATCTAGGAAGGCATTCTTGACATCTAATTGTTGGAGGTCCCATCCTTGATTCACAGCACATGATAGGATTACTCTAACGGTATTCATCTTGGCTACCGGGGCAAAAATCTCTTGATAGTCAATCTCATAAGTCTGTGTGAACCCTCTAGCAACTAACCTTGCTTTGTATCTACCACATTCCCATCAGCCTTATGCTTTACCACAAACACCCATTTTCATCCTACAACTGTCTTTCTTGGAGGAAGCGGCACCAATTCCCACGTGTCATTCTTCCAAAGAGCCCTCATTTCTTCATTCATTGCCTCTTTCCATTTTGAATTAGCCAGTGCTTTTTGCCACTGTTAGGGATAAAAAACAGACAACAGAGAATAAACAAAAGCATGGAAGGAAGGAGAAAGAGAGTCATATGAAATTACATTAGAGATGGGATGTTGGGTGCACATTCTTTTTGGTTTTCGAACAGCAATTGGTAAGTCTAGAGTTGGATCACTTGAAGGAAGAGACTTACTAGACATTTGGAGCACATTTAGGACTTGAATCCGGGAAGGTCAATTGGCGCGGAGAGATGGTGGTGGTGGTTCTTGAAGCGAGAGAGAGAGAGAGAGAGAGAGCAGTGAGGGGTGGCGGTAGGTTTAGGGTTTCATGGAATGGAGAGCACAAATCCCAAAAACGATTCTTCTCCTAGCTCTGAAAACCATGTTGGAATATTTGGGGAATTGAACTTATGTCAATGAGACACAAGTCCTTTTTATTTATAATCAATGATAGAAAGTACAAGTTACAATTATACCCTTAGGGCAACAAAAGCGAAACCCCACTGGACAATTACACCCTTGTACCTAAATTACAACATGACCCTTCTAATGTGATGTGGGTTATTGACTGAATTTCTTTAGTTTCAGGGGATTTTGTGGCCTAGTGCTCACTCCTAGGTGGTATATATGTCTATTCTTATTCTTTATTAACACAGCGTTATTAAAAATCATTTGAGAATCACAACAGTGACTATGTTTGAACTTTGATATCTATAAACTAAAATTACATTTACAATAAGGGGAAAAATGAAAAATGGTACAAGTGCAATAGATATACCGTGGAGCATTTTTTAAGACTGAAAATTCTTCTTCTGTTGGTAAAGCACGACCAAAGACATCTTTTGGCCTTGGCTTCTTCTTATCTCCATTTGAACGACCCATACCTTGCATGGTTTCTGGGATCCTGCAAGACAAGTTGATTGTTGGGACAAATGTAGAGGGGATATAACTGCCTGACAAACTGATAACACTGCCATTGTTCGAGTCTTCAAAAGGTAAATATTTTAACATTATAAGAAAATGAAAATGGCACAAATAAGAATTTAAGTAATACACTGCAGTGGGAGCACCAGCTGTAGAGTCTTGAGGGCTATTATCATGTTCCATCCTCTTCCTCTCATCTGCGATCTCTGCAGCTTTTGCACTTTCTGCATTGTAACCTGGAGGACGAACATACATAAAGCTCACAGCTTTCATCGTCTCCACCTACAAAATTTGCATTATTAGTTAAAAAATAAATAAATAAACCATCAATCAAAAATATAAAGTAAACAATGACAGTTGAGAATATGGGTTTTCAGATAATAAAACAGATATGAATTGGCTGTGATTGAAATTGAAAAGCTTCCATTAAATTCCACCCGCCTGCATAAATAGTTTGCATTGGGTTGACCAAGAAATCAAGATTTTCTCTCCCATTGTAGTTGGTTATTAAGGTTGATTTTTATTTTCTTACCAAAAAAGGTTGGATTTTATTCATTTATCTATATATGTCTATGTTGCTTTGTTAGTGTCTCAGAATCAATCTTTACCTTCTCCTTTTCTTTCTTGGAGATGAGAGCGGTCTGTCGGAAGAAATCCTGCTCCTGAGCAAACTGCAAAACCAACAGAACATAAGCAGAGAGAAATCAAATAATTAATTAAGAGAGAGAGAGAGAGAGAGGAGCGATGGTCAATGTGATGAGACCTCTTTGGAGATTTCCTCTGCACGACGGTTGCGTTGGGCGTCCGTCTGCTCTGCGATCCATTTGCGACGTTGGTTGGGATAGGAAAGAGGGTGCCAGGGCTTCTGGTTGAGGTAAGAGTGGCTCCAAGCTGTGCCCGCCTTGGTCTTGTAGTCTACCTCCACTGCCTTCTCCGACAACTTCTTGCTCAGCTTCCCTAAGCTACCACTTCCTCCTTCTTCTTCCATCCTTCAAACCAAATAACCAATTGATCAGTATTAATTTCTTCTTCTCCTTCCTCGTTTTTCTATTCTACGGTTCGACACGGGATTCCTTGGAAAAACACAGGAAACATTGGAATATTTTTCAGGGGCAGATTGGCCGATTCTAGGGCTTCTCGGTCTGAACTCTGAAATCCATTTCACTCAGCAACCACAAAGACAGATTTACCCTGATAAATATCAGTATATATTTTTTGGGAGAATGTTCTCTGTGCCGCAGCGCAAGCTGCACCCAGGCACATGCCTGTGTAGTGGGCAGAGTGGTCATTGCACCCACCTCCATGTGCCTGAGCGAAGCCTGCGCTGCGGCACAAAGAACGGCGCCCCATATTTTTTTTGGGAGGAGAACGATACTTGGGCACGTCTTTGTGCCCAGAGGACAAGCGAAATGACTGTCGCATTGAAATTCCACCTTTCCATGAGGGCGTGGTGGTCATTTCGTTCATCCCTGTGTCTGGGAGCAAGGGTAGCGCACCGCATGCACCAAGGTAGCGTTCTTTCTCCTATTTTTATCCTTTTTAATCATCCAAATAAATATCTATAATATTTTTTTGAGAAGCAGTTTTTTGTCCATGTGTCTATCTCTCTCCTCCTTAAAACAAGGGGGCAGAGGTGTCTTTTCACATGGGGAGGAGAGAGAAACTCATGGGAGTGCTGGTGTAGGCCACACTCCCGTACAAAGATCTTTTTCCCTTTTTTTGTTTTTTTGGTAGAACAAAGATTCTATAATTTCGCCCATTATTTAAAATTAGGTAGAGGGTTATCTGAGCAAGCGGCATAGAGGAACATACTAATGAGGTGCAACGGAATGGTTTTGTACATAGGAGAGCAGTGAGGTCATTTCATGTGTGGAGAGAGAGAGAGAGAGGGTGCCAACGTACCACGGGCGGGCATTTTACCATAGGTTTCTATTGTATCAATCTACCCTTGTTTGATTCTTGTTGAAGCATATACTCAGGGGGGGTGCAGGGTGGATGATTTCAAAGCATACTTTCCTTCCACTCATTAGATAGAGAAGATCACCAAGATTCGTGATCCACTACCGAACTTATTCCAATTGGCTCGGAGAATCTTTTCATATAGATGGGTATTCATTCATTGTTCCCTATGTGTGTTTGGTTGCATAATTCCATAGAAAGTAATTTCGTGGAATCGTGATTCTCAATTATTAAAATTGTTTGGTTGTGTAATTCCATAAAATCAAGAGAACCACCAGATTCCACATTTTGTACTAAAAGTGTTTCCTTCCTGAATTCATCTTAAGAGGTGAATTCACATATGAACCACCTGATTCTACCCTCCATTTAAATATCATGATTTCAACCTGAAAGCAAAATTTTCGGAATGCTCTAAATCGAGATCTTGGAGAAGCTCGAATGGAACTTGAACATGTCGTCTTCTTCGTTAGGCTCAAATATCTTCTTCGTTTGAGGATAATCTTCAGCGACACACTGGTATGCCTCTCTCTCTCTCTTCCTCTGTGACTGATTTATAGGTTTTTTTTTCACATATTCCTGCATCTTTGTTCGAGTTATGGTTCCTCATATGATTTTTTTTTTTTTTTTTTTTGTGTTTTTCTTCCAGGCTGTCTCCGGATCCACTTCACTTCCTACTACTAGGGCATTTGGTTAAGGTGAGTTTCTTCTTCTTCTTCTTTTTCTCTCTCTCCTGTTCTGATTTATATAGTTTTCAATTCAAAATTTATTCAATTGCAAACCAAAACTGTTTACACTTGTATGGCTCATTCGGTCTTTTTATTTTGTAACGAACCGGGTGAGAGACAATTATAATGCTCAATTGAAAAAACAAAATAAAGATGTGCCAAAAATTCATACACAATTCTAATGAAACAAGAGGGGCTCATGACTGAAGCCCATTGCAATTTTTCACAAAACTTGGAGAAATGCGAAGGGGGTTTGCTTGGAAATCCATTGTCTCTGACCTCTCCCTCACGCTTGGATCTCCATTTGTCCCATACCTCTCTGCTCGCGCTTGGAACTCCATCATCCTTGACCTCGCTGCTCACGCTTAGAACTCCATCGTCCTTGTTACAGTTTGGCTCAATTTCAACCTGAACCCTAACCCGAACCCAAAGTTGTAGCCTCGTGTACATTGTGGAATGGTGGTTGGGTGTTCGAATGGGTAGATGGGGAAGATGGAACCTTTGTGTCAATACGCCACCTGCTAACAAAACGAAGCATGCCTCCCCTGTGCAATTGCAAGGTCCACCATCAAATGTATCATTCATGGTAAGCAACCTTAATTGCGTATTGGGTATTTTAGGCATATAAATATTGATGGGAATGTGTTAACGCACGAAAACACCGATACTTGGGTGTCCCAACACTTGGACAACATGGAACCATCCACTGGTGGATGGACCTGGTCGACACCTTCCATTGACCAATGCTGCTATCATTGCAGATCTCTGTCTCTAGAGTGCGGGGCCCGGTGTCTTGAGTCGGGGATCTCGCCGTCACGTCCCAATTACCTTGTGAATATGTTTCCCCAACAATTTTGGTATGTAGGACCCACGTAATTGACCCGTGTACACGAATTCGGACTTTAAAATCAATTTTTAGTTAAACAACTCAAACCAAACAGACCCTTATAACCACTAACTATCTAAACCACCTAAAAACTAAAACCCATTCACTATTACAATCATTGGAAGCAGAGAAACGAAAGAAGAGAGGAAAAGAAGACGAGGAAGGAGGGAGGGTATTTGGGATTCCAAATTCTGTTTTGAGGTAAAGTTCTCATCTCTACCTCACCCTCTTTTTCCTTGATCATGTGTTCCTTATAGCAAACCCCTGCAGATTCCATTCTCAAAAATCCCAATTGTCTGTGATTAGTGAATTAAAAGTCAAAGTTCATCCAATTGCTTCCAAATTGCTAGGTTGCCCCTAAGTCCTAGTCAATTTTCCTCCTCTAATCTGTTTTCAGGCTTAGGATAAGTAAAATTTCTGGAATTAAATCATGAATCATTCATCTATCATGTCTCTGTAGAATAAAATCCTAAATTTGGATAATTGGGAACCAAATTCCCTCATGCATGGTCATTCCTATACTAACTTCCCATCATAACCCTTTCTTGAATTAAGACCAAGGAATTAAGTATTGGTCCGTGTCGTATCGTATCGTATTGGCCGATACATCTCAGTATCGATCGGTGTCGATACGATATAGATCGATACGTCTCTATTTTTTTTTAAAAATAAACTATCTCAACTATATCGATATGTATCGACCGATACATATCAATATGATACGATACGGTCAATACGTATCGATACAGCCGAGACATCCCTTTTTCATTTTTTTTTACTATTTTTTAGCATATCGGTATGTATCAATATGTATTAGTATGTATCGATATGTATCGGTACGTATCGATATATATCGATCGATACATATGGATACGCACCGATACATATCGATACGTCTTGATATGTCTCGACCCACTTAAGAAAAACATGGGTTTTGTTCATTCTTACCTGCAGAACACGAAACAAAGAGCTTCTAGCGGGAAAAGAAAAAAAAAACACAGTCCTGCCTTGGGAAAAACCCCAAAATCCATGTTCAAACCCATTTTTTCGACCAGATTTTTTTAGGGCTTCGATTCCTTGGTAAAAAATGATTCTAAAGGAGGTGGAATCAGAGCATTTGTTGCATTTAATTGTTTGCCAAACAACGGTCCAGGGATCAAACCATGGTTCCCTAGGGAGACCAAGATATTTATTCTTAGAGTTTTGCACGCCCTGGGTTAGCCCATGGTGTCCCATGGGTGCCCCATTTTAATTTTTAAGGCATCCCATGGTCGCCCATGGGAACCCTGGTACATCCCTATTAGGGTTTCTCCTTCCCTCATGTGTCCTATAAAATTTATTATCACAGTTGGGACAAAGAAACTCATCCCTAGTCCATTACATGGCAAGGGGGATCCATCCCTAACTCGAATGCGCAGCGGAAAAAGTCGATTCGAGTTTCTTTCGCATCCCATAAATATTAATAATTAATAAACTGAAGGAATTAATGAAGAACTGCTAACCTGGTGAGCCTCAAGTGTTGCTCCTCCAATAGACAGTGGTTCTTCCTCCAGCGAGCGCTCCAAGCAAACAATCTGAACCTCCAATGGTGCTACCAGTCCCAGATGCCCTCAAACTCCTCAACACAGATCTAGGGTTTCACAAACCCTAACTCTCAAACACAGGTGAGAGAAGCAAGAAGAAGAAGAGAGATCACAAGAGGGAGAGAGAGAAACCAAAAACGTAGGAGAGAGAGTGTCTGCTCCAAAAACATGGAGAGCTTTTCTTTTGCGTTTTTTGGTCCTCTATTTATAATAATAGGGTTTAATTAAATCCTAAATAGATTTAATAGAGCCCTAGTGAGAGTCTGACTCTGTCTCTCTCAGTCTGGCAGTTCTGTTTAAACTCAAAGTGCTACACAGGTGAAGAAGCAGAATCTAATAGGGAAAGTATTAATTAGATTCGTTATTTAATTATTAATGGATAATTACAATTAACACCAAATCCATTAATTAAATAAAGAGCCAATTAAATTAGCAAAGTCCAAATAACTCCCTATATGATAACAATTTATCATATACATCCCCCCCACTAATCAACACCATCATTATGGAATCTAGGGCATGTACACATGTACTGCCAAACCCCAATCCATAGTACATGTCCATATAAGAGTGTCTGTGCATCCGATCGGGTCCCGCAAAACTCGATAAAACACTTTATTTGAAATAACTATAAATAATGTATCATTTTATGTAAAATAAATTTTGCAAAACCATTTCCAAAACGCGATCGATCCGATTCGATCCGACCATGCACGCAGTCTCTATCTTGGTGTTCCCCAATCGGGCAGTGGTGACCGTGTTGGATAACTCCTTCACTCACAAAGTGTTCACGCATTCCCAGAACATCGGCTTTGACTCGCTTGAGTCTCAGTCATTGATGAACCAAAGAATGCGATCACACTTTGCAGTGACAGGGTTCCCTTAGGTACAGGGTATCGGTGACACATGTCTATCCCTTCCTACATCTGGCAGTAATACATGAGGGAATCGACAAAGTAGATTCTTCGCCAATGCACACATCAAACATGTGAGCACTCGCATTCGTACCCTGACATCACATGTCTAGGCATACCCAATGCGATGACCATATGATAAGGGTGCCCAACCCAATCCCTAGTCGTGACTACCATTTTAAGTATAACTTACGGACACATAATGCTCAAAAAGTTTATATCGCATGTGACAATATTAAACTAAAATGTATAAATGTTCAATACAAAGGTGAACCGGGTTGAACCGGACCGAACTGGGTTTGATGGACACACACTTGTCCAACAATCTCCCACTTGTACATCAAAACCAATTCCCCATACATTTTAAACCCATGCCCTCCATGTGTTTCTCAAACACACCTGGTGACAAACCCTTTGTCATGGCATCAGACACATTTTCAGTTGTGTCCACTTTGGAGATACTCACGTCACCCTACTGGATAATCTCTCTAATGAGGTGATACTTCCGCTGCACGTGCTTGTTCCTCTAATGAGCCCTAGGCTCCTTAGCTTGTGCAATGGCCCCTCTGTTGTCACATAACAGGGGAATAGGGCCCTTGACAAGATCAGGGACTACCTCCAAATCTGATAGGAATTTCCTCAGCCAAACACCTTCTTTGGCTGCATCACAAGCTGCAAGGTATTCTGTTTCAGTAGTAGAATCGGCTGTAGACTTTTGTTTTGCACTCCGCCACACAATGGCACCTCCACCCATTAGATATACCATCCCGGACGTGGATTTTCTGTCATCCTTGTCAGTTTGGAAATCCGAATCTGTGTATCCCAATACTAACAACTGATCAGATCCAAAAACCAAGAAATATTCTTTAGTCCTTCTTAAGTACTTGAGGATATTCTTGACAGCACTCCAATGCTCGCGTCCAGGGTTAGATTGATAACGACTTGCCATGCCTACTGGATAGCAAATATCCGGCCTTATACACAACATGGCGTACATAAGACTCCCTACTGCTGAGGCATAGGGAATCCTCTTCATCTCTTCAATGTCTGTCTGAGACTGAGGACATTGAGATTTGGAAAGACTGACTCCATGTCTGAAGGGAACACTTCCCCTCTTGAAGTTCTCCATACTAAATCTGGCCAGGACTTTGTCTATATAGGTAGCCTGTGACAAGCGTAGCATCCTTTTCTGGTGATCTCTTACGAGTTTGATCCTAAGGATATAGCTAGCTTCACCAAGGTCTTTCATCGAAAACGTTGTGGATAACCATTGTTTTACTGATGAAAGGAATCCTACATCGTTATCAATTAGCAATATGTCATCTATGTATAAAATAAGAAAATATACTACCCTCCCACTGATCTTCTTGTAAACGCATGGTTCATCCATGTTTTGATCAAAACCAAACGATTTGATTGATTGATCAAACCTAATGTTCCAGCTCCTGGAAGCCTGCTTCAGCCCATAAATGGACCTCTGTAATTTGCACACCTTTCTTTCTTCCTCCAAGGAAGAGAACCCCTCTGGCTATTCCATGTAGATTTCCTCTTGAAGGAACCCATTTAGAAATGCAGTCTGCACATCCATCTGCCAGATCTCATAATCAAAGTGTGCTGCGATAGCCAATAAAATCCTGATGGATTTTATCATCGCTACTGGTGAAAAGGTTTCCTTATAGTCTATACCTTCTTTCTGGGTATAGCCCTTTGCTACCAGTCTCGCTTTGAATCTTTTGACCTTTCCATCTACGCCCTTCTTCCTCTTGAAGATCCATTTGCATCCAATTGGCTTGGCGCCAAGTGGTGGATTGACTAGAGTCCAAACCTTGTTGGAATGCATCGAACCAATTTCAGAGCGCATTGCCTCCAGCCACCTAGTGGCATCAACATCCTTTAGAGCCTCAACGTATGTCATTGGATCATCATCCGATTCAACCGATACCATGTGGAACTCTTCCACAGTTTTCTCTTCGGTTAGAAGAGTTAGCCTGGTGGGTAGTCTAATAGTCCTCCCACTGCATCGAGGTTCCTCAGGTGTTGGTATTTTAGCGGGTATGTCAGTTGGTCTCACTTCTGAAAGTGACGTTTCTGAGCCATCTGATAGCTCTTTTATGACTACTGGTTCGGACCTCTGGGTCATCATTTCTTCCTCCAAAAATGTGACATGTTTACTTACAATGACCTTTTGGTCAACTGGGTCATAGAAATAATAGCCTATCATGCCTTTGGGGTAGCCTAAGAAATAACATCTCGAAGTCCTGGATTCCAACTTGTCTGTCTGTTGCTTTCGCACATATGTTATGCAACCCCATACCCTAAGGTGTTGAATATTGGGCTTTCGCCCCTTCTACAACTCAAAGGGTGTCTTGGCTACAGACTTAGATGGAACCCTATTCAAGATACATATTGCCATCTCTAAAGCGTATCCCCAGAAAGAAAGAGGCAGCTCACTATAAGTGAGCATCGTCCTGACCATATCCAATAGGGTCCGATTGCGTCGTTCGGATACACCATTTTGTTGTGGTGTGCCTGGATTAGTTAGCTGACTAACTATCCCTTGGGATATGAGATGTTCTTTAAACTCATCCGATAGATACTCCCCTCCACGATCTGATCGTAAGGACTTGATGCGTTTATCGAGCTGTTTTTCGACCTCGGCTTGGAATTTTTTGAATTTATCAAAGGCTTCCGCTTTCCTACGCATCAAGTATATGTAACCATATCTAGAGTAATCATCGGTGAATGTGATAAAGTACTCATACCCATATCTTGCTTGTATGTTTATGGGTCCACACACGTCAGTGTGTATCAACTCCAACAGATCTGTGGCTCTAGCACCTTTATTGCTAAAGGGTTTCTTGGTCATTTTACCCTGAAGGCATGACTCATAGGTGGGGAATGGTTCCACCCTCAGACTCTCTAAGGGCCCATCCCTCACCAATCTACTGATTCAGTCCATATTTATGTGACCCAATCTTAGATGCCACAGATATGTTGAGTTCACTAGAACTGCTTTCCGTTTCAAATCAACATTTGAAACAACATTCGTTCTAATAGGACAATCTAGAAAATACAAACTACTTTGCATATATCCGGATACCACAAAGGAATTATTAAAACGAATAATCAATTTAGAATTAAAGGAAAAACTATATCCGTCCAAAATAAGTTTTGAAACTGAAATTATCTTCCTCTTGAAAGAGGGTACATAATAGCAATCCTTTAAAACTAAACTAGCAGAACTAAAATTTAAAATAAAAGTTCCCACAGCCAACGCCATGGTCTCAGCTCCAGTGCCCATCCGAAGACGCACTTCATTTCTTTCTCGGTTCCTTGTCTCCTTGAACCCCTGCAAATCATTGCAAATGTGAACAGTGGATCCACTATCCACCAACCAAGAATTGGTCGGTTCAAAAGACAAATTAGACTCATAAAGAACGTGAACATCACATGTACCTTCTTTAGCAGCCTCTGTTTCATCCGGCTTCTTGTCTTTCAAAGTTGCCAGGTAAGCATGACAGTTTCTTTTCCAGTGACCCTCCTTCTTGCAATAGAAACACTTGCCTTTGCCTTTATTGCTAGACTTCCCACTCTTGGCTTTCAGGGTCTTGCCCTTACTTCCCTTTTTCTTCTTCTTCCCATTTGAAGAAGGCTTTGCCTCAGTTGCATTGACCTCAGCCTTGTCCTTTTTCAAGGACGCTTCAGCCTCTACCAGCGCATTAGTAAGCTCGGTGAGCTCCATCTCCTTCTCGGATATCTTGTAGGACATCCTAAAAGGTGCGTAGGCAGAAGTGAGTGAATCTAAGATCACATCAGTCTTGTATCGCAGGCTGAAATCAGTCCCCATGGATTCCAATTTTTCAAACAGATTGATCATTTTCATTACATGATCCATCACTGGAGTCCCCTGGGATATCTTGGAGTTATGGATTTGACTCACCGCATCAGAATGTGC
Source organism: Telopea speciosissima (assembly GCF_018873765.1). Classification (NCBI taxonomy): domain Eukaryota; kingdom Viridiplantae; phylum Streptophyta; class Magnoliopsida; order Proteales; family Proteaceae; genus Telopea; species Telopea speciosissima. The sequence continues at coordinate 69,176 of NC_057926.1, forward strand.
ATGTGTCAAATGCCTATTGAACAATTCAGCAAGCTTATCCATTTTACCCCCAGCAGTGCGTATATCCTTGACTGAGTCTACAACTGACTTTTTCAACGATCCTAGGATATAGAGTGATGCCTTGGAGTCCCTCATGAGGAACTCTTGCATCTCTTCATTTGCCTCAAAATCGTTCGAGTCGGGTTGAGGAGGAACTTGTTCATCTAGAACTGTGTACAATCCTTCAACAGTCAGGAGCAACTTAATGCTCCGGTACCAATCGACATAGTTTGTACCATTAAGTTTGTATTCGCTAATGAGTGTTAACAGATTGGAATTAACAGCAACCATCGTATATTAATCTACACATGCACAAGTAAATAACCATATGCTAATTAATGACTATTGAAAATAATAAATTGAGCACACACACATCAATGGTCTTTCATGATTTGGGTTTCTCTCATAATCCAAAAGATGAATTGGATACCTACAACCCTTGCATGCATAACTTACCCTGTCGGGAGTCATTATACACACTATGGTAGTGTGGACTAAGTTATTCGTCTCATGGGCTTCCAATATTTTCGGCCACCTGGGTGTCATGTCCAGATCCTGTCGGCTGACATATACCCAAGTCATGTACTTACCTATTGCATTAGTTAGAATCATGGAATCATGAAAGATGACCCACTGTCGCAGTGCCCTCTCACTATCCATACCCTAATGTATCTCGATAGAGGTAAATATAGATAAATGTGTGACAAAGGTCCTGACAATGTCCTATCGGCTTATGCGGGGTCATGTCACACACTTTCTACATTTATCTTCAATAGGAGGCTATGGACATGTCTACCGATTAAGACTAGTCCATATCATACATGTATTGTGAATAAAGAGGGATTAATTAACTCTCACATACATGGATAGATTTAAACAACATAATTAATCAACATTAATTAAAAGTGATTATGGGATGGCGGCATTTTTATCAGAAGCAATTAAAGAACCCTCCCAATAAAAATAAAACTAATAACTTTGGGTGCATTTATCATGCCATGGATGCCACGCCTCGATCATCTCCTCCCCCCGATTACGTCTTTGAAGTAGGTGACTTGCATCTCCATAAGCTTTGAGCACCACATGTGGATCACCATCAACATGCCCTGGGAGTCCTAACTCCTCTAAAATTACAATGGAAACCTAGAAAAAATTCTATACACTTTTCTTTCCATAATAATAAAGAAACCCCGCATGGAGAAACCAACCCACCATTTGGGCTGCCCATGGGGTGGAGTACATTTGTTTATAAAAAAGATAGGGGGAGAGAGAGAAAGAGAGAGAAGCATCACATCCACCCATAACCCCATGTATCACATACATAAACAATCCATCCATTTATTAGAATGCCATTCCCATAATCACATCATAATATAATTTCATGCATGAGCATTAAAGCAAGTAAACCAAAAATTAAAACATGGATTCCTTCAATTATTGAACCACCACATCGCATGTGATAACATGTATCCAAGCCCATAAAATTAAAATCGCATTTTAATTACAAGTGGGTAAAGATGGAATCTCTTCACCCATCATCATCCTCCAAAAAACAAAACAAAATAATAAAATTCTGTTTTGAAAAATCTATTTTTTTTTTAATTTATTGTTAAACTGGAGGGAAAACAAGGGGGGTGCATGCAGCCCACTTGTGCAGGCTGCAGGCACTCCCTGCGCAACCCATAGGCATAAGGCCCACGGACAGCAGCCTGCAGGCCCGCAACCCACAAGCTTGCGGCCCGCAGGCAGCAGCCCGTAAGGGGATGCGTACAAGGGTAGGTTCATGGGGGAGGGCGTGCGCAGAGGCTTAGCAGCGTGCGTTCCCCCCCGCATATAGAATATGATTAAAAAATTTTAAAATTAAAAATTAGTAATCACAACCTAATTGGATACATGCTTCAATAATTGGAATAAATAAAACAAACCAAATCCATCATCACATGGGTAGGTTGTTACACTAACAACCTCGTAACTACCCATGTGCACATGGGAAGGTTGTTACAACAACCATATTCTAACCACCCATGTGCCAACTTGCATCCCACTCATGATAATTATATTAAACTATTAATTATCTAATATTCATGGGTGGGAAAGGTGGCTTTGATACCACAATGTTGGCCAAACAACGATCCAGGGATCAAACCATGGTTCCCTAGGGAGACCAAGATATTTATTCTTAGAGTTTTGCACGCCCTGGGTTAGCCCATGGTGTCCCATGGGTGCCCCATTTTAATTTTTAAGGCATCCCATGGTCGCCCATGGGAACCCTGGTACATCCCTATTAGGGTTTCTCCTTCCCTCATGTGTCCTATAAAATTTATTATCACAGTTGGGACAAAGAAACTCATCCCTAGTCCATTACATGGCAAGGGGGATCCATCCCTAACTCGAATGCGCAGCGGAAAAGGTCGATTCGAGTTTCTTTCGCATCCCATAAATATTAATAATCAATAAACTGAAGGAATTAATGAAGAACTGCTAACCTGGTGAGCCTCAAGTGTTGCTCCTCCAATAGACAGTGGTTCTTCCTCCAGCGAGCGCTCCAAGCAAACAATCTGAACCTCCAATGGTGCTACCAAGATTCTACACGCCAGTCCCAGATGCCCTCAAACTCCTCAGCACAGATCTAGGGTTTCACAAACCCTAACTCTCAAACACAGGTGAGAGAAGCAAGAAGAAGAAGAGAGATCACAAGAGGGAGAGAGAGAAACCAAAAATCTAGGAGAGAGAGTGTCTGCTCCAAAAACATGGAGAGCTTTTCTTCTGTGTTTTTTGGTCCTCTATTTATAATAATAGGGTTTAATTAAATCCTAAATAGATTTAATAGAGCCCTAGTGAGAGTCTGACTCTCTCTCTCTCAGTCTGGCAGTTCTGTTTAAACTCAAAGTGCTACACAGGTGAAGAAGCAGAATCTAATAGGGAAAGTATTAATTAGATTCTATATTTAAGTATTAATGGATAATTATAATTAACACCAAATCCATTAATTAAATAAAGAGCCAATTAAATTAGCAAATTCCAAATAACTCCCTATATGATAACAATTTATCATATACAACCCCCCCACTAATCAACACCATCATTATGGAATCTAGGGCATGTACACATGTACTGCCAAACCCCAATCCATAGTACATGTCCATGTAAGAGCGTTTGTGCATCCGATCGGGTCCCGTAAAACTCGATAAAATACTTTATTTAAAATAACTATAAATAATGTATCATTTTATGTAAAATAAATTTTGCAAAACCATTTCCAAAGCGATGCGGATCCAGTTCGATCCGACCATGCACGAGCAGTCTCTATCTTGGTGTTCCCCAATCGGGCAGTGGTGATCGTGTTGGATAACTCCTTCACTCACAAAGTGTTCACGCATTCCCAGAACATCGGCTTTGACTCGCTTGAGTCTCGGTCATTGATGAACCAAAGAATGCGATCACACTTTGCAGTGACAGGTTCCCTTAGGCAGGGTATCGGTGACACATGTCTATCCCTTCCTACATCCGGCAAGTAATACATGAGGGAATCGACAAAGTAGATTCTTCGCCAATGCACACATCAAACATGTGAGCACTCGCATTCGTACCCTGACATCACATGTCTAGGCATACCCAATGCGATGACCATATGATAAGGGTGCCCAGCCCAATCCCTAGTCGTGACTACTATTTTAAGTATAACTTACGGACACATAATGCTCAAAAAGTTTATATCGCATGTGACAATATTAAACTAAAATGTATAAATGTTCAATACAAAGGTGAGCTGGGTTGAACCGGACCGAACCGGATTTGTTGGACACACACTTGTCCAACACTAACAACCCACATTCGAAATCAGAAGGTGTTCTTGAAGGGAAAGGTAGGTTTTTTGAAAAAAAACTTGATTTTTTTGTTCAAATCTTTGATTTTTTGTCTTTTATTTACTATGATTCATAGAGAATAGGTTAAACTAACTTAGTATTGCATTCTTTGTATACATTTACAAAGATTTGAACTCAAATCTTTGCATTTTTCACCTAAAATCGAAAATTGCATCCAAAATTTTTTTTTAAAATTTTCTTCCAAAAATTAAAACATATGCTAATGTATATAACTTATAACAATTTCAAAGTGCTGCACTTGTCTGGTTATACATTATTCACAATTCTTAGTGTATATGCATGATATATGACATAAATTACTTGTTTATAATATTTTTTGTGTCCAAAAGTGTATTTCCATGTGTATTTTGATCATATTCATGCATTTTTGCACCGATTGATACGTATCTCCGATACGATACGATATGATACATCTCTTAAAATCGCCCAATTGATACGATACCCGATACCGATACTTTAAACCTTGATTAAGACCATGTTCAAATTCTGTTTTGAGTTAAGGATTTAACATCCAAACCTGTGCATGCATGAATTGGCATGATAAGGTTTGATTTCTATGTGTTGCATCAAGAAATCGTCTGTGGTCCCTTCAAGTGTCGCAACCTACAAAAGGACCAAGGGTGACAAAGGAGAACCGATGCGGTTCTGGCCTAGGACTCTCCGATGCCAAAGTTAGATCTCTTGAGCAAACAGATGAATAATAGTATTCAAGATGATCCTAGATGGGGTAGAGTACCTTCCCTTTTATAGTGGAATGTGGCGGTGTGGAGAGTCCCAGTTGATGTAGAGTAGCCTTCATAGTTGATAAAGTCCCTGGGTAGCAGGCTTCCTCCTTGATTGGTTATCTTCCTGTGGGATGTAGTGTCACAGTAGGGTTGGTGTCCTTAATGGATAGACTCATCTACATGGCAGATAAGGTCCTCGGTGTTTGAGTCTCTCGAGACTACGGGACTGGTAGGCGGTGGCCTAGAGTCCTCATGTTGGTGCATGTCTTGTTGATGGCGGCGGTGGTACCTTGCTTTTAGATCAAGGTCTGTGGAGGTTGATCTGTTCCCAAGGTCCGCATTCGGGGGGAGTCCGCACCCATGGGGGAGTTCACGCCCAAGAAAGAGTCCACTCCTGGGGCTTCGATCCGCTCCTATGGGTGGTCTTCGATCCACTCCTGTGGGTGGTCTTCGATCAGCTCTTATGGGTGGTCTTTGATCCACTCCTGTGGGTGGTCTCCGTCGAGTCCCTCCTTGGTTCGTGCCTGTCTGGTTCTCCCCTAGTCCTGAGTCGGCCCACCTTTTTTGGCCCAGGACATGTGGTGGCTCCTGATTGGTTCGTGTGAATTTGGGTTCATCATTTGCCCTCCACTCTCTTGGGTCAGAATGCCCAAGAGAGTAGATTTACATTTTTGCCCTCCTAGGGGGTTTACTACGAATTCCTTCTTATCGGAGGATGTACTTGTAAATCATTTGGTGGAGTGGGAGAGGTTGTGGGTTCAAACCTCCCCTCTCACACCTTTTATCTTTTTTTTTTCTTTCTCTTTTTGTAGATATAACTCTTTGCCTCTCTCTTCCTTTTTCACTTTTTTATTTCTCTCTCTTGCTTTTTTGCTTTTCACTTTTCTGTCTTGGAATCTTCTCCCTTCCTTGCACTTGGCATTTGCTTTTTGGTGCCCCATATGTGTTTGTCTTTAGGTGGCCAAGAATAGTGTGATCCATCATTGACCTTGGCCCTTTGTTGGCTTGCTTGTGCCTTTGGTTGTTTTGCTAGCTGGCCTTGTGCTCACTTGGTCACATCCTTATGCTGTGCTCGTGTCTTGATCTTTGGTTCTTTACTTGTGCTTTGATTTTGCGCCCAAGACTATGGCCGGGGCTACACCTTGGGTTTGCGCCTATTTTGATCTACGTCTGTTCGATACACTCCTACTTGATCCACTCCTATTCTAGCTCGATCCGCTCCTCCTCGGGCGTCCTTCGATCGGCTCTTGTTCGGGCTCAATCCGCTCCCGCTCAGGCGTCCTTCGATCCGCTCCTGTTCGGGGCATCTTTCGATCCGCTCCTGCTTGGGCATCCTTCAGCTCTCGTCATCGATCCGCTCCTGTTCGGGACATCCTTCGATCCGCTCCTATTTGGGCGTCCTTCGATCAACTCCTGTTCGGGTGTCCTTTGATCTCGGGGCATCCTTCGATCCGCTCCTACTTGGGCATCCTTCGATCCACTCCTGTTCGGCCGTCCTTCGATCTGTTCTTATCGTCGATCCATGCCCATTCGTACTTGGTATGTATATTCCTTTTTTTTTTTTTTGGGTACCCTTCCTGACGGGTTCACTCATTGATGGTTGCAGATTGACATCCTTCTTCTTGTGTCTTCCGCTTGACTTTAGGAGACTATTGTCCTAAGTAAGTAGCTTGCTTTACTGTTGATTCATGTCATCGTATAGCGACTCTAACCCTACCACTGTTGTGATTGGGTCCTCTGGGGAGTCTTCTTCGGGGTCGTCTTCTCCTGCGGACCCTCTCCCCTCATTGCCTTCCCCTACTGCCAGTGATGGGGAGGAGGAGGTTTCTAGTGATTCTGATCCGAGTAGGGCCCCCCACACCTCTAGGGAGGCGACTTCTGTTGCAGACCCTAGGAGTAAGTTGGCTCATATCCTTAGTATTATGACTACTTCGGACTTGGCATCAGTTCACCGTGAATTCCATATGCCTTCCGAGGTTGTGCGCTCTGCATTCTCGGACCTGATAACTGTGCCTTTTCTCATCGAGCTGACGAGGTCTGCTTCTACCGTGTTTTCTTCATCCACGGTCTTCGCTTCCCTATTCCCCATTTCTTTAAGTTGGCATTGGAGCACTGACGCCTTACCCCTGGGCAAGTACTGCCCAACTCCTGATGGGTCATCCTGGGTTTTTATGTGTTCTTTGCTCAAATAGGGTGTGCCGCCACCGTTCCCCTGTCCTCGTACTTTTATGTGTTGAAGAAGGGGGATGGTGGATGCTACCATTTTGCTCGTCGTCTCCCTAGGGGGCCTCTCACCCAGTTTGACCTTGTTGTGGGGATCACCAACTTGGTGAAGTATTGGAGGGATCGCTTCTGCTTTGCCATGGTCCCTCGATGTGTATTGCGATCCACCTGGGAGGTTATTGATATCAAGAGGGTGAACCGCTCTCTTGAGTTGAGCGACGTCGAGAGCGACTCCCTCAAGCGGTATCAGGGATGTGATCCATTCGACGTCTGTGAGTTGGACTCTGAGGCCTTCCTATGCCTTTGGAAGTTGAGTCCTGGTAAGATTTTTGGTTTCTTAGCATTTGATGTTTGCATTTGTGTTTCTCTCCCAGTGCATCCGTTGTCTGATTTATCTTGTGATCTCATTTTGGTGTCGTTATGCAGTAGACATACGATTGAATCTCAGTGTGTTCCGCACTAACCTACGAAAGAGAGGTACTCAGAAGGATGGTTCTTCTCCTGGAGCCGTGAATGCTGGTGTCTCTTCACCCCTTGCCCCTTCTTCTTCGGTGGCCATTGGGGCCAAGCGGAAGGGGGGTCCGGATCCCCCTAGTTTGGTGAGGTTCTGGCCGCATGTCATCCTTCCTCGGTCACCTCCTGTTGTTGCTACTCCAGGGTCTTCTGCTCCACCCCCTCCAGAGGCAAAGGGGTGGTCTCCTCTTCTATTGATGCGATCGTCGATCCGTCGATTTCTTCTCCTTTGGTGCTTCCTTGGGAACTCCGGGAGGGAGCGACCTTGACTAGCCGTGGTATGTCTTGGGAGTGGCTGGATCTGGGAAGGCTTCCAGCCGAGCGGGCGATCATGAAGGGGTTTAGCATTGCATTCCTGGCACAGACCCTTTACCAGGACATGGCTTCGGTGAGCCGCACCTCTCGATCCTTTTCTTTTTGGTGTTATTGCTTTTTTTGTACTCTGGAGGATTTTTAACGGCTACCCCGATTACAGGTCTAGCACCATACCGCGGAGGCGGCGCTCCGCATTGAGGACTTTGCTTTCCAGGAGATGCAGTGAGCTCACAAGTTGCGGGGTATGGAGAAGGAGCTTCAGGAGCATAAAGTTGCATGGGAGGAGGCCATTGCTCGCGAGAGGAGGATGACTGACGAGCTAGGGGTTGCATCTGCTGCAGAGGCCCAGAGTTCGGCTAGGTTGCGTGCCTTGGAGGAGAAGCTTCGCAACTTGAGACAGAGCAACGAGGTTGAGATGGCTGAGGCTGGTAAGCAAGCAGTGGCGGCGTACCAGCAGTCTCTTGAGATCACGGCGTACTTCTATAACTACAACCAGGAGATATATGATGCGGGGATTCGGGACCTAGCAACTCACGTTCTGGAGAAGATCCCAAGTTATGACTTCTCGGAGTTTCCAGAGGTCACTGCGTTGGCCTCTGCGATTGCGACTGTAGCTGATGCCTCTCCTGTGGATGGTGTTGTGGTGCCAGAGGAGAGTGTTGCCTTGCCTGAGGAGGGTGATGCTCGTTTGCCTGAGGCTGATATGATTTCTCTTGCAGGGTCGGATGTGACCCCCCCATTAGATGTTCCTTGATTCTATAGGTGTACTGGATGTTGGACCTTTGGATTACAAACTTGAGTTGTAACTATTGTGACTCCTTTCCTTTGTCATTTGTGGTTGATTTCTCTTCTTTTTAGTTATACTATCTTTTGTGGCTTGCTCGTAGGGTAGTCATTTGACTTTGGTGATCTGCAGACCTTAGTGGTATCATACTCGGGAGGTCCATGGACCTTGGTGGCCTTATACCTTGGTGGTCCATAGACCTTGTTGGTGTTGTACTTGGGAGGTCCATGGACCTTGGTGGTCAACGGACCTTGGTGGTCATCGGACCTTGGTGGTCGACAGACCTTGGTGTTCGACGGACCTTAGTGGTCAGCGGACCTTGGTGGCCTTGCGCCTTGGTGGTCGACGAACCTTGGTGGCATTGCGCCTTGGTGGTCAGCGGACCTTGGTGGCATCTCGCCTTGGTGGTTAGGAGACCATAGTGTTTTGGATTTGATCCGTAGACTATGGTACTTTGGAGGTGATTTGCGGACCATAGTGCTTTGATGGTGTTCGACCGATAGGTAGGAGTAGACGAATGTATCCCCGCATCAAATATCAAATAAAATTTTGAATCATCCTTGAAAAATGTACCCTATTGTGTACCACGGCTGACAGCTGACTTTGTTACTGCTACTACTACTACTCTTACTGGTGGTGCTTCTTCAGTGCTGCTACTACTACTGCTACTGTTACTCTTACTGGTAGTATTTCTTCAAGTGCTCTGAGTTCCAGGTGCGATCTATCTTCTTACCCCCCAGAGTTTTCAAGCGGTAGGTCCCTGGACGTATCTGCTTGGAAACTATGTAGGGTCCTTCTCAGTTGGCTGACAGCTTCCCTTCCTTCCGTGGTTGTGATGCGCTTGCCCTTCTTAGGACAAGGTCTCCCTGATGGAAGAGCCTTTCTCTTACTTTGGCGTTATAGTACTTGGCTGTTCGCTGCTGATATGCCACGTTTCTTAGGAGTGCCTTCTCACGGACCTCATCTATGAAGTCTAGGTTCACCCATAGTCCGTCGATATAGGTACGCTCGTTGAAGTGTAGTACTTTGTTGGACATGGCGAGGACCTCTACTGGTGCCAGTGCCTTAGTGCCATATGCTAGGCGGAATGGGCTCTCCCCTGTGGGTGTTCTTACTGTGGTTCTGTAAGCCCATAGAACACTTGGTAGCTCCTCGACCCACTTCCCTTTGGCTCCTTCTAGCCTTTTCTTGATCCCTTCTAGCAATGTTCTGTTTGTCAACTCCACCTGACCATTGGCCTGTGGGTACGCTACCGAGACAAGACGATAGTCAATGTCGTAGCTCTGATAGAATGCTCTGAATTTAGGGTTATTGAATTGCTTTTCATTGTCTGAGACTAGGATCTTTGGTACCCCGAACCTATAGATGACATAGTCGCAGACGAACTTCTCCATTTTATTCTCTATTATTTTGGCCAATGGCTTAGCCTCGACCCATTTGGTGAAGTAGTCAATAGCGACGACCAAGTACTTCCTGTTCCCGGATGCTGCCGTGAAGTCGCCTAGTATGTCCATTCCCCACATGGCAAAGGGTATGGGGTTGAGGATCGATGTCAGTTTGGTGGCGAGTAGATGGGGTACTGGGGCGAACAACTAACATTGCTTACACTTCTTGGCATACTGTATTGCTTCCGCTTGCATTCGTGGCCAGCAGAGCCCCTGGCGGAGGACTTTATAGGCAGGGGCTCATCCCCCCATATGGCTTCCACATATCCCCTCAGGACCTCTGCCAAGGCGTACTCGGCTCCCTTAGGTTCTAAGCACCGGAGTAGTGGTGCTGTGACCCCCCTCTTGTATAGTACTCCATCTAGGACGGTGTACTTTACAGCTCTCATCGTGATCTTTCTTACTTCGACCTTGTCTTCTGGTAGGACATCATCCTGTAGGTAGTTGAGTATAGGGTCCATCTAGCTATGCCCCTCTTCAATCTCATTGACCTGCTTCTCCTGGTACGTTGGCTCATGTAAGATCTCGATGTAGACTGCACTGACCAAGTTTTGGAGCTCATCATTGGCTATCCAGGATAGGGCATTGGCGGTGGCATTCTCGATCCTGAGAACCCGAACCATCTTGAACTTCACAAACTCCCTGATCAACGCTGGAGAACGTGCTAGATATGATGCCATTCGCTCCGGTTCGAGCGTCCTTTACCTCATACTCTCCATTCACCTAATTCACTATAAGCTAGGAGTCACTCCGGATGGATAGGTACATTACTTGAATAGCCTTGGCTACCCGGAGTCCAGCTAGTAGTGCTTCGTACTCTGCTTCATTGTTGGATGCTTTGAAGGTGAATCGGAGAGCATATTGGATTCGGAATCTCTCGGGGCTGGTGAGTATAAAGCCAGCCCCACTTCCTGCTGCATTACTCGAACCATCCACGAACATCTCCCATGATCCTCGATCATGCTCCTCTGGTTCTTCTGCTTCTGGTTCGATCTCAGATAGGGTGCATTCGACGATGAAGTCCGCCAAGGCTTGACCCTTGATGGCTGTTCGAGGTTTGAACAAGCTATCAATCGTCCGGAGATGTCTGGTTTGTGGAGTACTTTCTTTAGTGGTAGGTCAGTGAGTACTGTGATAGTATGGGCTTGGAAGTATGGTCGTAGCTTCCTAGCTGCGATTACCAGTGCGTGGGCTACCTTTTCGATCTTTGTGTACCTAATCTCTGCATCAATCAGAACATGGCTGACATAGTAGATGGGCCTCTGGACCTTGCCTTCTTCCTTCAGTAGTACAGAGCTTACTGCGACAGGGGTGGCGGCTAGGTAGAGCTGCAGTTCTTCATTGGGCTCTGGTTGCCCAAGCAGTGGTGGACTCTCCAGGTACTCCTTCAATGCCTCGAACGTGCTTTGGCACTCCTCTGTCCATGTGAAGTCTTTAGGACTTCGGAGGTTCTTCAATGTCTTGAAGAATGGTAGGCATTTATCTCCCGATCGTGACACGAACCTTGAAAGGGCTACGACCCTTCCATTCAATCTCTGTACTTCCCTGACCGTCCGAGGTGGTGCCATCTCTTGGATGGCCTTGATCTTGGATGGGTTGGCTTCTATTCCACGTACTGAGACCATGAACCCTGGGAACTTCCCTGACGTTACACCGAAGGCGCACTTTACGGGGTTTAGCCTCATCTAGTTCCTTCTCAGTACCGTGAATACTTCCTCTAAGTCAATCAGGTGTTGGTGGACTTGGATGCTTTTTACGAGCATATCATCTACGTACACCTCTATGTTGCGTCCGATCTATTCCTCGAACATCTTGTTGACCATCCTCTAGTAGGTGGCTCCTGCGTTCTTTAGCCCGAACGGCATGACGTGGTAGCAGTAGTTCTCCTTGTCTGTCCGGAACGTGGTGTAGGACTCATCTTCCTCATGCATGAGGATCTGATTGTACCCTGAGTAGGCGTCCATGAAACTCAGCATCTCATGGCCAGTAGTAGCATCGATCAACAAGTATATCCTGGGCAATGGGTACTCATCCTTTGGGCATACCTTATTTAGGTCTGTATAATCGACGCACATCCTCTACTTCCCGTTGGGCTTCGGCACCATGACCACGTTTGCGAGCCAGGTTGGGAACTTTTCTTCTCTGATGAACCCAGACTGGCTCAATTTCTTGACCTCTTCCTTGATAGCTGCTTGTCAGTCAAGGGCAAAGTTACGCCGCTTCTGTTGGATAGGCTTCCTGGTTGGGTCTACATGTAGCCAATGCTCTGCTATGGACCGTGGTATGCCTGGCATGTCAGAGGTCGATCATGCAAAGACATCCATGTTAGCTTGGAGGAGGTGTCCAAGCTCATCCTTCTACTCCTTGCTCAATAGTGAGCCAACCTGTTCGACCTTGGAAGGGTCGTCCTTGTTGAGCGGCCATGGGATGAGGTCTTCCACTGGCCTTCCGCTTCTCTCCATCAGTTCATCTCTCTGGTCACTGACCCGGTTCTCTATGCAGAGTGCCATCCCATCGGTGTTGCCATTATTCTTCTTGGTGAAGGTCGTGTAGCACTCCTGGGCTTTCTTTTGATCTCCTCGGACCTCGCGTACCCCATTCTCGATGGGGAACTTCATCTTCAGATGGAACGGTGATACGACTCCTCTAAGGGCTATTAGAGATGGTCGCCCTAAGAGGCCATTGAAGGAGACCACAGATTTGATGAGCATGAAGTTCATAATGATGGTCACTTACCGAGGGTGCTCTCCGAAGGTGACGTGTAGCTCTATGGTACCTCTGATGGAGGTGGTAGCGCCCGAGAATCCATGGAGGTAGGTAGGCTTTGGCTTGAGTTGATCGCCTCCGAATCTGAAATGTCGATAGGTTTCCAGGGAGAGTACATCTATAGACGCCCCTGTATCTATCAACACCCTGTGTATAGGTTGGTTGACTACCTCCACCTGTACTACTAGGGCATCTTCATGTGGAAAGCTTAGTCCTTCCAAGTCTTCATTCGAGAAGGAGATCACTGTCTCGGACTTGGCTACATTGCTTGGCTTCTTCGCTACTCCCACGAACCTGGCATGGGCCTTGGCCTTCCTGGTGGACTCTTGCCCTGGTCCTCCAAGTATGGTGAGGATGGGAGGTCCCTTAGTGCCACTAGGCTCCGCTACATCTCTCCTTTCTTCTGGGCGGTCTCTCTCTCTCGATCCGTCCTTCTTTCTTCCTGACCCCAATGGCCATCACGTCTTCCTTTTATGTACTTGTTCAAGCTCCCTGCCCTTACAAGTTGCTCTATCTCCCTCTTCAGTTGATAGTAGTCTTTTGTATTATGCCCATTCTCTTTATGGAAGAGACAGTACTTGTTAGGGTTACCCTTCTCAGGTCCTGCTAGCATGGGTCGTGGCCAACGGAGTAGGTCACGGTCTTGGATCTGCATAAGGATCTGAGACCTGGTGGTGTTCAGTGGTGTGAACTCAGGGCTGCTTGCTCTCTCTCTCCTCTCTGGACGGCGGTCAGTCCTTCCTGATGGGCGATCACCCTTCTTTTGTCGACGTTCAATCCTCTACCTCTTACTTTCTTTATGGTCATCTGGCGCTGACCTCTTGTTGTCTTGTGGCTTGGCCTCGATCACCTTCTTCCTAGCCTGCAGTACCTCGGTCATGTTGGCAAACTCGTTACACAGCTCTAGAAGCTCCTTCATGGTCCTGGTCTCATGACGTGCCAGGTCTTTGATCAAGTCCAGGTCCCTGATACCCCCAGCTAGGGCTGCATGCTAGGTCTGGTCATCTAGGTCTCGAACCTCCAAGAACTCCTTGGTGAACCTGCTAATGTACTCGCTAAGGGACTCCCCAGGGTTCTGTACCACATTCAGTCGTTTAACCATGGTCTTCTTCTACTTGATGTTGCTCTGGAAGCAGGTGACAAATTGCTCGCACAGCTCTGCGAACGAACCTATAGACCTCGGTCGTAGTCTTGAGAACCATGAAGTAGCTGCACCTTTGAGGGATGCAGGGAATGCTCGATAGGAAACCATGTCTGATCCACTGTACAAGGTCATCATCCCATTGAAGTAGTTGATGTGGTCATTAGGGTCTGTGGTACCACTGTAGAGTTCAAAGGTGGGTAACCTGAACCTGGAGGGGAGTGTGGCTGACATGATCTCTGTCGAGAAGGGGTGCTGCCCGGGTATTGAGTGTGTCTCGCCCTTGGTCTGCTTCTTCAACCCTTCCAGCTTCTCGTCCAGATCTTAGAGTCTTCTGTCTAGCTCCTCTTCTCGTGTCTGTTCCTCATGCCTGGCAGGACGTTCACTGCGACCTCGTTCACGTCCTCTCCTTGAAGTCCCCTCCCCCCTTGAGTGTTGGCGGGATGGTGAATGGTCACGTTACGACGAATCCTGGCATGATCATGAGGGGCTTTCTCCTCGATAGGTCTGGTTCTGCCTTGGTGTGTGACTTCCTCCTAGTCGACCTTAGAACACGGACCTTCTGATGGATCTTTCCGGGCTAGGTACCCCGGACCTGTGCGTTGGTGTCCTCCCACAATCTGACCTTACTGGGAGGTCCGCCGTTCTCCTGAGATGGTGGGAAGGGTCCCCTTGTTGGTGAATGGGACTTGCACGTCCTACGACTCTCCCTGATCTTTCACCCCTGGGAGAGGATCTCCTAGGGTGTGGTTCACCCGTGGGAGAGGACCTCTTAGGGTTTGGCTCTTGTCAAGGGATGGGCTCTGTCTTTGGTGATGGCAACGTCCTACGGTGGTGGGACATCGTACGCTGCCTCAGGTAGTCTCGAAAGAGTCGTTGGTCGTTAAGGATCTGTTGCTCCAGGTTGTTGATTTAACCCACAGTTACTGGGGCATTGGGGTCAGGTACTACCTCCACCACTACTTCATTGTTGGGCTCGACGATTGCAACTTGATCATTGTCTGGGACCTCTCTCTCCAGAGAGACATGGTCTTGGTCATTGGCTCTGTGACGAGAGCACTTTGGAGGAGGTGATCCGTTCCTTGCAACGTTGTTAGTGGTCAGGGCAGTCTTCCTTCAGGGTGCCATTGAATGAGTATGGGATTGAGCTAGTAGATATGATGGCTAGCATCGTTCCCACAGACGGCGCCAATCTGTTGCGTCAAGAAATCGTCTGTGGTCCCTTCGAGTGTCGTAACCTACAAAAGGACCAAGGGTGACAAAGGAGAACCGGTGCGGTTTCGGCCTAGGACTCTCCAATGCCAAAGTTAGATCTCCTAAGAAAACAGATGAATAATAGTATTCAAGATGATCCTAGATGGGGTAGAGTATCTTCCCTTTTATAGTAGAATGTGGCGGTGTGGAGAGTCCCAGTTGATGTAGAGTGGCCTTCGTAGTTGACAGAGTCCCTGGGTAGCAGGGTTCCTCCTTGATTGGTTGTCTTCTTATGGGATGTAGTGTCCCAGTAGGGTAGGTGTCCTTAGTGGATAGACTCATCTACATGGCAGATAAGGTCCTCGGTGTTTGAGTCCGTTGAGACTACGGGATCGGTAGCCGGTGGCCTAGAGTCCTCGTGTTGGTGCATGTCTTGTTGATGGCGGCGGTGGTACCTTGCTTTTAGATCAAGGTCTATGGAGGCTAATCTGTTCCTGAGGTCCGCATTCGGGGGGAGTCCGCACCCATGGGGGAGTTCACGCCCGAGGGAGAGTCCACTCTTGGGGCTTCGATCTGCTCCTATGGGTGGTCTTCGATCTACTCCTGTGGGTGGTCTTCGATCCGTTCCTGTGGGTGGTCTTCGATCTGCTCCTGTGGGTAGTCTTCATCGAGTCTCTCCTTGGTTCACACCTATTTGGTTCTCCCCTGGTCCCGAGTCGGCCCACCTTTTTCGGGCCAGGACACGTGGCAACTCCTAAATTGTCCGTGTGAATTTGGGTTCATCACTATACACGAATGGATGATCCCAATCCCAATCCACCAAATTGCCCATTTCCTTGACCTAAATTGAGCCCTAGGGACTCAATTCTATATGTAAGAATCATCCTTGAAATCAATTGAAGAAAACCAACTCAAAAACCCCTCTAAAACCCTGTTCCTTTTTAAAAATTCGGCTGTTGTACAACCTCTCGTCGATGCCAGTGGTCGACAACTTCCATAGACTAGTGAATGCAAAACTCAAGAAAATTTATAAGGTTTAGTACTATAACCCTCTGGTTGATAGGGGTGGTCGACACCTTCCAACGACCAGAGCTGCTGTCAAATGTGAGTTTGATTCCAAACCTATCCTAAACTAATCCTAAGGCCACCATAGGACCCCACCTACACTTAAATACATCCTACTCATGTGTATGGCTTATTAATCATAGGACATAACTTCTCGGTCATCGAACCTGTAGGCAACCAACTCAAGAACCAATCCAGCTTCGCGAACACAAGTATAACAAGGTGAGTGGGGATAGACATTGAATTCGTTTGGGAATGTTTAATTCATTCTAGATTGTTTGTTAGGAACCATGCACATGAATGAGTACTGTTCTTATTCGGAAATGTTCTATTGGTTAAATTGTTAATGGCTTATGGATATGGAACTGTGGATTGTTAATGATGCGATGTGGAATGATTTGAAATGTAAATCTTTGTGTTAGAATAGATGTCGTAGTCGACTTGGAAACGAGAGGTATGGTGTGCCGTAGTATGGGATGCGGAAGAACTGTACACCTCCTATGATGCCATTTAGTCTGCATAAGGCTAGGAATGTCATTCTTTGGTGCTACAACCCTTACCAACAGAGGTTCAGGTGTTGGATGATCATGGCCCCTTGTCGCTTGAGGAGTGGGGTGGAAATCCGGGTTAGCTTCCAGGCCATGATTATTGGGGTCTACCCACGGGTAGATATTGAGTACTACTACCGATGCAGACTCCATACAACAATTGAGGTTACGTCTTGAGGAAAGGGGAAGGAACTGAGAATGTTTTCCCAAGTTGTTGGCGTAGCACAAACTTAGAGACTTAGATATTTCGATAGGTGGAAATTAAGATTAAAATTGAACCCATGCATATAGGATTTTGCTTTGTGTGTGCATGTGCTTGTGTGCGGTTTATCCTTACTTGCTAGGCTCGGTGAAGCTCACCCCTGTGGAACCTTTTCTTTTTAGATGATCTTGCAGGTGGATGTGATGGTAGTGTGAAGGATTACTTCAAGGTAGAGATTGATGATTGTAGTGAGTAGATGATTGTAGTGAGTATGCTGGTGTAAACTCAGAGGCGTATGACCTCTATCATATGTGTGATAAGGTCTTCTGGGTGAATAGGGATTGATGACGCGGTCTTAGATCTTTTTGTTTTCTTTTATTGATATGCTATTCTTTTGGTGGAGGTTTTCCACTGCAAATATTTTATGGATAGTTTGTATTTGGCCTGTTAGATGTGACTATAGGAATATCAGGCTGTTGGGGGTATCAATGTAAACAATGTACATAAAACTTGTAAGTCCTTACTTTTCATGCACTCTGATTAGTGAATCACTTTTATTTCAAGATTGTGTTGTGTTTATGGCATGTATTTATAGCTTCTAGATCTTAGAGGTGTTTGAATACTTTGGGTATTAGGATCAACCATCAGATCCTCCCAGGGGGTGGTTTCGGGGTGTGACAATCCCTGACCTCGATGGTAGCGCTTGGGACTCCATCATCCCTGACCTTGATGCTCACGCTTGGAACTCTATCATGCTTGACCTCTCACTCACGCTTGGAACTACATCGTCCCTGACCTCTTGTTCACATTTGGAACTGCATCGTCCTGACCTCACTGCTCACGCTTGGACTTCTCAATTGTCCTTGACCTCTCTGCTCATGCTTATAAGTGAGTCATGGTGAGTTCTCTTTGAACCATTTCCCCTCAAATTTGAACCATTTTCCCTCAAATTCGTATGGGCGGTGCTTTCATCTCAGGAGAGTCACGGTGCTTCTCAATTGAAGATAGCCATCCCTATTTGCATGAAGCATTGAACCCAATTTCAGGTATTTGTTGTTCAATCTCCCATCTGTTGATGGGTTTTTGCCCTAATTTAGGGTTGATTTCATGTTTACAAATTAGGTATCCACTGTCGCTTGACCTAACTCTTTGTCCAACTTCAATTGAGTCTAACCATCAACATTTGCCCTCAACCTTGAACCATTCAAGCAGGTAAGATCCAGTGAGCTTCATGAATAATGTGTTTAGATGGTTTCTTCATATGTAACTATGGGGGAGATCTTTAGATGGTTTCATAATGCTTTTTAAAGAATCGTTCCCCTAAAATTATAAAAGGTTGAAATGATTGAGACGTTGGATGCTCCACCATCTCAAATGTTGTCGGAAAGTCATTTGCGTGATCTTATGTGTGTTGATGGCATGATAATCAAGGGCAAGTAATTGCATCCTTTGACTTATCCCTCGTGGAAGCCTCAACATCTTTTTATCCAATTCCTATATGTCTTGCATGCTATAGGAATCCCTTTCAGACTAAAGATACTTGTGCTTATCATAACAGCATGCTTCAAGTACTCCACTATTGCCTTTTGGTCATCATGAAGAATTTCCAAAAAAATTTGTGACGATAGTTGTCCTTTCCCAGAGAGAAGGAAAAATATTTATTGATACCACCTTTACCCTACAAAGTGAGAAAAGCAACAATTAGAAGCGGGAGAAGAGCTGATAATTGTATCAATTCACAAATTGCCCTATTATTTTTAGTAATATAGTTTCAAACCCTCTTCAAGTGAGATTGAATGGGCTTCTGTTATTTTTTCAACCAATAATTTATTGTGGCTTTTGTGGATTATGGTATTATAGAATGAGCTTAGGAAAAAAAAAAATAAGTGAGTGTTGCAAAGACTGCAAGGTGTATTAGAATTGGGATGAAAAGAGTTAGGGTTGTGGACACATTGCAAATATCTGACTGATTGGCTCAGTATGAGCCGAAATCTGGGTAGTCATGGGAGTTGTTTTTGATACCTTAAGATGTGAATGTTTTAGTTAACAATATTGGGTCTGTAATATTATTGCTGAAGAATGATAGATTATTAGTTTTTGTAGTTCACTATGTGGTTGTGAAAGGCCAGAACATGTAAGCTTGGGGGTTGATTGTTGAGAATCTAGGCTTTGTTCTCTTTCCTTAGTTCTTTTATAAAGTTTTATTTTCATAGAAATAAATAGCATCAATTCATGAGAGGAAGAGTCAGTTGATTTTTAATTGGTTTTAAATGATTTTATCATCTTAAAATTGATAAGTTATTTGTTCAAAACTTGAACTATTTATTATTTATTTGGCAAAAGGTTTTGTGCACAGCTGATGCCTGGTGGCACACAAAACTATTGGATGGGACAAAAGCTCCCATCGAAATACCCAAAACCCCCTTATTTTATGAATCGTCGATGGAGAGAATCTATCTTGCACGAGTCCCTTCCCCTATTTATTTTATGGGAGATGGTTTCCTGAGCAAGTGGCATAGGAGATCACACAAATGAGACACGATAAAATGGTATCAACCATAGGAGGGCAACGAGGTCATTCCATATGGGGAGGTGGGAGCTAAACATAGGCATTAGCATATCCTACCCCCCTATTGTAGTAGAATGATAATTTACTGGTGATAAGCATGTGAACAACTGGCAACATTAGCCAAACAGAGATTGTAAAGTGTTGGAATTTTTCAATAATTGTGTGGACGGTTTTGGGTCATTCTTTGGTTCAATGTTGGTTTGGTTTTTTGGCTAAGGGACATGTACCTTCAAAGAGACATATCCAAGGGACATGTATCTTCAAAGAGACATATCCATTTGTATAGGTGCATTCATAGCACTTGGATTAGAATCTTTTATTCTAATCTATTGATCCAAGAGACACATCTACACCATGGGGTATCTCCAAGAGACACCCCTACACCATGGGGTATCTCCAAAAGACACACCTATACCATGGGATATCTTCAAGAGACACTTACATATAAGTGCTTGGATTAGAATCTTTTAATCTGGTCCACTCATGTCAATGGACACACCCATTCCATGAGGTGTCTTGAAGGAGTACATCTACCACTATAAATAAAGGTGAAATGGCTAGTCCAAAGTATTCAATTTTTGTGGTACGGTGTCAGTCAGTCAGGCATTAACAAATTCTTTGATAGTTTCAAGTGATTACTATCTCTGCAAATCAGTAATCAGTCCAGCCTGTTTTATCTTGGGAGGCAGATTTGCTGCAACCCAGTGCAGTAATAGGGTGCAAATACTGTCTTAAGGACAGAGCGTTCTCGTTCGACTTAGGCTATCTCTCCATCCTCTCCTTCCTTTGATATTAGTTTTCTAACAATCTTATGACAATAACTGATCAATAGTGGAGACAACAGTGATGAAGATACCTGGGAACAAGATCACTAAACTGGACAAGTTTGATGGTTCGTTCTTCAAGCGTTGGAAAGGGAAGATGTATTTCTTCCTCACTGCTTTGAAGATTGCACATGTTCTGAATGAAGAGAAGCCAACAGCACTGACAAACACCACTGGAGAAACTTCAAGTGGAGAAAGTGGAGAAACACTGGTACAGAAATAGCAGTGCCAAAAGTGGGAACAAGATGACTTCATGTGCAAGGGCTACATTCTCAATGGGTTGTCAAACACACTTTATGATGTGTATGAGCTCAAATTTACAGACAGCACGTCGAGAGAACTGTGGGAGGATCTCGACAAAAAGTATAAAATTGAGGATGTTGGCAACAAGAAGTTTCTTGGTAAGTAAGTTATTTGATTACAGAATGGTAGGTGATAAGTCTATTATTTCACAAACTTATAAGTTGCAAGATCTGATGACTCAAATAATCTCTAAGGGCCATTCTCTTGATGAGTCTTTCCAAGTATCTACAATTATTTTTAAGTTACCTTTTGTTTGGAAAGACTGTCGGAAAGAGTTGAAACAAAAGAAAGATGCAATGACTATGCAAGAGCTGATAAACTATATCCAAGTTGAAGAGAATTCTCACAAATTGGATAAACTTGAATTGGAGGAAAAATCTCCAACGGCTCATGTTATAGAAAATGCATCTTCTAAGGGCAAAAAGAGAAAGTTTGATGGGAAAGGATCTGTTTCGAAAAAGAAGGGTAGTTTTACTAACCCTAAAGCGGCTTGCTGGAAATACAAAAAAACCGATCATTTCAAGAAATAGTGTCGAGTTTATCTCAAGGAGAAGCAACAAAAGGACCAAACCAACATTTTTGACAATGATGATAGGGCTGCTGTGATATCTGAAGCATTCACAGTTGGTGATGATGAGGAATGGTAGACAGATTCTGGTGCAACCAAACACGTTGTCAAGAACAAAAATCGGTTCAAAGTTTATGAACCTATAGTAGATGGACAAGATCTCTTTATGGGAAATTCTTCAACTGTTAAGGTCATAAGTAAATACACAATGGTTCCAAATCTCACCTCCGGAAAGAAGCTTACTTTGAATGATATACTTCATGTTCCTGATATTAGGAAGAATTTAATTTCTGTAAGCTTGCTTGACAAACATGGATTTAAAATCCTGTTTGAGTCAGGGAACGTCATAGTATCTAAAGGGGGAATTTATGTTGGGAAAGGTTATGCATCGAATGGCATGATAAATTTAATATGATTAATGGAAATCCATGTTCTGCTTACATTGTTTCTACTTTTGATAGATGGCATTCTAGAATTGGGCATGTTAATTATAAATGCATGAGAAATATGGTTAAATTAGGTTTATTATCGGAATGCACATCTTCTAGTCATGACAAATGTTCTGTATGCATCAAGTCCAAAATTGCTAGGAAGTCTTTTAAGAAAGTAGAAAGGAATACACAACTCTTAGAATTGGTACAATCTGATTTGTGTGAGTTAGAAGGTATTCCAACTAGAGGTGGTAAAAGATATTTTATCACTTTTATAGATGACTGTTCGAAATATACAGATGTATACCTGTTAAGGACTAAAGATGAAGCTTTGGAGATATTCAAAATCTATAAAGCCAAAGTTGAAAATCAATTAGACCGTAAGATTAAAATCTTACGAACTGATAGAGGAAGGAATACTTCTCTACTGATGATTTCTGTGAAGTTTATGGAATTATCCATCAAACAGTGGCACCCTATAGTCCTCAACAGAATGGAGTAGCAGAAAGGAAAAATAAGACTCTAACAGAAATGGTGAATACACTTTTACTTACTTCTGACTTGTCAAAGAATTTATGGGGGGAAGCATTAATGACTGTTTGTCATATACTTAACTGTATACTCCATAAAAAGACTAATATCACTCCCTATAAATATTGGATGAAGAGAAAACCTTCTCTTGGATATTTCAAAGTATGGGGATGTAGAGCATTAGTAAGATTAACTGATCCTAAAAGACCTAAATTAGGTGAAAAGGCAATTGAATGTATTTTCATTGGCTATGCCCAACATAGCAATGCCTATAAATTCCTAACGATGGAATCTACAAAGACCGTTAGTCAAAATACAATTTTGAAATCTAGAGATGCTGAGTTCTTTGAGGATTCATTCTCTAGGAAATGAAAGAATGAAGATAGAAACAAGGAGGATCAAGATACTGTTCAATCAAACTTTGAGAATAATGAGAGTGTTGAACTAAGAAGAAGTAAAAGAGTTAGAGTAGAAAAATCCTTTGGCCCAGATTTCTATCAATTCTTGGTAGAGGGAAATAGAAATGAAGTTACATATTTTTGTGTGTATAATGTTGAACATGATCCATTGACTTTCCGAGAAGCCATGAATTCTCAAGATTCTGCCTTTTGGTAAGAATCTATAAATGATGAAATAGATTCTCTCATGGGTAATAAAATATGGGTTTTAATAGATTTACCTCCTGGATTTAAACATATTGGTTATAAATGGATCTTCAAGCGAAAGCTTAAAGCTGATGAAACCATTGATAAGTTTAAAGCTAGGCTTGTAGCCAAGGGCTTTAAGCAAAAGGAAGGTATTGACTATTTTGATACATATGCTCCAGTTACTAGAATTTGTACAATTAGATTGTTAATTGTTTTAGCATCGATTAATAAACTTGTTATACACCAAATGGATGTTAAAACTGCTTTTCTAAATGGAGATTTAGAAGAAGAAGTTTACATGAAACAACCTGAAGGGTTTGTTTTGAAAGGCCAGGAAAGTAAGGTTTGTAAATTAGTCAAATCTTTATACGGTATAAAACAAGCTCCTAAGCAATGGCATGATAAATTTGACCAAAAGATTATAATAAATGGATTTAGAATAAATGAATTTGATAAATGTGTTTATTCTAAATTCAAGAATGGACATGGTGTTATAATATGTTTATATGTTGATGATATGTTAATCTTTAGTACTAATTCAAGCATTGTTTTGGAGACAAAGGCTTTTTTATCTTCATGTTTTGATATGAAAGATATGGGTGAAGCAAACGTAATTTTGGGAATCAAAATTGTTAGATCCTCTGATTCTATTTCTTTAACACAGTCTCATTACATAAAGAAAATCTTAAAGAAATTCAATCGTAAGGATTGTAAACCAGTTGCTACCCCATATGATCATTCTATTAGATTAACTTCTAATGAAGGGAATTGTATATCTTAATTGGAATACTCTAGTATCATTGGCAGCTTAATGTATGCCATGCAGTACACTCATCCTGATATAGCTTTTGCAGTTGGTGTTTTGAGTAGGTTTACTCATAATCCTGGACAAATTCATTGGAATGCGATTTCTAGAGTACTTAAGTACTTAAAAGGTACAATGAATTATGCATTAAGTTATAAGGATTTTCCCGCAGTACTAGAAGGATACATAGATGCAAATTGGATTACAGGATCCGATGAATCAAAGTGCACAAGTGGTTGGATATTTACCTTGGGTGGAGGATCAATACCTTGGGGATCCAAGAAACAGACTGTGGTTTCATACTCCACTATGGAGTCTGAGTTTATTGCTTTAGCAATGACAGTAAAGGAAACAGAATGGCTTAGGGACCTATTAACAGAGATTCCTCTGTGGCCTAAGCCAATGTCTGCTATATCAATATCATATGATAATGAAGCAACATTATCAAGAGCTTATAATAAAGTTTAAAATGGAAAGTCAAGGCATATCAGTTTAAGACATAGCTATGTAAGGGAACAACTCATCAAGGGAGTTGTGACTATTAGTTATGTAAAGTTGAAGGAAAATTTGGTTGATCCCTTTACAAAAGGCCTAAGCAGGGATGTGGTATGGAAGACTTCCAGGGAGATGGGTTTAAAGCTTTTAAATGAGAGGTAACCTGCAAGTGAAAGCCAACTAGACACTAGACCAACATCTAGTCATCTAGTTCAATGGAAAAACATTTGTAGTAATAACCGGTTATGCACTTAATTAGTAGAGATAATATCTCTTTTCATCTCAAGGTAGTGCATGTATGTATGGAGAAACAGACAGAGGATAGGATCAATCCTTTAATGAATCTATATCCTATAGGAAATGCAAGTCATACATTTGCATATTATTAGATTCACTTATATAAGTGCAGGAAGTGGGGCCACTTCTGCGAGATTCAAAGCTTCTCTCTAAGGCACTTATGAAAACCTAAGATGAAAGCATAACGCCATAAATGTGCGGGTATTTTTGAAACTATGTCAAGTAAATCATATGTCTAGTATATGAGATTTGTCGCTATAAATTCGAAGTTCAAGGCCTCGTCCACTTTGATTTTGACAAGTCCTAATGTATTTTGACAACATGAAGGTTCAAGTCGAAAGACACCTTTATGTACGTATGATTTAAAGGTATAGAGAGGTTATTGACTGAGACTCAATTATTTTAAAAATTGGGAGAAATTGTTAGAATTTTTCAATAATTGTGTGGACGGTTTTGGGTCATTCTTTGGTTCAATGTTGGTCTGGTTTTTTGGCGGTTTTGGGTCATTATTTGGTTCAATGTTGGCCTGAATTTTTGGCTAAGGGACATGTACCTTCAAAGAGACATGTTTATTCAAAGACACATATCCATTTGTATAGGTGCATTTATAGCATTTGGATTAGAATCTTTAATCTAATCCATTGATCCAGGAGACACATTTACACCATGGGGTATCTCAAGAGATACACCTATACCATGGGGTATCTTTATGAGACACTTACATATAAGTGCTTAGATTAGAATCTTTTAATCCTGTCCACTCATGTCAATGGACACACATATTCCATGAGGTGTCTTGAAGGGGTACAACTACCACTATAAATAAAGGTGAAATGGACAGTCCAAAGCATTCAATTTTTGTGGTACGATTTCAGTCAGTCAAGCATTAACAAATTCTCTGATAGTTTCAAGTGATTACTGTCTCTGCAAATCAGTAATCAGTCCAGCCTATTTTATCTTGGGAGGCAAATTTGCTGCAACCCAATGCAGTAATAGGGTGCAAATACTGTCTTAAGGACAGAGCATTTTCGTTCGACTCAGGCTATCCCTCCATCCTCTCCTTTCTTTGATATTAGTTTTTCTAACAATCTTAAGACTGTATTTGATCAATGGAGGAGACAACAGTGATGAAGATACCTGGGAACGAGATCACCAAACTAGACAAGTTTGATGGTTCGTTCTTCAAGCGATGGAAAGGGAAGATGTATTTCTTCCTCACTGCTTTGAAGATTGCACATGTTCTGAATGAAGAGAAGCCAACAGCACCGACAAACATCATGGAGAAACTTCAAGTGTTTGATTAATGGAGGAGACAACAGTGATGAAGATACCTGGGAACGAGATCACCAAACTGGACAAGTTTGATGGTTCGTTCTTCAAGTGTCGGAAAGAGTTGAAACAAAAGAAAGATGCAATGACTATGCTAGAGCTGATAAAGTATATCCAAGTTGAAGAGAATCTCGCAAATTGGATAAACTTGAATTGGAGAAAAAATCTCCAAAGGCTCATGTTATAGAAAATGCATCTTCTAAGGGCAAAAAGAGAAAGTTTGATGGAAAAAGATCTGTTTCAAAAAAGAAGAAGGATAGTTTTACTAACCCTAAAGCAGCGTGCTGGAAATGCGAAAAAGTCGATCATTTCAAGAAACAGTGTAGAGTCTTTCTCAAGGAGAAGCAACAGAAGGACCAAGCCAACATTGTTGACAATGATGATAGGACTGCTGTGATATCTGAAGCATTCATAGTTAGTGATGATGAGGAATGGTGGATAGATTCTGGTGCAACCAAACACGTTGCCAAGAACAAAAATCGGTTCAAAGTTTATGAGCCTATAGCAGATGGACAAGATCTCTTTATGGGAAATTCTTCAACTGCTAAGGTCATAGGTAAATGCACAATGGTTTTGAATCTCACCTCCAGAAAGAAGCTTACTTTGAATGATATACTTCATGTTCCTAATATTAGGAAGAATTTAATTTTTGTAAGCTTGCTTGACAAACATGGATTTAAAATCCTGTTTGAGTCAGGGAACGTCATAGTATCTAAAGGGGAAATTTATGTTGGGAAAGGTTATGCATCGAATGGCATGATAAATTTAATATGATTAATGGAAATCCATCTTCTGCTTACATTGTTTCTACTTTTGATACATGACATTCTAGAATTGGGCATGTTAATTATAAGTGCATGAGAAATATAGTTAAATTAGGTTTATTATCGGAATGCACATCTTCTAGTCATGACAAATGTTCTGTATGCATCAAGTCTAAAATTACTAGGAAGTCTTTTAAGAAAGTAGAAAGGAATACACAACTCTTAGAATTGGTAAAAGATATTTTATCACTTTTATAGATGACTGTTCGAAATATACAGATGTATACCTGTTAAGGACTAAAGATGAAGCTTTGGAGATATTCAAAATCTATAAAGCCGAAGTTGAAAATCAATTAGACCGTAAGATTAAAATCTTACGAACTGATAGAGGAAGGAATACTTCTCTACTGATGATTTCTGTGAAGTTTATGGAATTATCCATCAAACAGTGGCACCCTATAGTCCTCAACAGAATGGAGTAGCAGAAAGGAAAAATAGGACTCTAACAGAAATGGTGAATACACTTTTACTTACTTCTGACTTACCAAAGAATTTATGGGGGGAAGCATTATTGACTGCTTGTCATATACTTAACCGTATACCCCATAAAAAGACTAATGTCACTCCCTATGAATATTGGATGAAGAGAAAACCTTCTCTTGGATATTTCAAAGTATGGGGATGTAGGGCATTAGTAAGATTAACTGATCCTAAAAGACCTAAATTAGGTGAAAAGACAATTAAATGTATTTTAATTGGCTATGCCCAACATAGCAATGCCTATAGATTCCTAACGATAGAATCTACATAGATCGTTAGCCAAAATATAATTTTGGAATCTAGAGATGCTGAGTTCTTTGAGGATTCATTCTTCAGGAAACGAAAGAATGAAGATAAAAACAAGGAGGATCAAGATACTGTTCAATCAAACTCTAAGAATAATGAGAGTGTTGAACTAAGAAGAAGTAAAAGAGTTAGAGTAGAAAAATCCTTTGGCCCAGATTTCTATCAATTCTTGGTAGAAGAAAATAGAAATGAAGCTACATATTCTTGTGTGTATAATGTTGAACATGATCTATTGACTTTCCGAGAAGCCGTGAATTATCAAGATTCTGCCTTTTGGCAAGATGCTATAAATGATGAAATGGATTCTCTCATGGGTAATAAAACATGGATTTTAACAGATTTACCTCATGGATTTAAACCTATTGGTTGTAAATGGATCTTCAAGCAAAAGCTTAAAGTTGATGGAACCATTGTTAAGTTTAAAGCTAGACTTGTAGCCAAAGGCTTTAAGCAAAAGGAAGGTATTGACTATTTTCATACATATACTCCAGTTACTAGAATTAGTACAATTAGATTAGTAATTGCTTTAGCATCGATTAATAAACTTGTTATACACCAAATGGATGTTAAAACTGCTTTTCTAAATGGAGATTTAGAAGAAGAAGTTTACATGAAACAAACTGAAGGGTTTGTTTTGAAAGACTAGGAAAGTAAGATTTGTAAATTAGTCAAATCTTTATATGGTCTAAAACAAGCTCCTGAGCAATGACATGATAAATTTGACCAAAAGGTTGTAGCAAATGGATTTAGAATAAATGAATCTGATAAATGTGTTTATTCTAAATTCAAGAATGGACATGGTGTTATAATATGTTTATATATTGATGATATGTTAATCTGTGGTTCTAATTCAAGCATTGTTTTGGAGACAAAGGCTTTTTTATCTTCATGTTTTGATATGAAAGATATGGGTGAAGCAAACGTAATTTTGGGAATCAAAATTGTTAGATCCTCTGATTCTATTTTTTAAAACAGTCTCATTACATAAAGAAAATCTTAAAGAAATTCAATCATGAGGATTGTAAACCGGTTGCTACCCCATATGATCATTCTATTAGATTAACTTCTAATGAAGGAAATTGTATATCTCAATTGGAATACTCTAGTATCATTGGCAGCTTAATGTATGCCATGCAGTGCACTCGTCCTAATATAGCTTTTGCAATTGGTGTTTTGAGTAGGTTTACTCATAATTCTGGACAAATTCATTGGAATGTGATTTCTAGAGTACGTAAGTACTTAAAGGGTACAATGAATTATGCATTAAGTTATAAAGATTTTCCCGCAGTACTAGAAGGATACATAGATGCAAATTGGATTACAGGATCCGATGAATCAAAGTGCACAAGTGGTTGGATATTTACCTTGGGTGGAGGATCAATATCTTGGGGATCCAAGAAATATACTGTGGTTTCACACTCCACTATGGAGTCTGATTTTATTGCTTTAGCAATGACAGTAAAGGAAGCAGAATGGCTTAGGGACCTATTAACAGAGATTCCTCTGTGGCCTAAGCCAATGCCTGCTATATCAATATCTTGTGATAATGAAACAACATTATCAAGAGCTTATAATAAAGTCAAGGCATATCAGTTTAAGACATAGCTATGTAAGGGAACAACTCATCAAGGGAGTTGTGACTATTAGTTATGTAAAGTCAAAGGAAAATTTGGTTGATCCCTTTACAAAAGGCCTAGGCAGGGATGTGGTATGGAAGACTTCCAGGGAGATAGGTTTAAAGCTTTTGAATGAGAGGTAACCTGCAAGTAGAAACCAACTAGGCAGTAGACCAACATCTAGTCATCTAGTTCAATGAAAAAATACTTGTAGTAATAACCGGTTATGCACTTAATTAGTAGAGATAATATCTCTTGTCATCTCAAGGTAGTGCATGTATGTATGGAGAAACAGACAGTGGATAGGGTCAATCCTTTAATGAATCTATGTCGTATAGGAAATGCAAGTCATACATTTACATATTATTAGATTCACCTATATAAGTGCAGGAAGTGGGGCCGCTTCTTCGAGATTTAAAGCTTGTCTTCAAGGCACTTATGAAAACCTAAGATGAAAGCACAAGGCCATAAATGTGCAGGTATTTTTGAAACTATATCAAGTAAATCATATGTCTAGTATATGAGATTTGTCGCTATAAATTCTAAGTTCAAGGCCTCGTCCACTTTGATTTTGATAAGTCCTAATGTATTTTGACAACATGAAGGTTCAAATTGAAAGACACCTTTATGTACGTATGATTTAAAGGTACAGAGAGGTTATTGACTGAGACTCAATTATTTTAAAAATTGGGAGAAATTATTGGAATTTTTTCAATAATTGTGTGGACGATTTTGGGTCATTATTTGGTTCAATGTTGGGCTAATTTTTTGGCTAAGGGGCATGCACCTTCAAAGAGACATATCCAAGGGACATGTATCTTCAAAGAGACATATCCATTTGTATAGGTGCATTCATAGCCCTTGGATTAGAATCTTTTAATCTAAATCATTGATCCAAGAGATACATCTACACCATGGGATATCTCCAAGAGACACACCTATACCATGGGATATCTTCAAGAGACACTTACATATAAGTGCTTGGATTAGAATCTCTTAATCCTGTCCACTCATGTCAATGGACACACCCATTCCTTGAGGTGTCTTGAAGAGGTACATCTATCACTATAAATAAAGGTGAAATGGACAGTCCAAAGTATTCAATTTTTATGGTACGATTTCAGTCAGTCAGGCATTAACAAATTCTCTGATAGTTTCAAGTGATTACTGTCTCTGCAAATCAGTAATCAGTCCAGCCTGTTTTATCTTGGGAGGCAAATTTGCTGCAACCCAGTGCAGTAATAGGGTGCAAATACTGTCTTAAGGACAGAGCGTTCTCGTTCGACTCAGGCTATCTCTCCGTCCTCTCCTTCCTTTGATATTAGTTTTCTAACAATATTCCCCCTGATTCTATTTTTTTATCTTCATGTTTTGATATGTTTTATCTCTATGATGTGAAACTTTTGCTATCGGTATCCCATTCTGTACCGGTAAAGCCAAGGAGTGAATGTAGGTCATTCTATCAGACACATGTTAGACAAGGCCCTCCTTGCTAAGGCATTTGCTACACAATTCAGCGACTATGGAATATAGTGGAAAGAAATTGAAACGAAGGAATCACAAAAGTTTCACATCATAGAGAACCCTTATTGTAGCTAGGGGTGGTACTTAATTTGTTCCTTTGAGAAACTATACAACCTCTTTGTTGTCGGACTCTACTTAAAGGTGTTGGTAAGTTGCAGAAAGAGTTTGGAGAGGGCAGTTCGGATTGCTAACACCTCACTCTAAATGGCAGAACTGAAATGATAAGGCACTGATATAGCTTGGACTTGGCATCCCAAGTGATTGTGAAAGATGAAACCCAGTCGACCTATTGATTTTCCTTTAGGTAATGCTGCATCACGATTAACTTTAAGAAAACTATATGCGGGAGGCTTCTACTGAGCGTTTGAAGAAGGTACACTTGATGCAGTTGATAGATGATGATTATGAATATTGGTCATAGCAGTGTGATACTCCCAATATGCATGTTTTGCAATAGATATAATTTACTGGGCAGACCAAATTTTGATATTAAAAACCCGATCATTTCTAACACGCCATAGATACCAACAGATGAAAGAAGCTCTTGATAGTGAGTCACACGCTACTTTCTTATCATTTCAAAACAAAAAATCCCAACTTCTTAACTAGTTCGTAATAAGAGGCTCTTGACCTTCCATTAGCAAATAGCATAAAGAGCTTCCAAACAAAACCACCTTTGTGAAAGGGCATCCCATTCAAATATGAGCTGATGAATCATTTGCAGCTCCGCATCATCTATACAATGGATCGATCAGAATTTGTCGATTATGAAGCCTTTCCCCAATGCAATCCCTTAAGCACAAACTCACCAAATAAAAACTTTTATTTTTGGGAGTTGTATTGATCAAGTGCGCTTCCATATTGAGTTCGAGATCTAATTCCAGTGGTGGCTATATGAAGTAGATGTTCTTAAGGTTGCTTAGGCATGATTATGATTAGAAAACATATAGTATGCAAATTTTACTGAGAAAAAACATATCGTTTGCAAAGGCTCCCCTGACTTGTTTATCTCTTATGAATAGACTTGGATCAATTTAAAGGATGAAATCTCTTATAATGGCTGGAATAGCTAATTCAGTAATTCCACCTTCCAAGTTCGAGTTACAGTATCTATAACCTCAGACACCATTTTAATTTGACAATTGGTGGGGGGGGGGTTGAGATTAATGTTGAAGCTGAAAATGGGTTGGCGATGGAACCTAACAATTCGACCATATACTGATTTGATCACCGTAACCAATTTGCCATAAAAGCCCCTTTTAAATAACTTTTCTATCTTCCAACAAACTTTGCCAAGCTCACGATGGATTGCTACCCAATCTAGCATGAAGAAGATTTGAGGATGGAAAGTAGATATGTTTAATGAATTGTGCCCAATAAGAATCTAGGGGCGACCATAATCTCCATACCGCCATTGGTAATAAAGCTTGATTGTGGAGCTTTGAGTCTCGGAATCCAAGCCCCCCTTTCTCCTTTGAGCGACAAAGCCTGGACCATGGGATCCAGTGGATTTTTTATCCTTTGTTTTGAGGCTCCCTAATAAATTTTGAAGTTGTCTTTCTAAATAAATCATGGTGAGATGCCAGTTATTTAAAATGAGATCCTACAAAATTTGACATAGACAATACTACAGCTTTGAGAAAGATCTCCCTGCTAGCATGTGATAATAGGCTTTGTTTCCATCCTTGGAGTTTATTTATAGTTTTCTCCTTCACATCCTGAAATAGAATTTTATTTGAGATGCCAAAATCAGTTGGTAAGCCCAAGTACTTTGATGGTCCTTTACGATATTGAATTTTTAATAACTTTAAAAAACATCGCTTGAATTAGCATGCATATTCAAACTAAAAGTGAGACTTGATTTTTGGAGATTAATAGATTGACCTATTGCCTGACAATATAAATCAAGATATTGCTTGAGAGATGTAATCTCTTGGAGATTCACCTGAGAAAATAAAAGGTAATAGTCGGCAAAAAGTAAATGAGTAACTTGTTATAAGGGCTTGAGAGAAAATGATAAATATATATTAAGAGAGGGGATCTTCCTGTCGGATTCTAGAACTGCAATAACTATAGAGGCATAAAACTAATGAGTCATACCATGAAACTATGGGAAAAAATCATTGAAGCACACCTAAAAAGAGATACTGATATATCGGTAAACTAATTTGGTTTTATGCCAGGGAGATCCACGACAGAATCTATTTACCTTCTAAGGAGACTTATGAAAAATTTTAGAGCTTACAAAAGGAACCTCCACATGAACTTTATCGACCTAGAAAAGGCCTATGACAGAGTCCCTAGAGAACTCATTTGGCATGTCCTAAGGAAGAGAAGGAGCTCAAGTAACTTTGTGAATATAATTAAGGACATTTATGAGGACGTGGTGACTAGTGTTAGAACTGCAGAGGGCCAAAGAAATGAATTCCCAATTACAATTGGGCTACACCACGGATCAGCTCAAATCCCTTATTTGTTTGCACTCATCATGGATGACCTAACTAGGCATGTACAAGGTGAGGTCCCTTGGTGTATACTATTCGTGGATGATATTGTTTTGATAGATGAGACAGTGGAAGGGATTAATGCAAAACTGGAATTGTGGAGATCAAGCTTGGAATCAAGAGGTTTTAAGTTAAGCAGAACCAAGACAGAATATATGATGTGTAACTTCAGTCAAGCTAGGAGAGGTGATGAAGTGGTGAAACTTGAGGAGCGAGAGCTACCACAAAGTGATTTCTTTACATACCTGGGGTCAACCTTTAACAAGGAGGGCAATATAGAAGATAATGTGTCCTACAGAATTAAAGTAGGATGGATGAAGTGGAGTGGTGCATCGGGAGTGTTATGTGACAAATGCATGTCTATTAAGCTTAAGGGGAAATTCTACAGGACAATAATAAGACCAGTTATGACATATGAAGCGAAATGTTGGGCAGTTAAGAAGAGTTATATAGATAAGATGAGTGTAGCGAAGATGAGGATGTTGAGGAGGATGTGTGGTAAGGCCAGGAGACATAAAATAATAAATGATTCTATTAGAACCGAATTGGGACTTGCACCAATCCAGAACAAACTTTGTGATAGTCGGTTGATGTGGTATTTTCATGAACAACGGAGACCTATGGATGCACCAGTAAGAAGGAGTTACCAGATTCAGTTTGACGGAGCTAAAAGAGGTAGGAACAGGCCTAAAATGACTATTAGAGAAGTGGTAAGAAAGGATATGCATCTGGTAGGGCTCAATCCTACTATGATCGCGGATAGAGTTGTTTGGAGGACAAGGACCCGTGTAGTCGACTCCTTGTAAGGGGATGTTTCTGGGATGTTGCTTTGACTTCTTCCTTTACTTGTTTTTTCCTTTTTACCTCATTTTACTCATTTTTATTTCTTTTTACTTCTCCTTTTCCTACTATTGTCCTAACCTCTATCGGATCCATGTAGCTAACCCCATTTAGTTGGGATAAGGTTATGGTTGTTGTAACTAGACCGACCCAGTGATGATGGAAACCCAATTTCAGCAATATGTTTTCTATCAAATTCCATTTCAAACGGTCATATGTTTTACACATATCCAACTTGAGAGCAAGAAATTTTGTTCCCTTTTTTTTTCTTTATATAATGGAGCATTTCATGTGCCACTAATATATTGATAGAAATAAGACAATTTGGAATGAAAGTTGACTGGGTTGGTGTTATAATGTGATATAGAGCTCCCTGTAAGGGGTTTGCAATAAGTTGTGTAATGACTTTGAAGACCACATTACACATGTTGATAGGGTGGAATTGATCAGCCTTCTTTGGATAACTTACTTTTGGAAGAAGATTAATATATGTAGGTACCGCGGCCTCCAGTTGCCAGTTTCTCCAACTTACGGGCGGGATCCATTAGGTTTATGTGACCCTTTGGCGACAAGGGCTTGTGGATGGCATCGCATTTCGATGTATCAACATAAGGGGTTGGGACCATGCTTCATAAATTAAAATAAAAATGGAGTCGCCACCTAGGATTTAGAACCCAATAGGTGTAGCCCCATCTGGGACAAACGGAAAGGGCTACATGATTCCATATAGTCTGGTCAGAGATTTTGGGTTAGTGGTCAAGTTATGAGCATGGGAAGGTATTAGCACCCCATTTCGCCCGGTTAAACTGGTCTTTCTACTAGATGCTAGATTTAGAAGATTTTTCCAAAATAACACATCTTATATCAACATGCAAGGCTAGATTATGATGCATCAAACATAAGAAAGAACGAATAAAAATAATTTACTATGTACACTAAAGTGAACTACTTTTGTCACGCTCAGATTCTTGTACCATTGGAATACGTGACCCTGCTCCACACTTCCACCAGGATCACTGATGCAGTATTTAAGCTAACTCATCGATACCACACAAGATAGATCAAGAAGACAAATTGAAATATATAATAATAGTATTCAGAGTATCGAAAGCTAAGTTGTACTGTAGATACAACAACTGTCAAAATTTATTAGAGTCTTCATTTTATCACATTAATGTATATCAAATTATCTTCTATTCCCATCAGGACTTATATATTAAATGATATCTAAATAATACATCTCTCATGACGAAAATCAAAACAAAAATCAAGTATCAAAATATGGCCACCAGCCCAACATCGCTACTCTCCCTGGTAGCACATCTCGTAGTAGCAATCTGGTCCATGCTCCTCTACCTTAGGAGTCCACCAGTCCTCACCACTGTCACCCTCAGGGGCCAGGTACTCCGAGCCACCCGGCTCCTCAATACTTGCATCACCATCTAAAAGGGGTTTCCTCGAGGAATGAGCTCCGCTAAGCCCAATGAGCAAATTGAACCATACAAGCAAACACAAAATACATGAATGCATTAATGGCTTTTCCACCTAACATCACATTTTAAGTTTGGTCTAGTGCTACTGCAACACCCTAGGTAGCATCCCTGGACCTCTACCTCTCACACCCGGATGGCCTATCCGACAATGTCAAACCTGAGTTGCGTAGGGAGCCTACCGGTCCCGGTCCTTGATTGGAATCGCCGGTCCTAGTACCTAAATTAGAATCGCTGGTTTACCTAGCGAACCCCCGTAGTTAATCCTACTGCCACGGTTCTAGTCCTACATTGGAATCACCGCTCTCAGTCCTCAATCGGAATCGTTGGTTTCCCCATGGAGGATTATCTAACACATAAACCCCTGTTTGCAAGGATCATAGCACTTGATATAGTGTCACCCTAACCAACAAAATCTAAATGCAAAATAGGGTACGTACACGTGTAGGCTAGAGGTCGAGTCCATAGTCCCTCCACCGAGCTTGCTATCCTCTCGCCCCCTCTAGCTTACACGTATACATACGGTTATTTTCAATTATTGATCCCAAGTCTGGCGCACACTACAACACTTGGATCCCATCAATCTCACACATCTCACATTCCTCAACCATATCCATAATCTAACACATAGCCCTATCCATTCATAACACACATACCCGTCTCATCATTCCATCTCATGCACATTCTCAATTACAACACACAACCATATGCTCTATCATAATCTCATCATCATCAAAGTTTTAAAAAGTAAATACACAACGTTTACCAAAAAAAAAAAAAAAGTAAATACACAACCTATCGTCTACACTCAACATGATGATATTCCACAACACATATTATAGATTTGGTAATTCGTACAAGGTACAAGTTTCCAAGTAACCCAGTGTAATAGCACATCGCATCGACAAACATATTGTAACATAGGCATGGTGACATATACAAAGTGAAAGCATCAAACATTCCAAAGTTAAGCCAAATGTCCAATTTACTCACTTAATGTTCCGATGTAATTGTCTAGTATAAGATCCAAAGCCCAAGATCTTGACACATCTTTGTGTGTAATAGGGTGCCTTAAGTATAGGCACAATGTGTAATTAATCCCTATTTAAACCCCTCAAAAGAAAGGGAATCGATACAAGAACCAAAAGGACCTATTTGGAATCCGGCAAATGCATTCTGCCCAAACCGACAGATGCATATAACCCTATATCTGTCGATTTCATCTGCCGGTTTGAAGCAGAAAGAAACCGGTAGATGGGCTCCTGGGCACTCTGCCAGTTTTGCCCGTCTATATCTACCGGATTGCGAAAATTGCCCATTTCATGGTTTGGTTTTGGGCTCAAATGAGGTATACCTAAGGTCTTAACATATATTCCTAGCTATGAGGATCACATTAAACTAGGGTTTTATCTCCTCCAATCAATTGGGTGCATAAACCCTAGGGTTTGGTGGGTTATCCACACACAATAATGGGGTTTAGTACATGGAGATGTACAAGAGGGATAGATGGACTCAATTAAGGTCTCCATGAGTTGATTAATACCTAGCCATGAAAGAATGACTAAAAAATCCTTGGAAGGCCTTAAGCTCACTTGGTCTTAGCTTAGGGTTTACCTAACTAGTCTTAGGTTAGAATGGGAAGAAAGATTGGGATCATCAAAGCTCATTTAGTACAAGAATAGAGGCATTAATGTCCTCCATTGATGGCACACCCCATTTGGTAGGTGGAGCTCCATTAATGGTAGGACATGGTTCCTTCAGAACTCCATCAATAGATTACTTAGGGAGAGAGAGAGAGAGGAATGAGGAAGAGTGTAACTACCAAGGAGAAACAAGGTGAGGTGAGGTCCTCCTCCAACTCCCTCCTTCTCCTCTCAAATTGTTTTGGGGGTTGCTTGGTGGAGTGAATAGTGAATCCCTAGATTCTTATTTACTTTACTCATTTGGATATTAGGGTGTGTTTGGGTCGGGATGAACCCTTAGGTCCAAATGGCTAGGGCTTGTTTGGCTAGACTCTAATCTTAGGTCCTGGTTTAAGTCATTGGGCCCATCAACCCACTTAGGCCTGTAGCCCAGATTCTAATCATAAATAGGGCGAATCCTGAGGTCCTAAGCCCAATTTAGTGTTTATGTGCTACTACTCATATTAAAATAGAATGCATGGGGATCATAGCTCACCACATGCATACAAGCATTCGACACAGTGACTTGCATGAGCTAAATGTGATAATTATAATGCATGGTTGAGTTGGCAATCATGGGTAGTGGCTTACCTCTAGTCATCCAAAAGTGGAGGAAACCAGAGCGGGCCTTGGTCTGTAGGAGGGTATGCCCAGAATACTCCTTTGTCGACAAACTTCCCCCTATCCCTATCAATGAATCTTTCCTCGATGACCCTTCCCGTGTCACGGTCGATAACCTCGTGTGATGGCTTGAGTATCATCGCCCACAAGTCTCTATCGTATCTCCCCGTCGATTCTACACACAAGATTCAAATCAGATCGGGTTTAAACCAAGTTTTGGGCACGGGTTTAACAACTTTAATGGTCTACATTGTTCCAGAAATAATAAGAAAGAAAGAAACAAATACTTGTCAAGAAACTAAATAAATAAAGGAAAATGTACCAAATATGAATATAGGATGTCCCATAAATTAGGTGGAGACGGATGATCGACTTGCCTCTCTCTTGTCGGACAGAGTAATGACTATGTAAAAAGGGATTTCATTACTCAGATTTTGGGCAGAGTAACGACTGTATATGGGATTCGCTACTTGTACCTGGATAGAGCAATGACTATATATGGGCTAAATGTGGGTCCAAGATTGAGGGAAAGCAAGACTTCAAACCAGAACAACCTTTAGGTATGGTAATCGAAGGATCTACCCATGGGGGAAGGATGATCGAAGCTGCCAAAAGGGGGACTAAAAGGGATATGGGAAGGATTAAAAGGAGCAAAAATGAGAGAAAGATGGGGGTGGAACCTGTCCAAGGGTCTTTATAGCTTGAAAAATGAGGGTGGGGGCACCCCTCTTTATAAGGGTAAATTGGTCATTTGGCTGACACGAGCTTGTGGTCCCCCCTCTATGCGGCCTCGCAAGGAGTTAAGATCCGCGGGGCTGCGGTGGAGGGGTGCCCCCAACCCTCAAAATGGGCTTTTTCTGAGTTTTTATGGGTCTTTTTCTCCCTTTTGATTCTTCATAAGTTGTGGTCAGGGAAGGTGAGCAGTACCTCCTTCAGCTTTTGGTAAAAAGGTCTTATAAATCATTTTTAGGGATGTGATGGTAATATGGCTTGGGTGTAGGGGCAAGAGTCCTTCTTGAGAGAGATAACGATGTCTGTCTGTGTCATATTGTCATCATTGCCGAGGGAGTGACAAAATTCAGTGTCTACAATGTATGATTCAACTCCACTGGTATATGACACAACAAAAAAATCTAACCACAATAGTAACAAAATAAAGGGAGACGTTCATATCAGCTGTTGACCAAGTGATTATGACCATTGCGACGTCTGATCTTCAGGGAGGCTTTTAGAGGCTTCTTGATATCCACTTTGAGTCTTGCTCGAAAGTATTGAAAATGTTGGCCAGAGCGAAAGCCAACTATAAGCATAACTTTTATTGTAGGACCAATCTTATGTATCAGATGTGCCACCAATTGTAGATCTTGAAGTTCTTCAGGAATTTCGTGAATGTGATCCTAGAAATCAGTCTTGGTGAAAAGCCAGTCCCTTAATGACTTCCATCTTTTAAGAACTATGAGATTTCCAGCAACCGACCAAGCCAAAAGAGATATGTATGTGTGACAAAAGGGGAAACAAAGACTGGTTGGTTTGTGTTCCAAGCCAAAAGTAAAGCTTTAGTCACTGTCTGTTTGTGATATGGCTTACCAGCAAGGATGAAATCCGCTAGGGTAAGGATTGCACTATGAGAGAGAGAGAGAGAGAGAGAGAGAGAGAGAGAGAGAGAGATTCTTCAATTTCATCATCTACTATGAAGACACCATGAGTGTCAAAACTCTCTTCGTTGGGTATGGGTTTTGGGAATGGAGGGGTTCAGGTAGTGGCGGTGGAGGAGGAGGAGGCAATAATAAGTGATGAGGATTCATATTACTGGTGGAAATTCAGGCTAGAGCATAAAGCTTTTAGCAAAAGAGTGAGGTTTGGGTCAAGCCAAAGGTGGATAAGACAACACGCCATAAAGATGTGGGATTATTGATGCATATAAGTGTATCCTACCCCAACTGTTCAGAGAATACAGCATACAATAACAACATAGCCTTGTCCCAATTAATTGGGGTTAGGTACATGGATCCTTCCTCTCCAATCAACTATATTTGAAGTCATACAAGTTACAACACCACAGGGGCTTAGAGAATCTATTTCCTTCTTTTAATTTGGGGGAGAGTTTCTTACATGGACAGTGTAAGAGGAATCTATATGCTACACCAATGAGGCGCTAAAGAATGGTATTATTCATATGGGATCCACATGGTTAGAATAGAAGGAAGTCTCAATATGGGCCCCACTATATATTTTTATTTCTTTGGTAAGAAGAAATTTTATTGAAGAGGGCAATAGGAGCTCAAGGCATCCTGATTACATATATCAAGGAGCCAAGGACAGGATATTAGCCACACCATCTTACTTGCCAAAGATAGCGCCATCCTAGCTAGAGAGAGTGCAACAATGTTTGCACATCTAGAAACATGAACAAATGAACAATGAGGAATATTTGAGGCCACATGAGTAATGTCCTCCACTATACCAGCAACAAATAGCGGAGGATGAGTGTTGGCACCAGTAAGAAGTGCCACCAACTCTAGGTTATCAGATTCGATAGCCACTTGTTGAAACCCAACATCCGACGCCACACCAATGCCTTTGAGAACCGCTAGAGCTTCATCAATAAGAGCTTCATAAAAGGAGAGAGGTTCCGAAATTGCCAGATATGGGATACCCAAGTGGTTTCAAATAATGAAGCCCACTCCACCCAAAGTTTAGTTGATTGGGAGAGCCGCATCACAGTTCAATTTCAAGGTACCAGGGGAAGGAGGCATCCAATTTGGAACAGGGGCCTCCCTAATCGAGCAAGTCGCTTGGGCATCAACAGCGCCCTTACCATCCTCAATGGCCTTGAATTCCCTGAAGGCTTGCTGAGCTTTAGAGATGACTTCCATTGGTGTGAGCTCCTTATGGTTTAAAATCAGTTCGTTCCTTGCGAGCCAGAGAGACTAGCATACAAAGGATAAGAGGCTTAGAACTTTAGCACTGCTCTTCTTAGAGGGAAAACCGAATTGATCCCACACTTGCAGCACTCTCTCGAGTCGAGGAGGAGCATTACTTTGGACGATGAAAGACAGCTCACTACGGAACCAGGTGGCTATAGCAAATGGGCATTCCAGGAGACAGTGCTTACAAGACTCCATCTCTACACCACATTTAGGACAACTTCGATAAATGGGGATGTTTCGTTTTCTGAGGTTTTCACCGGTAGCAAGGCCTTGAGCACAACATTTCCAAAGGAATGATCTTATTTTGGGAAGAGTCTTGCAATTCCAAATAAGCTTCCAGACTTTTGGGGTGATCTCTTTCCATTCAGGTCTGCAGGAAGAGGAAGCTTCGGTTTCCGCTTGGATGTCTCTTTGGTTGGAGAGGAGGTGATAAGCTGTTTTCATAGAGAAAATACCATTACGGGCTCCACCCGAGACGAGGCAGTCCACTCGAGGAATTAAGTTGAGCCTGAATTTTAGAATTGCGTCACGGTCAGCCTGGTTGAAGAAAGTGTTTAACACCTCCATTTTCCACGATCTATTAAGGTGATCGATTAAATCACTAACTTTCTCAAGACAACAATCAGGAGGTTTAGGCCTTTGAACTTTAAAACTGGGTAAAGAAGGAACCCAATTGCTATCCCAAATGTCGATCCTCTCCCCATCAACTATCCTCCAAAGAAGACCCTTCTCGAGCACTTTCCTGCCAGCCAAAATGCTCCTCCACACCTAAGAAGGTTTATTGCCGACCAAAGCTTCAAGAAAATTTCCATGAGGGAAATAGATCGCCTTCATAAATCTAGCCCATAAGGAATCTTGATTTTCCAACAACCTCTAGGCTACTTTAGATAAAAGAGCTCGGTTGTGAAGGATTGGGTCCCTAAAGCCAAGACCTCCTCTTTCTTTAAATTGGCACAATCAGGTCCAAGAGATCCAGTGCATTTTTTTTTCCTCCTCATTTTGGCCCCAAAAGAAATTTGACATAGTCTTTCGAGGAAGCGGGAAGAATAAAATAAGAAACTGCATAAGTAGATAGAGAAGACGCCATTGATTTTATAAGAATTTCTTTTCCTGCTGGGGATAGAAGCTGTTGCTTCCAACCTTGAACTATTCTACTCGTTTTAGCAGTCAACTCCTTAAACACCTCCGCTTTGGACACTCCTATTTCGGATGGCGGTCCCAAATATTTTGACGGGCCATTCCCATATGGAATCTTAAGAATACGAGAGAACTACCTCTTAAAGCGATTGGGAGTATTAGGGCTGAAAGTGAGGCATGATTTCTTGAGATTGATTTCTTGGCCACTGGCTTTGCAATACAACTCCAGGCAATCTGTAAATTGATCAATGTTTTGCAATTCAACCTTAGAGAAGAGGAGGCAGTTATCTGCATATAGGAGGTGAGTGATTTGAGGTGCTCGGTTCTTCACTCGAATGCCTCTAATAAGATTGCCTTCTTCTGCCGCCCCAACAATTGTGCTAAAAAGCTGTGACCATAAAATGAAAATAAAAGGGGATAGAGGGTCCCCTTGCCGAATGCCTCTAGTGGGAAGAAGGATCCACTCATTAATGCCCCATTAACCAACAAAGAATACGAAACTGAAGTGATACATTCCATAACAAGACTAACCTATTGATTACAAAACCCGTTTTAGAGAGTGATTCTCTAATGAACTGTCACTGTAACCTGTCATAAGCTTTTTTCATGTCAAGTTTAATGCCTACCAACCTTTTTTTTTATTTTTTTTGGTTTTTGATATAATGGAATAGTTCATGAACAATAAAAATATTATCTGAGATCAAACGATCTGAGGCAAAAGTTGATTGAAAACGATAAATAATACCACTCAGATCCAATTTTAATCTATCAATAAGGATTTTTGAAATTACCTTCACTTCGACTCCAGAGAGGCTGATGGGTCCCACTATTTATTATGTGAGAAAGGCATAAAGGAATCTATACAAGGCAGCACGGACTTCTTTTTCCCATTTTATATTATCCAAAACTGAAATAGAATCAATTGTTACTGGGTTTATCGGTTCTGAGTCTTATGACCGAACCAACTATACAATTTATTGATTATGGTTTTAACGGTTTGATTTGATATCGGTAAACACAAATTCGATTCAAAATTCACACGGACAGAAGTCTTGTTTTTTTGTTGGGATGCTGTCCTATGTGCCGCAGCGTAGGCTGTGCCCAGGCACAAGGGGGTGGACGCAATAACCACCCTACCCCTGAGTGGCAGGCCTCCATATGCCTAGGCTCAACCTGCCGCACGGAGAACATTCTCCTTTTTTTTGTTTTTTCAGAAGAAGTAAGAAGTAAGAACACGGACATAAGTCACATATATAGTCACCAAACGAACATCTACGACTCTTGTTAACGGATTAGCTAATATTGGTCGTAGGATCATACAAACGTTTTGATTGTGGAGTTAATGGTCGGGTTGTCCTTCTCTCATCCTCAGGAGCTATTTCGCCGCCTTATCCATATATCTTGTTC
Source organism: Telopea speciosissima (assembly GCF_018873765.1). NCBI lineage: Eukaryota > Viridiplantae > Streptophyta > Magnoliopsida > Proteales > Proteaceae > Telopea > Telopea speciosissima. The sequence goes on from NC_057926.1 coordinate 112,183, forward strand.
CCATCCCCCTTCTGTTAGTTTTCCAGTGAAACACCGAAACCATCAGAGCTCAAAACACTCTTTAACAGGTTCTTCTCTGCTTTGGTACAAGGTCCCTTCCACATCCTAATCCTTTCAATCCATCCTTCCGTCCATTCTATATATTAATCCCTTCGTTAAATGTAGAGAGAGTAAGAGGGAGAGGGAGAAGATGGCGTGCCTACTGCCGCAGTTCAAGAGCCCACCTGACACCCTCTCCATTCACTTCAGAACCCATCATAATCACCACCATCACTCCTCCAATCTCCACCCATGTAAGTTGACCGCATTTTCTTTTACATCCCCTCTTTCTCCCCATCTTAATTTTTTTTTTTTAAATTTTTGGTGCAACCCCGCTCTTAAGCTTAGTAGATGCTTCTTGTGATTTATGTTGCCTGGTTAGTTTCTGTGCCTGTATGTATTCTATCTGTTACTGTGCATTATGAAAATTCTGTCTCATTCCCCCATGGTATGATTACATTACTACTAGATTATTTCATTGATGATGTCCATACCCCCTGTTTTCTTTTTAAATTTCGGGGGGCATTTGCTTTTCCTGTAAATTTCCCCATATCCTTGAAGGGTGTATTGGCTGGCTAGAATGCAAAGCGCCCTTCTCCTAAAAACCCTCTCCCCCCCACCCAAAAAAAAAAAGGGGGGGTTTAAGAAAACAAAAAAGATTGACGGTGTCTCAGCCTTCAATTGGAGACAGTACAATTTTTTCTTCATTTTAAAGTCTGATAATCATGTTAAAGTTAGCTTGGATATTCAGTTCATCAGACTTAAGAAACCATCTGGTGTATTTCGGGATAAATTCATCACTCTTCTCCTTTTCTTCCTCCGCTTGTGAAATGACTCCTAATTTTGAAACTTCTGTATTACTTATAAATGTGACATCACCTGCTTTGACAAAATTCCATCATATATTGTCCATTGGTTTCTTATCCGCTTCTTATGAAGATTGTTGTACATTTGGACCATAATGTTTAATCTGATCAGCCCACATTCCAGAACATAGATTACCACTTTACATGAATCACTTAGAGCTATTAGCTTATTAAGTTTCAGATCCGGAGTGGGTTAGTTATCTTTAGTGTCATGTTTAATACTAAGCTATGAAATAACGAAATAATATTATTTTTTATGGTTCACATTATTTTCTTTATCATTCGATTTTTGGAGAATCTTTTACTTGAGTTTTTAGAAAATAATAATGGGGTTCCCTTAAATAATTAACTGTTTCACATGTACAGTGAAATCTAGGGATTCCTGCTTCCGGGTACAATCTGTCCTCTCCACCACAACAACAGCGATGGAAACTACGGTGGTTGATATGGGGAAGCTGAGTTTGCCTTCTTTAGAAGCTCATTCAAGTACTGTAGCAGGCAACCAACCCTTGACGTATGTAAGAGCCTTTGGTCCACCAATAAAGGTTAGAATTGGCTATATATATATGATGTAAACAAGAAAAAAATATTTCATGTTTCAGAAAAATGATCCAATGGTATGTCCTACTTATTTTTCTTAACGCACGAGTTATCCCTATCATGTGGTTGCAATGGTTCCTGACTAAGGCCAGGGCACGTGCCATGTGGTAGTTTGCTAATTTGTGTGGAATGTGGTGCATTGACTTCCAGATTTCTTACATATAGAAGTCCATCATGGAAGCAACTTGACCAAGTCATGTGAACTTCTAGGCAGATTGAAGACTGCAGATTCTTAGGCAATTCAGATTGGTTACTCTCATTACTTACTTCCCCTCTGGTCATGCTTTGGGAGCAGTATCTTAATACTTGTACTTGTTAGTATTTCATACCAGTTCTATAGCATGGTTGTCTGTTAGTAATGTAATCTCCACTCTTGCCGCAATCCAGGCTTTGTACTTGTTACTGTCTTATCCCCATCCAAACAACCCCTGTTCTTTGTTTTATGAGTCACTCAGCTGGGCCAATGCTTCAAGGAGTTGAATTAATTATTTGGATGAATTGGGTTACTCTGTTGGTGTGATTTTAGAAGGAGGCCATATTGCCCAATCTTGATCGACCAAAAGGATCTATTGCATTGCCAGTTTTGTGAATGCCATTTCTAACACTATAAAGTACCAGATCTAATTGTACCTAGCATCCTTTTGTTACCTTATGAACTCACAATCTTCCCTCTCCCTCCCCCCCCCCTTTTGTAGGATAGTCTCGAGGCAACTTTGGCTACAGAAACACTCCTTACAGGCGAAGAAGCCACCATAGCTGCTGCTGCTGCAGAGGCAATTGCTCTGGCAAAAGCTGCTGTTAAGGTTGCCAAGGATGCAGCCCTGATGGTTGGTGGCATCCCTTCTGCAAAATCAGTTAGTAGGCACTCAGATTTTCCAACTGAAGCTGACATTCTCCGGCTTGAGAGGGCTCGGCTCAATGAGATGGAACAAGCCGACGAAATAGGCCAGCCTGTGGGATTGGAAGCTGTACAAGATGAAGAACATTATGCACAAGTTCCCATTAAAGATCCTGACAATTTGGATCCAGCAGATGAGGATCTTGAACTTCTGCAAATGCATCTTTCCAAGAATATAGCAGTAAGATCTGGTCGCCAAATAGAAAGACAAGCCAGGAGAGCAAGGGCAGCAGAGAAGATTGCTGCCAATGTGGTCTCTGTGAAGTCTTGTTCGGCTAGTAGGAAAAAGCGTGCTGCTATACAGGATGTAGATTATTCTGATCCCCTGCGTTACTTGAGGGGAACTACCAGCACTTCTAGGCTTCTCACTACAACTGAAGAGCTGGAGTTGTCAGAAGGAATACAGGTTCATTCTCACACTTTTTTTTGATACTAATAACAATAGGAAACTGCTGTCTTGGGTGACCTTTCTTCATGTTTTGACATTGTCATTTACCTCCGCTGTGAGTTATTTTGTTCAACCTATGCTGCTTGAAAGTTACCTTAGTTTATTTCCTTCATTTTCTCATAGATGCCTTAGAGTCTGTGCATGCATTTATCTTTAAGTCCTTCCAAGTTCTGCCAAAAGAAGAAATACATGGTGTTTGTGGGTACACCATAAGGATGGGAGATGAACTGGATGCTGGAATGGTTTTTTCCACCATAGTTTTCTTTATTTATTTATTTTATGAGGGGAAAATTTTATTTATTTATTTTTTTTGGGGGGGGGGATGCGGAGGGGGATAATGATGTAAACAAAGTGAATACACCGCTCTCCGAATTTGATTCCATTTCGGCTGAATATTTCACCTCAGTATTCAAATTGGTATTTGCCAAGGATTTGGAACATCTAATTAATTTTACTATATATTAATAAAAAATAACATAAAATAGTACATAATTTTTTCTACATTACAGAAGTATAAGTAAATATGGAATACGTAATACATATTAAATATAAGTTATTAAATTTTTTATCTACAATCTTAAATTAACCTGAGTGATAGTTTTGGAGCAGATACAATAGTATCGAAATTCATATCCGATTACCATCTGGATGGCAAATGTATCTGGATTTGTATACGATATTGAATAAATGGATACAAATCATTGGATCCGGATGTTGGACATTCATGTGATAAGTAAAATCTTTGGTGGCAGAGATGTTCTAAGTGGGGCCACTGAACGGGGCCTCTGAGTTCTTCTTGGTTACCCATGAGATTGTATGCAGCTCGTAATGAAATGGGTAATATAGATCTCCTGTGATAAACATGAGGAAGCTTGGTATTATTTTGGTTCTAAGAAGCCAAGTTAAAGTATCCTTCTGTATCACCGATACTAATCAATACATATCGTATCTTTATGGTACCGATATGATAAGCGGTATGGATAAAATACCTAAAAAAAATTGGTATTAATAGATGTAAGAAATCTCATCCTGTGTATATAATTAATTGAATGCTTGTCTCGTCGTACTTTATTCTCCTTTTTATACATGATATTCGCATATTATTTATTTAGTGTTTTATGCTTCAAAACTGTATTTTGCATATATTGTAAGCATTTCCATATGTTTTTTGATCATTTCCATACATATCTAGCATATCTTGCGTCTCTCCAATATATACATTTCTTAAAATCACCCTTCTAATATGATACCCGATACCGATACTTTAAACCTTGCTAAGAAGGGTCATCAATGGATAGAGTTTAGACCAGGAAATGTCCTTTGATTTTGAAAAAAGACATTCTTTTTGTTGTTTGATCTGTACTTGTAAAATATTTTCTCTTCACGATACTTTGTATGTAAATAGAGGTCTGTCATTGATGGATATAATGCAGGACCTTTTGAAGCTCGAAAGGCTCCGTGACGAGCTTGCAGAAAGATGTGGGGGTGAACCCACTTTTGTTCAATGGGCAGCTGCTGCTGGTGTTGACCAGAAGGCCTTGAGAAAGCGCTTGAACTATGGTATCTTTTGCAAAGACAAAATGATTAAAAGCAATATACGGCTTGTTATCTCTATTGCAAAAAACTATCAGGGAGCTGGGTTGAACCTTCAGGATCTTGTTCAGGTTTCTTTTCCTTGCATGATGTGAAATGAAATTAGTTACCATTTTAGTTGTAATTCATGTTGGAGGACATTCCCTGCAACCTTTTTTGATACTTATCTTTGTTATCAGGAAGGATGCCGAGGCCTTGTAAGAGGTGCAGAAAAGTTTGATGCTTCAAAGGGATTCAAGTTCTCAACCTATGCACACTGGTGGATCAAACAGGCGGTGCGGAAGTCTCTTTCAGACCAGTCCAGGACAATTCGCTTGCCAGTAAGTTCCCTTTGACAATTCAGTTTTCTACTGCATTGATGTTGAACAATCTGAAGGATCTCTAGTTTTTTAGGTTCATGCAATTTTGATTCAGAGTATGAAGAAGTTGACTGAGGGAAACAGTTGTTAAACTAAAGAATTATCAAAATCTGAACTTAGAGAACCCACAGGCTACTTTTAGAATTATCAAAAAGATGAATGAGACTAACTGGATGGATACACACATTCAGGATCCTCAACAAATGGCACTGGTGGAGAAGAATATGGAAGACTTGGTGCATCTTATTCTATTTTGTGGATTGGCCAAAACAATTTGGAGTCTCACTCTCTGTCTTAGTACCTTTAGTGTATTATGGCTCATTGCGTGTGACACCCTGCTTTTGGTATTGTGTTTCTGTTAAGTTTGGTAATTGGTGTGTTGTGCTTTGGAGGATGGTTCTGTGGAGACTGAGAACAAGGGTTGGTATTTAGGTGGTGGGCAACCATAGGGAAGAATTCTAATTGCTAAAAGGAATGTAGGGCCAGAGAAAAGTAAGGTTTTGGTGGATATGGAATAGATGGGTGGGTCAGGGCTGGCTGGTTGGTAGCAAATAGATTAGGGAAATCATGTTTTGAAGTTTCGTTGACAGTATGGGCCGCAGGATCTATTTTTTTTATTGATATGATAAGTTTGATTCTGGCTGTTTGGTGCTGTGTCATTTCTTCACATGTAGATACTAGATAAGGGTGGATAGGCATTTCTGAACCATTGTCTGTAATTAATTCGTTATATTTCTTTGCTATAATGTTAATCTGTTCCTCTTTTGGAAAAGTACCTCTCCTCCGTTATGTGTATGCATGTGTGGTGTGTTGAAATCACATTCCATCACCCAAACCACAAATATGATGCAGAGTTTATGAAAGTTTGGAAAGAAGTGGCCTGTTTATTGACTAATTTTTCATCAAACCAAAAGTGTGTTATTCATGTACTTTCCTCATGTTCACTTCATTTATTTAGTTATTTTTTTGGTGAGATTTCATCCTGTAAAATCATCTTCTAAGTGAGGCTGTTGGGAAGCTTTATTAACAATATGAGATCACGCAGTTTGCTTAAATCTGTAGATCAAGCAGAAATCATGTACTTGAGTCCATTTTCTATAATTTAGGAATTTTTTTAGAAATTAACTTAATATTTTTTATTCTTAAATATAATTATGTAGATGCATTGAATTCCTTATCTTTGTGTACAAGTTTTGTTTTTGAAAAATTTATTATTGAATTAAATTTATTTTTTTTCTCACAGAAAAGGTAATTGAAGGGTGAAATGATTATATGGATTTGTCCAAACGCCTAACTCTTTCTTATGAGTTACAATTCTATTAGTTTTGTATTTTTTAAAATGAAAATAAATAAGTGCAAAGTTATTTGATATGAGGTTCATGTGTGAAATTTGTATTTTGTTAGGAAAAGAAGTTATTCATTACATTCCTTGCATGTTGAATAAATGTTCTGGACCTAAGCCAATTAATGTACAAAATACTAATATACTAATTTTCATCAACTTAAATCTTTTAAAATCCTTAATTACAGTTAAAAGCTTATAATCAAAAATTTTTTTTTTGGTGAATAAAAAATTATATTACCAAAGCCCGAGAGGGGCGAGAGGGAAAAAGCGGGGGGGGGGGGGGATGTACAAAGGGGGAAAAGATGGGGGGGAAGCCCCGGGCCCCGCTAAAGGGGGAAGGGGGGCGGCGTAACAGAGCACTATCTAGGCCCCAGGATACAACAACATGCCTGTTCCTTGGGGAATCCAAAAAGGCCTTATGGGGCAGAAGACTAAGCTTAGAGGATACCTCCCAAGAGATGGCTTTCCAAATCGAGTCAAAAGAACGAGAGTTGGAAGTCCATCTCCTAAGGTTCCTCTCCATCCAAATGTGATAAAGAGTAGCTCCGAACACAAGCTTGCCAATGATGTCGCAGGTGGTGCATCCAGGGAGGTGGTGCATCCAGGGAAGGTCATGACCATCCAAAGCCACTCTCGAGCAAATGGAAGAGTGCTCTTGCTGCGAGGCCAGATGAACGACAGGGCTTTTTTCCAGATGGTGGAAGTGAAAGGGTAAGCGAAAAAAAGGTGGTCAATGTCCTCGGAGCCATTCCAACAGAAAATGCAAGGGGGGGGGGCAGGGATTTTTCGGTGGGATAGGAAGGCTTGGGTTGGGAGGCAATGGTTAAGGGTTCTCTAGGCAAGGAAGCTGTGGCGGGGGATGTAGCCTTTGAACCAAACTAGCTTGTGCCAAAGGACAGAAGGGGCTTGAGGCCTGACTAGGTTCCAGGCAGATTTAAAGCTAAAGAGGCCATTGTTGGAGGGAAGCCAACAGACCTTGTCCGCAAGACCAGGGGGGAAGGGGGGGGGGAGGGAGGCCCAGATCAAGGAGAGAGGGGGGGTAAGGGGGGAGGGGGGACCAATTGCCATGAGAGATGATGGATGAGAGAGGGGCAGATTTTGGTATCCTGGAGGCGTAGATTTCCCTAGGTCCAAAGAAGTTATAGAGAACTCCAATGGGGTGCCAGTGGTCGAGCCATAAGGAGGTGGATGACCCATCAGAAATGGAGGAGGAGATGGCTGAGAGCCAGAGGGCGAAGGAGGAGAATTTTGCGCCAGATCCAGGAGGAATCCTTGGGGATGGAGACACAGATGGAGTCGTTTTTGAGGAGGTGAGAGTAGACCCACTGAACCCAAATGGAGGCGGAGATTTTCCAAATAAGCTTCAGAATCCCGGCAGTGTTGGAGTTGCGGATGCGGCGAATGCCAAGACCTCCCTTGGATTTGGGAAGGCAGATAGATTTCCAGCTGATCAGGTGGAGAAATTTGGAGGATTCCTTCCCTTTCTAGAGGAAGGCGGTAAAAAGGGACTCCATAGCTTTGATGGTGGCTTTAGGAATGACAAAGATGCCGCACCAATAAATGTAAGAGGATTGGAGCATGGATCTAATAATGCATTCAAGCCTACCCGCATAGGAGAGAAGCCTGCCCTTCCAGAGTTGGAGACGCTTATGGATCATGTCAAGCATGGGGGTGCAATGATGGCTGGAAAGCCTGGCAGGGATAAGAGGAAGGCCAAGGTATTTGTTAACAGCCCTTAGAACTGAATGCTTGAGTGATTGAATCGATCACCCAAGCCCCTTTATTTATATTAACTTGAAATAAATCTGATCAAAGTACAAATAGGAATAATAACACCTCAGTCCTAGTCCTGCTAGGAATTCCTAATACAACTAGGAATGCCAGAATAGGACTCGGCTGAGGGCAAAACAATAAAAATAAAATAAAATAAAAGAACTTAATCTGACTAGTACTACTCCTAACATGACTAGGACTAATCCTAATCAGCTAGGACTAGTAGGACTAATCCTAATCCAACTAGGACTACTTACCCCAATCAGGTAAGCAGCCTATTTCAACACTCCCCCTCAAGTTGGAGCAAAGATGTCGATCATACCCAACTTGACTAGATTGGGATGAAACAATTTTCCAGACAATCCCTTGGTGAAGATATCAGCAAGTTGATCCGCAGATGTCACAAAGGGAATACAAATCAGCCTAGCTTCTAACTTCTCTTTGATGAAATGCCTATCTACCTCAACATGCTTGGTACGATCATGCTGTACTGGGTTGTGTGCTATGCTGATGGCAGCCTTGTTGTCGCAGTACAACATCATAGGAAGACGAATAGGAACACCAAGATCTTGTAGCAAACCTTTAAGCCATAGTAACTCACAAATACCTTGTGCCATAGCTCGAAACTCAGCTTCGGCACTAGAACGAGCAACCACATTTTGCTTCTTGCTACGCCATGTGACAAGATTTCCACCTATAAAGGAGCAATACCCAGAAATAGACTTCCGATCTGCAGAACCAGCCCAATCAGCATCAGTGTATGCTTCTATCCGTAGATGACCATGCATAGACAAAAGCATTCCTTTTCCAGGAGCTGACTTCAAATAGTGCAAGATACAAAGAACAGCCTCCATATGAGAAGAGTAGGGATCATGCATAAATTGGCTCACAGTACTCACGGCGACAGCAATGTCAGGACGCGTGTGTGAAAGATAAATCAGCTTCCCTACAAGTCTTTGGTACCGGCCTTTATCAACAGGCTCACCCTCTTTCTCCTTGAGTCGAACAGTAGGGTCCATAGGAGTATCTGAAGGATGACAGCCTAGCAACCCGGTCTCAGCCAATAAGTCTAGGACATACTTCCTTTGGGAGAGAAAAATGCCTTTAGAAGATCTGGCTACTTCAATCCCAAGAAAGTATCGTAGTTTCCCTAGATCTTTAATCTCAAATTCTTGTCCAAGGAAGGTTTTCAACTGTCTGATCTCATCACCATCATTGCCAGTAACCACTATATCATCAACGTAGACTATAAGAACAGTGAGTTTTTCACCAACCCTCTTTATAAAGAGTGTGTGATCAGCATTACTCTGCTTATAGCCCATAGAAATCATGGCCTTGTGGAACTGGCCAAACCATGCTCGAGGTGACTGCTTCAGCCCATAAAGTGCACGCTTCAGTCTACATACTTTTCCTTGGTTTCTGTCACAAGAGAACCCAGGTGGAATGTCCATATACACCTCCTCATCCAGTGTTCCATTTAGGAAAGCATTTTTTACATCTAGCTGCTGCAAGTCCCATCCAAGGTTGACTGCACAAGATAATAACACACAAACAGTATTTAACTTTGCAACAGGTGCAAAAGTTTCCTGGTAATCAATACCGTATGTCTGAGTGAACCCCTTGGCCACAAGTCGTGCCTTATACCTGTCCACAGTGCCATCCACCTTCTGTTTCACCACAAACACCCATTTACATCCAACGGTTTTCTTCCCAGGTGGAAGAACCACAAGCTCCCATGTGTTATTTTTCTTCAGGGCGTCCATTTCTTCCATCATAGCTGCCTTCCACTTTCCGTCTGATAAAGCTTCCTACCAATTGTTAGGAATACGAACAGAAGAAAGAGAGGAAACAAAAGCACGAAAGGATGGGGAAAGGGAATCATAAGAAACAACATGAGATATGGGATGATGAGTGCAAGTTCTGACACCTTTGCGAAGAGCAATAGGTAAGTCAGGATCATTACCAGGTGGAGAGGCAGGTTCTGGATCCGGGTTCGGCAATTGGATGGGTACTGGAGCAACAGTTGATTGAACCTGCTTATGTTTCCTTGCATAGGTCTTCACATTACTGGCATCAATCCTCCTCTAAAATTCACTAATAGTCCTCTGGATAAGAGTCTGGACCGAAGTAGATTGCTCCCCCTAAATAGAAATGGGCTCCCCCTGTATAGGAACCTCTCCCCCTGACTCAGAGGGAGTACTAGGGGCAGGCCGAACTGGTTCAGACTCATGATAAACAGACTGAAGTGGAGGTGGAGAGTCAATAGTCAGCATATCTTCACTAACACTCTCCCCCTGAAGAGGTGGGGACACATAATATGGAACATTTTCATGAAAGACAACATCCATGCTGACAAAAGTCCTGCGGGATGGAGGGTAGTAACATTTGTACCCCTTCTGGGTAGCAGAGTAACCCAAGAAAATGCAGCGGAGGCTACGTGGGTCAAGTTTACCAGGGGACCTTGTATCCCTAGCATAACAAACGCAGCCAAACACCTTAGGTGGGACTATAAAGGAAAAAGAGCCAAGTAATAGCTCAATAGGGGCTTTTGAAAGAAGAACCCGACTGGGCAGCCTATTAATTAAATAGGCTGCAGTAAGGACAGCTTCCCCCCAATAAAGGGAAGGGACATTGCGAGCAAACATAAGGGCCCTAGCCACCTCCAAGAGGTGGCGGTTTTTTCTCTCAGCCACACCATTTTGGGCTGGAGTGTCGACACAGCTGGTCTGATGGAGGATTCCATGTGCAGCAAGGTATTTTTGGAACTGACCTTCCATATACTCTTTCCCATTGTCACTCCTCAAAATTTGAAGAGTGGCATTAAACTGGGTCTTAATCATTTGATGAAAGTGTTGAAAACATAAAAAAACTTCACTTTTTGTGTGCATAAGGTATACCCAAGTGAACCTAGAATAGCAGTCAATGAAAGTGACATACCACCGATGGCCAGTCAGGGAAGTTTTCCTACTAAGCCCCCACACATCAGTATGAACAATATGAAATAAGGAAGAGGATCTTTTATTAGAAATAGGATAAGTTGAACGCGTTTGTTTAGCCAAGACACAAGGCTCACAAAAAAATTCTTCCTTATTACAGTCTTTAACTAATGCTGGAAATAAATTTGATAAAGTACCTAAGGGGGGATGGCCTAGTCTAGAGTGCCATTTATGTAAATCAGAAGAGAAGGATGCCGAAGGTAAAGCCTGAGTAGGATCGCCATCAAGCAGGTACAATCCGCCATGCACTTTACCCGATCCAATCATCTTCCCTGAGTCCAGTTCCTGAAAAACACAGTGAGTGGGAAAAAAGGTCACTTTACAATTCAGGGATTTAGTAATACTGCTAATGGAAAGAAGGTTAGTTGTAAATTTGGGAATATGCAACACAGATGACAGTGTAAGGGAAGGAGAACAACCAATGGATCCTTTCCCTGAGATGGAGGAGAGGGACCCATCAGCAATTTTGACTTTATCCTTACCAGAGGCAGGAGAATATGTATTAAAAAGGCTAGAAGAACCTGTCATGTGATCAGTAGCACCGGAGTCTATGATCCATGGAGTGGATACTACTGATGCACAATGACCAGCAAAAGAAATACCTGTACGGGCAAAGAAGGAACCTGAATTGGCAGCAGACGTAGTAGAGGCAGTTGATGTGTTCAACATACGACGCAAAGCCTGGAGTTCTTCCTGGGAGAAACCAATGGCAGCAGTGGGAGTTAGAGCTACACTTTCAGTATGATTGGCTTTGTTTTTAGACTTAGCACGACCACGTTTGGCCTCAAAATCAGCTGGCTTCCCATGTAATTTCCAACACTGAGCCTTAGTATGATATGGTTTGTGACAATGCTCACACTTAACGGGCTCTTTGGTAGTAGTAGTGGAAGCAGCACCACTATCCGAAGAAGCAACAGGAGTGGGACCAGCAGTCTGTAAGGCTGATCTCTCAACTTTAGGAGTAATCATCATGGCAGCCCTTCGTGTCTCTTCACTGTGAACATAAGAAAAAGTCTCCTCTAAAGTGGGGAAAGGAACCCGTCCAAGGACTTGCACCCGAATAGGGTCATAGTCATCATTGAGGCCAGCCAGAAAATCATAGACACGGAATTGGTCTACATAGGTGTGGTAGGCAGTAATATCAGTAGTAGTAGTAGGCTGGAATCGAGCATAGTGATCCAATTGCTGCCATAAGCACTTGAGGGCAGCATAGTATTTGGTGACAGTCATCTCCTTCTGAGTAGTGGTTTGGAGTGTCTTCCTGATTTCATAAACTTGAGCACCACTACCTGAACGACCATAAGTGCCCTTGACAGCTGTCCATATTTGTGTAGCAGTGTCAAGGAGAAGATACTGAGTAGAAAGGTCAGTGGTCATAGAGTTCAGAACAAAGGACATTACCATTGCATCATTGGCAGCCCATTTAGTACGGGCAGCACCTTCTTCAGCTGGTTTGGTGGTGCCAATGAGATGGCCAGTGAATCCCCTACCAGCCACAGTCAAGGATAGTGATCTGGCCCAGATTAAATCATTCGTACCATCAAGCTTGATGGCAGCAGCATAGGGAAAGAAGTCATTCCTAGTCTGACCATCCCCTCTAGAAGTAGCAGTAGTTGTCTCTGAATCACCCATAGTTCAGGTAGAAACCGATCCACAAAATTGAAAAAAACACAAATCTTCAAAAAACTGAATCAGATCTGAAGTATGGGTTTTGAAGTGGCAGCAATTTCAGCCGTCTGAATAGGCTGAAAGATAGATCGAGTGATCCTCCAGTAGTGGGGAAGAAGTCCTCCAAAAAATAGCTCTTTCTGATGAGCCAATAAGAAACCCTAATTTGATCAGAAATTAGGTAAAAAACCTGTGTTTGGAGAATCTGCAGGTCTGGATCTGAATTATACTTGATCCAATTCTGCAGTCTTCAAATAGGGAAGGTATGCACCAATAATAGCAGAAAATAATCTCCAAAAAAAAAAAGGAAAGATCAATCTTCAAGTGTAGGCAGAACTTGATCTTCAAGAATGGAGGAGATCTACCGGCAGAATTAGGTCATACCAATAATCTTCAGTCTTCAATGAGGTAGGATTGAGGGCAGCATCTAAATCTTCATCAGATCACCTCATAGTTGCTGCCCTGAATGAGAGAGAGGAGCCGAGAGTGGTGGAGAAGAGAAAACCAGAAACCGTGGGGAGGGGAAAGTGAAAAATAAAAAACAAAAAACTGAGAAAGCTGCTCTTTAGATCAGAATTGGCTCTGATACCATGTTAACAGCCCTTAGAACTAAATGCTTGAGTGATTGAATCGATCACCCAAGCCCCTTTATTTATATTAACTTGAAATAAATCTGATCAAAGTACAAATAGGAATAATAACACCTCAGTCCTAGTCCTACTAGGAATTCCTAATACAACTAGGAATGCCAGAATAGGACTCGGCTGAGGGCAAAACAATAAAAATAAAATAAAATAAAAGAACTTAATCTGACTAGTACTACTCCTAACATGACTAGGACTAATCCTAATCAGCTGGGACTAGTAGGACTAATCCTAATCCAACTAGGACTGCTTACCCCAATCGGGTAAGCAGCCTATTTCAACAGTATTTCACTAGGAGGGAGCCCAGAGAGAAGCCAGTAAGACGGAGGAGGGAATCTTTCTCAAGATCCGAGACTCCAGAGAGGAAGAGTTTGGATTTAAGGAGATTTATACGGAGCCTAGATAGACTCTCGAAGAGGTGAAGGGAGGACATGATGGCAGAGATGGAGGAGGGGGAGGCTTTGGAAAAGATCATTAGATCGTCCGCAAAGACCAGGTGGGTGAGGTTGAGCTGCTTGCACTTGGGGAGGGGGGAGATAAGATGAAGGTCAGTTTTGGCTTGGATGCTCCTAGAAAGGACTTCCAAAGCCAAGGAAAAGAGAAAGGGGGAGAGAGGGCATCCCTGGCGAATTCCAGCTTTGGAATGGAAAAAACTGGCGGGGGAGCCGTTGACAATATCTGAGAAGGAGGGGGTGGAAATGCAAGCAAAAATCCAATGGATGAATGGAGGGGGAAAGCCCATCTGCGAGAGCACATTGCAGATGAAGTCCCATCTAAGGGAGTCAAATGCTTTGTGGAGATCAATCTTCATTAGGCCAGCGGGAGAGTGAGATTTTCGGTCGAAGCCAAGAACAATTTCAGAGCAAAGGATAATGTTATCCGTAATGCTTTTGCTAGCGATGAAGGCAGATTGATTGGGGCTGACCAAGGAGGGAATGACAAGCTGGATTCTGTTTGCCAGAATTTTGGCAATGAACTTGTAAAGGAGGTTGCAGAGGGTGATAGGTCTAAAATCAGAAAGAGAGGAAGCACCATCTTTTTTAGGGATGAGGCAAAGGAAAGTCTGATTGATCTGGGCAGCTACGGATGGCTTTGATGAGATCGCCCTTGATGTGATCCCAACATCTAAGGAAGAACCCCATGCTGAATCCGTCAGGGCCAGGGGCTTTGTTGGTCTTGTGGGACAAGATAGCCTTGGTAATCTCATCATCAGAGGGGATGGCAAGAAGAAAGCTAGTCAGGGAGGAGGGGACAAATTTGTTAATGAGGCCAGGAGGGATGGGAGAGGGAGGGGGGAGAGGGGGATTGAAGAGGGAGGTGAAAAAGGAAGCCGCCTCAGCCTTAATGCCAGCGACGGTGGTAAGAGGGGAGCCATCCCGAGCGACGAGTTTAATTACTTCTTTAGCTTAGAATTGTTGCCAGATTTTATCTACATTGTTAGTGGAAGTATGAGTTGATTCAGTCAGTCTCTCTATTTAGTATTATTTATCATTTGGGAGTCATCCTATAGCTCTTGTATGCATTAAAATAGGAGTTATGAGCATAACTAAGTATTCTGTGCATTTTAAAGTTCAGTAATAAGTCTATTAAGTTTTTTAGTGTTTCTAGGTGTGTCCATGATATTTATCTTAAATTGATTTACTGATATGCTCCTGGATAACGATATTTTGAACTTTGAACGAATCCAAAATAAAGATCTTGTTGTATGTAGTATAGTCTCCAGGGGATTTATGATAGAATCCAATCCAGTGCCATATCAGATCTGTGAGTACTCACCAACTCCTTTGTATCCACAACCCAGTCCATTGAATGAATCCTGATATCAGAATATACTCTAGCCATAGCACTTCCCTCATTTTGAAATATGTGGGGATTAACAAACTCAATCGGTAGAACATCCATCGCTGCAGTAGAGTCTTTTGTTGCTTCACCAAACTCATGTTCTTCACTAGAGGGGATTGAACAGGTAGGCTGTATCCACGTCATGAACCACAATCGTATCGTCTTCCTTTGCCGTGACATGCTGTTCTTTTGGCTGGATTGCTGGTGTTTCCTCTTTTGGCTTTGAGCATACTTTATCAACCAGTCTTTAAAAAATAAATGTTTGTCGCATACGAGAAGGCTTTACGGTACTCAATTTCTATCATAATTAACTACACCCTTTTGTGCTTCCAACCACTGTCGACCAACTTTAATGATGCATTTGGCAGAATCAAACAACTCACACCAAGCACCTTCAAAATATTGAGAATGGAAGAACAAGAACCAGAACTGAATTTGACTTGGAACTCTCTATCCCAGCAAGGTTTGGGCAGGGATTTTGTAGGTAGGAAAGAGCTGGAGAAGAGGGAGGTCGACTTAAACTTTGGGACTGAAGTATGGCCCATAAAACAGAGTAACAGTAACAGGAGGAAAAATGCAAGATAAAAAATGAAAGGAGGAGAGGAAGAATAGAAGAAACTGGAAGGACGAGGAGAATGAGGAAGGATAAGAATAGGGAAGAAGGAAGAAGAATAAGAATAGGCAGGACTTACTAGAGATTAGGATTCAACAGAGTCGAGAAAGAGGAGAGGAGAAGAGAGGAAGAGAGAAGAGAAAAGAGAGAGGGGAGGGGAGTAGGGGACACAAGCACATGCCACGCAGGTACTAAAAAAAAAACACCCAATTTCATTCCATCATCAAATCTGAAAAGTCCATTGTAGTTACAACAAAGATAAGAAATTAAAACTCCTAAAAATTAAAAACCAACTCCAAATAGGAAACTGCTACCTCCCTACATAGCTATCTCCTATCAAAGAAAACCAAATAAAATATTACATATTGATGAGGCATAAAACACCCCACCTATCGGAGGCTGCCACGTGGCCGACCCGACCTCAGTCCGAGAACCGAGTTGGGCCGAGCAGGAAATTGGGCCGACTCCATATCCGATAAGTCACCTGACAAAGCCTGGTTTGTGCGAGCTTTCCTGCGACTGAGGCCGAGATTATACGGGTCAGCCAGGGACTCCTAGCCGACCTCATGGCCGAGACCAACCTCCTCTCGGACCGACCTCCATGGCCGACCCCACGGGCCGACCTCGTAGGCCGAGCCCTCCTCCATGGAGACTCCCATAGCACCCCACCGGGGATCTCCGGGCCACGTCAGTACATCCCGAGAATCACGGGATAAGGACCGAGCCACGATCCCAGCGCAACACAGAATCACACTCTACATGGACTCTTACCTTAATAAGAGTCTGACCCCGAAAATAACTCTCCACTCCGCTCTACGCGAGAGAACCTTCCGAAAGAAGGACTCCTACCATACTAGGACTCTCCCACCGTCTCATCTCCTACTTACTCTATAAATACCCAGGTATGGAGCTCTATTCCACATCACTTTTACTAGCAGTTACGCTGTCGCGTTGAAGACCTGACTTGAGCATCGGAGAGTCCTAGGCCGGAGCCACACCGGCCCTCTTGCGCTCATTGCTTGGTTTTTGCAGGTTCATCCGCGGGCGAACCGAGTACCGGAGGTTTTCACACGCAACAGATTTGGCGCCGTCTGTGGGAACGACATCAACAAGCCTCGTCGTTTCTGCCCATCCCTAGAACAATAATAATGGTGCATACGAGGTCAGGGCAGCATGGCTCTACTTCCCGTACGGAGGAGCCGCAACCCGTTGTGCCGACGAGACGATCGCCGCCCCCCGAAGCCTCTCGGCAGGGAATAAACAGAAGACCCCCTAGGGCAGGTGGTGCGCAGCCCATCACGGGCACCATTCCACCTCCAGAGAGCAGGAATGGGGGAGGTGCACTAACCACGGCCGCGGCTAGCCGGGTACAGGCCGAGCCAAGTTTGGACGGGAATGTCCTACCCGCACCGCCACCTTGGAGAATTTGGACCCGGAAGCCCCGCAAATAATCGGCAGGTTATGGATTTGTAGCTGAGATGCTCCACACCAACGAGATGTGCGCACCTTCACGAACCGGATGGCCCGAGGAGGGCTGATGGGCGCCGCTAGCCACGCCCCTCCGGCTCGGTCGCGGCCGAAAGAAACTTGCAAACAAAATGGTGGCCGACGTAGGGCCGAGCCGAGTCGGGCTGCGTCCTCGCATCCGTCTCGTCAGAAGACTCCACCTCCGCGCCCCAGTAGAGGCGCTCGACGGGGTGAACAAGAACATCGCCAAAGCCCGCGAACAGGGCATGAAATCGAACCAGCCGGCTCTGTAGCAAGGAGGTCGGTATTTTCTGGACGGATCGGAGAGGACGAACCGCCAAGGATATTCCGAGAACAAAGGAAAGACCCGGTTGAAAGGCGCGCACCGAGGCATGGAGAGGGATCGCGTCATACTCCCCGGCGTCCGAGCTCACCTCCCCGAGAAGAACAACAGGGGAGTCCCCGAGGGTCCAACTTCCAAGAAGAAAGAAGAACAAGGAAAGATGGTGAGGATCGAGTGACGAATGGCCGACCACAACGGGATGACCGACCCTATCTTCCACGGGCCGAGGAGCTGGTTGGCGAGCAGCACTGAAACCGAATCGGAGAAACGGCTACGAGACTTGGCGAGCAGTGGAGGGATTGAAGAAACAAGCGACCCCGGATGCCTACTCTTTGGTAGGCGTCACCCTTATCCTCCCGAGATCATGACGCGCGCCGCTACCACACGGTTTCAAACCTCCCCGTTTGGATGTATGACGGGACGACCGACCGACGATCACATCAACTACTTTAATGCGATGATGACCATGTACGGGGAACCGAGATCGTTCTTGCCGAGCCTTCCTGCATCCCGGGCGCGGCGACCTCATGGTTTTCCTGGTTGCCGCCGAATTCCATAAAAGCCGCTCAACTCGTCGAGCCTTTGTCACGCGCTCCGAGTAGCATGAAACATAAGAAGACCACGGTCAACCTCCTTAGCGTGAAGCAAAGGCCCGACGAGTCGATCCGAGCATTCGTCTCCCGCTTCAACAAGGAATCCTTAGATATCAAGGATTTGGATGAGGCCACGGCCCATACGGCTATGAGCAACGGATTGGCCGACATGGACCTCATCAAGGACTCGCCCTAAGCCGACAAGAAACCTGGCCGAGCTCTTGGAGAGGTGCAACGAGTTTGCAAACATGGCCGAGGTCCTCCAAGCCGAGAAGGGCAACGAAGGTCGCATCGACAAGAAAAGGCCGACAACCGACGCCGAAGAGAAGACAAAAGGCCAAGGACGGATCGCCGAGCGGAGGTCGGATCGAGCTCGAGCCCCGACTACACGCCATTGAATGCATCTCGCGAGGAGATCCCGATGCAAATACAAGATGGGGGTACATCCGCCGACCCCGACCGATGCAAGCGGGGTCATCTCGGAATCCCAACAAGTATTGCCAATTCCATAAGGACATCGGTCACGACATCGAAGATTGTTATCACTGAAAAGAGAAATCGAAGAGTCGATAAAAGCTGGCCACTGAAGAGATATGTCAAAGGAGGCCGAGAAGATCGTGGAGGTCGGCGGATGACCGAGAAACAGAGAAGAACCGAGCCTAAGGCCGAAACCAGGCGACTTGAAAGAGACGATGACAAGGTCCGAGCCGAGAAGGAGGACGGATCCGGGCCGAGCAACGACAAGGGAGCCCCCATATACACTATCCTCGGGGGGCCCGGGCAAGAAGGTACTCGAAAGGCTAAGGCAAACGCTCGCTTCGTCGGGGTAGCCGAGATGCCCGCCAAGAAACTCAAACCGGCGGTGACGATTTCATTCACGGAAGCCGACCTCGAAGGTATAAGTTTACCTCATGACGATGCTTTAGTGGTGCAGGTAGAAATTGCGAACAGACCCGTACACCGGGTATTGGTCGATACCGGCGCATCCGTGGACCTTATGTCATTGGAAGCGTACCGACAATTCGGCTTCGGCGACGAAGCGCTTAAGCCCGAAGGAACCTCGCTTCACGGGTTCTCGGGAGCGGCCACGACTATCAAGGGCTCGATCGATCTACTAGTCACAATTGGGCAAGCCCCCTGCCAGGCGACGATCCCAGTCAAATTCATGGTGGTACGGTCGGTAGTGGCTTTCAACGCCATACTCGGCCGTCCGTCATTGACCGCCCTCCAGGCCATCATCTCCCCGACTCACTTGAAGATGAAGTTCCCCACCGAGAACGGTGTCGGCGAGGTCCGAGGCGACCAAAAGAAGGCACGAGAGTGCTACGCGACCTTCGTCAAGCAAAACAAGGGTAATGTTCGAGGAATGGCCATGTGCGTCGAACATCTCCCCGAGGATCAGCGGGATGAGCTTATTCGAGAGAAGAGGGCGACCCGTGGAAGACTTGACCCACTTCATCTCGGCAAGATGACCCAACCAAGGTGGTCGGCTCGGATCACTACTAAATAAAGATCAAAGAAGGCGGCTCGGAGTTTTCTTAAAAGCGAACGCCGATGTATTCGCCGGTCGGCTGCGATATGTCGGGCATACCGGACATATAGCCGAGCACCGACTCCATGTGGATCCGGTCGGAAACCAATCCGCGAGAAGAGAAGAAACTACGCACTTGATCGCAAACGCAATCAAAGAAGAGGTGGAGAAGCTTCGCCGATCAGGTTTCATCCGAGAAGAGAAATTCCCGACCTGGTTGGCCAATGTCGTCATGGTCCCTAAACCGAACGGGAAGTGGAGAATGTGTGTCGACTACACCGACCTCAACAAGGCCTGCCCAAAAGACGAGTACCCACTACCTCGGATCGACCTCGATCGACGCCACGCAGTCATGAAATGCCGAGTTTCATGGATGCGTATCGGCTACAACCAAATCATGATGCATGAGGAGGACAAGTCGTACACGGCCTTCCGAACGACCAAGAGAATTTCGCTACAAGGTCATGCCGTTCGGATTGAAGAATGCCGGAGCAACATACCAACGCTGTGAACCATATATTCCGCGAGCAGATCGGAAAGAACATGGAAGTCTACGTGGACGACATGTTGGTGAAAAGTTGAAGGTCGAGCACCACTGGCCGACTTGGAAGAAGCCTTCGGCGTATTGAGGAAAAACCGGATGAAGCTGAACCCCACCAAGTGTGCATTCGGCGTAACCTCGGGAAAGTTCCTCGGCTTCATGGTCTCTCGTCGAGGCATCGAAGCCAATCCGGCAAAAATCAGAGCCATCCAGGAGATGAGTCCTCCAAGGACGATTCGAGAAGTACAAAGGCTAAACGGACGTGTGGCGGCGTTGGCGCGATTCATGTCGAGATCGGGCGACAAATGCCTACCGTTCTTTAAAGCCCTAAAGAATATCCGAACCCAAAAGATTTTATCCGGTCATCCGAATGCCAAGAAGCTTTTGAAGAGTGAAGAAATATTTGGAGAACCCGCCGCTTCTCAGCCGACCTGAACCAAAAGAGGAACTTCAAGTCTACTTAGCCGCCACTCCCGTAGCGGTCAGTGCGGTGTTGATCGGGAAGAGAGTCGAACTCAAAGGCCGATATACTATGTCGCCCACGTCTCGTTGATGCCGAGACAAGGTATTCCGGGTTCGAGAAAGTAGCATTCGCCCTAATCACGGTGCAAGAAAACTAAGGCCGTACTTCAAGCTCATCCGATCGTGGTAATCGACCGACCAGCCACTCAAAAAGATATTACACAAACCCGACGTTTCGGGACGGCTGATTTCCTGGCAGTTGAGCTAAGTGAATACGATATAAGTTATCGACCGAGGACGGCGATAAAGGGACAAGCCCTGGCCGACTTCATTGCGAATGCACGGGGCCCGAACATGAGGTTGGAGGAGAAAAGACAATCCAAGAGGTCGGGGCTACGGCCGACCCTATTTGGACAATGAATGTTGACGGCTCAAGCAATTCCGGAGGAAGCGGGGCCGGCCTAATTCTTGTAAGCCCCGAAGGCTTTCTGGTCCAATATGCCCTAAGGTTCAAGTTTCCCGCCTCAAACAATGAGGTGAGTATGAAGCCCTTCTATGGACTTGAGTCAGAAAGCTATAGGCATAAAGCGGTTGAAGGTGCGAGGAGACTCCCAACTCGTGGTCAACCAGGTCAACGAGACTACGAGGCAAAAGACGAAAGGATGATAGCATACTTGGGTCGAGCCCGAGATCTCGATCTCCGAGCTCGAACACTTCGAGATGACTCGAATACCGAGAGAAGAGAATGCCGCGGCGGACTCCTTATCTAGGTTGGCGAAGGCGATCTCCAATATCTCGAGCCGGTCAGATATACATAGAAATATTGGAGAAGCCATCCTTACAAGATGAAAGCATAAAGCACATTGAAGAGGATGGGCCGACCTGGTTGGACCCCATTGTCAACTACTTGGAGAATGACTCTGCTCCCGGGAATCGAGACGAGGCAAGGAAGGTCAAGATCCGATCTTCCAAGTACTCGATGATCGACGGAG
Source organism: Telopea speciosissima (assembly GCF_018873765.1). Lineage (NCBI taxonomy): Eukaryota > Viridiplantae > Streptophyta > Magnoliopsida > Proteales > Proteaceae > Telopea > Telopea speciosissima. The sequence continues at coordinate 133,796 of NC_057926.1, forward strand.
TACTCTACAAAGGCAATCTCGGCCCCTCTTCTCCGATGTCCGGGACCAAAGGGGGCCGAGTATGCATTAGCCGAGGTGCATGAGGGAATATGCGGGAGTCACATGGCGGCCGAGCTCTTGCATACAAGATACTTGGCAAGGATTCTATTGGCCAAGAATGCAAGAAGAGGCCATGAAATACGTGAAGACGTGTGAAAAGTGCCAACTGCTCGCGCCAATCCCAAGCCGACCAAGAACAAAATTAACCTCAATGCCGAGCCCAATCCCATTCGCTATGTGGGGAATGGACATTCTCGGAGATTTCACCCCAAAGATCGGGAAACAGAAAATACGTAGTAGTGGCCATCGATTACTTCACCAAGTGGGTCGAGGCCGAGCCCTGCCACCATCAAGAAGAACATGGAAATTTTTTTCGAGATAAGGTCATCTACCGGTTGGCTACGAAAGTTCTCATCATCGATAATGGCGCGCAATTCAACAACCCGGCCTTCCGAGAATTCTGCGAGCACTTCCACATTGACTTCCGACCCATCTCGGTCGCTCACCCACAAGCACACGGACAAGTAGAAGTGTCCAACCGAACATTACTCGCCGGCATTAAGAGGAGGTTGGATGAGGCCAAGGGGAGATGGGTGGAAGAACTCCCAAGCGTCCTATGGGCATATCGGACGACTGTGAGAACTCCGACCGGGGAGAGTCCATTTCGCCTCGCTTATGGGACCGAAGCCCTCGCACCGGTTGAAGTTATGGCTTCATCATACCGAGTGCTCAACTTCGATGAGAAGACCTATGAAGATGGGCTGCGAGCCAATTTGGACTTCCTCGATGAAGTCCGAGAAAATGCCCTACTCCGAAACGCGGCGTACCAACAGAAGACGGCAAACTACTATGATTCAAGAGTCAAAGAGCGGCATTTTCGTCAAGGGGATCTTGTTCTCAGAAAACTCAGCGCATCTCAGCCGAGGCAACAAGGAAAATTAGCACCAAACTGGGAAGGCCCGTACATAGTCTCCAAGCAAATTCGCCCGGCACATATCGTGGAGACTCCGGGGCAAGAAGGTACCGAGACTGGAACTCGGAAAATTTGAAAAAGTTTTTCAATAATTCAACATGATTGTATTCGGTTTCGAGTTCCGACATTTGATTCAATAAAGTCTTTTCTCCAACACTCAACGTATTGGCAAGCTCCCAAGTCGAAGTCATAAGACCGGTCCTCATGACCAGGCCGACATCAAAGACCGACCCTCATAGGTCGGCAAAGTCATAAGACCGGTCCTCATAGACCAGGCCGACATCAAAGACCGACCTCATAGGTCGGCCAAGTCATAAGACCGGTCCTCATGACCAGGCCGACATCAAAGACCGACCCTCATAGGTCGGCAGCCAAGTCATAAGACCGGTCCTCATAGACCAGGCCGACATCAAGGACCGACCCTCATAGGTCGGCAGCCAAGTCATAAGACCGGTCCCCATAGACCAGGCCGACATCAAAGACCGACCCTCACAGGTTGTCAGCCGGGTCGTAAGACCTGTCCAAATAGACATGGCCGACATCTCAAGGGCCGCCATTTTTATTTGGCCAAGCCTAACAAGGTACAAAACTAAGCCAAGGCATTGGGCTCGGCCAGGAAGGATATTCGGCCATGTGTCCGCGTATGGGGCGAATTAAACAACTAAGGTGAGGATCACATTGACCTCGGCGTTGCATGATTGAAACCGCCGACAACGGGGAACATGGATAAAAAAGAGACGAGTTCCTAAGCTCGGCTAGGGAAACAACTCGGCAGCTCGGCCACAAACAAAATAGAATACACCAAGGAAAAGAATGTTGAGGGCGCCGAGTTCAAATACTTAGACAAATTTTGACAAAAATAAATTGTTTATTCATTGAAAGCCGACTGATCGGCACGGTTACAAAAGAGGCAGCTCGGCCCCACACAAAAAAAAAAAAAAAAAAAAAAAAAAAAAAAAAAAAAAAAATTTTACATCTCCGCCTCCTCGGCGTGGGACTTGGAAGCAGCCTCGGAGGCGTCCGCGGTGTTGGGCTCGGCGGCAGGGTCTTGAGGTCCAGCTACCAGAGGGACGACATCGTGAGCAGTGCCTCAGTGGGTGAGCTTGGGTGACCTCGATCCCCTCCTCATCTCCCATCTCCCTGCAAAAGTCGTCGCATCGTCGTCAAAGCGGGAGAGATTGAGATCGAGACACGCGGCCTTGATCTCGCCACCCGGCTCGGCTCGGCCAGCCTTCAAAACCCTCGGTGAAGGGAGGCTTCCGATCTCGTGGCGGATATTGGCGTACTCCTCCGAGTGGAGATAGTCGCTAATCGCCGCGCTCCGAGCCGTGGCGATTTTCCTTGGCCTTCTCCTTCGCCTCGGCGAGCCGAGACTGCAGGCCCGGACCCTCTCTCTGCCTGGCCACCTCGGCCGAGAGCTCTCCACTCGGCCTCGGCGGTGAGCTTCTCTTGGGTCTCCCGACGCCTCGAACGGCATCACAGGCGTCTGATAAGCCTTCGCTTTGGACGCCCAAGGAATAGTTCTCGGTCAGAGCCGCTCAAGCGGAGCATAGTCTCCAGCTGCTTTGGCGAACCCCTACAAAAAAGCATGAGAACAAAGAATCGGATAAAATACACATATCGATCATAGGCAAGAGCCGACAAGGAAACTTACCATATTGAAGTCTTGAAATAGGGTTGAGAGGAGCTCGGGGTCGGACGGCGCCTCCGGCTTCTCCTTGTCGGCCGGAGCCGATCGGCATCCAACCCTCCTTGGCGTGAGCGGCCGACGCCAAGGCCGAGTCCCGGAAGAGGCGCCAGTCGGCCTCACAGGGACGTTGTTGGCCGAAGCCCTCCCCAGGACGTATCGGGAGATGTTGGTGGGGGAGGCCACGGGCGGAAGGCCGCCACTTGTCAGGTTAACCGAGAGCTTCTGGCGTTTAATGTCTCTCGGCGGGCTCCTCTCGCCTTTTCGGCCTTTCCCCTTTCTCGGAGACACGGCCTGACCCGTGTTCTTCTCGGCCTCCAGGCCGACCACCGCATCCGATGGTCCCGGCATCACCCCCTTTCCCTTGGAGGCCTTGGAGGACTCGCCCCGGGGTTTCTTCTCTGAATTCTTCTTCTTCCTGTCTGCGATGATCTCGGCCCGTAGCCGAGCTGTGTCCATTGGTGGAATGTGGCCGACCACTGCAAGAGAAACCGAAAACATAGGAAACGAGTCAGAAAAGGAAAAGAAAGCCAAGTTAAGTAAAGGGGTCGGCTCGAACAACAACGACAGGCTCGGCAAGGGCTCCTACCCGGGGTCATATGCCAACTCTGGAGAAACCCCTCGTCCTGAAGCTGGAGAACATCGAAGGGCGGACGCTGGGGGATCAGGTCGAGCGAGGTCATCTCGTTCTCGGTCAGGGGTAATACTCTATTGACATAATTCAGATTCATCTCCTTCCACTCGGTTCGGAGAGGGCTGTTGGGAATGGAAGCGAAGAAGAAACGGGGCTTCCAGTATTTGTTGAAGGTCGGCGTGCCGACCAGAAACTTGTGACCGCCTAGAGCCGCGCTCTTCCCTGATCGGCGGCAGAAATAATACCACCCCTTCTCGGGAGACTTCTTCAGGAAGAAGAGCCGAGAGAAAAGCGCCACGCTAGCACCTCGGCCCATCTCGCAGAACAGGGCGTAGAAGCCATAGACGGCCAGCCAGGAGTTCGGCACCGGTGACCGGGAGATAGGTGGAAGTGGTCCAAGATCCGGTCCACCAGCCGAGAACGGAAGCCGAAACCCGTACTTGAAGGGCGTCTCGCATGAGCCACCTCGCCGGGCCCGATGAAGGGCCATCTCCCGGGATTAGGAACTCTGAGTCGTATGTCCTCGGGGATGGCGTAGGTCGTCCTCGATAGTCGAGGTCGGCCTCCGTGATCGTGCTCGAACAAAGTGCCGACACTTCCTTCCTCGGGCTCGGGCGTCGGTAGACGAGCCGACCGAGCCAGCCCCCACCTCGGACGAATCTTCCTCACTTGACTCTTCATCGGATGAGAACGACCCGGAGTTCTCGGCCCGGACTGCGGCCGTAGATTGGGCCGCGTGGTCGACTCCATGGGTAACGGGGCTCGGCCACCTCGGCTCGACGAAGCCCACCACGTCGGGCTCATCGATGTCGAGCCCAACAGTCTATGGTGGGAGAGCGAACGGGGAGTTCTCGGCTTGGACTCGTGCCCTCCGCCGCCTGGCGAGCGCTTCGCCCATAGGACTACTACAAACCGACATGTCTGGCGGAGAAGACTTCCTGGTTGAAGAAGAGCGAGGGAATGAAACGACAGCCGAGTTGATCACGAACGAAGCTTCGGCCGAGTCGATCGAGGACAACCTTGCCGAGAAGTCTACCGAGATCTACCGAGTTGACGGACCCAAACTTGCCGAGAAGTCTACCGAGATCTACCGAGGTGACGGATCCAAACTTGCCGAGAAGTCAATAACTTAAAGAAGTGAAGAATGAATAGTTAGGAGTCACCTATTTATAATCCTTGGGTCCTACTGATCCAACGGTCGACCAGAGCTCAACATGATCCAACGGCCCAGATCAAAGGACGTTTCGAATTCCCGAGCCCGCCATAATGACTGCTGACGTGACACTGACGCCCAACCGTCAGATCGTGCAGCGTCAAATCCGGAGCAGTAAATAATCTCGGCTCAACCGCAAGATTCTTCCCGACAAGCGCCCCGGGGAATTTCACTCATCAGCGCCGAGCCGACACCTGATGAGTGGGGGGGGCCTGTGATGAGGCATAAAACACCCCACCTATCGGAGGCTGCCACGTGGCCGACCCGACCTCAGTCCGAGAACCGAGTTGGGCCGAGCAGGAAATTGGGCCGACTCCATATCCGATAAGTCACCTGACAAAGCCTGGTTTGTGCGAGCTTTCCTGCGACTGAGGCCGAGATTATACGGGTCAGCCAGGGACTCCTAGCCGACCTCATGGCCGAGACCAACCTCCTCTCGGACCGACCTCCATGGCCGACCCCACGGGCCGACCTCGTAGGCCGAGCCCTCCTCCATGGCAGACTCCCATAGCACCCCACCGGGGATCTCCGGGCCACGTCAGCACATCCCGAGAATCACGGGATAAGGACCGAGCCACGATCCCAGCGCAACACAGAATCACACTCTACATGGACTCTTACCTTAATAAGAGTCTGACCCCGAAAATAACTCTCCACTCCGCTCTACGCGAGAGAACCTTCCGAAAGAAGGACTCCTACCATACTAGGACTCTCCCACCGTCTCATCTCCTACTTACTCTATAAATACCCAGGTATGGAGCTCTATTCCACATCTCACTTTTACTAGCAGTTACGCTGTCGCGTTGAAGACCTGACTTGAGCATCGGAGAGTCCTAGGCCGGAGCCACACCGGCCCTCTTGCGCTCATTGCTTGGTTTTTGCAGGTTCATCCGCGGGCGAACCGAGTACCGGAGGTTTTCACACGCAACACATATCATCTTAATAAAGAAAATAAATATCTCATTTATCCTACTAGACCCAAGATCTGGCTGGTTCTTGGTTTGGGTTTTTGATTGGATTTGGCCTGGTCCATGGAAGCGCCGCTGCATCAATTCCCTTGGTGTGGAGAAAACTCATCCTCGAGGTATGTAATACGGGAGAATTAGAACCACTCAATCTGCATCCACAATCATCGGCTTTGATGGGGCGATGATCCAGCACATCTCACGATCAACCATCACAATCTCTTGACGATCATTGTCAAATGATATCTTTACGATTGGAATCTGATTGTGGGGCGTCACATTTGCAATCGGACCGTTGATCAATTCATCCTCTTTAATCTTGATCTTCACTTTCGTTGTCCACCTTTTCTGCCACCTCTGATCCATCCTCTGAAGTTTCTATCATGCTCAGCACCTCATCATAGAATCGGTCGGTATTTTCAAACAATCTTTCGACAACCTATCCTAAGATCAAGAAGAAGATCAAGAAGCGGTTTGGAGATCATGAAGTCTTGTTTATAGACTTTCTTGGAGCATACGGATTTCATCCATAATTGAACGGAACGAATCGTATGGATCAACCTCCATTATGTAGCCTCAGGTTCGACTCTGATACCAATTGATGCAATCCCGGGGTTCGAAAACCCCCTGTTTCAGATCGCTATGGGCCCACCAACCGAATGGATCTCAACTGAATTAAACAAGGTAAGTGTCAATTTCATAATTTCATAGCACAATGAGGAGTTTATTTGATAAAACAAGTAGGTGGCTGGGGCTGATAAGTAATTGTGGGTTTGGTGAATGTGACTTGTGTCTAATGGGACACAGGCCAGCTTTATTTATAATATGGAGAACAATCTAGAACGAGTACAAGACCAAAATACCCTTATAACACAATTCTATCCTTGTACCTATATTACAACAGTAATTAACCTTGAAAGATAAGGGATCCATCATCCATCTGATATTTTGATGTGGTGAGGACTAAGATAGAATTAATTCTACAAAGGCAAGGGCATAATTGTAAATTTAGTGAAGAATGTCTTCTTCAACCATGATGGAACTTCAATGCTCAAGCTAGCGGTAACCTTCCTTCGATTTGGTAGGTACAACTCACACCATAAGAGTCTAATCCAAGAGATATTTTAGGATTAAACTCATAACTTCTATCCCTATCGTCCCTATCGAATGCAAGTGATAGCAGACCAACAGATTTCAAAATAAATTAATATTTTATTCTGCAATTCAGTTCCAACGGGAGAACAAGAACCAGAACTGAATTTGACTTGGGAACTCTCTATTCCAGCAAGGCTTCGGGCAGGGATTTTACCGGTAGGGTTGCCCCTAGGATATGCATCAACAAACCAATCTTGAGGAGGAAAGAGCTGGAGAAGAGGGAGGTCGAACTCAAACTTTGTGACTGAAAAACAGTAACAGGAGGAAAAATACAAGATAGAAGATGAAAGGAGAAGAGGAAGAATAGAAGTAACTGGAAGAAGGAAGAGAATGAGGAAGGATAAAAACGATGAAGAAAAAAAAAAGAATAAGAATGGGCAGGACTTACCAGGAATAGGATTCGACAGAGTCGAGCAAGGAGAGGAGAAGAGAGGGAGAGAGAAGAGAGAGAGGGAGGAAGGCGCACAAGCACAGGCCACACAGGCACTCAAACAAAACCCAATTTATTTCCGTTATAAAATCTGAAAACTCCATTGTAGTTACAGCATATATAAGAAATTAAAACTCCTAAAATTAGAAACCAACTCCAAACAGGAAACTAAAAGAAACTAGGAAACTACTACCTCCCTATGTAGTTATCTCCTACCAAAGAAAATAAAATAAATAGAAGATAACATATCATCTCTTATTTATCCTACTAGACCCAACCAGACTTGGATCCAGTTCTTGTCTGTTTTTTTTTATCAGATTTGTCCGGTCCATGGAAGCACTACTGCATCAGCCACTGCATCAGGATATAGTTGTCATGGCATCTAGGTGACCCAAGGTGTTGGCCCCGCCTATAAGCAAGGCAAAACCAACAAGGCCACCAATGCGACCAACTCCCCTGGACGCTTTGACAACTAAGCATCAGGATAGGAATACAGTGATGGTCCCTCTTTTCGAATTCCACTTGTAACATGTAAATGAAAATATATAGCTTTGGGTTTCTCTATGTCACAAGGAAAATCATGCAGTGCTACCCCATGATATAAGCGTCTTTTATTTTCCCACTCAAGCCCATATCAATCCTGAATAAAGAAGAAAATGAAAAAAAATGGTCAACAGATTTCTTTTAGTATCTCCTTCTAGCTTTTAGAGATTAGGATTCAGGATCAGTTCCATATCGACCAATCCCAGCCAGTGTGGGAATGAAGAGATCTAAGCTTACACTATCCCGATACAACTCATACATGATCAGCCTTGGCTGATCCGTACACAGATTAGCCAATTTGGCGAGTCTGATACCGATACTTGAAACCATGACCTGCTTAGATGGTTAAATGAAGCTGGTGACTCCTGTGATGCTGGCCATGCCCATTTGATCTTATGTAAATTTAGACAATACCTGGCTACTTGAACCCATGCAGAGCCTTACTCAGAATGATAAATTGTTGGTTTGAATCCCAACAACCTGCCCCCCTCCTTCCCCCACACCCCCCCACCAAAAAAAAAGAAAAAAAGAGAAAGAAGTCTTGTTGGTCCTGGACCCTTTGTGAAGTGGAAAACGACATGGACATTGTGAACCGTTTTTTTCTCGTTTTCATGGTCCCCCAATCCAATTTCCTTTTCCACACCATGTGGGTCCGGTCTGCTGCAGTTTCTAAAATCTGGCATGGTTTCTGCAATTGCCCATAGGATCTGTTTGGTTAGAAGTGGGTTTATATAAAATAAAATCAACTATACACCCTTCGTGTGTATGTAGGCTATGGCCTATATATGTAGTAGTTATACTATATTGCTCTTTCAGCGGTAATAAAAAAATATTGGGGGTGGGGGATAAACTAACTTTTTTTCACTCGACTTCCAATCAAACATCCCGATTGAAAAGTTGCCTTTTCATTGTATGTCACTTCAACTTACCAATAAAGAATTTATTTTTCACTTCACTTCACTTCACTTCCCTCGGCATCTCTTCTAACCGAACTGGACCATGGAGAATACTTCTTTTGGAAATGTTCTGCTGATATTGTGATTAGCTCCCATGGGTCCTCTGCTTGTTTTGGACTTTTTGGTTTGTTGACTGACTTTACACAGCTAGAAGAAGAAAGAGGAATCAAGCATGAGTAATATAAAAGCCATTCCTTTAATTAAAAAAAACAGAATTCCATTTCTGGGGTTTCTTTCTGAGAAAGTTATGCTTCCCTAAGATCTTGACTTTTAAAGATGTCAACTTAGCTTTTAATAAAAGTGTTGGAATTGAATTTTCTTATTATAATGAAAAATCTGCTTCAATTTCACACTTTCTCTGTTGATGGATTAAACAGTTTCACATGGTTGAAGCTACTTATCGAGTAAAAGAGGCCAGAAAGCAATTGTATAGTGAGACTGGAAGACATCCAGATAATGAAGAAGTAGCAGAGGCTGCGGGATTGTCTATGAAGAGGTTAACAGCTGTGCTGCTAACGCCCAAAGCTCCTAGGTCTCTTGACCAGAAGACTGGGATGAATCAGGATCTAAAACTTTCAGTATGTCCTGTTTCTGTTTCACAAATATATCTATCAAGGGTTCTCCCACTCTGATTAGTTCATTTGTTTATGAGTGCTCTCTCTTGGTTTTCAGGAAGTTATTGCAGATCCAAATGCAGAAACATCGGAGGATTTGTTAATCAAGCAATTCATGAAGCAAGATTTGGAGAAGGTGCTAGACAGTATCAATCCAAGGGAGAAACAGGTGATTAGATGGAGATTTGGACTGGAAGATGGAAGGATGAAGACACTGCAAGAGATTGGGGAGTTGATGGGTGTTAGCAGAGAGAGGATCCGGCAGATAGAGTCATGTGCCTTCAGGAAGCTAAAGAATAAGAAAAGAACTATACATTTGCAGCAGTATTTGGTTTCTTAAGCCCCACAGGGTGCTTGGAGGTTTAATTTCCTTTTCCTTGTTGACTGTTGTACCCAGTAGTGGCAATATATCTGTCCATTCCTTTCTCTTTGAATCTCCCCCCCCTTCCCCTTTTTGGATTATAATAATGCACATTGAATTTATTCAGTATAAAAAGTCAGCTGTGCAGAGAATTTAAAATATGAGTCAGTATTTTTTTTTTGTTTTTTTAACAAATACCAAAAGGCAACTAACTACATGCTACTTTGATGAGGACAAAGGATTGGAATCCTAATTTTTCATCCAACGTTATTCCTTGGTTGAAGAAAGAGAAAACTCTTCAGCCGTTGTGTCTTCTTGGTTGGAATGGCTCTCTGGACAAAGCTGAGGATGTCGTGTGACTGTTGGCTGGCTACCTTCGTACAGTCCTTAAGTGCACCCGATGCAAAGCCAGAAATGCAATTAGCCGGTAACCTAATAACATCAGGGCCATGATGGCGACATCCACCCATAAGTGGTTCAATCCCACGGATTTAACGGCGGGGAAATCTATTACTCGGCACAAGGTTCCGTTTGAGCACTCATAGTAGTCATCCTCTTTGTACTGAACCCCAAGAAGCAGCTTGTAACAATAAAAGCTGTAGCTCAAGTACTTCAACCAGACAATGAAGGTTGGGATTTGTTGTACGTAGTAGCCCCCAGCAATTAGAAAAACAAGGGTAGTGACAGAAGCCAAGGTGGTAGCCTGCTTGACATCCATGAGGATAGCTCCAAATGCAAGTCCGAGGCTCTGAGAGACAAGGACACTATATAGAACGACCAGCCAGGAGAGGATGAATGTGGTTGGGTCAGGCTTAAGGCCACCCATCCAGTAGATTATGAAGACGAAGGTGGTGGGGAGGGCAAGTTCCATTGGCAGGTCTCCTGCAGTCCTGGCTAGGAAGTACGAGGAGAGGCGGTACATGCCAGATGAGCGCTCCTTGATTAGCATTGATCGTTCTTGGGGAAATGTGAAGACAGCATTATAGAGTGGGAAGAAGCCCCAGAATACTGAGAAGAAGAAGAGCAGGGCAATCTGCAATCAAGAGCAAAACGAATGTGACTTCGGTACGTTAGGATGTTACCAAAACAAATTCATTTAAAACATTGAAGCAGTACTGTCTAATTATCATCTGAACTATATATATATATATATATATATATATATATGCATATATTCTTTTTTATGTTTAAGAAATCAATCCTTACTCGGTCTTGGATGTGAGATGTTGGGGTCTGCCACCACAGTAGACCAGCAAGCACAGCAGCGCTGACAACTTGGAAGATTCTTAGCCTGTTGAAGGCTTCATACCTCCGTTCCTTTAATCCTCTCCTTAGTAGGACCTTAAATTGCTGCCACCAGCTTGTGCTCCATTGCTCTTTCTTCCCTGCATGCATCATTGTGCAAAAAAGGACTGAGATCGATCGAAAGAAAACTGCCAACGATGAATGACTGTTTCATTAGAAGATAATAAATTACGACAATGCCTATGTGTATCACATTAAGCAGCAAAATACAGGTCTTGGTGGCAAGCTAACTAATATGAGCAGATTTCTACTTAGTTTCTATAGCAGTGAGGTGAGGATTCTAAACTAAATTTACAAAGGTCAGTAGTAATGTAATCTCATGTTTCTGTTCCTTGAGCAACAATGTATGTTGCTGCATCTAAGTGGCATGACACTGGGCTTAATGACTGATTGTTACTTTTTGGAATACTTACTTGCAGATGCATCTCTGTTGCAACTATAGTTATTGATGTCCAAACTGCAAAGCTCTGCCTTCAACCTTGTAGCAATATTCTTGTCATAAGCAGAGATGAGAGCCTCCCTCACTGATTTCTGCTCTTGTTCAGCACTACCCTGAAGTTCACCTTGGTCGCTGATGTGCTTTGAATCAGGTGCAATCCCTGCAGTTTTTGCAGCTCATCATGAGTTACAAAGAAAACATTTATGATTGTTTTCTAGAAAATGCAGAGGCTTTATCATCTCTTTTAAGTCCTACAGGAGATGGTAGTGTTGGATTTAATAGCTCGGTGCTGCAGAAAACAACAGGGTAGATTAATTTCTTCCATTGTTAATCAATTAGGTCAATTACTTCAAATGCTTCAAGTTGATGGATGACATTAGGTTTAATCAGGTGCCTTACCCCAAGCCCCAATGGGTAGGTTAGTTGGCAAGGACCAACACCTCACAATTCCTTGGGCCCTACCCCTCACCCCCTCCCAACCCCCCTAAAAAAAAAAAATGAGAAAAAGAAAAAGAAAGAAGGTGTCTGAATCTTCCATGGGAAACATGGATGGTCATTTTCTGAACTAGTGTAGTTGTGGCCTTAATGTGGGGACTTCCATTATGCTCCATTAGTTTCTACTCTCTGGTGGAAATGTATGAAGTACAATTATAACCACCACTTCCACTCTATAGGCCGTGCAAGACTCTCTCTCTCTCTCAGCAGTCATCTCCCTTTCAAAAAGAAGACCAAGAAAGAGATGAGAGAAAGCTCCCCATTCCCCCCTCTTTGCTCTCTCTGAAAGTTCTTTTTATTAAAAAGTTCAATATTATGGCACTAAGATTTTGTTAGTGATCGATCGACTAAAGAAATTAATTAGGAAAGGGAAAGGGAAAGGGAAAGGGATTCTAGATTAGGTTAGATATTGATATCAGCAGCTCATACCATTGGCAAGGTCAAGTAGGAGATCTGCGGGGTTGACAGTGACAGATGTGGAGAAGCCAATTGAGGAAAAGTAGTCCAAGGCAGCTGATGCAGGGCCATGGTAGATGGGGCAACCTTCAGAGAGCAAGACCAACTTGTCAAACATGTGGTACAATCGGCTTGAGGGCTGGTGAATGGTGGTGACCACGGTGCGCCCACCGCTGGCAAGTTGCTTGACTGTGGTCATGATCCTCAGAGCCGTGGTTGAGTCCAAACCTGAAGTGGGTTCATCCAGTAATAGAAGACTTGGGTTGACCAGCATTTCTTGACCAATACTCACCCTCTTCTTCTCACCACCTGATATCCCTCTAAATAGTGGACCTCCTATCATGCTGTTCCTGCACCGGCTAAGTCCCAATTCAGTGATCACTTCCTCTGCGTGCTGTACTTTCTCATCCCTTGTCAAGGTGCCTGGCAATCTTAGTAATGCTGTGAATACCAATGTCTCAGTCACAGTGAGATGTGGGTACAGTACATCGTCCTGTGCCACGAATCCTGTCCGTCGTTGGATGGTGCCTGAGAATGGCTGTCCGTTGTATGTGATCTTACCTGAGAGTTTCCGGCCTGTTAGGCGACCTCCAAGGGCCGTAAGGAGGGTGGTCTTACCGCTGCCCGATGGACCCAGCATCGCCAAGATCTCTCCTGGACAAACCATGCCTGTTATCCCCTTGAGTATGGTCTTCTCTTTGCTGCTCCATGTGCCATCCCAGCAACATCCCTTCTGCTCCAGACTTACTTTATATCCCACTTCTTCAAACTGCATAGCAAACAACCATATATATCCATAAATCTATCTGTCTATATGTAAAACTTGCTAATATACACATTCAGAGTACTGGATAGACAATAGTAGTACTAGCTAGTAGTAACAAAGGTTATTATTAGAGCAAATGATCGATCGATCAGTACCAGTGATTCAGGAAAAAAAAAAAAAAAGGAAAAAGAGGAGCTAGGAAGCTTGCTAGTGACCTTCAATGTTATAGGAAACAGAGTGGGCCGTACAACGGATTGTGGATTAATGGAGGGAACAGGGGGGTATGGGACGACCGTCGTGTTGTGTGGCTCAGACAGCTTGGGAAGAGTTCCCATGTCTTGTTGATGATGATGAGGAGGAGGAGGAGGAGGAGGATGATTCTCTTGCATGGAGGGCTGGTGGTCTAAGGGCATGACACAAGAGAATTGATGAAGCTGCAGCAGGTAGATAGGAGGATGAGGAGAGAGGTTCGAAGGGTGTGTGTGTGTGTCTGTCTGTAATATAATTTCTGTTTGGATTTCCTTCAGTTTCCTAAGGTGAATGGAAGGAAGGACCCATACATATATAATACTTAGTAGTAGGAGAGAGAGAGAGAGAGAGATCAGAGAGGAAATTGAGGATTTCCTATTTATGCCTTATCAGCCTCCGGGAATGATGTCTACTCCTAGCCTCCTCCCATGGTGGGGGTCCCACTCCCACATTCTTTAACTTTAGTCTAACACTGACCACTAATAAGTAAGAAATTTATTCTAATCTAATCTATATTATCATTATTCGTATAATAATAGGAATGAGAGCTGTGAGGATTGTTGGGCTACACACTGAATCAGTGATATCCTTTTCTTTCTATTTCTTCTTCTGAAATTTTTGGTGGAAGACAAGGCAAGGCATGGCATAGCGTAGCAGTGTAGTCAATTTCTTTGATATCCTAAAAAAAAAAAAAAAAAAAAAACCAAAGGGTGACTATAGCAGAGGCATGGAGTATCTCTTCTTTTCCTTTTTCTCTTTTTCAGATGATCATTCTCTTAAAACTGTTTGATGACTGTTCATTCTTTTTGACTCTCTCTATTATTAGTATTAGGCTATTAGCATCAAAAGAAAAGAAAACAATACTAATAATAATAATAATAATAATCTTGTTTGGGAAGGGGGTGGTGAGCTTTCTTTGTGTTCTATGTATGAAACCATCTCATTAATTGGTGGTCAATTGTTCTCTTCTGCTTCTTTTTTTTTTTTTTTTTTTTTTTGTTTATAAAAAAGGAAAAAGGAAAAAGGAAAAAAGAAGAAAAAAAAAGGAATATTAAAGACGTAACCTTTGGCTTTTATGGTTACGAGCTAGGCAGGCGTCGGATTCTTAGATGCTTCAAATGGATGATTATACTCTGATTTTGGACTTTCTTTTAGACATTCGTATCGCCCAAATATTCGATAACAGTTAAAAAATATATTGTAGCATGGAACTAAAGCAGTAGTTGAAGATGCAAAGAGTAAAGTTGTTGTTAAAAGCATATATTAATTGGGTATTAAAATTCTTTCTTCCCTCCTTCTTTCTTTCTTCTTTATGATCACTAATTTTTTTTTTAATGATTATTATTATTAATCATTAAACTGAAGAGAGGGGAAAGAAGAGGAAATGATTAATTAAAGGCCAACCCAACCCAAACCATTGATTCCAATTTCTGCTTCTGCATGCCCCCTTTTTACTAGCTAGTGTTTTGGAGAGGGGGCTGGATGAGGTAGCCTCCTTCGTGGGGCTTTCTTAGAAGACTTTGCTCTTTTGGTGGAACCCTCCATTCACCCTGTGTGGGGTTGGCCGGCCGGTGACCTTTTTTTCTGCGCTTCCTGACTTTGGGAATGGTTTTATTGTTTTTTCTTTCTTTATTTGTTTGTTGGATTGGGTTTCTACTTGGCTACAAGTGCATCGTGACTTCCTGTTGTGGTTGCTTTTCTTTACTTTTCTTTTTCTTTTCTTCAGGAGATGTTTTTCTGTTTTTGAAACCAGAATACAGATAACTTTTTATTAAAAAAAATGGACTAACAAGAAGACATTTTCCAAAACATACCTTTACTAATTACTAATCAGTAATCAACTTTATGAACTATGGGAAATCGATGGTGTACCTGTAAGCTAGCGCCCACTTGTGTCTCTCTTTTTCCCCTTTGAAATGACCCTATCCCTCTCGTATGATACCTCAAGACCTCATCCACAGCCGCATTGGTGGACTGGAGCCTGATCACATTCTTGTCCAAGGCCAGTCATTTGGAATCCACTTTTCTTTGGGCTGAGGAATGGATTCCATTTGGTTGGCCTTGGACGTATGAGATCCGATCCATTCTTGTATGAGAATGTGATACGACCTCTCATTGGTGTCATCCGCTAATTTACTGCATACAGGCAGTATGTGTATCCCTATCTCATAAACCATATATGGTAACTTCTCAACAAAAACACCCGTTCCCATTTCTTTGTTCTCCATTTTTTGTATTGATTTCAGTTTTCCTTACTTTGGTTTTGTTGGATCCATACAATCAATCACATTAAGTTGGGATAAGGTTAAGTTGATTGGTGTTGTAGTATCCCAGCCTTCCTCTTTAATCCTTAACCCTTCAAGTACCTTTTTCTTAACTGACTTATATACTGAAATTAAAACTGTAGCTTAATTTCCTCAGGTTTGTTTGTGTAGTTCTTGTTCTGGGGTGTAGGGGTTTTCTAATTAAAGTTGATTTTGTGTGTGTGTGTGTGTGTGTGTGTGGGAGGATGGACCCATACAGGATTTTGTCCTTATTGAGCTTATGGAGTTAAGAGATAGCCACGTGGCAAGCACTCCTGTGATCAGTGCGCTGTCCTTTATATTATTTTTTGATGACGTTGACACCCTCGATCCACAAAATCATTGGCAGCAGCAGCAGCAGATGGATGTGGAGGGCCCCACTTTCCACTCAGTCCCCAATTCCTTGTTTTTTTTTTATTTTAATTTTAAATTTTATCTTTTGTCTATTATGATGTTATTGTTGATGAGCTTTTCAACCTTCTTCTATTCTTTCAGTTGTTGATCTTAAATCATATCATCCTAATTTTTTATTTAGAAATCTTTTATTTTATTCTAAGACCAATATACTGCTGTATGTTAAATGTCAAAGAATATTCCTTAAATCTGAATCATTTATTCATATATATATATATATATAAAAGGTGAATGTTCTTCGCACCTAAATATATATGGGTATATCACTTAGGGGGCAGAGTGGTCATTGCACCCATCCTCATGTGCTTGGGTACAGTCTATGCTACGGCACAAAGAACAATACTCTTTCTCTTTCTCTCTCTATCTCTCTCTCTCTCTCTATATATATATATATAAAGTGGCAGCGAGCGATTCCAATTCCAAACATCAATGGAAAGGGATGGTTAACCATGCAAACCAAAAAAAAGCAACTTCTTAGAAAATATAAGTAACCCATGATGATCACATGAACGGCCAGGAACACTGATGTAACTAATTAAGTAGTTTCTCTCTCGAGAAAGAGAAAGAGAAAGAGAAGTGAATATTTATACATATATATATATGATGAGATGCCGTTGTGAAGTGCTCTCCACTAGCTATGTTCTCCATTTGGTGATCATCAGCCAGTACATATACTGTTCCTCCAACAGAATTTTTATTTATTAATTTTTCTTTTGATAAAATAAATAAGAAGGGAGGGGGGGGGGGGGAGGGGTGGAGGGCGGTTTAGAGATCATCTATATTAATCTTAATTTGCCATTACAGTTCGATCAACTTATTAAAGAAAAACTGGGAAGGAGGCAATGTTTCTTGTGTCGTCATATCCAATATTTATGTTAATATATATAAAGGGCTAGAATTCCTTCCTTAAAAACATTATGTAATACATAGTTTTCACCTTTTTGAATGATTGCGAACACACATTTTTATATATATATATATATATATATATATATATAGATGTACAGGAGTGTGTGTGTGTGAGAGAGAGAGAGAGATAAGAGTAGAATCCGCACACTTATATTGTGTGGGTGAATCTCCGCCATGTTGCATCGCACCGTTATTGTGGAGTGGGGAATGGGGATGGGTTTTCATATATACTTCATAGGATCGAAAAGAATCATAAAATGTGGAAATTCCACTTTCTTTGATGGAGACAACTGCCGAACCGGATGCCTTAATATTACTTAACCATTAATTACATTATCTTTCTTCTATCGAACCGGAAAAATGGCACTACAAAGAAAGAAAGAAAAAAAGAAAGAAAGATGAAGATGATGATGACGACAATGATGATGAGCGATAAAGAATAACGCTAACATTAAAAAAATAGAAATATACTTGTAAAGGCATGAAAAGTTGCATGCTTTTAAAGATGAATGATAGTATTAAATTAATTAATTAAAACAAATAAAAAAATAAAAAAACAGAAAAGGAAAAGAGTGAGGAAGAAAACAAAATGAAACCTATATGTAGGAAAGATGTATTTTGGTTGTTATGCAATTTCATTAATTAGGTTGTTAATTATCATCATTATCTCCCTTTGATGCAAATGCAACACAACTCAGACTGTCTGCCTACACTTGTAATGATTGTTAGTTATAAACCTTTTCATCTCTCTCTCATAGTCACAGTAGTAGATAGCAAGTGCAGCTAGATTCCAAAATTCCAACCCCATATAGTCTGTTTAGTTGATGAGTTGGGTCGAGAAATGCATGCCCATCATGGATCCGACCCACCCAAAAATAAATCTAATTAGCTAGGTTCTAGTTTGATTCAGCAGTCTCTGATTGGTTAAACTAATAATTTTCTGGTTGGACCAAAATTGACTGAGACTCAAACCTATAACCGGCTCTCATAAAACCCGGACACATGGCTTCAATTTAATTCAATTCAATTCAATCTAAATCAAAGCAGAGATTTAGATTTAGATTTAGATTTAGAGTTAGATTTAGATTTAGATTTAGATTGTTTGGGTGTGAGGTGGGTCCAATAATAAATGAGAACACAGAAAAATGAAGAAGAAGATATGCCATATCTTTCTTTTGAAATTTATTCTCTTATAATTCTTGTGTGAGGCAGAGGCAGAGGCATAGACTCATGCATGCGCCTTTACCATTTTTGGAAAAAAAAAGGGTTCTAAAAAACCAAGAGAAAAAAAAGGTGATGATTCCTTTGACAGTAAGCAGTAAATGGGGCGGGGTAAGGCTAATAAGAAATGGCTTCCCCACGTGGTGGTGTTGGTGTTGGTGTTGGTGGTGTGTTCGTCATCAATGAGTTTTTATACAAATGTGATGGATACCATCCAAGCCAGACCACCTACTGGATGGATGGAAAGGTGTGTGTTTTGTGATCGTGTTTATATATATTCTTTATGATTATCTTTTTGCAGCTTTTAACTTACACGGGCACATGTAAGACTATGATCGATCTAGGCATAAGCTTTTTTGTTTTTGTTTGTTTTTTTTTCCTGTCACGTGACAGATCAGTTGGCCCTCAAACTTCATCATTGATATATTATTGTTGACAGCATTGGTGACGAATTTCAGGTCAATCAAAAGCATGTATACACCAGTGATCCATGTGGCAAAAATAGCATTCCTCTGTGTTAAGATTCCTCCTATAATGGGAAAAAGTACACCAACTAATTAACATGGGACCAGAGTTAGAAGGACCCAATTTTGCTTGGAGGGGACTACTCGATCATAACGCTACATATATATATATATATATATAAAGGTCACATGTAAAATTTGTGGGATCGATCATAAGCTAAATTATTGTATACTACCCAATTAATGTGGGACTAAACTCTTCTCTCATTTCTGATGATCATAAAACACATTCATTGTATTATCAATACATGGAAGTACTTGATGAGACAATTTTCAACGGTTATACATATGTCAAATTTGCAAATGCCAATTGCAACAATATGGGCCTCCCATTTATAAAGCACACCTCCTCATTTCCTCAACAGATGCTTGAAAATGGTCTTAGAGAGTGAGATACGAAATCTAATTACAACAACAACAACTCAGCCTTATCTCAACCAAGGTTCAAAATCTCGTTAAATTTTGACGATATTTCGAGCTGTCCGAGATATGATACCAATCCGAAATGGAAAAATATCATATTTCGACGATATCTCGTGAAATATCGACGAAATATCGTGGACTCACGATATATCGCGAGATATTGAAAAAGTCATTAAAAGTGTCACGTGCAATATTTCGAATATTTCGGTCATCTCGTTTCAGAAATTTTGGAAATCTCGGTAATTTCGGTAATCTCGTTTTGAAAATTTCAGAAATCTCGGTATTTTTGGTATTTTACACCCACAGAAAAATACCATATTTCAAAGAAATTTCGACGAAATTTCGGTATCTCAAAAATTTCGGTCAGACCGAAACACCGAAACGAAACGATATTTAGTACCATGATCTCAACTGAATAGGGTTGTCTACATGGATACTTTCAAAACAAAGTAAAGAAAACTGAGATCCACAAAAAGGGAAAGGAAAGCAAGAAGAATGAAGAATTAATAAAAATGAAGAAATGAGATAATAAAAAAAATTTTGAGAAATGAAAAATGAAAAATGAGAGTAAGAGGATAACCTAAAAAATCAGGAAAATCTCATCTACATGGTGTGGACGACGTTGATCCTTGCCCTCCAATAAGCTCTATCTGAAGAGGTCATACTTGGCATAAGACCCAAATTATGTACGCCATTCTTCACAACCTCACCTATGGTCATTTTAGGCCTACCTTAACTCTTTTAGCTTATTCAATCGGAATCAGATCACTCCTCTTTATTGGGACATCCATTGGCCTCTGTTGCACATGATCAAACAACCTCAGTTGACATTCTTCTGAGCTTGTCGCTGATCGTGGCAACTCCCACATTAGCTTTAATACGTTCGTTCCTCACTTTATCTTTCCTAGTTTTGCCGCACATTCATCTTAACATCTTCAACTTTGCAACACATAGTTTCACTATATAACACTTCTTAACTGCCTAACATTCTGCCCCATACATCATAGATGGTTGGATAACAGTCCTGTAAAACTTTTCTTTAAGCTTTAAAGGAATGTGTCGGTCACACAGTACTCCGGTCGCACCTCTCTACTTCATCATCCCACTTTAATTCTTTGTGAAACATCATCATCTATTATACCTTTTTGTATATGATAGATCCCATATATTTGAAATAGTCATTTGACGGTATCTCTCTTTCCTTAATTTTCACCATGTCATCATCGATTATAGTATGATTAAAGTTACACATCATATACTCCATCTTTGATCTACTAATCTTAAATCCTCTTGTTTCTAAGATCGATCTCCACATCGCTAACTTAGTATTAATCCTTACTTTTGTCTCATCCACTAAAATGATATTATTGGCAAAAAGCTTACACTACGGTACCTCATCTTGAATATTCTTAATTAATTCATCCATGATAAATGTAAACAAATAAGAACTTGGGGTTTAGGACTAATCCAAGGGAGTGAGATACGGAATCTAATTATACATAATTAAATGATGATGTTAACAACATATGGCTCCCACAGTTTCAGTTGAAAGTTGAAACCCTTCCGTCTTTTGCTTAATGGGAATCCAACTCCCCGAATGACAATCAGAAGATAGACTTTGGGTCACGTGGAAAAAGTTTAAAAAGACCCTCATGGCCAGCCCACTAGTGGGGAGGGGGGGGGGGGGGACGTGGAGGAGTATGACTATGAGATGTCGGCAAATGAAGGACCTATATGTATTTATATATATATATTCTTGAATCTGAGTGAGTCCCAGACACCAAACCCCACAATCCCATGCGTATATCCTCTTGTTTCTCTCTCATTTGGTGTGATCCCCAGGCCACACTCATGAAGTGACCCCTCTCTCTCTCTCTCTCTCTCTCTCTCTCTCACAGTCTTTCTATACGATATTATCTCGTCCACCTCATGTGTATATGAAATCGATTTTTTGTGCCTTCCGGAAACAAACCAATCGTTTGATGGACTACCATTGTCTCATGTACGGCAACTCGGCACCTAAAAATGCTCAGAG
Source organism: Telopea speciosissima (assembly GCF_018873765.1). Lineage (NCBI taxonomy): Eukaryota > Viridiplantae > Streptophyta > Magnoliopsida > Proteales > Proteaceae > Telopea > Telopea speciosissima. The sequence goes on from NC_057926.1 coordinate 154,905, forward strand.
GCCCCAACCTGAATCCCTATCTCCTAGGAAACTGACACCTCATGCAGTCGAAAACTCGAAATAGATTCCCATTGACCTCTTGATGGTAATTAAACCTAAACAAAATCTTCGCGATATCCTCCATGATTGTTACTTAACCATAAGTTCATGTTGGTGAATGGTGACTCTATTGTCGCTGTAATCAAAGAAACAAAACGCAATACGTTATATGCATCAAATGGAGGTTATGGTCCCCACCCTCACTTCCATAGTGAATATGACGGCTAGATCTAGTTTTAGCATTCATAATATCTGTTAGTAAAATTACGTTTAAAACGAACTCCGTTTTAAATGCGTTTCCGTTTGTTATCGTTTTAAAAATATTTTGTCGCCAAATATATGGGAATAAAGGCAAACGATGAGTATTCCTGTTTTAAACGTGTTTAAAACATGTTTCTATTTTTTTTGGTGTTTTTTAAGACATTAGATTACGAATTACTTAATTGATCATATTTCTCTCTCCTGAACTCTGATCGACCTGATTCTTTCACCAACGTAAAGATGACATGAAGGGCTACATTTCAAATAAAAGTTCCTCAATTTATATGAGAATAGTGTCGTTTTTTTTGTTCCTCCTTTTTTTTAAAAAAATATAAACGTTTAAAATCCGTACTGGCCGTTTTCCATCTTTTACAGTTCTCTGTTTTTTTGATCATCTGTTTGTAATTTTTTACCGTTTAAACCCGTACCATGGGACTCCGTTTTTTTACTATTCCCATTTTTGCTAACTATGCTCATGGCCATCAAATCCTTAAGGTGATAAAACCCTAATTCTTATTAGAATTGCCCCAATAACGCAGCGGATTCGAATCGGGGTGACAATTTTTTTGTTTAGATCGATTGAAGAGAACAAAATAAAATTCACAAGAGGAAAAAATCTTTGGATACTTTAGAGCCACAAGCGAAGCTCCTCCCCTAGATAATAGCTGTTCTACGACTTGAGCAAAAGATGTGATTGAATTGCTCAACTCTTTGAAGCTTTCAATCCCACACAATATAATAGAAGATCACCAAAAAACACAAGGGTTTCAAAAAACCCTAGTTTTCTTAAACCACACACACACAAGAGAGAGAGGGGAAGGCTCCAAAAACGTGGAGCCTTCTCCCTTCTCCTCCTTTTATATATAAAACCCTCTTTTCGGGTTGTTGGCTTGTGCAAATCTAGTTTCCTAAAAGTTGACTTTCCAATTTGCTGAGATCTTGTCCACTTTTCATAATGCTCAACATCTTTGCTTCTAAAGTGAGTAGAGGTAGAATCTTAAAGGGATTGCTATCTCTTTAACTATGGTCAATCATATAATTTAATTATATTTTATTTATTGTAATAAGCAAAAAGATAATTAATCAATTCAATATAAGGAACTACAATGGATTAAGGTGGTGACAATATTTATTTCCATGCCTTAAGATTCGTTACGTGATATTATTAAGTGGAGGGACCTAACTTCTTTGAGAGATATATGAGTTATATTTACTAGAGGTGCACATACTGGCAAATGTCTTAAATGATAATTAATGATATTTTTTAGATGAGCATCTTTGGTAGAACATCCTAATGGGATCCTAGTCCTTCCCTATTTTCGAAAGCATAAGATTTTACATAATGTAGACACCTCATGTTGTCAACCCCGGAAAGTGTGGGGGCAATGATGGAAGGAGTTCCTCGGAGTCTCATCAGAAATGTCAGTCATTTGTAGTGTCGAAAATTTTTGTCGGGTGAAAATTACCATTTTGCTCCTGGTGTTACTTTTGTGATTGAAATCTCCAGGAATCGACCAAAACTCCTAGGATAGATGTGTTTTTATCATATCTAACATAAATTTAAAGTTTAATTTGAAGGAGCTTTCGTTTTCCTAACAAGCAGAATTTTACTAGATGAAATGACCAAATTACCCCTAGTATTAATTAAGTGCCCAAACCTTCTCAAAATGGTCCCAATTTTTTTGTTCCAATGTGTTTGATCATTTTAAAACACTTTCTAAAAAATGTTTTAAAAATGATTTGATTTAGCCACTGCTTTTACAAAAAATTCCCGTAAGAAGTACCTTGAAGTTCGCCCTAGTTTTGAACATGTTTTGGCCAAATCGCCATCTAATTTTCATATAATTGGATAGTACATCTTAAGACCTTTCCAACGATACTTGGATAATGAAAATAGGACCACTTTTCCCGAAATCATTGTTGTAACACCCCAAATCCGAGTTAAGGATATGGTGCTAGCCCTCACGGACCACCGTTAAATAACGGTTGTAGTCTATTACTTACTATTTGAAAAACTATAAAACATTCATTAAATTTCATTTGCATCAGAGAAATCAAATCTATTGTATCAGAAACTATAAATAGTGTGTATGAAACTCTGATAACATCTGGCAAAAACCATCACACCATATCAACTATCTGTTACATCTCTGAGACAACTATTATATACATCAAAAGCATCTTTAAACTTTACATCATAATTGTAACTCAAAATACTACTAACATCAAAAGGTCTATCACTACTCTCTGGCTCTGTGTTTGCTCATCTACTTAGAAGGAGCTACTCCCTTCCCTTTTGCTCTCTTGATACAGTTGGCGCACTGACACTCGACATGTGTATGCTCTGTAAAAACAATTATATATGTGGGGTGATCTACATTAGCCCAGTGAGAAAGAACACAATTCATATCATGCTCATGAATGTAAGCAATCATGCTATGCTATACAAATCATACTATGGCATGCTACTATGATAATTATCAATTTATAATACTATGTTGATCATACAATAGCTGGGATGCATGACTATGCACAATGAAAACATTGTTTATCCATTACTCTCTTTCTGTGGCTTACTTTATCTGTTACTTTCTATCTGTGGTTTGCTTTGTCTGTTATTCTCTGTTTTTAGCTTACTTTATCTATTGTCTGGGTGATCTGCCACTTAGCTTTGTCTGGATGATGATACACAAATTTGTACTATGGGGATCTGTAAGGATCCGACTATGGGGATCTATGAAGATCCAACTATAGGAACAATTTAAGGTTTGGCTGTCTACTATGTGAATCATTTAAGATTCGGTTGTCTCTGTATACCTCAACCAATACCTAGACCCCTTATGGGAAGGGTTGGCAGTCACAAGTTCTTTACTATGCTTTTCTTTATTTACCTCAATTTCCAGTTCTCACTATCTATCTCAACTCCAGGGTGAGCTAGACATTGATGGGAATCCTTATTCTCCCCTAATACAAGTGGGGTAGAATTTGAGGGACCCCATTGTCCTTTTATTCCTTTTGTTGGAATAGACACTAATGAAATCTTTAGTTTCAATTCTTTTCTGTTCTTTACTATCTTTTACTGTTCTATCCTATTCTTTACTATGCTTTTAACTTACCATGCCTCACTGTGCTTACAAACATTTATAAAACAAAAACAATATTTCATTTCTCTATAAAACATATGAATCTCAGAGGCAATGACACTATATACTATAAGTGGGAAAACAAGCAAGGATATGATAGAATTCCCCTCATCTGTCTGTATTAGTTTGTATTACACTCTATTTACTGTCCTCAACAGTACTTCTACTAACTCTCTGTCGTTCTCCGGATCAAGCTGGACCCCTACACGACATATCAATAATATTAAATTCTCTTTTATACTCTTGGAATACTGGGAATGATCACCCACCATCCAAACTTAACTAAACTTATCTTTGTAGCCTTACTTGGGCATCTAGGTACCACCGGTCAACCCATAAGTCGAACTAGTAATCCAAACTGGGAAAACCTAACCCAAAACTAGGGTTTTTACTGCCTTTTCTTCCATAACTTTGTGGGATCCCTTTTCCATGGAATTCATTTCAATAGCATCACAACACTAATATGAATCTTTCTAACAGATCAAAACATCTCTAGAAATCCAAAAGAATAAAAAAGAAACATAGGGCTTACCTTTTCAATCTGATAATCCCCTCTGAAATTGCCTTGAACCTTTCTTCAACCCAAGGCATGTATGCCTTTGATCATGTAATGATCCCAAGGATCTAAAACTAACTTCTCCTTCCTTCTCCTTCTTTTCCTCTTTCTTTCCTCTCTCTTCTCTTTTTACTGGCTTTGGAATGACCTAAAATGAACTAAAAACGAACTTAAAAGGGTTGTCTCGTGCTCTGATGACCGATCGTCACAGTCTGTCGGTTGACCATTAGGCCATTGACCGGCTTTAAGTCACTCTAATTGATGGTATCCGTTCGACCAGTGAACATCCGTCACGATCTGGTCGACCGTCAGGCTACTGGGACTTGTTCTCTGCGTAGGTTTTTTGTGACCTTTCGCCAGTAAATTGTCCATAACTTTCTTGTTTTAACTCCATTTGACTAGATTCTTTTTTGGTAAAGTATATAACTCAAATACCTACGTTTTTTGTGTTTTGGGATTTTCTAAATTCCGAATGGAGGTCCTTTAAAGCTCCCATGAAGTCAACACTTTCCCTAAAACGATACAATTTCCATTAAATTCTCTTTGATATGGAGCACCCATAGGGTCCACACTCGACGTAGGGTCATTCTAACTTACTAAATACATGTAAATGATGAAGAATCACATTTATCTTTGTTGTTCAAAACTTCTCTGTTGGGCTGACTCAATGGATTCCGTCTAAATGAACCTGTCTATGCCTGATCACCAATAAAACTCAAAATTAAAATACTTTTATGGGGGCAGGGTATTACAAATGTCATAAGTCTAGTGCACAAAAACACAGGATTGCTAGTAGGGACTGTCACTTGGCAGTTTTGAGACACCTCAAGGGTTTTCCTTGTGGCACAAGGTAATTTTTTGGCCTATAAAAAGATCCCCCATATACGTGAGGTATGGTTGGTTTTGGGGAGAGAGAGAGAGAGAGAGAGAGAGAGAAATAACAGAGAAAATAAGAGAGAGAAATAGTGAAATCTTTGGGGTTCTACCTAAATTTCTCCAGAAATTCTCACACCGTAGATGTTACTGTTTGGCTCAAATTCCAACTCGAGCCCTAACCAGAATCCAATTATAGGTTCGAAACCAGAGGTCATAGCCCCCAATGCCTTGTGGAATATCATCTGGGTGTTTGAGAGAGAAGAAGGAACCCCGGTAGTGAGATTCTACTTTTCGACAAACATATGGATTCCTCCCCCATGCAATTGCAAGGTCCACCATCAGATGTATGGATCATGGTAAGTACCACTGGCTGATGAACCCTAGCCATAGATTTAATGCTTTTAACTTGAGAATTATGTTGGGAGGGTGCTAGTACGCAAAGACATCGACACTCGGGGTGTTCTGACACAAAAACAGAAAGGAAACCACACATTGGTTGATGGCTCAGGTCAATGTGGGATCGACCACTCCCATCGACCAGAGCTGCTGTACTGGCAAATCTCTGTCCCGGGGGTGCAGGGCCCGGTGTCTTGAGTCAGGGATTTCGTCACCGTGTCCCAATTTCCTAGTCGACAAGCATTGGTATGCGGGACCCGAGTATTGACCCACGTACACAAAATCGGATTAATAACCTATTTTTAGGCAAGTAGGCCTTAGCCAAACAGACTCTAAGACCTAAAAACTATTCTACTGTTCAAAACGTTGGAAAGAAGAAGAGAAGGAGAAGAGAAGAAGGAGAAGAAGAGAAGAAGAAGAAAGGAAGAGATAGGAAAGGAAACCTAGGCTACCAAGTTGAGGTAGGAACCTCTCCCTCACTCCCTTCTTCTTTTCTTTCCAGTTTCTAGTTCCATTGAACCTTGGCTGAACCATGTTGTTCTTCTTATCTATTTTCAGTTTGTGTATTTTGATCCACGGTGGGAAAAATCATATAATTCACCTCAATTTCAAGGTAAGCCCTAGCCTAACAAGAATTCCTATCCTCTAATCCACTCCTAGGAAGAGAACTAGGTTATTTTCAGAATCTAAAACTATAGAAATTTGTTATTTTCCATGGTTACATGTAATTTGGTTTAGAATCTTTGGAATTGGAACTCAATTACCCTATGCATGTCAAATCCTAACCCATATACCTAAACGTAACTCTGTTTCTAACTCAATTCCTAATCTCTCTCACCTAGAATGTTTGAAGTAAAACATTGGCAACTAGTTCCAGCCATGCATGGCGGAATCCATGTGTTAGGAACCAAAATCCCCATGCATGGATGATCCCAAATCCAATACATCAAATTGTCCATACCTTCAACCTAAATTGGGTCATAGGGACTCAAATTTATACCCTAGATATCATCCCTGTGAGCAATTGATCTAATCCAAGCAAAAACCTTCCCAAAAAAACCCTGTTTTCGACTTTGATTTTGCTGCTGCAAAATCTCTGGTCGATGTCTCTGGTCGACCACTCCTATCGACTAGGGAATGACCTTCTCAGGAAAATTATGAGCCTAAGCACTGCCAACCTCTGGTTGATGTAGGACTGACCACTCCCATTGACCAGAGTTGCCGTCATTGCAATTTTGATCTTTAAACCTAATCTAACCTAATCCCATGGACACCCTAGGACCCCACCTCTACTTAAACACATTTTAACACGTGTGTATGGCTTAACAATCATAGGATAGAACCAATCAATCGACGAGGCCTATCGACAACCATCCCGGGGACCAATTCAACTACGCGATCGCACACATAGCAAGGTGAGTGGGGATAGACATTAACTCTTTTGGGGATATTTATTTTATTTCATTTCTTGTTGAGTGCCATGCATGCATATGCAACTCATCTTTATATATTGTTAGAAATTTATCAATTAATTCATCTTTATTTATTGCATATGGACTATGGAACTATGGATGGTTATTGATGAGATGTTGTGATGTATTGAAATGTGAATCATTGCCATGCTAGTCTAGATGTCGTAGTCGGCTTGGAAATGAGGGGTATGGTGTGCCGTAGTATAGGATGCAGGAGCACTGTATACTTCGTTCTATGTCATTTAGTATGCATAAGGCTAGGAATATCGCACCCTGATGCTACAACTCTTACCAATAGGGGTACAGGTGTTGGGTGATCATAGCTCCCTAATGTCTGAGGAGTTGTCTTCTGCCCAGGTTAGGATAGGCTATGGTTATCGGGGTTTGCCAATGGGTGGTATGCGATGCCATGATCTGAGCGGGCTCCTAGGGTAATGGCTGAGGACTCGGTGTGGTGAGGTACAGAAGAAGCCGTGAATGTCCCTAGTTGTTACCGTAGCATAAGCTTAGGGACTTGGGCATTGTTGCTAGGTGGAATTAAAAGTTAAAATTGAATCTCATGCATTTACGATCATTTGCTTACAAATATTTGTATGGTTTATCTTCATTCATTGGGCTCAGTGGAGCTCATCCCCGAGGAATTCCTTCTTTTAGATGATTTCGCAGGTGGATATCATGGTGTCGAGAAGGATTACTGCGAGGTGGAGGTTGATGGTGATTGTGAGCATTCTGGTTTGGACCTGATGGCTGTGACCCCTCTTATGCGGGTGATTAGGATATCTCGGGATGATGGGGCTTGATGACAAGGAACTTCTTTTCTTTTTTATGTTTATACTATTCTTTTGGTGGATGTGATCCACTGTAAATATTTCTGGATAATTAGTTTCTGGCCTAATGGGTTAGAATATAGTAAGCCTAGGCTATGGGGAGATCAACAATGTAAATAATGTGAATATAACTTTTGTAAATCTTAGCTTCCGAGTACTCTGATCAATGCTATGTCTTTATCCTTAATGTTTGTTGTGCTTGTGATGTGTATTTCCTGCATCTGGATCCTGCAGGTATTTGGATACTTCGGGTATTCGGGACCACTCAGCCTTAGCTACTCCATGAAATCCAAGCTCGGTCAGCAAGGGAAACTCGGGAGAGAGTGGTCTACAATCAGCTAGGCAAGGGAAGCAAGGGAATCGGTCTTCACTTAGACTGATAGGCTAGGTCGGGTCTCGAACCGAAACTCAATAGAAGCCGAAGAGGAGCAACTGCCGGATCCTCCCAAGGGGTGGTTTCGGGGTGTGACACTAGAAATATCAAAAAACCTTTAGAATAGAAAGTAAAAACTAAAAATGCAGAGGGGAGGCTCTCCTTCAATTAATGAAGCCAGAGTTTTCAATCTCCTCACCCGATAAATCCAAAAATTACCAAAATACCATCGATAACACAAAGAAGCGACAAAGCATGGAATCAAAGAGGAACTACAAGATTGAGTATCTGAGACACCCACTAGACTCTAAACTATTCTTGGAGGTACCTAGGCTGTTTGTAGACTTCCGGTAAGGGCCCTGCGCAGTTGAGCCAACATATCTCTCCGGACAAGTTGGAAGCAAAGGGTAAGTAATTTTGGTTTCTATTTTCCTTTCAACATATTTATGCCTATGTAATCACCTTTTTCTTCTAAGTACCTCTCTAATAACTTCAATCTAATAGAGATATAAGTCACCTAACATGCTAGCTAAGTACCCTGATCGGGGTTTCAATCTGATAATGTGTTTTCTAGGTTAATGTTCCTTATTTGTGAATATATGCATGAGGATATTTATATGTATATGTATATACATACATAAACCAAACCTACATGTATTGCAATCATCGCAATCTCAGCGAACTCATATATATATATATATATATATATATATATATATATATATATATATATATATGTAACTTAGCTTCGGATGCAATCGGACATGTCCAGAGATAGATAGTAAGGCGATGACTCTTGTTTTTAGCAAGCATCCCTGCATCATTTTTGCATTCATCGCTACTGTGTTATACTCACTCACTTTACACAGCTTCGGATGCAATCAGGATGTATCCCGGTGTGGAAGACAATGACTATTTAGCATACACTCTGCATTTTCCTCCCTCGGTTTTTATGTACTAGCTAATGATCACATGCATCTAATTAGATGAGGCGCTGACATTGCACTATCCAATGATATCGTCGATTAGTATTTTTTTGTAGAGTGGGTACATAGTTTTTTTATGTACTAATGATGCGATCTGACTGGCTAAGGTGCTATCATTGCATTATCCAATGATGTAGTCGATCATTAGTTTTCTGTAGAGTGCATAAGTTGGGTTTATATACTAACAATCCCATCTGACTGGCTGAGGTACTGGCATTGCGCTATACAATGATGTCGTCGGTCGATCGTTACTTTTATATAGAGTGGATGCGTTATGTTTTTATGTACTAATGAACTTATCTAGCTGATTGAGGTGGTGGCATTACGCTATCCAATAATGTCATTGGTCGAATTTTCAGTCATTTTTTTGTTTTTCATTTTCTTTTTATAGTCTGGTCATTCCAAACAGACATATTTATACATATAAATTATTCTGATCACTTCTAGATAATTGCATCATCCTTTTTTTTTTTTTTTTTTTTTTTTTTTTGGCCTTTGTATATACTAGCACTCGATAGAATTGTAAGGAGACAACATCATGCATGTTGCATATTTTTTGTACTGACAATCTAACCGGCTGAGCCAGGCTTTATGCCCATGGAAAAAAGATATCCTTAGATAATTATACCAATTTTCATTTACTTTCTCAATGCAACAGTACAAGTGATAGAGGAAACATTGTCCTTCTTCTCCTTTTTCTTTATTTTGAGAAATGAAATAAACACACACTACTACGTTTGTTGCTTTTCTAGTAAGATTAGGAAATAAAAACTCTAGGAATATTATATAACTGGCGATCGATATAAGACTTATCTGATTCGTAGTGCAATATATCACTGAAGTGAATTTGAAATGGTCAATGTAGAACTTCACATCACCAAGAAATTCGTCCAAGCAAATCCTACTGCTTGGTAACAATAGACATTAGAGTTGAGTCGCATCAGAGATACTGTCCTTTAGGTTTTTAAACGCCCCAAATTGTGCAATCCAAGTTTGACCATGCGTTTATACCTCCAACTTAAGTTGCACTCCTAAATGTGATTACATAGAGAGTCCAAAGGCTATAGTCACTAACTCACTGACCTACTAACAGAATTCGCTAGAGTAGAAAACAGAGAAGGTAAACACAGAACAAGAAATACAGCCTCCATAATGTATTGTTGTAGAGACACACAATACTCTCAATGTAGTAGTTAACAACAACCCTCACAAGCATCTAATACTGAGCATATATAGATTTCATACCTTTACATGTATGGGTGTACCTATACAAATACAAAAGAGACTGTACATACACATGTGTGCCTGTACATATATTAAGGTATCTAAAGACATATGGGTGTGTCTTTACCTAAACATACTGATGTCTATATGTATGCAAATGGGTGTGTCTGTACTTTGTAATTTGAATTTGAATTTGGAGCAAAAAATTCACAGCATCTAAAAAGAATATAGATATAGGTTGACCCACACCGACACCCAACCCGACCTTAAATACAACAAAAATCATTACAGAAAAGAGGAAATTTCCTAGATCTACGAGATAAGAAAATTAATTACAAAACAAGTACGTTTAACTTTGTTTTACATTTACTTTGTCTTGTAAACCTACTTTTTTTTTTCTTGTAATTCTTATTCTTATCTCGTAGATCTAAGAAACTACCCCTAAAGAAAATTATATAATATATGTTTGGTTGGTTCCCTAAGGAAAAGAAAAATCATAAGTTGGAGAAGTGTATCCTCCAAAATGTTTCTCATGGAAAATGTGGGACACAATTAGGGAAGGAAAGTTTAAGATGGTTTTTGAATATGAGACCAAACAAAATTGTGAAGGACACACCTTCCCTCACTTCCCCTTTTTAGCCTTTATCTTTCTCTTCCCACACATCTTCCTAAGAAAGCAATGCCAAAGATAGCATCAATAATTTGAGAGGTAATTGATACGCATAAAAACCGCCCACCAATGGGTGAGTGACACGTGGCAAAGGAGATCAGACCAAACCGCCCACCAATGGGTGAACGACACGTGATTCACTGAGATCCAACTTCCCATAATAAGAACATTCCTATTGGGATTGGGATCCCCTCTTAAGCCAAGGAAACCGTCTACATGGAAACCTTCCCTAACAAGACTCTCTGTGCATATCTCCTACCATTCAAGGCTCCTACTGGGATTGACCTTCCTTCCCAGAATCTCCTTCTAGGAATCAAACTACTCCACTGTATATTCTATAAATAGGGAGAAAAAACACAAGTGTCAATACCGCGGTCCTCGGGATGAGGGTTCCTCAGCCTTATGGCGACAAGGATTGGTTTCAATGAATAACGGCATATCGTTCCGACATATCATCATGGGGATTGGGATCATGCTTCATAAAAAAATGGAGTCGCCACCTAGGATTAGGGCCTATGACCCAATGGGTGTAGCCCCATCCGAGATTAGCGGAAAGGGATACGTGATTCCATATGGTCTGATCAGAGATTCAGGGTAAGTAGGCAGGTTACAAGAGTGGGAAGGTATTAGACACCCACCTCGCCCAGATAAACCGGTCTTTCTACTAAATACATCCGATATTATCATACAAGGCTAGATTATGATGTACTAAACATGACAAAGAAAGAAAAAAATCATTTACTATGAACACTAAAGCAAGTTATTTTAATGGTCTACATTATGCCAAAAATAAGAAGGAAAGAGACAGATCCTATCAAGAAATACAAAAAATAAATGAAAACATACCAAATACGAAATATGCGGTGTCCCATGGCTCAGGTGGAGACGGACAATTGACTTGCTTCTCTCTTGTCGGACAGAGTAAGGACTATATGAGATGGGGTTCGTTACTCAGACTTCGGGCAGAACAACTGCTGTATAAGGGATTCTCATTATCTGTATACAGACAGAATAACGACTATACAAAAGAGATTATTGCTATCTGTATGCTAATGGAATAGCAGCTGGGTTGGGACGGGAGCATTCGTCACTCAAGTGGGTAATCAAAGGATCTACCCATGACTCGGACAAAACCGCTCACATTCACCTCAGAATGACTCAAAAGAGGGCAAGAGAGCTTGAGTGGGAGAAATGGGAGGGTCTCTCTACCTCTTCTTCCTTCTTTTTCCCAAAATGGGGGAGGGGTACCCTCCTATTTATAGGAGGAGCCCCACATTTCACGGCACCGTGTGGGTCCACCACAACGTCGTGGAGGGTACCCACGGCGCCATGGAGGGGTCCTCCTCGGCGTCGTGGATGACGTCATCCTAATGACGTTTCAACCTCCCACGACGATATGAAAATTTGCCATGGCGCCGTGGAGGGCTGTCCACGGCGCCGTACCCTCAGGATGAGCAGTACCTCCTTTAGCATTTGGTAAAAGGGTCTTATAAGTCATTTTTAGGGATGTCAGGGTGATTTGGCTCAAATGTAGGGACAAGAGTCCTTCTTGAGAGAGATACCGATGTCTGTCCGTCCAGTTGTCATCATTGCTGAGGGTGACAAAATTCAGTGTCTACAACAAGGTACATTATGTTCAACCTTACGCACAAATATCTCTCAAGTTATTGCTCTTTCAGCATCCCTGTTGTTTCTCTAAGTTCTGACTTAGCATCGGAGAGTCCTCCCCAAAGTCAGCTCCAGTCCTCTCTACTGTCTACATTCTGATCTATTGCTTGCAGGTCTCCCTGTCAATACAGATTTCAGTGGCAACAGTCATCATGCATCTAAAATGGATTTATTTGGAACCATTAATTGTAGAAATATTTACAAAGAGAAAATTTTGAAATCCTAAATTTAGATTTCATTTACGTGTGGCTGACGATTCCTTTCTAGTTTTTTGGTAATTACGTAGGAAAGATCCATTCTAGTTGTTAATTATTTTAAAATTGAGATTCTATGCAAAATTAAAACAATGATTTGGTGTGTATGTGTGTGTTATTTTTACGCAAAATTTGCCAAATAAATTTTTTTTTTCTATTTAGTAAGAAAAGAGTTATTCTTTGATATATTAATATCCTGAAGATGAAAGTTGCATGCTTTTAAACTTCAGCCTGATTTGGCTTGATTTCTTCAATTTCATGGGATGATTTATATTTTGGAAATTGTTTGGTTTGATTTTTGCACCTTATTTCAATGAAATAGAAATCAAATGGAATAGAAATTTTGAAATAGCTAAGAAGCCATTTCTATTTTGAAATTGATTAAGTTCTGCTCTTTAATGAGCACATGGTTAATTTGATGGGCAAACCAGTAATTTCATGTTAAAAAAATAAAACACCATCTTTTTCTTCTTCTTATGGCCTCTTCACCACCATGCTACCACCACCAACACCACCCCCTCGCCATCACAACCACCACCTTCCTAGCCCCGGCCCCGCCTCGTCTCCACCACTGCCACCACAAACCTGATCTTCCGAAGAAATATAGAGAATTTATTCTCATAAATTGAACTACCAAATAGATTTCTTATTCTTGAAATATTTCAGATTGATGCAACCAAAACAATTTCAATAATCTATTTATTGATTATTTCATGATATCAATCCGAAATTGAAATAAAAATCATACCAAATCTGGCCTTCATCTTAATCATAATTAAATAGTTATCTAGGTTTCATTTAGCTAGTAAGTAGCTAGAACCAGATTGCTAGAAAAATTAATTTTCAGTATTAATACATTAAAGCAAAACTAATTCACCTTGTATAGTATAGTTGAATCCATGCGTTGCATAGCATGAAGAGCATCTTATCCACATATCATTATCATGGTGGGGCCGGTAATAATCTAATCAACAATTTGGGGTCGGTTTGCCTTTGGATTATACAATTCTATATTTGTTTTATCTTTCTTTAGGCCATGCAATATATCCTCATGATAAGAGAGAGAAAGAGAGAGAGAGATCAGCATTAGGTAATATTGTTGTTAATTGGATCCAGATCTTAGATTGTTGCAAGTGGGTGGGGGTGGGGGAATATGATAATCGGCATGTACCAACACCACTCTTAGAATGCACGCGTGCGTGCTAGCTAGCTAGCTTCTCTCTATCTCACTATCACGTAAGCATGATTTCAAGACATATATATATATATATATATATATATATATGGAATAGATTGGCATGCTCTAAAGAGATAAACGCTTCCAATTTGAGCAGCTAGGTTTTGGTGTGTGAGTAAGAACTAAGTAAGAAAGATAGCTTTCTGCCCTATCAGAAGTGAAACTAATAAGAAGAAGAATATGATGATAGCCTTAATATATATATGTCATCCATCCCTATCTGATCTGATAGAAATATATATTACTAGCTAGTGAATGAAAATCTATTTCATGATGACCTTCAATTCTCAAATAAGTTGATTCCGCTTAATAATTAATGATGCCACATTTGAAACACAAGCCTGGAAATTCTTATATGGGAGAATGTTTTCTGTGTGGGATGCAGGGGCCACGTCCATGCACAACAGGGCCCGGAATGATCGTCATGCCCCCCCTCCCATGTATGGTGGAAATTCTTTGTGCCACAGCGTATTCTTTCTCATAGGCTGGCACATGCGGTATGGTCCTTGTGTCCTATCCAGAAAACAATGCTCCTTATATTTATATATGGAAAAAAATTATACACAATGTCAGCTCAAAAATGAAGTTACACACCCCCTCACATATCACTGATATATTCATGCGAGTGGATGATATGTCATAAATGCCCTTCCTCAATTATCAAATTCCATCAATTGAAACTGCATTTGGGCATAGCAAGGACCCTCTGATGAGAGGAGTCGTCCTAGTAGGCCTAGCTAGCCAACTAGCTATCTAGTATATATGTTCATGTTCCCCTTGGATGGAGATGATCATGAATCATGATCCAACAGCCAACAGGCAGCAGACAGGATATATAAATCAAATGGACAGCTCGGAATTAACTAATGATCAACAAGGGCAAGAAATCATGTAAATCGAACAGTTACCGTTGGTTGTCAAGTGGGTTTGTGACCGGCCCCACCAATCACCATGGTTGGTGAAACATGCTTGATGATGATAGCCTCCCTCAATTAGGCCAACTTGACCAAATTGATCAATAAATTTTTTTTTTTTCAATCAAACCCAAAGTGAGGCTGTTAAACAAAAAACATAGGAAGCAACAACTAATGCATGGCTAGGTTAGATCCAGTGTCCAAAGAAAGTCATTATTTATAGCTTATCCGTTTATTCATTTTTTTTTTTTTAAATAAATAAATAACATTTGTTCATTCAATGCTTTAATTAATTGTCATTAACCACAAAAATTACTATTGTTTTGTGTTTTGGATTCTTTCCCTTTCTAGCATATATATATATATATATATATATGTTTAATATCCAGATTGGTGATTGTTTATTGAGAATTAATCCTCTCCCATATATATTGCAGAGGATTCGAATTCTAATTTCTCGAGATCTATTCAGAGACAAATTGGAGTTAGCAAGTGTGTAGTAAGCATGAAAGAAAAACTCAATCGAAACCTGTCGAAACCACCGAGTTAATTCGATTTCGCAGGTTTTCGAGACGAGTTGAAGGGGGATTTGATAAAATCCCTGGATTCGACCGGATTTTGATGGTTTCGACTGGTTTTGACCATATTTCGGTGGTTTCGACACATATGTCCATCGAAACTAGGGAAAACTTAGCTCGAAACTAGGACAGATTGGTATTTATGCTAGAACCCAGGCCAGAAACCAGGAGAGATATTTAGTTATGTCTAATATCAAGTAAATGTTTTTGTATTTATATTTCATTAACTTAAGATATTATTCAGAAATAAGCAAATATCCCCCTATTATTTGAATCCAATAAAAATAGTTTAAAAATCAAATTCCAAAAGGAAAAAAAACTAACCCCCCAGTTTAAGAACAAAAATTAGATTATCGACAGAAGATGCAATTTTCAACTTTCTAATGCTGGGGTCTTTTTCAAATCTAAAAATTTCATAAATCTTAATATGGTAAAACATTACTAAAAACCAAAAGTGCGGTAGAATATTCAGTTGTTTTGATGTCCAAAAAAATATTTTCATTCAGAGCGATTTTGATAGCATTCACGCACAACAAATTAAGTTTAACCGGTACATAACTCATTCAATATAAATCAGATTTAAACAATCTTGGACTTGTTGGAAAGCTATCAAAACAAAGCTTTCTAACAAATCAAAGATTACTTATGTCACACCCCGAACCCACCCCCTGGGAGGATTTGATGGTTGACCCGAATACCCGAAATATTCAAAGACAGCCAGGATCCAAATGCAGTATTTACACGTCACAAACACAACACAATATCGAGATAATAAGTGTTTCCTTGATCAAAGTGCACGAAAAGTAAATATTTACAAGTCCTATATATGTTATTTACATTAAAAGTTATAGTAGTTCGATATTCCCAAGTTCACGTTTACTAAAAAAAAAAAAAAATATTCCCAAGTTCACGACCATCCGATCAACACACAACTATTCTAAAATATAAACAGTGGAACTCTTCCACAAAAAAGGATGGTGTTTAGCAAAAGAAAACATAAAGATAACACCACATCATCAGTCCTTGTTCTCCAAGGACACCTTAATCATCCGCATGATTAGGGTCACAACCCTCTGGGTCCACACCAACACGTTCACAGTAGTCATCAACCTCCGCCTCGAAGTAATCCTTCCTGCTACCAACACATCCACCTGCAAAATGATCTAAAGGAAAATATTCCACAAGGGTGAGTTCCACCGAGCCCAGCAAGTAAAGGATAGACCATACACACACATTCACACACAAAACGAAAATCCTATATGCATGGATTTA
Organism: Telopea speciosissima; assembly: GCF_018873765.1. Taxonomy (NCBI): domain Eukaryota; kingdom Viridiplantae; phylum Streptophyta; class Magnoliopsida; order Proteales; family Proteaceae; genus Telopea; species Telopea speciosissima. The sequence continues at coordinate 171,651 of NC_057926.1, forward strand.
ATTTTAAATCTTAATTCCACCTAATAAACAAATGCCTAAGTCACTAAGTCTGTGCTACGCCAACAACTTAGAAAACATTCTCGGTTCCTTCCTAACCTCTCCAAGACGTAACCTCAACTGTTGTATGGAGCCCACATCGGTCGTTAGTTTTATATACCTTCCCATGGGTAAACCCCGATAATTATAGCCAGGACCTCATCCCGACGTACATCACACTCCTTAGTGACAGGGAGCTATGATTACCCAACACCTGAACCCCTGCTGGTAAGGATTGTAGCATCAAGGAATGACATTCCTAGCCATATGCAATCTAAATGACATAGTACGAGGTGTACAGTGCTCCTGCATCCCATACTACGGCGTACCATACCTCTCGTTTCCAAGCAGACTACGACATCTATTCTAGCACAAGGATTCATATTACAAATCATTCCACTATCATATCATTTACAGGAACAAGTCATAAATAATAAAATTAATAAATATCGTAAACAAAACAGGAATCTAAGTATGCACATGATTCCTAACAAACAAATCTAAGAATAAATTAAACACTCCCAAAAGAAATCAAAGCCTACCCCCACTTACTTTGTTATGTTTGCGTTTGCAAGATTGAAATAGTCCTCAAGATGGTTGCCGATAGGTTTCGATGATCAAAGGATTATTTCCTATAATTATTAAGTTATACACAAATATTAGGATATGCTTGAATGTTGGTGGAATCCTAGGATAGCCTTAGGGTTAGGTTAGAATAGGTTTAGAATCAAATTTAGGTTTAACAGTAGTTACAAAAATTTAAAGGAAAAATAGGGAATTTTGTATGAAAATTTCGGTTCACTTGGGGGGCAGAATTGGGCAATGGTTTATTCTAACAAAATGAAGTCCTATGAATCTAGTTTCGAATAAAATTAGAATCCGAGCAAATGAAGTTCGGATGGTGGAGTTATACCATTTTTACTAAACAGGGGTCAATCTCCCAGAATAGAAGACAGAACATGTTAACCAACTTGAAGTGGAATTTCAACCCATTTATGTGGAGACACAGTGCTTGGGTCCAACCGGGGTAAAATGCCCCAAAAACTTGAACCAGACTCTTGGGTGGATTCTGGTCTTGAGTCCATCTCTAGGTCTACCTGTAAACAAAATAGGGGTGGACTCTTATTGCGATTTCTGGCCTAGGTCCACCACTGGGTCTACCTCTCTGCTGAATCCGAATTTCCTTAGGTTTGAACTTCCCAACTCGATTTCACTTGGGTTTTAAGCCATAAGGACTTGGGAAAAGGGTCATTAAGTCACCTAGGGTCATAATACCCTACTCTTATCAAGGGATTGTTGGGTTCAATGAATAAATCACCCCAAAAGACCCAAATCTAAGGTGTATCATTAAAATTCCTAGATTCAAATGAGGGGTTAAATGGAAGGTCAATAGTGGTCTTAGAGGTGAGCATCAAGCTCCCCATAGAGGTGATTTAGCTCTAATTCCATAGATTTCTAAAGGAATTATCAAGGATTAATATTAGATAAAAACAGTTAAATCTTAAGTTTTAGTGAGAATTTGCTTAGTTACACTTCATTTAGGAACTTAGGAATAGGGATGACCGATTTCAAGCTTGATCCTAAGGCAATTGGGTAAGAGAATAGGTTTGACAAATCAGCCATGGGGCTTTACATAAAAATGAAAGAAAGAGTGGGGTCCTTAGTTTCAAAATCGAAAATGAAATCTCAAGTTCTTCCTCCTCTTCTTTTCTTCTTCTTCTCCTCTTCCTTTCAATAATGTAGAATTGATTCAACCGTTAGAGTCTCTAGTCTAGTTAGGAAAATATGGCCAAATCTCATTAAAGGACACCTCCACCTTGCCCAAGGTGGGCAAGACCAAGCCACCTCCTTCTTCCCTAGCCACCTCCTACTTCACTATTTATTTAAGTAATACAATATAACCCACGTGCTATATAAATCATATATATACATATCTATAAATATAAACATAAATCACCATATTATTATATTGTATATAACTTATATTAAAATAATATTATAATACATCTTAATTTATAGTAACATTATTATAATATAATCTATTTAAATAACATATAATAATATATTACACAGAATTCTTGAAATTTCGTATCCGACCTGCATCGAATACAAGGCTGGATCCAAGCCTGGGTGTGAATCCATGCATGGATCCGATGTACCATGCTGTTCAGCCCACATCGAACTCAAGGCCGGATCCAAGACTCTGCTTGCATCCTTTCTTGCCTTCGATGCCTTATTTATGACTTTTTGCTCATGAAATCCTAGGGCTCTTCTTTGGGGATCTTCCTCACTTTCTCTAACACACTCTCGCCAAAAATATTTAAGTTTAAAATATCAAACACGGCTTCTGCTTGTCAGTTAGTGGAACTTACCACGATCTGTACATCTGTCGATGGGTCTTGCAACTATACGGGGGAGGTATTCTTCATTTTATTGGTAAGTGACGCATTGCCGAAAAGGTTCTTTCTTCATTATCTACCTGATCGAACACCCAACCAAAATTCCATAGCGTACTTGATGCTACGACTTCGGGTTTCGGATCTATAATCGGATTCAGGTTAGGGTTCAGGTTTCAGACTTACAATCAAAGTTCAAATTAGCCCGGGTTTTTGGGCACGGGTGTAACAACTTAAATCTCATTTATATTGGAAGAGTTATGTTCCAGTCAAACCTTATACAATACCATGTCCAAGTATAATATACAGTATTAAACTTGGATCAAAACCACATGTACTATTTTTAGTATTCTCTATGTGAAACTAATGCATGGATTGAGTTTAAAATATCAAAAATAGGCAGCACAATAAGAATCAGGGCAAAAAAATAACTTTTGGGGCCTCAAAACCAAGGTTCGAGTTAGCCTGAAAAAAATCCTAGGTTTCGACCGAGATATGGTCAAAACCGAAATGAACTCAATTTCTAGCTGATCGAAACCCGAATTTTAGAACCTTGGTAGTAAGTAAGTAGTGTGAGCATCATAGAATGGGGAACCCAAGTTAGACAGGGTTTAAGGTGGGGACTCGACGTCTTTAAGTTTAGTTAAACCATTTGTTGTCTGCTCCCTCTCTATACATATCGGCAGCTTCCATGCATGTTGCTCCTATATATTATTCTCATGGGATCCGGCCACAAAAGGAAGGAGCATTCTCAAGGATATTTTTTGATTGATTGATTGGTTGATTGATATTTTTGGCAGGGGAGTATCTTAACCATTTTAAAATTTGAGAGATCTTATTGCAGAGGATGTGATGTGATGTGATGGAGAGCAACAACGTATCACTTTATTACTGTATATATATATATATATATATATACTAGTAAGAATGCACGTGCAAATGCACGTGTGACCATACGTGGAATCTAAGTAGAGATACATTTATTACATTGTAAACAGTGATAGAGAGATAGAGAGATAGATAGAGATATATATAGATAGATATAGCTTTAGATATACTTTTTCTCCCATTTTTTTTTTCAATTTTGAAACAATGAATTTTAATTTTCTGTATACAATACAATGAATAATGTATAATCAAAATTAAACAATTGACCTAAAAAAACACAATTAAACAAGTTATATAGGGTTCATATCAACTCTGTTTTCTACTCACCTGCAAATGACAAATGGATAACAAACCAAGCAGACAAAGCAAGCTAAGCATGTGTATCAAGCACCCACAAGATTCCTTGGAAAGGCAAGGAACCAATATATCAGATCCATGTATAGATGGGCCGGTTTGGCTGGCCATGGTGACGACATGGGCGTGCATCATTCATACTTCTCCTCTGTACACATCAAGACTTTTCCTTCTCATAGTGCCAATGCCCTTGAAGATCTGATCAAGGCTAATTCCAAATCAAAATTAAACATTGTTCTACAGGAAGAATAAACTAAGAAGTGGTACCTAGAACCCATCATATTTACTGTATTTGGTACTAATATTTAAGTTTTCATGAGAGTCTGAACTAACCAATGAGTAGAAGAAAGAACACAGACAATTGTGAGATCAAAACGAACATGAAGAACAAAAAATCAAAATGACCGAAAAATAATTTGATTAATCTACCCAGGTCAATCGTGGTTAGGGGTATGCTTGGAGGAGGTTAAAAGCAAAATCAATGGAGATGGGGGCATGCTTTGAGGGAACTGATCAGAGAATCTTTAAGGGGTAGGGTCATGCTTCACCAAGAGATAGAGGAAAATGTAAGGACTCACCTGTTGAGGGGTAGGGTCATGCTTCACCAAGAAATAGAGGAATAGGTAAGGACTCACAAGTTGAGCGATTCCGGTTGCAGCAAAGTTGTAAATCCAGTTGGAGATGTCTCCGGAGGGATGTTCTTGGCAGGAGATACTGTGATTTCCCTTGCAAGAAAGCTCCAAGTTCTCGAACAGATAATCGAAACCAAAAACCCTTCTTGCTGGTTTACTCTACAGAGAGCTCCGACTTCTCAGACAAGATCTTGAATGGTTTCCAAAGAAACAGGGAATGAATGGACATGTATTCTGGATTTTGGAAGGTGTGTTCCGTAGAGGGGGCTGGAGATAAACAGTAAACACTAGTTAAAGAAGAAACCAAACGGTTTAGGGAGGAATGAAATGAGTATTTGGTTTTCTTCGCGGAAACGAATCGGTAAATTTTCTCTTTGGAGAAAACGAACAATTTTTAAATATAAATAATAATAAATATTATTAGTTAAAAACAATTATTAATACTAAGGGTACCCAAGATTAAGAAATTATAAAAAGGAATGACCTATAGATTAAGAATAGAAAATTGGAATTTTAAATAAGAATGACGGATAAAAGAGGTAATTGAAAGATTTGTTTTAAATAATAATAAATATTTTTAATATTAATATTAATTAAAAATAGCAATTAATACTAAGGGTACCTAAGATTATGAAATTATAAGAAAGAATGACATAAAGATTAAGATTTGAATAATGAAATTTTAGATAAGAATGAAGGGTAGAATAGGTAAATGAAAGATTTGTCACTAATTAAAAACAGTAATTAATACTAAGGATACCTAAGATTATGAAATTATAAAAAGGAATGACCTATAAATTAAGAATAGAAAATTGAAATTTTAGATAAGAATGAAGGATAAAAGAGGAAATTGAAAGATTTGCTTTAAATAATAATAAATATTATTAATATTAATATTAATTAAAAACAATAATTAATACTAAGGATACCTAATATTATGAAATTATAAGAAAGAATGACATAAAGATTAAGATTTGAAGAATGGAATTTTAGATAATAATGAAGGGTAGAATAGGTAACTGAAAGATTTTCCACTAATTAAAAACAGTAATTAATACTAAGGGTACCTAAGATTATGAGATTATAAGAAAGAATGATATAAAGATTAAGAATTGAAGAATGGAATTTTAGATAAGAATGAAGGGTAGAATAGGTAATTGAAAGATTTGCCACAACATGCTTTTATATAATAGTATGACATATTGTGAATTACCTGCGCTGAACTGGGCTGGGCTAGGCTGGATAGTAGCTCTTTGTCAATTAATGTTTGCTTTCGATATATACGCGTAGATATATTAATGCTTCACAACATATATATGCCATGAAGTACAGGTATGTGATATGTGGTAGATGGATTTTTTTTTTTTTTTTGGGGTTTACTATTGTAATGGACCAATCCTATAAACCTAAATATTAGGAATTTGAGTTCTATATAGGATTAAATAATTAGTTTTTATTTTTATTGTTTGTTTTTAAAAGATTTGGAGGAGATTTGCATAGAGGATATTCTAAAATTGAATGAAGATTTGCGTGGCTACCAAGTGATTTGTGTGGAGAGGAGAGAGTATCTATAAGATTGTTGGAATATTCTATTATATCTATTATTACTTTTTCTTTTTTTTTTTTGTAAAGATCCAATGTTCCTGTTTTGGTTAAAGGGCTTATATCTAGAATATCTCAAAGACCTTTCCCTAAATAAGAATTTTGTAGAAGGGAATTACTTTTGATTCTAAAGAAGCCTACATAATAGTAATCTAGATCCAATACTTTGTAGAAATTAAGGAACTGATTGATAACATTATGTTTCTGGTGTTTCTGTGTTATTTGTGTTCCCAGCACACAAATAGCAAAGAAAAACCGTTTGATAAACCTGTTTTGTTTCATATGTTTCTATAGCCATAAATCAAAATTTATAACAATTTATGCCAACAATAACGTTTTTGCATAAACAAGTTTTTATTGTTTTTACCATTGTGTATACTAATGTCAAAAATTGTTACCCGACAATTACACACCAAACATCTCTCTCTCGCTCAAACAAAGGGAAAGGAGGTCAAGGGAAAACCTAAAGGCAGACGATCTGAAGGGAGACGATGAGTTTTCTACACCAACCTGCAACTCTCTGTCGCTCATCTCTCTCTCTCTCTCTCTCTCTCTCTCTCTCTCTCTCTCTCTGTGTGTGTGTGTGTGTGTGTGTCACTCTCTGTTTGTGCACTATAAGGCTGATTTTTTCTCCCATTTTGTCTCAGAAATTCGTAGAGTCACCTGCTGTAAATCCTCTGTTGGTAGATCGAGGAAGTTTAACAACCGAAAGGGTAAGGATTTCATAAGGTTTTTGATGAAATTGTTAAGGGCTTTGTGGAATTTCATTTCGAGAATATGTTTGCTGTAATTTATTTCTGAATAATCGGCCTCTCTCTCTCTCTCTCTCTCTCTCTCTCTCTCTCTCTCTCTCTCTCTGTTCTCTTCTTTTGTGAATATTAGTTCTGCAACCCAATGTGTGGGTGTTGTTGGTGATGAACATGCATCGATCCCTGCAAGTCCAAAACTCCATAAGGAGCACCTAGAATCATGTTTCCTGCTAATAAATTACCTTCCATCAATCCTTACTGAACACAACTTAGAATCAATACCATGAAAACAAATTCCTCTCCAGAGCTCAATCCAAAAGTTTTTCTTCTATCAGAGAAATTCTTTAAGCACAAGGCATTAGCTCACCAGAAAAAGGAACCAACAAATAGTAAGATTTTTCCTCTCTAAAGCTTTTACTGTTCTTTAAAACATTATCAAAGTAATCCCTCTTCTGCATTTATACTTGAAAAATGATCCACCAATATTTGAGGAAAGCTCCCATATATCGATTGAAAAAAATCTAACTGAACCCTTCACCTTTAAAATCCCAGAACAAACAATCCCCACATATATGCAGATTAAGACCAAGAAATCCAACAAAATTCCTCCATTCCTCAATTGAATACAGCAAAGTACTATCCTTCCCCAAAGATATATATATATATATATATATATATATATATTTAAATAGAGTCCTGCTGTAGATAGAGAAGCCCTCTAGCAATGCCCAAGATGATGTTAAAGCGCTTTTCCCAATTCAATAAAGAGCTTCTAATTTGATCCGTAATTGATTGCATGTGAGTGCTCAGAGTTAATCATCACTGCTATCAAGTCCAGAAATTCTGATCAGGAATATTTGGATCTTGAAGATTATTATACAGATCATAAATTCTATGTTGGAGAGTAGAATCTCAGGTCAAAGGAGCGAACCAAAGAGAAAGGAGTCCAAGCTCTTGTTAAGAATGTATTCATAGATTAGCATCTTTTCATCTCCATGAATGCAACAACCTTCTTCATCTTTTTACCACAAAAAAAAAAAAACTACTTCATCTTCTTCATCTTCTTCATCTTCTTCAACCTTTCTAGTTTTCAGACCAGATTATTAGTACCGGAATGGCAGTAGATTCATCCCATTGATCTCAAGTTCTATTGACAACTCACTGCCCCTTTTCTATGTTCTGTTACTGCAGTACTACTTCCCTTGATTTCTTTTCTCTACAAGTTACTAATTACTGATGTACTTGCATTCAACCAGCAGATTTTGTAGATCTGATCCTTGGATCTAAAAATATTTGGTTTCCTAAAATTTAGGATCTTGGTTTCTATTTTATGGTGCGAGTCATAGACTAGAATCCAGCCATTGGATTCCCTTGAAAGTTTGAGAATTTAGGTTAACCAGATTGCATTAGAAAGAATTGTTGGTGTTTAGAAGTTGTTATTACCTTGCTTATTCTTGGAGTATACATGTTGAAAGGATCCACCCTCAAGTTCATGGATGCATATATGTCAATATATCTTCTTTAAATACATAAACGGATTATATCATGATCCACCACAGGATGGAATTTGCACTCTTTCTCACCAAAATGCAAAATGAAATTAATGGAAAGAACATTGACAGTTATATAGAATTCCTTCCAAACAGATATCTATGAGCTTTGTTTTGATTGAATTGTTTAATGTTTTGAGTACATGTGAGGAACAAAATACATATAGTTAAATGCGGAATAAAATACATATGGGAAAATTTCAGACACCCCCTAAAAGTATCCAATATCTCATAAACTTACCAAAACTTGGTCAAAATGTCACACACCCCAGATGTTAAGCAGGATTACCCCCCTAAGATAAAATATCAATTTTACCCTCTTAGTTATTTAAATAAAAAAATAGGTAAATGACACTTAAGGTACCTAATTGATGTTTGATAAAATTATAAGTTCCCTCTACCACACCCCTTCATCTCAGTCATCGGCACCGGCTCTCCCTTTCCCCTCCATCTTGACTCCGGCTCCTTTGGCGGGAGCCAAAGATGGCGCGGTACTTAACATCATTGTGGCGATTTCTTTCTCCGACGACCATTAATTGCAGCAACGAGTACCCGGGTTTGGATCACTCTAAGAGGGTAAACTTGCTCCCAAAGTTGTCAAAACTGTAAAGTCTCAAGTGACTTCTAACAAATTCTGTTCAGTCCAAGAAAACTGTAAGTAGCAGGGAAAATAAGGAACAAGAATAGCAATAAGGGAAATAAGGAGTGGAAGAAGAAAACACAGGGGAAGAACAAAATTAGAGGGCAGGTTCAAAGAAGATTGATCCAAGTACATCCTCAGGAGAGAGAGAGAGAGTTTTAGTGGACAACATCAACGCACCCTTTCCCTTTCTTTCTTCTTCTTCCTCCTCTTCTTCTTCTTCCTCCTACAAACCTTGAACCCAAATGAGATGCAACATCATTCTTCTCTCCAAAACCCACCTCCTCATCCTTCTCGTTTTGCTTCCACAGCTTCAGATGCAACAATGCTCTTCTCTCTAAAACCCTAGAGGCCTAACCAGAACCAGTCCTGACAGCCGTCAAAACCTTCGCACCTGCAACGATCGCTAACCTCGGCCCGGACTTCAACTTCCTTGGTTGCGCCGTCGATGGAGTAGGCGATTTCGTTTCTTTACGAGTCTATCCAGATGTTCGTCCAGGTGAGATTCCAAGGGAAAAGAAGAGAATCAAAGAGACTTAAAATTGGTAAAATTTCCTTTTATTAGAAATTTTATCAGTTTGGGAAGTTTACCTGCAAAGAAATTTTTTTTTTTTGCAAGTAAACTTCCCATAGTTTCAACACAACCAAGGAGAAATCGAACAATTCCTCTATTAATGAGTTTTCTTGTCCATGTTCACTGTTCTTGCGTCTTCTTCTTTCAACCCAACGAAATATTGGAGGAGCAGTGGAGGCCGTGGGGAAGCAGAGTTGAGTTGCAGAGGAACTCAACTCAAGGACAGAGGCAAGGGAGGGGAAAGCAGGCAAGGGTGAAGGATGGCAAAACTTGGTGTCCACTGCCCACCATGATACGCAGTAACGCAGATGTTCTTGAATCGGTGGTGGTCGGAGGTTGCAGCGGTGGAGCAGAAAGAAATGAAGAAGAAGAAGAAATGGTGGGTCCCATGAAAAGAATGGTTTGTATTTGGGATTTTACCCTTATGGGTATTATGGAGATTTCACAGGTAAGGGTAATTTTGCCATTTAAAAAGAGTTAACAGACACTTAACTGCAGAGACTAACGGAGTGGACTAAGTTGAAATAAATTCATAAAAATAGGAGGTGTCTGTGACATTTTGACCAAGTTTGGTAAGTTTATGAGATATTGGATACTTTTAGGGGGTGTCCGTGAAATTTTCTCACGCATATAGTTAAATGCATGCAACACTTTCACAAGTACAACATCCTTTCTTCCCATCCACATGCGTCCAAGAGATCTATTATCTTTCCAGCCAAAATGGGAAATTTGGCCTACTGTGCCTAGGTGCTTCCAGTGAACAAAATGGCCAAGGGAGCATTCATTATAAGTGAGTAACTGCCAGCAACTCCAACATAGATACTTTATTATGATATCAAAGGAAAAGAAAACAAAAAGATAGATTGATCCTCCATTATCAGTTTGAAATATACATATGAGTTATGAGTGAGATTCTATGAAGTAAGAGGATGGAATTGTGAAATATAATGGTCAAAAGTGGGTATTTTTTCCAGTTTTTCACTTAAAATGTAAAATAAAAGAATGAAGAGCAAATTACTCAAATCTCCCTTGACCTTTCTGAGAATTCAGGGAACGTCCCCTGCGCTTCTGACAACTACTCAGACCTCCCCTACTTTCAAACTTGACTTCACTTAACCCCAGTCCGTCAGTATTTTAACGGCTAAATTTAAAAAGCGAATCAAACCTGACAAATACACCTATTTTCCCTCTAGGAAGTTACCCTATTGCCCTTAATGTGGTTTTTTAATTTTTAATATAAAGAGGTGGGACCCACCATTTCTTCTTCTTCTTCTTCATTTCTTTCTTTTCCACCGCTGCAACATCCGACACCACCTGTAACCTCCCCAACCTCACTGCAACCTCCGACCACCTGTTTGGACCCACCATTTCTTCTTCTTCTTCTTCTTCAACCATCGCTCCACTGTGCACACTGCACACCACCGCCCCACTACCGCTGCAACCTCTGACCACTTCACTTTTCCGAGACCAAAAACACAAAAAATAGAGTGAACAGAGCATCCTATGCTCTATTCTATCAACAAACCAAATTCGACACCTTAATCCTCTCCCATGCTGCTCTATTTTCAGATCAAAGGAAGCAGGCAGGTAGAAATTCAAGAAAAAATGATCAATTATATGCACCTCAGCGGCGAGATATTCAAGAACCACAGCAAGATAGATAGTAGTCCTTTGTTTCTTATATTGGGATGGGAAATAAAAAAAATGTTGTTAACAACTCTAATATCTGAAACAGGTTTCATCTTCAATCGAAGTTCGATCAAGGAAAGAGAAGTTGCAAGAAAAGGTTGGTGGATCACAATCGTCGAAGGATGAAATCACAGCCCCAACAACCACAAACTCAACAACAGCAATAGTCTCTGGGGTTTTTTTTTTCTTAACATTTTTGGAACAACCAAGTTTTGAAATCTGGGTTGTATTTGTATTTGGGTAGGATCATCTCCAGGAAAGTCGATTATGCATTCATCGCGGTGACAGTTGCAGTCTCACCGGTGTCGGATCAAGTGCTTGCCAATCCCCCAAAAGACTCCTTGTAAGGGAAGGTGCAACTTTATTTCCTTATTGCACACCAGCCAGCGCGCATCGCTCCACGCCCGAGCCGGGATCCGGGAGGGTGTTGGATTCCCCAACAATCCCCCCCAACGCAAGCTCAGGGACCACTCGCAAGTACAGTCTGCTCCACAGTATGTCGCGCGCGGGGAGACTCGAACTCGCGACCACCTGCTCTGATACCAATTGTCGGATCAAGCGTTGCCAATCCCCCAAAAGACGCCTTGTGAGGGAAGGTGCGACTTTATTTCCTTATTGCACACCAGCCAGCGCGCATCGCTCCGCGCCTGAGCCGGGATCTGGGCGGGTGTTGGATTCCCCAACAATCGGCATCTTTGTTCTCACAAGTGGGGAACTTTTAACCATACCAGCGTAGTCAGAGCATGGGCTGGGACGAAGAGGAAGAAGCTTGTGGACGGAAGAGAGGATTGGAATTTAAGAACTGAGGAGAGATGGAGGTGGAACCCATCTCTCACCCCACACTCCCGCTAGAACAAGCAACCCCTTTTTTGCATCACCACCAGGCCCCAAACCTGCACGTGCCTTACCTCCCGCTGGAACACGCAACCCCTTTTCTCCATGTTACCCTATGCGAATGCCTTCTCATCTTTCTCGCACTTGCGGTTTGGCATTGCAAGCTCTTGGCAGTAAATTTTAGCTCCATGATCAAGTTCATCTAGTTCTCCATGTTTCCCATGGCAACGAATCACGACCTCTCTCTCTTGATCCTGGTCCCTGCCTCCAATTGCTAGGTTACACGATCCATGTAATCAATGCCCAAGCCGCCCAATGTCAGTGACAGGGAGAACATAGTGGGGCGGTGGCTGTGGCGGCAGTACTGGCAGTGGCAGTGGCAGTGGCAGGAAGAGGAAGAGGAAGAAGAAAGGGAAAGGTATAAGGGCATTTTGGTCACCGCAGGTATTTTACTAACACCGTTAATGGACTTGGGCTAAGTGAAACCAAGTTTGAAAAGAGGGGAGGTCTGAGTAGTTGTCAAAAGCACAGGGGAGGTTCCCTGAATGGTCAAAAAGGTCAGGGGAGGTCTGAGTAATTTGCTCAAGAATGAATTAAGAAGAAGCCTCCAAAGTCCCAGTTTGGTGAATGGGACTGCTGCAAATAGTTTGGTGAACAACTTCTACTTCCATGCCTCCCTTTGAGAAAAGGAGAAAATTTGAAACTACAAGATGACATTTCAAACTCTAGGATGTACATGCCTTGCAGTTGGTATAATAATATGTGCCTCTCATGTGCACCATATTGTTTTGTTTAATACATGTGAGAACATTAGGAAGAGTTGTGGCAAGGTCCCCATTGAGTATTACCATTGAAGCATGGTTTGTGGCATGGTCTCATGGTTACTTGCAAATTTCAAACTTTACTTGTTGGGTCTTTAGCTCAAATTGGTAGAGCACTTGGAACATGAGGATGTCTCAACCATGTTCTAAGAGGAAGGTGGTTCGAATCCACCAATACCCTTTTTATTCAACTGTTTATAGAAGACAATCATGAGCATCATACAATGTGTGCTTCGCAAGACCCTTTTTGTGCATCTTTTTTTTTTTTTTAATATACACTTGGTTGAGAATTTGTGATAACTTTTAATGTCCTAACATCGTTCACTTTATATGTGTTAGTGTTAGTGGCTTTTTTGTAATTTATAGTAACATATTAGTGCATCTCTGTCTTTTTTTTTAATATACACTTTATTTGGATTTTTAATAAGTTTTAATGTCCTAAAATCATTGACTTTATATAGATTATAGTATTAATGGCATTTCTGTAATTTATAGTAAACATTACAAAACTGTTGCAGAAACAGGTTTTATCGAACACCTTTGCATCACAGAAGTGTTCTGGATACATTCCTGTAACAGGTTTATCAAACACCATTTTGCAACCCAGAAACGTTATTTTGCAAACAAAAACACCAAAATACGTTTTTGGTGAGAAACAGAACAGAAACACGCATAACATTATCAAACGGTTCCTAAACCCTTAATAGAGTAAAACCAAAGGTTTAGTAGATATATGTGGTAGGTGGTCGCTTCATGGTTGGATAACCGCTTTAATTGCCTTGTGTGATTAAATTGGGTGGTTTGAAAGAAGAAAAATCCACTTTCCTAGTGAAGGTTTTATTGGCCTCAATTGCCGAAAATAAATCCAGGTGGACTTGCATTAAGAAACTCCCAAGGCGTATATGCACTGCATGTGCTTCCCTTACAATTTTGTTCTCGAAGAGGAATTTCAGCCATCTTTTCTTTCCTAATTTCTAGTTAGTCGGGCCTGGGTTTATTATTGTAATGTGTTAATGTGAGTACTGTCTAAGTTTGATGTACCTTGTGTGTGCTACGTCGGAGCTAAGTCATCTCCACCTAGCATACCTTTTTTGTTTCCCTAATGCAATCTATAAATAAAGTGGCCCTCTATCCTCTAGAGACAAGCCGAATATTCTAATCACACTTTGATATTCAGCTTGGTATCAGAGCGCCAAAAACCCTAATTTTTTTTCCGGCACCATTGCCAGTAGCATACCACCGTCGATTTCGAGGGTCCAGCCTCACCATGTTAGACATGGTTGACTGAACATGCGCCAACACATGTTGTACCACATATGTCTGTCACTAACAACCATTGACCGCGGCTGCAGCCTAAATCCACCACCACCGTCCGGCTCCAATGGCCGCTCCACCACTGTTGTTGCGCCTCCTAGGGCCCTAACCCTCTGTCTGTGCCTACCAGGGCCCTGCTCTAGCCCTCTTGCGATCGTCCTAGGTTCTCCAGCCCTTTGTCGAACCAAATAAGGGGTCTCCCTTCGTAGTCACACGACCTCCTGCCCCTATCGGCACCAACCCAGGGCCCCTCCTGCCCTTTGTTCGAAGCCCTAGGGCCTCCCGCCCTCTATTGCAAACCAACCAAGGCCTCCCGCCTCTGTCGCGAAGCAAACCAGGGCCTTCTCCCCTTGCTGCCATCCTTTCCAACAGCCCCCCGCTCCTTGCTTCCGCCTTCAAGGGCTTTCTGCTCCCATTTGTTGGTTTATTTACCTTGTTGCCTATCCATCTCGTTGTGGTATGTAGTCTCGCCATTCTCGTGAATGATACGGTAGCCTCCACACTACTACTCCTTGCTTCATCTATTTGTTTACGTTCCATATCATCTTCTTTGTTGTGATTCCATCCCATGGCGGACAATAGTGATATTCCTTTTTTTGTCGTTCACTCTGATGTTTGGGGGCCTTCTCGTATTGTTTCTCGAGATGGCTATCGCTGGTTTATGTCATTTATTGATAATTGTACCCGCTTCACTTGTGTTTATCTCCTTCGCAGTAAGTCGGAAACTTTTGCATGTTTTAAATCCTTCCACACTATGATTAGGACTCAATTTAATACCCAAATCCAAGTCCTTCGTAGTGATATTGGCACCAAGTATGTGGATCATTTATTTCGCTACTATCTCAATGAACTGGGCATTCTTTAGCAAACCTCATGTGTTCACACTATGGAACAAAATGGTATTCCTAAACGGAAGAACCATCATCTTATTGATGTGACTTGTTCGGTCCTTTTTACCATGAATGTTCCCAAATACTATTGGGCTAATGTTGTTCTCACAATTGCTTTTCTCATCAATTGGGTTCCCTCCAGTGTCCTGGACTTCAAAATCCTTGTTAGCCTCCTGCTAGATCCTTCCATAGCCTCTTTTGTCCCTCCTCAGATCTTTGGCTATCTTCTTTGCCCATAACTCCTCCCCTTCCTGCTCCAAGCTTGATCCCAGTGCATTCAAATGCATATTCCTTAGGTATTCGATCAGGCTCTCAAAAGGCTATAAATGTTATCACCCTCCTTCTCGTCATCTCTTTATTACCATGGATGTAACCTTCCATGAAACCGAGCGTTACTATTAGTCACCTACTGTGGGGGGAGCGTCTCAACATACTACCTGAGGTTCCTTTGGGACTCGTTATTGATACTATACGCATTGAGGGGGAGAGATGGGCATAGCCGCTCTGGGCAGCAATAATTGACTATGATTAAGTAGAAACATCAATAGGTGAACTGGAAAGTGAACCAGTTGAGGGAAAAGGAATTAGAGCCCACCAATTCAAACCCCCCCCTCTTAGTGGCCATCAGGTCCTAACATCCTCTCTCACTACACACGCACACACACACACACACACACACACACTTTTTCCTCTAGTTTCCCAAGTAGCAAATTTCATAAACCACATTTTCTGCTTATTAGGATAATTGTTCTCATAAGCACCTGATAGGATCATTCCTTCCTTTCTATTATATATAATGTGAACAGTATCTGTTTCAAACAGAAATATCAGAAGCTCCTCATTCCATCTATGATGTGTAGAATCGTGTAAATAGGTAATCTCAGTTATGTTTGAAGAACCAAGCAACCTGAGTTTAAAACTCATGCTGGAGTAGTCAATCCCAAGATCCAAACAGAAATTATTTCACATTATGTCCACAATCTTTTATAAACCTGAGATGATTAGGGCCATCAGGCCGATTGGGGTGGACTAGGTTACAGATAGTACATACCTAAGTGGTTTTTCCAGGTTGGGTGAGAAATTGCAATGAATCAACAAACTTGTTGAGGGAGGAACAGTGAAAATTCAACTTTCAATTTACAAAAAAGAATTAATTTACCAACCAGCAAAATTAAACAAGGCCTGAAAATTTCAAGAGGTAAGCCAAAGGAAATTTTATTTATTTTCCAATGAAAATTCCAGCAAAATATAAGCTACAAGCTAGAGCAGTGAAGAAAAGGGATTTTATGATCAAGATTGACTAACAAAAAAGATTCTGATAGAAGTCCATGACCTTTGGATGTGCTTTGATCTTTGAGGAATTGAAACCTGATAAATGGAGACCATCCAAGCTCCTGACCCGGGAAAGTGCAACATAAACCATCCCACAACCAAATGCCCTAGAGAGATCAGTGTGAAGAGAGTCGAGAGTCATGCCTTGGCACTTGTGAATGCTAAGAGCCCATGCTAGTATAAGTGGCAGTTGCATGCGTGTAGCAAACAAGGTTTCTCCCTCTGCCACAGTCCATTTGTCTGGATGAATCACCATCTCTTGCCCTGAATCAAACTCTACTATAGGTAGCAGCAACCCACTGCTAGATATGTCGTTGGTGATTACCACCTCCTCCTCCTTAGGCTTTTTAAAACCCACGATTGTACCGGTGGCACCATTAACCAGTCCACATGTGGGATCAAAGTTTTTCAGCAGCATTACCCTGGCACCCAAACACAGCTCCAACTCATCAGGAGCAACCCCGAGTTTCAGTTGGCTCTTCCAAGGCTCCTTCCCTATATCCAATGCCTTGTACGTGTAAATTTCTCGGCCCAAGCTTCTCAATCTCTCATCATTCACCCTCTTTACATCCTGTTTCAACGGAAAGAGACGAATAACCATGGGATCAGGCTCACTTTCTACCAGTCTAGTGTATAGAAGTTGCAAGTGTTGTCTATCATTCAACCCTCTCCTTATTCCCTGAAGCAACTCGATCAATTGAGAATCAGACTGCCTAAAGATTTGAGTGAGTTCAATTTGTTTGTCAAAGCTCAGATTCCAGCATTTGGCTTCAAAGGCAAATCCCTTATCCGACTTGGAAAAACGATTAGTAACGGTAACAGGAACAGGAGGTAATTGAAAGAAATCACCACAGACAATAAGCTGTATTCCCCCCCACACTCGATTACTGTGCTTGAACCGTATACCCCTGGCTATGTACTCAAGATTGTCAAACAAGTTGGCATCCACCATACTTACCTCGTCGATGACCAATGCCTTGGCCATTCTCCATCGCCGGGAGGTACTCTTGTTGGATGCTGCATTAAGAAATAAGGTCTCTCGATCGGCGGTGCCAAGCCCTACGCCGGCGAAGGAGTGGAGTGTCATGCCACTGAATGCACATGCAGCTACACCAGTGGATGCAGTAACGAAGACGTGTTTAGAGCCGTGGATGTGCTTGAGAATCTCGATGGCGTGCTTGAGCAGGATGGTCTTCCCTGTTCCGGCCGAACCCGTAATGAACACGGACTCGCCTGCGGCGACGGTGTTCAAGATTTGTGATTGCTGCTCCGTCAAGGGCAAGGATGTCAACGCCACCGCCGCTGCTTTACGTGTTGGACTCCGAGTGGTCTTGCGGCTCTTGCCTTTGAAGGGAGAGGATTTGCTGAAGCTCCGCAGACATGTTGCTTGAGTTAATGCTGCGGAGAATGTGGGTCTGTCAAAGAAGCGGACGACAGAAAAGATGAACGTCATAAGCCAGGAGATGACGACAGAGAAAGACGAACTTCATATAAGTTCATCACCCGCACCCGCACCGGCACCCGGCAGATGAATTTGAGACCCAATCACCCAATTAGGATTTGGAAATCGTCTTTGCCTTTCTCCTCCCCACCAAGCGCCAAGTCTAACTATTCCTCAGTAGTAACGATTATGAGCATCATTAGCATCAACAGGATAAGGGAGAGAGTGTGTGGACATCACAGGTGAATAAAGCTTCAGCTGGATTTCTGCAAAACAAGGTTAAAAAGAAAAAGGAAAAAAAACAAGTGAAAGAGCACTCGCTTATCCATCTCTAACCCATCCACACCATTTCTCTCCATTCGAAGTAGGAGTCCCAGCAGACAGATTATTAACTATATTTCTGCCCGAAATCCAAAGAGAAGAAGCTCCTCCTGAAAGCAAAATTTACAAAACCTACTGGAGGCTGCAACCACCAAATACGGGAAATTCCTAACAAAACTGGAGACAAAACGAAAATCAACAAAAATCGATTACCAGATCGATGCTTAATCGGTTCTGCACCCTTAATCCGTATCGCCAATAAATCTAATCCAACCAACGCCTCTATCTTCTCCTTTCAATCAATATTTTAGAGATTAAACAGAATGGAGGTAGTGAAGATATATCGATTGCCGATTGCTATTGAGGAAAGAGTTTGTCACCCATAGAGCTCGACTTCACCCATCCTCTCCTAAGGGGCTAAGGGTTCCCAAATCCTTATAGGGTTTTAGTATCTTCCAAAGTATTTCCTACTCCCTCTCCGAAGTCCTATCCCACGGTGTAAGTCCTATCCCACGGTGGATAGATACCATTTCAAAAATAAAAGTGAAGTAATATCAAAGTATGGACTCCAAGATAAAAAAAATGGAGCATTTTTTTTTTTTGGGTAAGAAGCAAATTTATTGCAAAGAAAATAAGGGATCAAGATTACAAGCATCTATCAACCAAGGAGTGGAAATAGGCTAATCCATCTAACTAGCCAGAGAAGGGGCCTTTCCGGCTAAGGAATGCACAATAATATTTGCATCCCTAGAAACATCAGAACAGGAAAAGAAAGAGAGTTGGTTAGCTAGATGGTGGATATCCCAAATGAGGTTTGAAATGCTGCTAGGAGAGGAAGGGTCACAGTCCTTGAGAATGGTTGCCAATTCTAGATTGTCCGTCTCAATGTAAACTTGATGTAAGCCTAGCTCGATTGCCTTGAGCAAACGTGCTCGAACTGCTAAGGTCTCACCAATAAGAACGTCATAAAAAACAAGAGGATCTGAAATCGCTCCTTGTAACCTCCCAAGATGATCTCTTATCATACAACCAATCCCACTTGAGCTATCCTCCACCGCTAAAGCCGCATCGCACCTTGAAGGTGCCAACTAGGGGGGGGGCTCCATATCAAAGGTGTTAGAAGTTGTCGTAGTTAGGGGGAGGGAGTCGTGAATTAGCGCTAGAGCTAATTCACGACTTCTCCCTCAGGGGTGTTTTGGTCTTTTTGGATTTACCCTATTGTCTATTGATTATTTTGTTATATATTGATGGTTTTGGGGGCATTCATTCTTACGACTATCACTCCCAACCTGTTGCAGCAATTCTCTTCTCTTTCTCCCCTCTTCTTCTTTCTTCTTATTTTATTACAAAAGGATTAGAAGCCGAGGTTGCGCAGCTGTTGGCATTGAATTTCATGTTGTTTATCGCCCAAAATTCCTCAAACGCCGATTGAGCTTTGCAAAAGACTTCAATTGGAGTCCACACTTTCTAATTAAACACTAGGTCATTCCTAGCCAACCATATATACCAACAAATGAAGGAGACTCTACTCAACGTTTCAGCTCCTACTTGTTTAGAAGGGAACTGAATACGGTCCCAGTTTAGCAGCCATTTGTATAATTTAGCATCTGCTTCTTGAGGAACAGAGAAGGAAAGCGAGCTTCGAAACCAAGTCACCTGGGCAAAGGGGCACTGTAAAATAATATGATCAATGGATTCGGGCTCCTTCCCACACCGCCTGTAGCTTGAATCCACTGGAATTTTCCGCTTGGAGAGGCCTTCACCAGTTGCTAAGCCTTGAGCACAAGCCTTCCATAGGAAAGAACAGATTTTAGGAAGCGTCTTGCAATTCCAAATTCGCTTCCACACCACTGGAGGAATAATGTCCCACTCATGAATGTGAGAAGAAGACGATTGCTTCTCTAAGATTGGACAAGAGATGGTAAAACGATTTACACGAGAAGATACCATTTCGGGAGCCCCCCTAGATTTGAACGTCTGGTCTTGAAGTTGTGCAAAGATTGATCTTCTTAATCTCTTTGATATCTGTTGCCAAAAACCATTGATGAAGAAGGTCTTCCCTCCAATGAAAATTCTCATGATCGATAAGGTCTTCCACCTTTAACACCGGACACTCAAAAGGCCTAGGAGTTTGAATTTAGAAGTTGGGAGAAGATGGGAGCCAATTACTTCCACAAATATTGATCTCAACACCATTTCCAACATTCCATAAAAGCCCCTTTTCAATCACCTTTCTTCCTTCAAGAACGCTCCACCACGCCCAAGATGGCTGATGTCCAAGCTTGGCTTGCATGAAGTTTGCATTTTGGGAAGTAAATTGCCTTGATGAACCGGGCCCAAAGGGAGTTGGGAGAAGAATTCAGGCGTCATGCCACCTTTGCAAGAAGAGCTCTATTTTGAAGAATTGGATCACGGGATCCAAGACCCCCTTTCCTTAGACTTGCACAGTCTCATCCAAGATATCCAATGTAACTTGTTCTCCTCCTCCTTTTGTCCCCAAAAAAAATTGGCCATAGCTTTTTGAGTTGCATCATGATGAGAACTATGCAGAATGAAGTGCGATGCAACATACGAGTAGATGGAAGAGGCAACCAATTTAATTTGGACTTCCCGACCAGCTGGTGAGAGAAATTTATGTTTCCACCCTTTCATCCTTGAACAAGTCTTGTATGTAGTATCTCTGAAGACCTCACTTTTAGCAACTCCAAACTCCGTTGGCAAACCCAGATATTTTGATGGCCCATCGCCATAAGGAACTTTCAACACATGGGAAAACCACCTTTTGAATCTTGTATGGGTGTTGGGGCTAATGTTAGCTCGGACTTCTTCAAATTGATTTCTTGCCCACTAGCTTTACAGTACAAGTCCAGACAAGCCTTTAGATGGGAAACATCTTGCAAATTAACCTCTGAAAATAGATTGCAATCATCCATGGACATCAAATGAGAGCACGTCTCTTAACTCTGATTCCTTTAACTAATTTGGAAGATTCTGCCGCATTAACCACCAAAGTAAGAACCTGAGAGAATAATACAAAAATAAATGGGGAGAGAGGGTCCCCTTGTTGAATCCCCCTTGAGGGATGAAAGGAACCCCTTTCCGACCCATTGACAAGAAGGGTGTAGGAAACAGTTGAAACGCATTCCATCACTAGATTAATCCACTTATTATTATAGAAACCCAAGGCCCCTAAAGCTCTTCTAGTCATGTGCTTTTTTCATATCAAGCTTTAAAGCCAAATATTTTTTTCCTTTTATTTTTGCTTGATATAATGAAATAATTCATGAGTAATGAAGATGTTATCAGATATTACCTTGTTTGGAACAAATGCATATTGGAAAGGGGAAATGATGTCCTCAAGAGAGCTTTTGAGCCTATTCGCCATAATTTTGGAAATGATCTTCACTGCCACTCCACATAGGTTGATAGGACAGAATTGCTCCGCGCGTTCCGGGTTCTTGACTTTTGGAATGAGACATATCAACATGCGGTTCGACTCCAGGGGTAAAATACCTGTTGCAAAGAAATCTGAAATAAACTGGATGAGGTCTCCTTTAGTTATATTCTAGAATGATTGGAGGAAGATGGGGGGAAACCATCGGGTCTAGGGGCTTTTAGGGGCCCCATTTGCTTGAGGGAACTAAGGATTTCCTCCAAAGTTTGAGGCACACATAGAGCTTTGTTGGTGGCATTAGAAACCACTGGGGAAACCGATGCAAGGGACTAGGCAAGAGAATCTGTATCTACTCCTTAAGCTTCACTAAAGTCGGAAAGAAGTTTCTACACTTTTAGCTTTAGGATATACATTTTATTTTGAGGGTAGTTTAATGGAAATACATTCCAATGGTAGTTTGTTTGGACAATGTTTATTTGAGAATTGTTTTATTAAATTAGATTTTGTAAATCATGTTGTTTTTTTCTTCATCTTTTGTGATTAATACTGAGAGTGATGTTGAATCAATCACTTGGCATGCTAGACTAGGACATATAGGTCATAATAGGATGACCAAGTTAGCCAAAGAAGGCCTTCTAGGCCCACTTGCTAAGGTCAATCTACCTACATGTGAGCCTTGTTTAGCTGGTAAGGCCCATTGAAAGCTTTTCGAAAAGGCAGTCCAAGCTACCCAGACCTTAGAGTTTATCAACTCAGACATCTGCGAACCAATGAATGTAAAAGCACACCATGGTGCTTCTTATTTCCTTACTTTCATTGATGATTATTCACGATAAGATTATGCCTATTTGATTACTTACCACTACGAAACATTAGATTGCTTCAAACACTTTGTAGCAGAGGTTAAGAATCAACAAGGCAAGAGTTTAAAAACTCTAAGCACGGACTGAGGACACAAATATCTGTCTGAGCTGTTTAAAGAACTATGTGAGGAAAAGGGAATCACCAGGTAACTGATTATTCCTTACAATCTACAACAAATGGTGTAGCGGAGTGAACGAATAGAACACTTATATATATATATATATATATATATATATATATATAAAATTAAAAATTTGTTGAAAATTAGAAAGGAGGCAAACAAGCCTAAAGACAGACTAAAGGCAAAGCAAGCTAAAGCTTAAAAAGGGGACTCCGTCCTATAACATATTGGTGAGGGCTACGGGGGATCTGTGAGGCGTACCAAGGGGGTCCTTATCCTAATCGATCGTCGGGGGATCTCAGCATATACACCAGACCGATCAAGAGCCACACGGGCCAAAAGAGCCTCCTCCTCTGGCAAAAAGGGAGACAGAGTTTTTTGCAACCCCACTCCTAAATCCTTTTCAACCTGAAGTTTTTCTACTGCCGCGTCCACTGCCTTAACACCAAGATTTGCATTCCTTTAACTTTGAGTTCTACCAATAACTGGAGGTACCATATGAGAACCCACACGACCACCTCGAAGAGCATTCCTACGACCTTCACGATTTTTTCGACCCAACACCTGAGTCCACCCGCCTTGCACCTCCTCTTGATGAGATTGGTCATACGCCAACTCATGTTCTTGCATTCCCTCCACTTGGTTTCCTATGTGAGGAGAAGTCGTGCTGGCATTCCCTTTAATAAAGTCTTCCTTACTCATATTTTCTTGCAAGTCCCCATCACTTTGAATTTCTTTATCATTTGTAACTTCTTGTCTGCCACTTCCTTGCATATCAAAATTTTCAATACCACAAACATTATCAACCTCTATCTCTCCCTCAACATTAAAAATAGTTTCTTCCATATCCTCCAAGGAGAAGCTATTACTCTCCTGAACTAATTCCTCACCTTGAACAGTCGTGCTCCCCTCTTCCAGCTGTGTGGCCCCCTCAGGGTCACTAACTGAACTAGCACCAGCCCTATTCAAAGTCTGATTAATAAGAGAATCAGAAGCACCTTCTCCATTCCCACCAAAAACCTTCAACAAAAAGCTCTTTGAAGAACCTCCATTGAACCATCAATACCCACTTCTTCCTCCTCCTGGGTAGCAACACAAGAGAGCCCGTGACCCAACTGAAGACATCCCCCTGTAGGCCTCCAGGTCTTTTCCATAACCTGTGGAGCATTTCACTGATCAAACCTTTCGAACTCCATAACATCAATCTGAGGGGCATAAAGCTCTTGATCAGCCACAAGAGGACATGCAATCCTTTCCACGGCTACAAGTGCCCGCCCTTTATCCACAACCGCAGGAGCCACCGGCCCTACCACATACTTTGGATTTTCATTCTCACCCCTCATATGTTCTAATCCCTCCGTAGATCCAAGCTTTTGTCCGTGATTATTACCACTTGCAAGTTGATTTTTGTGACAATCATCCACACCATGCCTAAGGTTAGAACATCCCATGCAAAATAGAGGCAGTCGTTCGAAGATAACCTTCTGGAAAAGGCAGAATCACCACATCCAATCCAAACCCAATCTGGGTGTTTTGCACGCAAATCCACTTCCACACAAACCCTGGCAACCACCATTCGAGTGCACCCTACCATCGCCCCATCAACTTTCAACACCTTCCCAATCATGCCTACCACAGAAAGGAAGAAGTTGCCCTGGTAAAGATTAATGGGCAGACCAAGAAACAAAACCCAAACAGGGACCACAGGTGATTCCAACCCCGCCTTGAATGAACGACACCATTTAAAAATTTTGAAAGAGAAACCATTAATAAAAACTTGTTCCTTGAGCCAGACTTGAATGTAATCTTATCCAAAAAACGAAAGAGAAGGTGTCTTAGATCAAGAGAAGTGATGATAACATCAGCCGCTAGATGGAATTTTGCTTGGAGAAATATTTTAATATCAAAGATTGAAGGATGACCATACGAACATTTAGCAATCAACGCTGTCTGGAATAGCAACTTCGAACAAGCTATCTCTTCAACGGAGAAGAAGATTGTAGGGGCGCCAAAGTGAGTCGACGGAGATTTAACATTTACACTGGGAGAATTGAAGGAAACCGATTGCGAGACCACAACCGCAAAAGATTTTTTTGCTCCACAACTCCACCCAACCGTAGGCAAAGCTCCATCGCAAGACCTTGCTCCTGCCATTCGTAACACCCGATCAGGGGGAAGATCCTCCTTGGAACATGGAGGATCGGGCATGGATTCAACTTCCGATCTAGAGTAGATCTGTAATAAGGCTTCAGATCTGTAACAAGACTTCAAATCGATAGTTACAAACTTTAGATCTCATACTGAAACTTCAGATCTCATGATGAAAATGCTTAACTCGACTAGAATTAAATTAATCAAACCCTCTCGCTGGGTTGCCATTGCGGCTTCGCCTTTCGCTAAAACCCTAGATGTAGAAACTACACTAGCTGATGTTCATGCATCCTCACCCGATGTTCTTCTTTTTCTGAATTTAGAGAACACTGATATCTCAGTCTGCCAAACAAATCTGGCTGCAAATTAGGTTGAGTAGGCCTTTCAATTAGTGTAAATTCCCATAGTTTGGGGATGATCCAATGCTCATACTGAAAACCGTGGAGTAGTTTCAGAAATAGCAACTACTAATTCCTAAAACTAGGAACTGAGACTAAACATAAATATCAAATTGGTCATAAGCCAAAACACTTTTAGATATGGTTAAGTTGATGATGAGGTAGACACTCTCCCGATATCCTTCTAGGGGAACGCTCTTCTGACTGCTGTCTATGTCTATAACAAAGTGTCATCATAGTCAGTTCCTTACACTCCATAAGAATTATGGAAAGGCAAAAAATTTGGGGTATATGCGACAATGGAAATGTGTCGGTTATGTTCACAGTACTTCCCATAAGTTTGAAAACCTTAGCCCTAAAGCTAGAAAACATATCTTTATTAGATACTTTGATAGCACAAAAGACTACGTTATGAACGGTGAACACCCTAATGGAGTAATGACAGAGACCGAGTCACACAAGGTAGACTTTCTTGAGACAGATTTCCTTAACATTAGTGACTCTACCATGAATCTTGACCTCTTTGAGATGGAAACTGATGAAAACATCTCACCTACTCTTGGTGAGGGTGGAAAATTAATAACTCGTCTTGTAATCGCTAAAGAGTGTGAGAGTGCACAACCAGATACTTAAGATTCTCTTACACACAGGAGCACACGTGGACACGCTCCCTGTCATCATTTTGAGATTGAGGGGAATGCTCTCATTTTTGTTCCAAGGGATGAAGATGAGTCTGCTTTTGCAAAAGAAGTGCGGTCCTCTCCAGCTAAGGAAATGTGTCAAGATGCTATAGAAGATTAATTGTGTTCTATGAGGTAAGAACCAAGTCTGAGAGTTATTTAACATTTCGCTTGGGCACAAGGCCATTAGGAACAATAGGTCATAAAAATCAAACACAAGGCAGATGGTTCAATTGATCAGTGTAAGGCATGGCTTGTGGTGAAAGGATATACCCAAAGAGATGGTGTAGACTATGAAGAGACATTCTCCTTGATGATGAGGATGGCTTTAATTTGCCTCATTCTAGCAATTGTCGTAAAGTTGGATTTGGAATTCTACCAAATGGATGTTAAAATTGCTTTTCTCAATGGAGAACTAGATGAAGAGATCTTTATAGCTGAACTACTAGATTTTAAGGTCAAGGGACAAAAGCACAAAGTTACAGTCTCAAACATTCCATCTATGGTCTTAAACAATCGTCTAGATAGTGATACATTAGATTTCATCATGTCATTACCTTTGTTGATTTTGAAATGGTAGAAAAAGACCACTGCGTGTATGTGAAACGGTCCAAGACAGATTTCCTTATCCTATCTTTGTATGTTGATGACATCCCACTAATTGGGAATGACATTGAGATGATTGTCGCCACTAAGAAGTAGTTATCTTCTACTTTTAGATGAAGGATATGGGTGAGGCCAAATTTGTGTTGGACGTGAAGTTTGTGAGGGACCACACAAGGAAATTCATTGGTTTGTCTCAAAAGACTTACATAAAAAAAATCCCTCAGCGATTCCATATGAACAACTCAAAACCCATTGATACTCCAATGGATAAGGCGTATGCTCTAAGCCTAGACTAATGCCCTAAAATTGATAAAAAAGAAACCAAATATCCAAAGTATCCTATGCAACCGCAATAGGCAGTCTGATGTACGCGATGTTGTGTAAGTGTCCAGATATATGCTGCGCAATTGGCATGGTTAGTCATTATCAGAGTAATCCAAGACTAAGTCATTAGCAAGCTGCGATATGAATCCTTCGATATCTACGTGGTACTACAGACCTCATTCTCACCTACAGTGGTTCGAATTTGAGACTGAGATGATATATATAGTGATGCTGATTGTGCTAGTGATAGAGACGAGTGCAACTCCACCTCAGGGTATGCATTTGTCCTAGGAGGCACTAGGCAGGGCTATTTCTTGGTGCAGGAAGAAGCAGACTTGTATCGTGCTATCTACGATGGAGTCGGAGTATGTCGCCTGCTTGGTAGCAGTTCAGAAGGTTGTTTGGCTTAGGAGGTTCTTGTAGCGCCTTAGTGTTTCCGCTCATTCAGGTGATGATGTCCTTATACACTGTGACAGCACACTTGCCTTGGCATTTACAAAGGGCCCCAAGTTTGATGAGAAGGCCAAACACATAGACATTCGATATCACTAAATTTAGGACATGGTAATGCAAGGTGAAGTGGTCCTGAAACATATCTCCACTAGCAATATGATTGGTGATCCTTTGACAAAGCTCATTGCTAAAGATGTTTTCCTAGTTCATATTACGAACTTGGGATTAAAACAGATATGATATGTAATTTTTCTTTATTTGGACACTTCAGTTGGTGGACATATATTTGTATCTCTCCTTTTCATATATATCTCATATATATATATATGGGATTTATTTGTTTTAGCAATATTGTGTTATATATATATATGGGATTTATTTGTTTGAGCAATATTGTGTGTACACATCTGTTTGTTTTTTTTTTTAAATATATCTTTGTTTTATGACTCATTGCCCGGACAACTTGTCGTATTTGTGATTGTCGTAGTCATGAGTACAATACATGAAAGGGGTTAGCGCTACTCATCACGAGGGTTTGAGAATGCTAAATCTAGTGTAGTTGGATCATTTGAGGTTTTCTGAGATAGTTTGTGAGTGATGTGTTATGTTGGTTAGAAGGAAGCTTGATATAGTGCTCCTACCTTGTCCTATCTCGTTAGGTCGCATACCACATTTCCTATATGAAGAGTTACACACTTGAGATATGATTGAATGAATGATTGAGTTAGTATGCCCTTTGTGGGCAAGTGAGAGATGTTAATCGAACCGGGTTATACCCAGTTCGCGATGCCCACCTAAGAGAGCAACTACACGCTAGGTACGACCTGCAAGGGAGAGAAAGAGGGTCAACCACTTAGGTGGCCTTCCACCTTTTCCTATTCCTAGTGTGATTCTATGAGGGGAAGGGGGTTATATATACACCTAACTCTCAACTCCTCTAATCCTAAGCTAAGTCGACAATTGATTCTCTCTCTCATTTTTGTTCTTCAAGTCATTGTGTTTTTTATGAGATTCCATCAATTCCTAAGGCTTTATGGTGTGAATTTCTCTGTAAAGAATCCTTTCAGATATCTAGAAGTTGAAGAAGATCATAAAACTCGTAACCATTACACTCCATGAGTAATCTATTTCGACTGTATTCTCATCTCCGTTCATATAACACTCGAACCGTATCCATAGGATTCAATCCATGCACAAATCCAATCCTTGAACAACCAATTATTGCATATTAAAAATTTTATAGATTCGACCTCTGATCATTAGGGTCGACTAAATCCATTAAAACAGCCCGTTGTTATTGGAATTCCTTGGCGGCTCTATGTAAAATATTCGTTTGAAACTCAACCCCGTGCTGACAAATAACCAACTCGGTGGTCATGTCATATCATTGTCAGATATGTAACATGTATATGAATGCCAAAGCGCTGCGCCACATACCCGTCATCTCTGGCTTATACGCTTCTATTCTTATTATCCTCACTTGGCTGTGCTCCTTTGTCATATCATTATCAGTTTATCACATGTCAGATATCACATATATACGACATGACATAAATTTTTATCCAAAAAAGATATACATATATTAAATGCCAAGCGCATCCAACCATCAGCTCTGGCTTACATGCTTCTAAGTTCCCAGTTACCCCCACTTTGCTGTGCTCCATCGATCGTCCCTCGTCTCCCTGTCTCCCTCTCTCCCTCTCTGCTGTTGTTAGGAGTCAGGGGAAGGAGGGCTCTCTCTCTCTACTTTGTTTGTTTCATTCTTTCCCTTCGTCTAAGTTCTGGTATGCCTGAAGGTATTGGGCAGTTCTGTCCGAAGGGAAGGAAGGAAAGAAGTGCTACAGAGCTAATGGTGTCGACCTCATTGGGTCTCTCAGGCTTATTCGAGATTCAAGTTTCCGCCATGAATGATGTTGATGACATCTTCTTCTCCAGTCACTCTTCTTATTCTTTCTCGACCGCTACTGCAACTTTCGTTGGAACTGATTATCCCGAGCCCAAGTCCGTCGCTCACATGAACAGCGCCGCTTGATCAAAGCCCATAACCTCTCCCTATTCGTGCGACGAAGATTATGCATGATCCCTTTTCTTCCCTTATTTTCTCCTCTCTATCTGCTTCACTTCCCTTCTTCAGACCCCCTCATATATTCTGATTGTATAAATACTCTCCCGTAAACTGTAATGGAATTGAATCTGGAGGGAATTCTCGATACTAGTTTATCGTACTAATGGTGTCCTCAACGTAGCCGATCTTTTCTGATCTGATGTCAGCGACAACTGCCACGATAACCATGACGGCAGCTACCACCAGTTGTTTTCCGGTCTCCACCGTTGTGGATTTCTTTAGCAGTTGGAGCAATCTGCGAACTTCTTTAATCAGGTAAAACAGAACAAACAGAACAGAGCGGCTTTTATTTTATTTCATTGGTTTCTCCTCCTTAATGCTGCTATATTAGATGCATACTTGTCTGGAGTTGTATTGTTATTTGTGAGGCAAGAAGTTTTTGTGCTGCATTTCAAACCCCTTTCTTCTTACTATCATCAGGTATGATCGTCGTTGGAATGGGAAGGAGACGCACAGGTGCCTTTCCCCTTTGACTGCTTCTGCTGATGCCTCTCCTACTACACTTTTTAGCAGTCAGGCCAGGGATTCCCATTTTTACCAGGAGGTCCGTTTTCATTCGTTCATGTTATTACTACTTACCCCCAGCAATCTCTCCTGGGACAACAAACTCATCAATCAATCAATCCATCATCGGTCATTCTTCAATTTAAAGGGAGAGATAATCGAATAGTCTCCCCTTTTTTCTCTGTTTAAGTTTCAATTCGCTTGTCCTGATCTGCCCATCTCTTCTGTTTCTTGGAATCCCTCTTTTTGCATGCGACTCTCAAACAATTGCAGGTTCTTAAAGCTGCCAGGGAAAAATTCACCCAAGAAATCTCCTTTCAGTCGAAGGACAAAGAGGTTTCTCTTGCTAAGGTATACAACTATAAACTCGTTTCTTTGTCTTCCTGGAATTATAAGTTCAACGAGATCAATCTGCATATCTGACTTCACTCGTAAGTTACACGGCTTTTGAAAGTGATCCCTTGGGTCCACTTTATTACGTTTACTGATACAAACATGAGATGTTTTGTGATTTTTTGTTCAAATTTCTGATCTTGTATTATATTTAAAGAAATCTGGACCTACTTATCTCACTTTTGATTGTGGTTGAAAATTGATGCAGAACTGAAGATTAATGACCTTGGGCCATGTGTCCTTTGAGTATCGTTGTATGCATGT
This sequence comes from Telopea speciosissima, assembly GCF_018873765.1. NCBI lineage: Eukaryota > Viridiplantae > Streptophyta > Magnoliopsida > Proteales > Proteaceae > Telopea > Telopea speciosissima. The sequence continues at coordinate 201,991 of NC_057926.1, forward strand.
TAGGCTATGCTTCCACTGAAGTTCTGTTTTTTCCCCAATTCATTGCTGCAGGCTTTGCTATATGTTGCGGCTGAGGATGAAACCTTTATGGCTTTCAATCAAGACATGGATGCTCGCTCCCTAATGAATGAAAGGAGAGATTCTTCAGTCTCTATTCAGGCACAAGAGTGGGATTCCTTGGAAGCTTTTCTGTTGGCTGGAAGGAGCATATCTGAGTGGTTGAGTGAGTTGGATGCTATTGCCAAACAAGTGGAAGCAGAGTTGGTTTCGAGAGACATAGGTTGCCATTTGGTGGAAGTGTTGAAGGCTGTAAATGTAGTTCTTTTCGAATCACGTGGCTTCAAAAGGTTTCATGTACTCTTAGACTCAAAGCTTTCATACTTGCATGCGGTGCTAAAATCTGGCTGTGGCAGTGGTAAATCCTTATCCTGGTTCTTCTTATCTTTATTCCTGCGAGCACTCTTCTTTTCTGTTCCTATTGAAACTATATCTGGGGATTGTGAAATTTCCTGCTTTGAAGTACACTATATCTCTCATTCTTTTCCATTCAGTAAATTGATCACACCTGATGAAATTTCACCTTGTTGACAGCAATTTTGCTTAGCATCATTTATATTGAAGTTTGTAGAAGACTTGGGGTGAAGATTGTTGGTTCACGAGTTGGGGAGGAATTTCTGATTTGGCCTCAAACTGGGAACCCTGAGGTGTGCTAAATTGACAAAAACTCTTTCCTCACTCATTCGTATTGTGATTTTCTTTCACCCTCTCTAATGGCCAAGTATTTTAACTGATGTGCAAGTTTACCGTAAAATCTTTTGATGGCATGACTTGTTTAACGATTTGGCATATAATAGCTAACTTGTTTTAGGATTTGACATATAATTCTGAAGTATTGGTTTTTCTTTTTATTAAAGGAGCTTTTCAAAGTCTCTGCGGGACACAGCTTGTTTGCCATTGTTAATGGAAGTTGTGTGGAGGATCCTAGATCGAAGGCTTCTGACTTGAATAGCAGTTCACTTTCAGGACTTGGCATTGCAACCAACAGAGACATCATTGGAATTTCTTTGGCTAATCTGATTGTAAGTTTTAGTGTTAAAATGTGGAGAAAGGTTTCCTCTGCTGCAGTGGAGCAAAAAGTCCTTCATTGGCATTCATTTCTATCTTAGGAGGGTAATTCCATAATTCCTTGTTGGATAGATAGGATATCCTCTGAATTGGTCACATAACAAATGTATTAGCCCATCTGAATTAGATGGATCAGCATGCATTGGATTCTTCGCCTTGTAATTTCAGTGGACCAGATTTTTCCAAAAGGAGATGTGCTCTTTATACCCATTTTTCGTACCTTCTTGGCATGTGCTGTAGTCCAATTGGGCTAAAGCTGGGCAATGAATGGAGAGTGATGTGGGACATGTTTAACACAGTTTGGGTACCAATCAGATTACCGCTTGGCATATATATAGCTTCCAGTGGAGGAAACGTACCCCTTATAAATATCCATGTGTATAACTTAGTAATTATTTATCTACCTCAAATTTTTGTTATCCCATTATATAGTTTTGGTTGTTTACCTTCAGCTCAATTGTTTGTAGAGGCTTCACTGGAAACGTGCTTCGAGGATGAGCTATGGATTGATGCTGACCTCTCCACTTAGGCCTGTTTATGACAAAAATGGAAAATCAGGAAAACTTGATGATTCAAAGGCTCCTTTGTTGCGGCCTCAAGATTTGAGGTAGTTGTTTGTATCTCCTTTTTTTATACTGATATATCAGTGTTCTCTTTCACCTTCTTTTACATATTTTACCAATATTCTCAGTCTGCTTACATGGTGATGTTTTAAGCACAATCCTTTTAATCAGAAAGCCTAAAGTATCATATTACAGTCACATATTTCAAATTGAACTAATTAGTAGTATTTTCTGGATAAAGTAAACTGCTGTGGAACTAACATGCCATGGTTGTGTTTGATTCATTAGGTTTTATACTTCTTGTTATTGACAGTTGTGGATCTTAGACTCAACTATAAAGAGTTGGGGAAGTCCATTATGTGATTATATACAATGAGAAATGATTGTATTGAACTTATTAAAAAAACACTGAATGTACACCTATCTTTCACTTTGTTCTGGAAGCCTCCTGGCTATCATAATTGACTGATGAATGAACTCTCAGTGTTTGAATTGGTTCCAGTGTTGAGTTTTTAGGATGTTACAAATCCTGAGAAGAAACGGAAAAACTAGAGAAGAGTTGGGGAAGAAAAGAAGAGAACTCAATCCACAGAGTTCCTCTCCCACAGTTTGTATTTATAATAATAACCAATTACATCAAAATAGGAAACTCATTCCTTGTCAACCAAGAAACTAAAAATAATAAGGAACTAACCCTAACAAGGAAACTAACATAAAACAATGGAAACAATCTAAGAAACCAAGATAGGGACAATCCCCCTTTTCATGGTAAGTTACCCAAACTACCCTTGTGTTAAGAATGGTTGTATTGTATCAGGGGTATATGTGTAAATATCTACTTGTACTATTTTCTTATTTTTTGTCATTTGTATAAGGCCAAGGGCCTAGGTGTAATTTACTATTCTTTTCAATATAAGCATGTTAGTCTCTAGGTTAGAGACATAACACTTGAACACCAAAACCGTGGCTGCTCTCTTCTCTTTCTTCTCTTCTCCTTCTTCAACCTAAAATCTAACATGGTATCAGAGCTGTTTGCTCCTGGAGTTTGAAGGTGATTGAAGATTGTTTGGAAGGTGAAGAACAGTCTCTGTGAAAGAAAATAGCATACCTTCTCAGACCTGTTTCTCTCTTGTCTGCAGTCCAAATACTGAGCAACCAAGTGCTCTAGTTTCGTGTGGAGGTCTTGTTTCTTCTCATTGTGTTCTCCCACATCTCTTGGAAGCACGCAAGGAGTAGAAGGGAATCTCGGCCAGGCTGTTCTGCCTCTGTTTTCCGCCAGCTGCAGTGTTTTTTGGCTCTTGTTGCTTCAATGGGTTCTTGTTTGACCAGTTTCTTTGGTCTATTTGAATTGGTTTTTGGTAAGGAACAATACTCATCCTTACTCCGTGGTTGTTTGATCAGTTTTTAGGGATTTAAAGGCCTATTTTCAGGCTATTTATCTCTGTTTTTCCTGGTTTTCTATTGCTGTATTTGTGGGACTGTTGTTGTGGTTGAGATATTTGTTATTTGGGCCTATCAAGTGTTTGATTAAAGGTCAAAATGGGTGACAAAGATGCTGCAACACCCCTGCCTCTTGTAGACACAGCCCAAACAGCCCCATTTCTTCCTTCATCCTTTGAGAGTCCCAATATCCAACTCCCTATTGCCAAACTTGAGAACCACAACTATTTGGATTGGTCCCGGTCCATGAAATTGATTCTCCGGTGTAGGGGAAAGATGGGTTACATCAATGGTAGTATACAGGCCCCTCTTCCGACTGAGCAAGGGTATCCCAAGTGGGACTCTGAGAATTCCTTGGTGATGGCCTGGCTTCTTTTCTCCATGAAGCCTGAGATTGGAAGAAGATTTATGGGCAAGGAGACTGCCAAGGACATTTGGGATAGTGTGGCCCCTATTTTTGATCGGGTTGGGGTCTCTACTAAGGTGTACCAACTTCTCCAACAGATTGTGAGCTTGCGCCAAGGTGAGAAAAGTATCTCTGAATACTATAGCCTTGTTGTGGGCCTGTGGGAAGAGTATAACCATTATAGAGATCTCCAGTTATGCCCTACTGATGAGGTCAAGGTGCATCGGTTGTTTGAGAGAGAGAGGGTCTTATTTCTTCTTGGAGGTCTTAATGCTGATTTTGAGCCTCTTAGGGTGCAAATCCTTGGCCGTCCAAGTCTTCCCTCACTGGAGGACGTGTGTGGATATCTATAGAGTGAGGAGACCCGTAGGGGTGCTATGGGGACTGCCCCCACTGTTGAGCACTCTGCACTTGTTTCTTCCATCCCTCAGGACTCCACCAAGGGGGCCGATAAGGGGGTTGCTAAGGGAGCTGTGAAGGGTCGATTCCTATGTGACCATTGTGGCAAGAATGGGCATACTAAGGATTTTTGCTGGGATCTCCATGGGAAGCCCCTTGCTGGTTCATCTGGAGAGCGAGGACAGCGGAAGAAAGGGCCTAAGGCTCATGTTGGAGTTGTTGAATCTGATGAATCCTCTCTTTCCAAGGAGGACATTGCTGCATTTTGCCGGATTGTGGCTCATTTGGATGGTTCCTCTGCCACTTCCTCAGGTTCCTCTGCCACCGGTTCTTCCACTGCATTGCAGGCTTCCTCCTCCGACCTCACCTCTTGGGTCATTGACTCAGGTGCCACAGATCATATGACTGGTAGGTCACAGCTATATAATTCCTATTCTGTTTGTTCTGGGAAAGATAAGGTAAAAATTGCTGATGGTACCTTCTCTTCTATTTCTGGTAAGGGAGATATCCAGGTTGCACCTTTTTTACCCTTGAAGTCTGTTTTTCATGTTCCCAACTTTGCCACTAACCTTCTTTCGGTTAGTCAATTGACTAGATCTTTGAACTGCTTTGTCACCTTCTTTCCTACCCATTGTCTTTTTCAGGATTTGGTGATGAAGAGGGTGAGTGGCAGTGGTCGTGAAGCTAATGGCTTGTATGTTTTGGAGACTGGTACTTCCCCTGTTCTGCAAGCTTAGTGTTTGTGGGCAAGACGGTGGACGTACTCAGGAGGATATTCTGCTATGGCACCGTCGCTTGGGGCACCCCTCCTTTTCTGTTATAAGGAAACAGTTGCCACATTTGTTTACTTCTTTTCCTGTCTCGCATGTTTTTCATTGTGAACCTTGTCTATTTGCCTAAAGTTGTAAAACAGTTTATGCATCTAATGGTAATAGATCTACTTCACCTTTTCATCTTATCCATACTGATGTTTGGGGGCCCTCCCTTGTTACTTCTTTGCGTGGCTTCCGCTACTTTGTTTATTTTATTGGTGACTTTTCTCGGGTTACTTGGGTTTTTCTTTTGAAACATAAGAGTGATGTCCATGTTGCATTTACAAACTTTTATGAGTTAGTGTATACCCAATTTCAAACTCGGATCCAAATTGTCTGCTCAGACAAAGGTGGGGAGTATATGTACAGTGGTTTGGAAACCTTTTTTTCTGACCATGGCATTATTCATCAGGTGGCTTGTGTTGATACCCCTCAATAAAATGGGGTGGCTGAAAGAAAAAATCGCCATCTCCTTGAAGTGACTAGATCACTTTGGTTTACCATGCATGTTCCAAAAACTTTTTGGTCTGATGCTTTACTCACTGCTGTCTTTCTTATTAATCACATGCCTTCTAGTGTCTTGAACTTCCAGGTTCCTCTTGATCTCTTGCCCTCAAGGTCCTCTTCTTTTTCTCTCCCTCCAAGGGTGTTTGGGTGTATTTGCTATGTCCATATTAGCAAATCTGCCCGCACTAAATTGGATCCTAAGGCCCTGAAGTGCATCTTTCTTGGGTATTCCTCCACCTCAAAGGGGTATAAATGCTATCATCCTCCTACCCGTCGGTGGCTCCTCTCCAAGGATGTTCATTTCTTTGAAAACATTCCGTATTTTCAGTCCCCTCTTCAGGGGGAGTGTGGTGGTGGTGTTGAAGGTGAAGAGGTTCCCGAGTTTGTGTCATTTCCTTTCTCCTCTCTTGTTCCTATTTCTCCTTTCCAGCTTGACAAAGGAAAGAAAAATTCTGTGGATATTGTTGTTGAGGGGGAGCTTCCTAGTGCACAGGAAAACAGAGAACAGGGGGAGTTATTGGTGTATACGAAGGATAGGAGAAATCCTGCTTCATGGCTTCCTATAAAGAAGACCTGCCAAAATCCTTCTTCGTCTCCTCATCTTGAGCCTTCATCAGTTGAGACAGGTATACCTTCCTCTAATTCTCCATTCTCAGACTTAGATCTTCCTATTGCTCACCGAAAGGGAACTCGGGCATGCACTAATCCTATTGCCAAGTTTGTTTCCTATGATTCTATCTCCCTCACAGGTAAAGCCTTTACTGTGGCTATCTCATCCATCTCTATTCCCAAGAATGTAATAGAGGCTATGGCAGATCCAAAATGGAGAGAAGCAATGAACACAGAGATGTTGGCTCTTGAGAAGAATCACACTTGGGATCTTGTTGAACCACCTAAAGGGAGAATCCCGGTTGGGTGCAAATGGGTATTCACAGTCAAGTTTAAGTCTGATGGTACTGTGGAAAGGTATAAGGCAAGACTTGTCGCCAAGGGGTATACACAGGTGTATGGCATTGACTATCAGGAAACCTTTGCTCCAGTGGCCAAGCATAACTCCATCCGTGTACTTCTCTCAATGGCTGCAAATCTTGATTGGCCATTGTACCAACTTGATGGGAAGAATGCATTCTTACATGATGACCTAGAAGAAGAAGTATATATGTACTCTCCTCCTGGGTTCAAGCATCATGGTGATAATGGGAAAGTGTGTCGACTTAGGAAGGCTCTCTATGGACTCAAACAGTCTCCTAAGGCTTGGTTTGAGAGGTTCAGACAAGCCCTCCTACAGAATGGCTACACTCAAAGTCAAGCTGACCACACATTGTTTATACAGAGGAAGGGCAGCACTATTACAGCTCTCATTGTTTATGTTGATGACATTGTGGTCACGGGAAACAGTGAAGCTGAAATCTCAAAGCTTAAGCTTTATTTGGCTCGGCAGTTTGAGATCAAAGATCTTAGTCTATTGAAGTATTTTCTGGGGATTGAAGTTTCAAGATCTAAGCAAGGGATCAATGTTTGCCAAAGGAAGTTTGTTCTTGATCTACTTAAGGAGACAAGCTACTTAGGATGCAAACCAATCTCCTCCCCTATTGGGCAAAACCACAAACTAGGGGAAGATTGTGGTGAACCTTTGGTGGATGCTGAAAAGTATCAGAGGCTAGTAGGTAAACTTATCTACCTTTCACTCACCCGACCGACATCACCTATCTTTGTTGGAGTAGTGAGTCGGTTTATGCATGCACCCAAGATGGGACATCTTGATGCGAGTTTATAGGATCCTCGGTATTTGAAGTCATGCCCTGGAAAAGGTCTTCTCTTCTCTAGGAATGGTCACTGAGAATTGAAGTATATACTGGATCTTGATTGGGCGGGTCTATCTCGATAGGAGATCCACATCTGGATACTATACCTTTGTTGGAGGCAATTTGGTCACCTGGAGGAGTAAGAAACAACCAGTGGTAGCAGGTCAAGTGTTGAGCGAGTTTAGAGCCATGGCTCATGGTGTGTGTGAAGTCTTGTGGTTGAAGAAGCTTGTCCAAGAATTGGGGTTTGAGACAACTGAACCTATGAGTCTATATTGCAACAACAAGGCAGCCATCAATATTGCTCACAACCCAGTTCAACATGACAGGACAAAGCTTGTTGAGGTTGACAGACACTTTATTAAGGAGAAAATAGACTCTAAGGCTATTTGTACTCCCTTTGTGAAGACGAATGAACAAGTGGCTGATATCTTCACCAAAGGACTTGGCTCCAATCACTTTAGTTTTATGTTAGACAAGCTGGGTATGTATGACATATACCACCCAGCTTGAGGGGGAGTGTTAAGAATGGTTGTATTGTATCAGGGGTATATGTGTAAATATCTCCTTATATTATTTTTTTATTTTTTGTCATTTGTATAAAGCCAAGGGCCTAGGTGTAATTTACTATTCTTTTCAATATAAGCATGTTAGTCTCTAGGTTAGAGACATAACACTTGAACACCAAAACTGTGGCTGCTCTCTTCTCTTTCTTCTCTTCTCCTTCTTCAACCTAAAATCTAACACCTTGTACCACCAAGGCACAAGGACCCATTCTCAACATGGTAAGTTACCCAAACTACCCTTGTACCACCAAGGCACAAGGATCCATTCTCAACATAGGAAAATGTCTAATACCATAAATTTTATTGTAGGCTTGCTGTTCTCATATCATGCTGATATTTTAGACAAAAATTTCTTTATTTTTTTCTTTTTCCAATTATTCATGGTATAATGATGCTTTGGGTTTGCTTCATGAACTTCGTTGTTTCACCGCACTTAATCTACATAAACAGGGAAACATATAAGAAAGTAAGTGAACAACCATGGTAGCATTGGTATTTCCTAATGACATCCTTTTGGTTTTGGTTCTAGTTCAGCATGTGCATGTTCAAGTTTTAGTGAACATGATGCACAACATGCAATGATAGAAATTCTTTTTTTTTTTTCCTTTCTTAAGAAAGCCCGATAGTTTTAATTGGGAGATTTACCTACAATTGCCTTACAATGAGGTTGTTTTCTGTGTTGATATAGCTAGATGGAGTGTGCCTGGCTCCTGTGACGAACGGATTAATATAGAGTTTGGGTCAACAAGTTGCACTGTTTATTTTGTGAACTGATCATGATTGTTGATTGCATAAGTAGGTCTGGTCTTTTTGCCAATATAACTAGATGAAGAGGGCTTGAGGTTAAGGCTGTGACCAGCAAGGTTCAAGAACTCCGTTGTGGTACAGGTTTCGCCCTAGCCAAAAACCGAGTTGGGGTAATTTTTTTTTTGAACTCGATGGCTGGTTTTGGTGGGTTTTAGACCTATTTTGGGGCTGAAACTTGGTACTCAGCCTATTTTAAACTATTTAAACACAATGATACTTTCAAATTTTGCAAAACAAAGTCCAAATAGGAGTTTCACTTCGGACCCTAGGTTGGTAGGCGACGACGTACTAATAGACCCTATTCTACACATAATTTAGTAATTGAATGCAATCAAATCATACAATTAATATAAAACAACTTAAATAAACATAACAAATGTAAAAGTGTACAATACATCAATCTTAACATATTACATCTATCATCCCATGCCATATTGCCGAATCAAGTATTCATCTCCATATCGTGCCACAAAGTCTTCCCATGTCATAGTGTTGTTGTAGTATTGCACATATGTTTCCACACAACTCATATAAGTGTTGTCATCAACATATTCAAAGTTCCCTATCCTAGGGTATAGAAGAGGCGGTTGCGATGAAGGCCATAAGGCGTGAGATCTGTTGCTATTGTCACTAGGCTGTTGAAATACCATTGGCATGTATGGGTGTGGCTGGGTTGGGACTGGGAATATGTCCACAAAACCTGACCTAGTGCTTTAGTTGTCGAACTCATGTGTTGATGACTGCTCAAACTGACCATAGCCACTATATTTGGAACCGGTGCTCTCCTGGCCATAAAATTAGTCATATTGAGGCTGAGATGCATGCCACAACTGAAGAATCACAAATCTTGCATTTTTGTAGCTGAATGATATCTCTGGCAGGTTCTACGTCGAAATCCAGGTGAAAAATGAAGAAGCAACAGCTCACATGCAAGGTTCTGCAGCTCTCGGTCGAGTTAGAGGCGAGATCTCACCTCTCGGTTGAGATATGGCCTTTTTATAAAGTGGTTTGGGTCGAATTCTTGGTCGAACCGGAAACTCGACCCGAGATCTCGACTCGACCAAGATTTTGACCGAGTTGGGGTAATTCTTGGTTTCGACATTCATCACGTTTCGCCTCCTCAAAATAGCGAGTTTTTACCAAGATCTCGGCGAGTTCTTGTACCATAGTGACAAGATGGATTATGGCAAATGATTTAGACTAATGCAGGGGCAAGGTTAGATGTGTTTGATGTGGTTTGATCTTAAGATCAACGTCTTGGATGTGTGTTAATGATTACTACATACTACTGTGAGGGGGAGTGTCCCTATCATGGAGTGTGTTGAGTTGTAGTTTCCCTTTATGTTGTTTTAGTTATTTACTTTGATTGTAATTGGACTTAGACTCTTATTATGTTTCCTACTAAGAGTACATTTGATGTAGATTCTGGCCAGAGGAAGAAGCAGAAGAACCACCATCGAACCAGGTCCTTTTTGGGCCAGAACTGGACCAACTCGAGCCAGCCCAGCAGGGCTTCTAGAAGCTGCCCAAAGATGCTCCACGATTTTGACAGCTTGTCCTTTGACCAGTCAACTAGGATTGCTGCACCTTAGTTTCTATTTTTATGATTGAAGCCTTTAGTAGTTAACTAGTTACTATATTTACTAGTTTTTAATTTTGTTCCTTGCATGTTGGCTGAACTATAAAGCCTAGTTTCTATTTTTAGAAGTTGCTATTTCTTTTAGAAGTTACTATTTCTGAAGTTTCTAATATTGTAAGCTGACCTATTCCACTAAATAGGCAGTCACTCTTGTAATAGCAACAAATTTTGAAGAATAGAATTTTCTGGCCTAGCTTGCCATCGATTATGGGAGTAATTCCCTGTTTCAACAGCTGGGAGCCTGGGATAGCTGTGGGTGAGAGAGCCATTTCCCTACCCCCTTCTCTTCTGTCTTCTCTTTCCCTTACAATCAAACCCTGTGTGCTGCTGCTTCCCTTTGATCAATACTAGTGCTGTGAAGACTCAATCGAAGTCTGCAAACAACTCCACAATCCAAGGCTGCTGCTGCTCCTGGACTTGAGTTCCTGCTGCAAAGCTGCATGTCTCCACAGTCCATCAAAACCTGCTGGATTTTGGAGCATAGAACCACACCATCAACCACCCCACTCGATCCCAAGTCTGGCCCATCTCATTGGCTGGATTGCGCCATATTCACAAACCTTCTATTTTCATTCCACTCTCATATCTTCACTTCTGTCCATCAGAATCTCACCAAAATTGCAGCAAAGCTCCTCCATACCCAGCCCTACACTCGATCCTTCTTGGAGACCAAATGCAGTACTGATTTGCAAGATTTCTACAAACCTTCTAATTTGGTGTTGTTGCCATGTCTCCCAACTCAGCCATCCGAATTGAGTGAAACTTTCAGCAGTGCTTCTCCTCCATACAAGCATCCTTCGATCAAAGTTTGTTTGAATTCCAAAGGCTGGTTTGGTTTGAAACCCTAACTTTCTAATTTCTGCCCTAGCTGCTATTTTGGATTTGTGGGTTTTATTTGGGGCTAAATTAACCCTAATTTAGTCTTACATTAACATTACTTAAATATAATATAAGTGGTAAGACTAGACCACAGTAGTTACATTCCAAGTCCTATCATGGTCTAAGATCCTTCTTTTTTCTTTTCCCTCCTTCCTTCTCTCCTCCTTTTTGTAAGGACTGTTATTGATTTCTCTGCTGCTACATTGTATCAGAGCAATTTTAATCAGATTTTCACCTTCAATTTCTGTTTTGGTAGTCTCTTAAAGGATTTTTCTTGCGGTTCTAGCAACCTATGCTGCCATACATACTGTATGAGGCTCTAGTTGATAATTATATGAAGATAAACTAGGGTCTCTAATGGGGGACAGAATAGGAGAGGGGAAATCTGAGAAGAAATCAGAGGGGGGAGGGGGGAGGGGGGAGGGGGGGGGAAGAAGAAGCCGTGAGAAGAAGAAAGGGGGGGGGGGTGCACATGCACAAACTCACTTTTTTTTTCAATTCATTCTTGCATAATCTCTCCAATACGTTGGTTACACATCTATTTATAAAACCCAAAAATCAAGACTCCTAATTACGTACTAAAACCAGGCTAACTAAAATAAACCCTAGTTTGAAGCCTCTCTCCAATACCGGAGAATGTTACTTCTGTTATACCCACTGAGGACTCTGCCCTTCCCGGCGGGAACAGCTTTGAAGCCTCTTCCTCTCAGGCTCTTCCTGCTCCGACTCCATCGGAGAAAACAGCATCAACGTCTGGCCCTCTTATTAAAGAGACTAGAAGTCGCAAATCTCTGAGACTCCATCGCCGCCGCCGTCGCCGCCCCAGCAATCGCAATCGCGGCTCTTCCGCTATCAAGGCCATCATCAACGACGTCAACTCCGTCAAAGGTCCTCTGCCTTTGTCTGTCAACAACGGCCGTCGCCCATGGCCTTGCTACCGAGGTCGCTCAAGCCTTGTCTTTGTCCCATCTGCTTGAGCCTGCTGCCTCGACCTTTGCGCAAGCTACTTTCTCAGAAGCTCAGGCGACAAAGAGCTCTGATCCTGGAGAACCCCTTGAAAAGGTCATCGAGATTTCTCTGAGCAGTCCTTGCACCTCTACGCTGAGCTTGGAAGGGAAACTGGCTCACCTACCACATCTGGGATGTCTTGCAGTCCCTAAAACGAGCTAACCCCTCCTGCAGGAGTTCCTGTCGCTGCCCTGACGAAGGCCACCAACCTATGCCATTTTTGCGATGAAGTTTCCCCCTTTGCATCCTCGTCTGACTCTTTTTCTTTTTTTGAACCCCCACCCCCTGTTTTTCCACTTTTACCCCCCCTTCTTCCACTTTCACCACACCCCTTCTTCCACCACCCCTTTTACCATTTTACCCCTTGCTCCCTACCCCCTGGTCCATCCCGTCCAATTGTTTTAACGACACATTTGGGCCTTCTTCTTCGGCCCATGCTCCCTCCTCTTATCCTAGGCCCTATCCGTTAAAACACCCCTTGACCCATCCACCTACTTGGCCCTGCTGCCAGGCCCGCACCTCTTCCCCTAGCCCCATTACAGCCCCTCCTAACCTCTACCCCCCCTTTTAACCCTCCCATCCCCTATCCAGCCCATTTCTGCCCAGCCCATCTCTACCCAGCCCCCCTCAACCGTACCCCCCTTAACCCAAGCCCAGTCTTGCTTCACCTACAACCTGCCCATTTATCAACCTCCAGCCCACCTTTATCAGAAACTTTTCCCTAACCCTCCCTCTCATTCCCTCACTCGGTCCATCTCCTCCCCCTCCCCTTGATCCCCCCCCTTCACCCCCCTCCCTTTGAAACCCCCCCCGGTTTTACTCGCTCTCCCCTCCCCCCCTTTGCTCCCCCCTACCCCCCCTCGCAGGCCTCTCGTCCGAGACCCGACTTTAGTCTTCTTTCGGCGTCGCTATCGCAGCACTCCTCCGGCGCGCTCTTTGCCATTCCCCTCCTAGTGTCCATGTCTGCCGGCTTCATTTGGAACGTCCGGGTTTTTAACTCCCTGGCCAAGCATCAAGAAATCCGTTCTCTCATCAATTCCACCCACTCCTCCTTTTGTGCCCTCCTTGAGACCCGTGTCGTACAAGATAATGCAGCCCGCATTGCTGCCTCTATTGCCCCCTCTTGGTCCCTTCTCTCTAACTACAATCACTCTCCTCTTGGTTTGATTTGGTTCCTCTGGGACCCTTCCAAAGTCACCATCTCTCTTTCCCATTCTTCCTCCCAATTCCTCCATCTCAGTCTCTCCCTCCCCAGTTCCCACACCACCTTCTTCCTGACAATTGTTTATGCCTGCAACCATGCTGCTGACCGTTCCTCTCTCTGGTTGGATCTCTCCCTCCTTAACTCCTCCATGGACTCCACCCCCTGGGGTTTAGGCGGAGACCTCAATGTGGTGCGAACCCAAGAAGAAAAATTGGGAGGTAGACCCATTGATCCTTCCTCTGTTCTTGCTTTCAATGATTGTCTAGAAGAGCTAGGTATTGAGGACCTTCGTTGGACCGGTTCCCCCTTACTTGGAACAACCGGCGTGTTGGTCCTGATCGCATCGCCTGCAAGCTGGATCGTTTTCTCTCTAATGAGGCTTGGCTCTCCTCCTTTCCCCACTCCCTTGCCAACTTCCTCCTCCAGGGCCTTTCTGACCACTGCCCCTGCCATATCCTTATCCACCCCTATTCCACCTTCGGTCCTAAGCCTTTCAAATTCTTTGACATGTGGACCTCCCACCATCATTTTCTTCCCACCGTCCTCAAGGCCTGGCGCACCGCGGTCTCCTCTCCCTCCCTCCCCCTCATTGCTCTAACCAGGAAGCTTCGCAATACCAAAAGTTGCCCTCAAAAGCTGGAATATCTCCTCCTTTGGCAATATTAATGCCAAGCTCTCCTGCTGCAAATCCAATCTCTCTTCAGTCCAAGCTAGACTTCAATCTGACCCCCTCAATCCCCTCCTTGCCTCTGAAGAGAAACTCCTTTCTGAGGAGTTGTTCTCTCTTTCCTCCTTGGAGGAAAGTTTCCTGCGTAAAAAATCCTGCATTAAGTGGTTGGAGTTGGGTAACTCAAACTCTGCTTATTTCCATAGGTCTCTGAAAGCAAGGCTCAACTCTAATTCCATCACCCTTCTCCATTCCCCAGATGGATCCACCCTTACCTCGGTAAGTGACATCAAATCTGCAACTATATCCTTCTTCTCTGACTTGTTCAATCCCCCCCCCCCTCTTCCTTCCATCCCCATTCCCTCTGCCCTCATCAACAAATTCCTCCCTCCCCTTGTTGCGGATTCCCTCATCAGCATCCCCTCTGATGAGGAGATAATCAAGGCCATCCACTCCCATAAATCCATTAAAGCTCCCGGCCCTGATGGTTTCAGCATGGGTTTCTTTCTTAGCTGCTGGGACTCCATCAAAGGAGACCTCCTCAAAGCCATCTGCAGCTTCTTCTATAAGCTTAGCCAGCTGGCTCAGGTCAACCAAACCTTCATTTGCCTCATTCCCAAAAAAGAGGGAGCATCCTCTCTTTCGGACTTCAGACCCATCTCCCTCTGCAACCTCATCTACAAATTCATAGCCAAAATCCTTGCCAACAGAATCAAGGCGATTATCCCTTCTTTGGTCAGCCCCAACCAATCCGCTTTCATTGCCGGGAGAAGCATTGCGGATAACATTGTCCTTTGCTCTGAGATCGTGCGGGGTTTTGACCGTAAATCTCACTCTCCAGTTGCCCTCATGAAAATTGATCTCTATAAAGCTTTTGACTCCCTTCGGTGGGATTTCATCTGTGGAGTGCTCTCTCAAATGGGCTTTCCCCCTGCCTTTGTTCGCTGGATCCATGCTTGCATCTCTACCCCCTCCTTCTCAGTTCTTGTCAACGGTTCTCCGGCTGGCTTCTTCCATTCCAAGGGGGGTATCCGCCAAGGATGCCCCCTCTCCCCTTTCCTCTTCTCCATCGCCCTGGAAGTTCTCTCCCGCAGCATCCAATCCAAGACCGATCTCCACCTCATCTCCTCCTTGCCGAAATGCAAGCACATCAACCTTACCCATCTCGCCTTTGCAGATGATCTATTGATCTTCTCTAAGGCCTCTCACTCCTCCATCTCTGCTATAATGGACTCTCTCCACCTCTTTGAGTCCCTCTCGGGCCTTCGTATTAACCTCCTTACATCCAAAATTTCTCTCTGGCATCTCTGATCTGGACCAGGACTCCCTTCTTACCCTCACTGGCTTCTCCATCAGCTCCCTTTCTGTCAAATACCTTGAGCTTCCTCTCATTCCGGCCAGGCTCTCTAATCACCATTGTACTCCCATGCCGGAAACATCCGCAAGCGTCTCCAGCTATGGAAAAGCAAACTCCTCTCCTACGCGGGTCGCCTTGTCTGCGTCCGCTCTGTCCTGTAAGCTTCATATATCTATTGGAGTGGGATCTTCAGCCTTCCCAAAGCCACTATCCAGGCGATGGAACGTCTCTTCTGTGCTTTCCTCTGGAAAGGGTCAGACACTTCTAGATTCCTCCATCCTGTCAGCTGGAAGTCTATTTGCCTCCCAAAATCCGAAGGTGGTCTTGGGATCCGGAGAATAAAAGACTCCAATACTGCTGGTATTCTCAAGTTTATCTGGAAAATCTCCTCCCATCAGGATTCCATCTGGGTTACCTGGGTCTATTCTCATCTCCTCAAGTCCAACTCTATTTGGACTGTCCCCATCCCCTCTGATGCCTCCTGGATTTGGAGAAAGATCTTTGCTCTTCGCCCCCTGGCCCTTCGAGGTATCTCTTCTTCCATTGCCAGAGGATCCTCCATTTCCCTCTGGCTTGACCATTGGCACCCCCTTGGTGTACTTTTCAGTGTGCTTGGCCCCAGGTCAATTTACTCTTCTGGTCTTCCCAAAAATGCCCCCCTTTCTTGCCTCATTTCCTCTGGTTGTTGGTCTCCCCCCCCTTTCTCAATCCCTCCATTGCTTCTCGGATTTGGCCTGCTCTCCCCCCCTTCCCCCTTCCCCCCCCCCCCTCTTGGTGATAGACTCATTCGGTCGCCCTCCCCCAATGGCCTCTTCAGCACCAGATCAGCCTGGAACTTTATTCGACCCACCGGCCCCATCGTGCCTTGGCATAGCCTAGTCTGGTTCAAAGGCCATATCCCTCGCCATAGCCTCACTACCTGGAGAACCCTTCGCCTTTGCCTCCCCACCCAAGCATTCCTTATCCACCGTCATATCCTTGTCTCCCCTGCCTGCTCCCTTTGCTGGAATGGCCTTGAAGACATCCCTCACCTCTTCTTTGACTGCCCCTTCACCTCTACTATCTGGAAAAAAGCTGTCCTCCATCTGGCATCGCAACAGGAGACCCCTAAATTTTGAGCGAGAATGGTTTTGGTTGGTTAAAACTTTCTCAGGTTCCTCGATTTGTGACACCATTGGAAAGCTGGTTTTTGGAGCTGCTATTCACCACATCTGGATGGAGCGCAATCTTAGGAGATGGACTTCCAACTCTCGTTCTTTTGACCTGATTTGGAAAGCCATCTCCTTTGACATGTCTTCCAAGCTCAGCCGTGCTCATCTTCGCGCTGTCAGGGACAACCCTAGGAATAGGCATATTGCTGGTTTTTGGGGCCTAGATCTGCCCTCCCTTTTCCCTTCAACCTCTGCGTAGGTTGGCTGTTTCTCCCCCCCCCTATTCTCCTTTGTATATTCTTTCTTTGTCCTGCCCCCTCCTGGGGTAAGGTAATACATATTATTCACCCAAAAAAAAAATAGAAACCCAATAAAACTCAAATTGGAAATTTCCCTACGTGTCTAATATCTAGCTTAAAATAAAAGATTACATAATACTTTCCTAAATAAAACAAACTTCCTAAAATCCTACTAGATCCAAATACTCAAACTGGACTCGGTTCAACTGGGTTTGGGTCGGTCCAAGGTAGTACACTAGTTGGGTTGGTCCGGTCCAAGATTGTCCTGCATCAATTCTCCTGGAGTTGAAAAAATCTCGACCACGAGTTTTATAAAACGAAAAGATCATCACTTAATTAGCATCCATAAACATCAGCTTTAATGGGGTGATGATTCAACGCTCCTCGCTATCAACCTCCAGGATGTAGTGGATTTATGATAACAATGGCAGATTTGTAATTTATTGGACTGCAAACGTCTCCTACTTTGTGACTGTGGGGGTGCGATGTGAGGGAGGAGGAGAAAATCCAGGAGCAACCAGGTACGTCTTCTACTTTTTCTTTTTTGGCTTCTCGATTTCTCTCTGCTATTCTTCTTTCTCTGTCTCGCACTCTCTTTCTCTTCTGCACCTCAAAATTACACAGCGATCCCCTGAGGTTTGTCCTAAATACAGAGCGATCCCCTGTGCTTCTAAATTATACAGCCGCACCCCTTGAGTGGACGGTGTTAAATAATAAAATGTAAAATACCAACTTTGCCCTCATCTAATATCATTAACCAAAATCTGTTAAATAATATAATGTAAAATGCCAACTTTGCCCTCTTCTTAGATCATAAACTGTTGGAACCGCTTCCTCTAAAAGGCCGACCTTGTAGAAAAGGGAGGAAACAATATGTATATCATACAGGAGCTTTTAACACGGCGGACTATCCAAAGGGGGACACGGGTGGATAAATAATTTTTTAACACCTGTCCGCTCCCTGGGGGACTCGATACCGTGACCCCTGCCTGCTCTGATACCATGTTGCAACCGCTTCCTCTAAAAGGCCGACCTTGTAGGTAAGGGAGGAAATAATATGTATATCATACAGGAGCTTTTAACATGGCGGACTATCCAAAGGGGGACACGGGTGGATAAATAATTTTTTAACACTGGTATCAGAGCTGGTCTGATTTAGGTTAGAAAAAGAGAAAGAAAACCCTAATCCATCTCTTCAATCGACTTCTTCCTTCTTTTCCCTTTCTCGGCTTCTCCTTCTTCTGTTTTTCTTCTTCTCAACCTTGTAAAGGGGCAACACTAATGAGGTAAATACAGCATACCAATGATTTAGTTGCAGCCCCCCTCCCTTTCTACCTTTTTTTATTAAAAAAAAAAAATTTTGTTCGAAATCTGCTGGAGCCATACCTGTGATATTGGAGCTGTCCAGAATTTTTGGAGATCTGATTTCTACCTAATGAAGACTGATCCTCCATTGTTGGAGCCTCCTATGCAGCCTTGTCCAGCACTCTTCTACCCTATTCCATAGTCTTCCTTCCCTTTTTTTCTTTCTCTCCATCTTTTATTAACTTTTTTAGCCTCCATACCCAAATCGATCTCAACTTGTCAAGGTTTTTCAAAACCCTGACTCCAATCGATTTTGGGGTTTCCCTTTTCAGATGCAGCTGATTTTTTGGGGGTGATTCCCTACTACTACAAGCCCTACTCGACCTAAGTTTGGACACTTTCTAATGGCTGGATTTGTTTTTACAGCAAAACCTTCTCAACTTGCTATTTTTGGTTACCTGCTAAAACCTTGGCTCAAATCGAAATTAGGGTTACAGGTTTCAGTTTTTGCTGATTTTTGGAGGGATGATTACTCCAACTATAAGGACAACTCGACCTCAGTATTAGCCTATTTCCAAGTGTTTGAAGACCCCTAACCCCAATCGATCCTCTTTTTCAGGGTTTTACAAAACCCTGACACATCGATTTTAGGGTTAGGGTTGCTTGCTGCTGCTGGAGTTTTTTGGAGGTGTTTCTACCATCAAGAGGGACATTCTGCTTCAACTATTCATGGCTTGAAGAAGTTCTATTACACAAGATAGCTGCTCCCCTATTTTTTCTGCACTTTTTGGTATTTCTCCCACTTGAAGATCAAGTCTCAATCACCAAGGAGATTGGTTATTCGAACTGGAGATCCATTCCCGCAGTTGAGGTCAGCGTCAATTACCAGAAGACATCACCTTTGGCAAGTCATCATCACTTTTGTTGAAGCCCCTTTCCCTACAATCGATCTTCACTTTCAGGTTTTTTTACAAAACCCTGACTATAATCGATCTAAGGGTTAGGGCAGTCCTCTCTTGCTGATTTTTTGAGGAGAGTTTTATAACCATCAGAGGAGGATTCAACCCATATTTCAGCATCATTCATCAATTTGGAAAAAATTCAGGTTCATTCTTATGACTCAGTTTCTCCAATTATCAACCTATTTTTTTTACTAGTTCCTATGTGGCTGGCTGCTTCAACTACCTATGGATTTGTTGGGTTATTTAATCTATACTTGCTGGTTCTATTGAGCTTTACTACATATATTGCTGGTTTTCTTGATTGGCTTCTGTAAGCATGACTGGTTGACATGTTACTGCTGCCTTTATGAGGATTACTGCTGCCCTGTTATTGAGAGTGAATATCCTACTATTGGAGATTGAATTTCTTTCATTATTGAAGACTCGAATCTACTACCCTGGAGATCAGTTTATTTGGGATTACAACAGTGTGTTCTAAGGTTATTGGTGGCAACTACGAACCTATTCAGTTATGTGAAGCTTTTTTGGTTCATATCCGGCTTACTTTGAGAGCTTGATCTTAGCCTTATTCACTAATTCAGATCTGATCCAAGTTTTTTGTTGAAGCTTCTTACATCCATTGCTGTCCAGATATCTTCGTCAATTCTATTTAGCATGTGGGAGTTTATAGTTTGGAATTTTGCACACTGGTTCTTCCTTGTGTGAAGATCGATCAAGTTTTTGAAGAATGGTGCCTTCTCCTTCTAAAAATCAGACCTGTTTTTTTATAATTCAGATCTGATCATTGGAGATTGGTGTTTTGGAATTAGTTTGATCGATTGAAAAAGGTTGAAGATTACTGTATTGCATTGTTTTTGTCCATGGTTCATTATCCCATTGCTCTTTTCACTTCACCACCTCCCAAAACATACCTTTGGCATATACCCATAACCCCTTTGGAAGTTAATGGTATTCTCTAATTTGCCATTTCTTCCTTTTCCACTACCCTTAGCACCTCTTGGAAAATTCTGGAATATTATGTTTTTGCCCTATCTCTTACATCATCTCTGTTATGTCCACGTGTACTACACGTGAGGGGGGAATTATATACAGTACACCTGCAGACATTGTAGAAGCAGAATTTGCAGGAACACTTGGTGCAAAACATAGAAGATCGGACTTTTCACCATTGCCAATGGGTATCTACTTTGTTATTGGGTTGAGTTTGCCGTAAGGGGGAGATTGAAGTATTAAAGTATTGAAGATGTTTGGTTATTGCCTGCCTATATGAGGTTCTACAGTTGGGTTGATTTTTTCCGTTGCTTGATCTTTTCTGCTGCTTGATTAATCTGCTTGCTGCCCTAGTTGCTTATCTTCAAGATAATCGTTAGAGATTCATCACTAGACAACTGTTAAAGATTGGTGAAAGTTTGCTGCTTTGATACCATGTTGGAACCGCTTCCTCTAAAAGGCCGACCTTGTAGGAAAGGGAGGAAACGATATGTATATCATACAGGAGCTTTTAACACAGCGGACTATCCAAAGGGGGACACGGGTGGATAAATAATTTTTTAATGAACCGCTTCCTTTGAAAGGCCGACCTTGTAGGAATGAGAGGAAACAATATGTATATCATACAGGAGCTCTAACATGGCGGACTATCCAAAGGGGGACACGGGTGGATAAATAATTTTTTAACACTTGTCCGCTCCCAGGGGGACTCGATACTGTGACCCCTGCCTGCTCTGATACCATGTTGGAACCGCTTCCTCTAAAAGGCCGACCTGGTAGGAAAGGGAAGAAATAATATGTATATCATACAGGAGCTCTAACACGGCGAACTATCCAAAAGAGGACACGGGTGGATAAATAAGTTTTTAACATAAACCAAAATTTTTTTTTTTCCAGAGTCCGAGGAGCACGATGCTGGATGCGCTTGTGATGACTGTGCATACGGTGCACAGTGATTCGAGGCGTGGCGTTGCTCACTATCATGTTTTGAGACATTTACTTTTGTAGTAATTAAACTTTTGTTGTAAATAGTCTTTTAATGTAATTATAAGTTAAGTCATTGAAGTGAAAGACAAACATAATCTTGTTATGTAAATATATATCAGTTGTAGATACCATGTTATGAGAATCAATAGTATATATTATATCATATTTCTTCTGCTATCTCTGATTTATTATATGATTATCGACTGTGGATTGTGAGTGTAAGACATTACATTTGGGATCCTGGCAGGTCTAGTAGGATATCGGTAAGTATCCTAGTCATACCTCCGGTCTTATAAGGAGTGGGGTGTGACACCCAAAGTCTTTCCGTGTGGTGAAATATCAAACTTGATCTCTGTTCTTCCGCTAGGTATGCTTTCAGAAGCTTGGTTTCAATTTTTGGCTTGATCTTTTGGGTTAATAAACACTGCACCTTAGAGGGTAATCATTAAGATGCTTACCCTGAAATTTCCATATGATCAGGATTCCTACTGCTTTATTTATTCCCCACGATGCTATTGTTTTCTCATTTTATGTTTTTAGTTTCCTTTAATACCCTTTTCCTTCAGCTTTATTAACTTCATGTCCCATACCTTATATTTTCTTCCAATCCCTGATAATAAATAATAATCCCTATCATATAAACTTCAAATATTTACTGTTTCGCTACTTGTGCTTATGAATTAAGTTATCTAACACTTGGGTGAGCCTGTAAGCGACCCAAGCCAGGTTTTCGAACCCCAGTTCTGCATCACTCACCTTCCACCTTTACTTTGTTTGTTTTGTCTTTATCTACTATGTCTGTGCCTGCTAAGTATTAGGTAGTGTTGAGAGAGTTTAGAATAAGAGAATAATGCTTAGATGGTCTAAGGTAGACCCTAAGCCATATATTTATAATATGAGAGTGAAAATACATGGACAGAATTGTCCTTAACACAGCCGACATGGCTAAACATGAAATAAAGACAAGAAAAAGATCAGAATACCCCCACGGTATTCTAGTGTACATAATTCAATACTCCCCCTCAAGTTGGAGCAAATATGTCAATCATGCCCAACTTGACTAGAATAGGATGGAACAATTTTCCAAACAATCCCTTGGTGAAAATATCAGCAACCTGATCAGTAGACTTCACAAAGGGAACACAAATCAATCATTCTTCCAACTTCTCCTTGATAAAATGCCTATCCACTTCAACATGCTTGGTGCGATCATGCTGTATTGGATTGTGAGCAATGTTGATTGCAGCTTGTTGTCACAATACAACATCATAGGAAGATGAATAGGAACACCAAGGTCTTGTAGCAAGCCTTTCAGCCAAAGTAACTCACAAATGCCCAGTGCCATAGCATGAAACTTCGCTTCAGCACTCAAACGAGTCACCACATTTTGCTTCTTGATACGCCAAATGACAAGATTACCCCCTACAAAAGAACAATACCCAGAGATAGATTTCCGATCTGCAGAACCAGCCCAGTCAGCATCGGTATATGCCTCTACCCGTAGGTGACCATGAGGAGACAGAAGAATGTCTTTTCCAGGAGCTGACTTTAAGTAGTGAAGAATCCGAAAAATAGCCTCCATATGAGAAGAATAGGGGTCATGCATAAACTGACTCATAGTACTCATAGCAACAACAATGTTTGGACGTGTGTGTGAGAGATAAATCAGCTTCCCCACTAGTCTTTGGTACCGGCCTTTTTCAACAGATTCACCCTCCTTTTCTTTGAGACGGACAATAGCCTCCATAGGAGTATCTGGAGGGTAACATCCTAACAAACCAGTTTTAGCCAACAAGTCTAGGACATGCTTCCTTTGGGAGAGAAAGATGCCTTTAGAAGACCTGGCAACCTCAATCCCTAGAAAGTACCATAGCTTCCCTAGATCTTTAATCTCAATCTCCTGCCCAAGAAACTTCTTCAACCAATTGATCTCATCACCATCGTTGCCAGTAACCACAATGTCATCCACATAGACTATAAGAACAGTGAGTTTTTTACCAGCCCTCTTTATAAAGAGAGTGTGATCAACATTACTCTGCTTACACCCCACAGAAATCATGGCATTGTGAAACCGACCAAACCATGCTCTAGGTGACTGCTTCAGCCCATAAAGTGCTCGCTTCAATTTGCACAGTTTACCTTGATTACTGTCACAAGAAAACCCTGGTGGAATATCCATGTACACCTCCTCACCAAGTTCTCAATTTAGGAAGGCACTCTTCACATCCAGCTGTTGTAGATCCCATCCAAGATTGACTGCACAAGATAGCAAAACATGAACTGTATTCAACTTTCAATCCCATATGTCTGAGTAAAGCCTCTTGTAACCAGATGTGCATTATATCGATCCACAGTGCCATCAACCTTCTGTTTGACCCATTTACATCCCACTGGTTTTTTCCCTGGAGGAAGATCTATAAGATCCCAAGTATTATTTTTTTTCAAGGCTCTCATTTCTTCCAACATAGCTGCCTTCCACTTTCCATTTGCATAAGCTTCCTGCCAATTTTTAGGAACAGAAATAGAAGAAAAAGAAGACAAATGCACGAAAAGACGGAGAAAGAGAACTATAAGAAACAAAGCGAGAAATGGGATGCAGGGTGTAAGTCCTAGTACCTTTGCGATGAGCAATAGGTAGTTCGGAAGGAAAAGTCTCACCAGGAGGAGGAGGATGAGGATCTGGATCCTGGGTCGGCAATTGGATAGGTATTGGTGCCACAGTGGATTGATGCTGCCCTCTTTTGAAGCACCTCTTTTCGTAGGTGATGACATTCGAGTTGTCAATTCTCTTCTAAAATTCACTGATGGTTCTCTGGACTGGAGTCAACTCCCTTGGACTAGGAACATGACCATCATTATTTTCTACAAGCTCCCCTTGTAAAGGAATCCCTGCGGAAGAAGGGGTAGTAGCCAAAGTAGGCTCCAAAGGAGGTTAGACAGCAGCCAAAATCGGGGTTGCAACCAAAATAGGCTCCAAAGTAGATGGGAGAGGAGGAACCTCAAGGGGAGGAAGCACAAACACATCTTCACTACAACCAGAATTCTCCCCCTGAAGATGTGGGGATGGATAATAGGAAAGATGTTCATGAAAAACGACATCCGTACTGACCAGAATACGACGGGAAGGGGGATGGTAACACTTATAACCTTTTTGAGTTGGAGAGTAACCCAAAAAAACACACCGCAACCCACGAGGGCCAAGTTTGTCATGAGATTTCTTGTCTCTGGCATAGCAAACACAACCAAATACCTTGGGAGGAACCACAAAGGTGGAATTCCTATGTAATAGTTCGGCCAGACTGCGGGAGTCAAGAACACGAGAAGGCAACCGATTAATAAGATAGGTTGCAGTGAGGATAGCATCCCCCCAATATTGGGAAGGAACATGGCGTGAAAACATCAACGCCCTGGCCACTTCCAACAAATGTCGGTTCTTCCTTTCAGCCACACCATTTTGGGCTGGGGTATCGACACAACTAGTCTGGTGAATAATCCCATTATCAGCGACGTACTTTTGAAATTGGTTTCCCTTATACTCGAAGCCATTATCACTTCTCAAAACCTTGAGAGTAGCCTAGAACTGAGTTTGGATCATTTTATGGAAATGCTGAAAACAGGAAAAAACTTGACTCTTGGTGTGCATAAGATAAATCCATGTATGCCTAGAATGACAATCAATAAAAGAAACAAACCAATGATGACCAGAAAGGGAAGTTTTACGACTAGGGCCCCAAACATCAGAATGCACCAATTGAAAAAGTGAAGAACTATTTGAAATCGAATAAGTAGAACGTGTCTGTTTGGCCAGAACACAAGCCTCACAAAAAAAATCGGTCTTATCACATGTTTTGACCAAAGTAGGAAATAAAGATGCTAATATTCCTAATGGAGGGTGTGTTAGAATCGTGGGTACGATCCGACGGAAGCGAATTGGAATCTTTGCAACCGATGGGATAAACCATTCAAAACTCAAAGCGAAACTTAGAGTTTCGATCGTTACCTGAAACTTCACAAGCGTAAAGCCTCTACGCGATCTTAGCCCTTTCGCAATGAGTCCCACGCACACTTACAACTTTGCATTCCCTTAAAATGCACGCTCCTCCCCAATCAATTTGGGTTTTTACCAAAACCCTAATCACAGACTGGTAGAGAAGAAAACTGGAGAAGATGGAAAACTTCAATAATATTATGAGACTCTGTGCCAGGGTTTTCACACCATATCTACATATAATGCAAAATCTTATTACTAAGTAATGGGGTAATTACTAAATTACCCCTGGGTTTTCCCAGTGGGAATTGGAATTCGATTCATAATCGAATTCCTTTTCTAACAATCTCCTCCATCCTAATATGAAATCTTTTCTCATTTAAGGATCCATCACGAAAAGAATTCATGATCCAAGCACTGTACATATGAGTTGAGCTTAAAGGAAAGGGGTAGGATCCCATTGGGATTCCACCTCGTATGCCATGTGTCTTAATTGAACTGTATTCTAAACACAGGGATAACCAACGCAAAGCTGCCAAGCAGATGTAACAATCAATACCCAAAGAAAGTAGTAAATACACGCATCAGTCCCCCACTGAGCAATATCGCATGGTTCAATATGGGGCATGTGTAAAATACTGTCAAATCCCCAATGAACCGTAATGCCATGTCAGAGATTCTATAACCTTGATTGGACAGAGAAAAGCATTTTCAAAAGGCTCGAGAAAATAGATAAACATTTTTGTATATATAATTATAAAAACATTCTCAAAACACGAGAAAATGTCACCGGATCCGGGTTTGCGCCCAATCTGTCATAGACTATCTCTCTCTTCGATATTCTCCCAAAAGAATGGGCAGTGGATTCCTTGTTGGGCATCTCTTTCGGCTACAACCAAACGCCATGAATCCAGCGCACCGATATACAGTCAGAGAGACATCAAACTTTGGTACACCAAAACGCATAGTGCGTAACTGCATCGATAAGGATCCCTCAGGTCCAGGGACTAATCGTGAACTACTTAAGAGAATTTCATTTGTCCTTTTCAACTGACAATATCACCACATGTGAAATTCTCGAATGATCTAGTTTAATGTACACACTGTATGTACACTCACACTTACGCCTTGGAATCAACATTCCTAAGAACACACAGTGTGACCACCATATAAGACAGGGTGTCCAATCTCGTCCCTAGTGGTGAACAATTTTAGGTAAACAAACCTATGGACAAACTGAGCTCAATATATGATCATGCCAATCAAAATAAATTAAACACTTTAATTTAAATAATCAACTTTGTACATCAAAGCCAATCACCCATAAACCTAATGCCCATGTTCTTAACATGTTTCTCAAATACAATAGGTGACAAACCCTTTGTCAAGGGATCAGAAATATTATTTGCAGAGTCAACCTTAGCAATGGCTATATCACCACGCTGTATGATCTCACGAATCAAGTGATACTTCTGCTCTACATGCTTGTTTCTCTGATGAGCTCTAGGTTCCTTTGCTTGTGCTGTAGCTCCCCTATTATCACATAACAATGCAATGGGACGCTCGACTAGCTCAGGAACCACCCCTATGTTGGTTAAGAATTTTTGAGCCAAACACCTTCTTTGGCTGCCTCACTAGCTGCCAGGTATTCAGCTTCAGTTTTGGAGTCGGCTGTTAACTTCTGTTTAGCACTTCTCCAAATTATGGCTCCACCACTCATCATAAAGACCATCATTGATGTAGACTTCCTATCATCTTTGTCAGTCTGGAAATCTGAGTCTGTATAACCCAAAACTAACAGTTGATTACAACCATAAACTAGGAAGTAATCCGTGGTCCTCCTTAGGTACTTGAGGATCCCTTTGACAGCAGTCCAATGCTCTTGCCCTGGATTGGATTGATAACGGCTCACAATCCCTACCACATGACAAATGTCTGGCCTGGTGCACAACATGGCATACATGAGACTCCCTACAGCAGAAACATAAGGGATTCTCTTCATAGCTTCAATATCCTCAACAGATTGAGGACACTGTGACTTAGAAAGACCGATTCCATGTTTGAGAGGAACATTTCCACTCTTGGAATCCTGCATGTTGAACCTATTCAGCACTTTGTCATTATAATTGGACTGTGATAAGCCTAACATCTTATTCTTGCGATCTCTCACAAGCTTTATCCCTAGGATGTAGCTGGCTTCACCTAGATCTTTCATTTAGAATGTCTTAGATAACCACATCTTTACAGATGAAAGAAGTCCCACATCATTCCTAATGAGCAATATATCATCCACATAGAAGACAAAAAAACACACGTCATTCCCATTGATTTTCTTGTAAACGTATGGCTCATCGATGTGTTGTTCAAACCCAAACTCTTTGACAATTTGATCAAAACGGATGTTCCAGCTCCTGGAAGCCTATTTTAGCCTATAAATGGACCTTAACAATCTGCACATCTTGTTTTCTTCTCCTAGGAAAGAAAAACCTTCTGGCTGATCCATGTATATGACCTCATCTAAATATCCATTAAGGAAAGCGGTCTGTACATCCATCTGCCATGTCTCATAATCATAGTATGCAACGATCGATAATAAAATCCAGATGGATTTAATCATCGCTACAGTTGAGAAGGTTTCATCGTAATCAATACCCTCTTTCTGAGTGTATCCCTTCACCACCAGTCTTGCTTTGAAATGTTCCACTTTTCCATCCACACGTCTCTTCTTCTTGAAGATCCACTTGCATCCAATGGGCTTTATGCCTTGAGGTGGATCCTCAAGAGTCCAGACGTGATTGGAGTTCATGGAGTCTAGTTCAGAGTGCATTGCTTCCAACCATTTTGCAGAATCAACATCCTTTAGAGCCTCAGAGTAAGTATAGGGATCTGTGTCTGAAGCATCAGACACCATGTGGAACTCTTCCACTTTTTGGTTTTCTTTAGTATGAAGATTCAAACGAGTTGGAGGCCTGATAGACCTCCCACTACGTCGAGGCTTTTGAGGTTGGTGTTCCTTGGTCATTAACTACTTCTTTAATGACTACTGGATCAGATTTACAAGAAATCATATCATCCTCTAGGAATGTCGCGTGTTTACTAACTATAACCTTCTGTCCAACAGAGTTATAAAAGTAATATCCAATCGTAGTTTTAGGGTATCCAAGAAAATAGCATCTATCGGCACGAGATTCAAACTTGTCTGTCTGCTGCTTACGTACATGTGCAATGCAGCCTCATACCCAAATATGTTGTAGACTGGGCTTGTGCCCATACCACAACTCGAAGGGTGTTTTGGGTACAAATTTTGTTGGTACTCTGTTCAATGTATAGATTGCAGTCTCCAAGGCGAAACCCCAAAACAATAAAGGTAATTTTTGAATAACTCAATATAGTAACTCAATATAGACCGGACCATATCCAATAGGGTTCGGTTTCATCTCTCTGAAACACCGTTTTGTTGAGGTGTTCCTGGGGCCGTCAATTGAGATAGAATCCCAGCATCTTTCAGATAGTCTTCGAACTCATCTAATAAGTACTCTCCTCTTCGATCTGATTTGAGGCACTTGACACACTTATCTAATTGCTTTCCAACCCCAGCTCGAAATTCTTTGAACTTTTCAAAGGTTTCCGATTTATGGTGCATTAAGTATATGTATCTACATTCATCAAAAAAAAAAAAGTATATGTATCTACGTATAGGTATACTCAAGTTTTAACAGTGTTGAGATAGAGAAGATGATGTTGTGCTTTGGGAAAAGTTCAAGACTGGAGGTGACCCCCTGAGCTTCCTCCATGTCCCTTTCCCCTCCGGCAGCATCTGTCGTTGCTTGTCCCCCTGCTTCTGCCACCCCGCCCTCCCCTCCACCCTCTGCACCTTCCATCTCCCCTCCCTCTAGCCCCGCCAGCCCAAACCTCGATCAGCAAAACCTCCCTTCAAATTCTTGGAGCTCCCTCTTCACCACCAAACCCTCTGCAACCACTGATAGACACTCCCTCCATTTTGTCCCCTCTTCCATCCTTGATGACTCCAAAGTTGGCTTATGTCCTAAGGGCTTGCTTGACGAAGAAATCTCCAAATGGCAGTGTTGCCTTGTGGGCCACTTCCTTGGCGCCCGCCCCCCCCTTTTATGTCGTCAAATCTTCTCTCCAGAAACAGTGCCGAGCCGCTGGTGCTGTCTTTACCTACCTGTTGTCCAACGGCACCTTCATTTTCAGGTTCTCTGATGAATCCAATAAAGCTCGAGCACTAGAGGGTGGTCCTTGGCAGATTGGCAAGAAACCGATCTTCCTTCGGCAATGGGATCATCGCTCCTCCCTCAGCAGAGTTGACTTAAAGTCCATCCCCATTTAGGTTAACCTTCCTGGTCTTCCCCTTCACTATTGGTGCCCCTCTGGTCTCAGCATTGTCGAATCGACCATTGGAACTCCCCTCTTCTCCGACGAACGCACCAAGAGAATGGATCGACTGTCGTTTGCTAGAGTCTATGTCGAAATCAACGTTGATGATCCTCCTCCTGATTTTGTCACCATCCAGGAAGAAGAAGGCCATTCCTTCTCTCAAAGAGTTCTCTACGAGTTGCTTCCCCACCATTGCTCTCATTGCAAGCTGTTTGGCCATCCCTCGAAGCAATGCACTCCAGGTCCTGATGGTTCCAAGTCTACCTCGACTCTTCCCCCGGTTGCTTCGGGTCCCTTGGTCGAGGAAGCTGCTTGTGTCAAAGTCCCTGTTGAAGAGGTTCCGGTTGATGAAGTCGATGCCGCTGCTATCACGGTTACCCTCCACGCCTCAGCTACTACTGTGACTGTTGGACAGCTAAAGGAGGCTTCCACAGCTGACCCTTTCAAATCGACAGAATCAGAAGGCTCTCTTGTCCTCTCCCGTGCCGGAAAAAGAAGAGAAATCACCACTGGAAAAGTCTTCAAGCTTCTGATGAGGTCTCGAACTCCAACGAGTTGTCCACTGCCCACCTAGCTTGCAGAGCCTCAGACGCTGGCCACAATAGGTTTGTAGTGCTTCAGACCCTCGAGCTTGGTGCTGGCTGTGACGTCGTTTTCTAGCCTGCTCCTCCTAAGCCATGGGCGAACCTTGATGCTGATTTGCATGCTCCCCTTGCAGATATGCCTGCAACCTCCTTTCCGCCATCACAAAATACCCTTTCCCCTTTTGATATCCCAAACCAACCCCCCCTCTGCTAACCCTTCCTGTCGCCCCTCTTCTAGCTCCCAATCTCCCCTGCCCTCGCTTTCTACGAGGTCACCCTTAATCAAAGCCCACCTTTCCCCCTTTTCACGTGTCCCCTCAGTGTTGGCCCCTCCTTTTTTTGTTCCATCCTACTCGAATGCTCCTTTTGGCGAGGAACCAACCACATACCCCGAACCAACCCTACCACCCACTCATCTCACCCATTTAACCGCTTTCAAACCCACTACTTCAAACCGGCCGAACCTTACTTAACCAGTTCCTGGACCCCTCCCCTCCCTCACTGTTTCCGCCAAGGTCCATCCCTCTTCCTCCTTAAATTTTCCTTCTCCCACCTCCCCTCTGGTTTGCTTTCCCCCCTTGAAAGAGTATCGCCTGTGGCCCCGTAGCGTCCCTCCGGGCTCTCGCATTAGTTCCTCCTCGGGTTGGTTGCCTCCTCCCCCCCCCCCCTTCGATTGTGATCCCTTGGACCATTTGGAACGTCTGTGGCCTTAATGCCCACAAAACAAGTTGAGATTCGTTCCCGCCTCAAATCTTCCAAATCCCCCCTTTGCTGCCTCCTTGAAACTAAGGTTCTTGAGCCCAATTCGTCTCGCATAGCCATTCTTTAGCCCCCTCTTGGTCCTTCCTCTCCAACTATTCCCACTCTCCTAGCGGCCGAATTTGGATTCTTTGGGATCCCTCCAAATTCCATATCTCGGTCTCCTCCTCCTCCTCCCAATTCCTTCACCTCAACATCTCTGACCACCTTGACAACCATTTCTTCTTTTTCACCATGGTTTACGCCTTCAATCGCCATCCTGATCAGCTCCCCCTTTGAGACGACATCCGCTCCCTTTCCTCTTCCGTGGGATCCTCTCCTTGGGGCATTGGAGGTGACTTCAATGTCGTCCGATATAGTTATAAAAAATTGGGTGGTTCCCCCATTGACCACCAAACTGTTGATGCCTTCAATTCTTGCCTCAAGGACTCTGGGCTTAACGACCTCAGATGGTCTGGTGCTGATCTTTCTTGGCACAATAGGTGCTCTGGCCCCAACAGAGTGGCTTGCAAGCTCGACCGAGTTCTCGTCAATGAACCCTGGCTCTCCTTCCTTCCATCCTCCTATGCCTTCTTTGACCTCCCTGGCCTTTCAGACCACTCCCCCATTTCTCTTTTTGTCCTCCCCTTCTTATCCTTTGGTCCCAAACCCTTCAAATTTTTTGACATGTGGACCTCCCACCAAGAGTTCCTCCCTATTGTTCAAGCCGCTTGGGACATTCCTGTCCAATCCTTTTCTCCCCTCCTCGCCTTCTCTAAAAAGCTCAAAAATGTCAAATTGGCCCTCATACCCTGGAACTCCTCCACTTTTGGAAACATCTCCTCTTGTCGTGACACCCTCTCCTCCATCTAATCCTGTCTCCAATCCGACCCTTTCAATTCCTCCCTCGCGGAGGAAGATAACCTTGCCGCCTTTGAGCTGTCCTCCTCGCTCTACCAAGAAGAAAGCTTCCTTAAACAAAAATCCCGTATCAAATGGCTTGAGCTTGGCGACTCGAACACCGCCTTCTTTCACCTTTCCCTTAAAGCCCGTTCCAACTCCAACTCTATCCTCTCTCTTACCTCCTCTGATGGCTCGGTTCTTTCCTCTATGGATTCCATCAAATCTGAAGCCGTGGCCTACTTCATTGGCATTTTTTGCCCCCCCCTCTTCCCCCCAAACCACAATTCCAGAGGACCTCATCAACAAATTCATGCCTACCCATCTTTTCAACTCCCTCCGCTCCATCCCCTCAGACTCCGAGATTTTCTCCGCTGTTCACTCCCATAAGGCTAGCAAAGCTCCTAGCCCTGATGGGTTCAGCATGGGTTTCTTCTCCGCTTGCTGGGACATCATTGGTGCCAAGCTAACCAATGCCATCAAGAGCTTCTTCTTCAACCCTCATTAGATCCAAAGCATCAATCATACCTTTCTTTGCCTTATCCCCAAGTCTTCTGGAGCCTCATCCATGGCTGACCTTAGACCCATCTCCCTCTGTAATCTCCTCTACCAGTTCATTGCTAAAATCCTTGCCAACCGCCTCCATCTTGTCATTGATTCCCTTGTTAGCACCAACCAGTCCACCTTCATCTCTGGTCGAAGCATCTCGGATAACATCATCCTTTGTCAGGAAATACTGCAAGGTTTCGAGCGCAAATCTCACTCTCCTTCTGCTCTTCTGAAAATTGATATCCACAAAGCTTTTGACTCCATCCGCTGAGATTTCATCTCCCAAGTCCTCCTCAAGATGTCCTTCGCTCCCATCTTTGTTAACTGGATCCAATTTTGCATCTCGACTCCCCACTTCTCTGTCCTTTTGAATGGCAGCCCTGCTGGTCACTTCCCTCCTCTGTTGGTATCCGCCAAGGTTGTCCCTTCTCCCCTTTCCTTTTTTGCCTCTCCCTTGAGGTGCTCTCTCGTAGTATCCTATCCAAAACTGACCTCCATCTCATCTCCCCCATCCCCAAGTGTAAGCCTACAAACTTGGCCCATCTTGCCTTCGCCGACTATCTCATGATCTTTTCCAAGGCAGATCCTCTGTCCATTAAGTCCATCATGTCCTCCCTTCACCTTTTTCAAGGCCTTTCTGGCCTCCGTATTAACCTCCTCAAGTCCCACATCTTCCTTGCTGGTGTGCCAGACACCTCCAAAGCTTCCCTCTCCTCCCTCACCGACTTTACCCTTGGCACCTTACCCATCCGATACCTTGGCCTCCCCCTTATCCCTGCTAGACTTTCAGCCCACCACTGCTCCCCCATTTTAGATCTCCTCTACAAGAGGTTGCAGCTATGGAAAGCCAAACTTCTCTCCTATGCAGGTTGCCTTGAGCTCATATGATCGGTGCTTTAATCTTGCTATATCTATTGGAGTGGTGTTTTTGGCCTCCCCAAGGTTACCATCAAGGCAGCAGAATCTATTATGTGTGCTTTCCTTTAAAAAAGTGTGGATTCAGCTAGATTCCTCCATCCCAAGAGTTGGTCTTCCCTTTGCCTTCCTTAATCTAAAGGAGGTCTTGGGCTTAGAAGGATAAAAGATGTCAACATTGCTGGATCTATCAAGCTTATCTGGAAGCTCCTCTCCAACAAATCCAGCATCTGGTCTTCTTGGGTGTATGTTGGGCCTCTCCGTAGAGACTCCATTTGGACTGTTAGCTCAGTGGCAGACTCCTCCTGGGTTTGGCATAGAATTCTTCAAGTAAGGCATATAGCCATAGAAACCATCTCTTGCAGGATTGATGATGGTATGTCTACCTCTCTTTGGCTGGACAAATGGCACCCTTCAGGTGTCCTCTCTTCCCTTGTCAGTCCCCGAGACATCTACTCCTCCGGGTTGGACAGATCTTCCTTAGTTGCCTCCATCATCAGTAGAGGCTCTTGGCCCCCTCCTCTCTCCCCCCCCTCCCCTTGTTGACCTTTGGAGCTCCATCCCCCTTATCCCCCCTGGCCACCGAGGTAGAGGTGACACCATCTTGTGGCTCCCTTCCCCCTCCGGCAGATTCTGTTCCCACTCCGCTTGGGATATGGTTAGGCATAGAGGGACCCCTGTCCTTGGCACAAAGTAGTCTGGTTCAAAGGGCACATCCCTCGCCACAGCCTCACCGCTTGGCGTGCCCTCGCAAACTGTCTTCCCACTCAAGCATTCCTCATTCATCGTCACATGCAGGTCTCCCCTAGCTGCTGCCTTTTTTGGAATGGGCTAGAAGATGCAGATCACCTGTTCTTCTCTTGCGCCTTTGCTTCTTCCATTTGGACCTGTGTTCTTCGCCATTGTTGGCCAGGTCGCCGAAGTCCCCTTTCTCTTACCAGGGAATGGGTTTGGATTGATATGACGTTCGGAGGCAACTCGATTTGTGATTCGGTTGGCAAGATTGCCTTCTGTGCCGCTTTCTCTCACATTTGGATGGACCATAACCTTAGAAGATGGACGTCCAACTCCCGCTCTTTCGACAAGATTTGGAGTGCCATCTTTTTTTATGTTTCATCTAAAGCTAGTTCCCTTCCCCTCGCTAATGTAATGGATACCCTAAGGAACAGGCTCATTATTGTCTCCTGGGGTCTTCCTCATTCCATTTTGCACCCTAGCTAGCTTTTAGCTTCGGTTTGTTTGCCCTTGGGCTTGTATATTCCTTCTCCTTTCTTTGTAATTTAAATTTTCATTCATCCAAAAAAAAAAGTATATGTATCCATATCGAAAGTAATCATCAGTGAAGGTTACGAAATACTCATAGCCATACCTCGCTTGAACGTTGATGGGTCACATACATCTGAATGTATCAATTCTAACAAATCTTTAGCCCGCTTGCCCTTATTGGAGAAGGGCTTCTTGGTCATTTTTCCTTGCAGGCATGATTCACAGGTTGGATAAGGCTCTACCTTTAGACTATCTAAAGGACCGTCGTTTACCAATCTGTTTATCGTGTCTACTCCAATATGACCTAATCTCAAGTGCCAAAGATAAGTTGAATTGTCTTGGGCTGATTTTCTTTTAGTAGTAATATTGGAAATTTCATTTACATTAAGAACCGGTTTCAAGAGATATAATCCGTTATCAAGGAAGCCAGTAGTAACATATGAACCATTCAACCGAATAGATAACTTAGTTCCAAACTGAAAAGTATATCCATCCAAAACTAGCTTCGAAACAGAAACAATATTCCTCATAAAACTGGGAACATAAAACAATCTCTTAAAACCAAAAAAGTATTATCAAAACGTAAATAAAAATCTCCAATGGCCTCTGCAATGGCCTCCCCGGTACCCATTCTGAGACGAACCTCGTCTTTACTCATCCTTCTTGTCAGCTTGAACCCCTGCAACATATTGCAAATGTAAGTAGTAGAACCAGAGTCCACCAACCAAGTGTTAAATGGTTCTTCTGACAAATTAGACTCATAAAGGATAAAAGTTTCAGAAATACCTTCTTCCAACTTATTTTTCAAAGATGCCAGGAAAGCACGATAGTTCCTCTTCCAATGTCCCTCCTTTTTGCAATAAAAGCAAGGTCCCTTTTCAGTTTTCTTGCTCTTCTAAATTCCCTTGGATTCTACCTTAGGGATCTTACCCTTGATGGTCTTCTTCTTCTTCTTACCCTTGGGCTTAGAAGAAAAAGGCTTTTATTCTATTGTTAAGACCTCCGCTTGCTTTTCTTTAATGTTGCCTCAACTTCTTGCAACATATTGCCTAGCTCGGGTAGTTCTACGGAGATTTTATTCATGTTAAAATTGATAATAAAAGACCCGTAGATATCCCGAGAAAGAGAGTCGAGTATAACATCAATCTTAAATTCCAACTGATGGGTTGTTCCTAAGGTCTCCACTTCCTGGAATAAATTCCTCAACTTCATGAAATCACTGGAGTCCCCATGGTCAACTTTGTACTGTGGATAAGCAAGACTAGCTGATGGTGAGCATGTCTGTTCTGCCTACCGTACAACTCTTTCAGCTCCTCCAGCATATCCTTTGCCAAGGAAAGATCCTTGACAGAATCATCGATGGTCTTATCAATAGAATTCAAAATAAGAAGCTTGGCCTTAGAATTATTCTGCCAGAACAACTCATAGGCTTTTACAAGTTCAGGGTTCTTGTCTTCTAGGTATTCAAGCTCATCTTGCTCTAGGAGAGACATCAGACCTTCTGCGGTTAGGAGCAACTTAATGTTCCTCCTCCAGTCAACATAGTTTGCACCAGTTAAAGTGTGGTCTTTGATAAGGTTAGCATCGTTGATTTGGGAAGACATTGTAGCAAATGTACACGATGTATAAAACAACAAATTAGCATGATCTAAAATCATTGAAAGTAAGGGGCATTATCAACGGTCATTCATACCTTAAACTTCCCTCCAAGCTTTGGGGTGTGCATTGGAACAAATCAACCCTTATGCACTTGACTTAGCCTATCAGAGTTCATCACATACATGTTGGTTGAGTGGACTATTCTATCCGTCACGTTGCTTCCAATGATTTTTGGCCACCTGAGTGTCATGTCCATTCCTATCGGCTAACACACACTCAAGTCAAGTGCATACCCCTTGTCTCGGAGTGAATCATGGCATCGTGGGTTTAATGCCCACTATCGCAGTGCATCCCCCACTGACCATATCCTCTACCTATCACATAGGAGATGAATGTAGACCATCTCATTAAACTACTGAAGCATTATCCTATCAGCATCTGCAAGAGTAGGTCAATAGGATTTCTACATCCACCGACTAAGGGAGACCATGGGAATCCCACCAGTTAGGGTTTCTCATATCATACTTGCTTTAAATAGAGGAAAAATGAAAACGCATACAATCATCACCATAATATGGTCATCCATCCTGCCATTCATCACATGAAAACAAAAGGAACTAGTGGTTATGGGATTACATCTACAATCAACATGAGTTCGAATCCAATGCGAATTCACTTTGACTGTACGATGGGTGGGAGTAATCATAGCCTCAAATGTCACTCCCACTTGGCATTATTAATGTGATAATGCAAATGCAAATGCAATTAAATTACATCCTCCATAACTATTATAGGGAAAAAATCAAAAGGCCTTGAACTCTTAAGAAAGCAATCACATCCTCCAATTTTCTCTCGATCAGCACCATCGAACAGGCATTGATCCACGATCACGATCAAATAAAATTAAAAGCTAATCCTATTTATTACATTCTCTTTAAATAAATAAAACTCAGGAAACCAGCCCACCAATTGAACTACCTGAGGGGAATTACAACCTTTACATAAAGAGAGGAGGAGGAGAGAGAAAGAAAGGAGAAAAAAAAACATCACCACATGCATGCCATGCCATTCACATAATGCATTTCATGATTATAATTTTTAAATCCTATAACCATAGTCATCATATTGTACTTGATCCTTTCAATTTAATTCCAATTTATGTGAAAAATAATAAAAACACATTATCTCATACTAACTCTTAGTATTGCATGACATCTCATGTCAAAAAGTCCATGTACATCCAATGTACATCCAAAAATAAAATCATGTCCAATTTAAAATACCATATGAGTCCATATACATAAACATCTTTAAATATTAGGGCTCATATCAATCATGGAGAATGTGAGTGAAGAGAAGGTATCCCTTTACCCATCTTCTTCCTGCAAACCTTTTTTTTTTTTTTTTGAATTAATGCTGCCACAATAGAGGTAGCAACAGAAGAAGACGGGCACATACAGCCTCATTAACACACGTCCAACAACGTGCACGCTAAAGGGAGAGAGGCAGAGGGCCACTAAGGCTGCTGCCATAGCCACAAGAGCAAGGATTGCAGCCAGAGGCTGCGCAAGCTTTTAAGCCTGCGGCCAGAATTGAAACTGAACGAACAATACATCAATAAAGTCAAGATTACTTTATTTATTTATTTATTTTAAATATGATTGCTTTACTTTAAGGGGTCATGATTGCTTTACTTTAGGGGGTCATTATTGATTTTTTTCATGACATATATAAAAAAAAAATCATGATACCTTCAAAACGTAACAGATTGGCAGTCCATATCTCATATTGGGATAAAAATCTGGAAACTGTTTCTTACATGGAAACAATCTTACTAATCAGAATAGATTTCTCCTAAGATCGATCTTGTTGTACGTGAACTATAATGACCAGCAATTTCTTCCCTTTATGTGCGCACCATCCCCGCAAGTCCAAGGGCCGTGTATGTCGAGCATGTGCGGCCAAAGATTGCGCGGTGATGGTTCGTCGGCTGAAGCTGAATTTTTTTTTTTATTAATCAGAATAAGAATACCGAAAAGATCACATACAATACGGTACAAAAAATTGAAGGCTTTCCCATACGGAAGCGAGGCTCTGATGCCACTGTTAGAATCGTGGGTATGATCTGGCGGAAGCAAATTGGAATCGTTACAACCGATGGGATAAACCATTCAAAACTCAAAGCAAAACTTAGAGTTTCTATCGTTTCCTGAAACTTCACAAGCGCAAAGCCTCCACACGATCTTAGCCCTTTCACAATGAGTTCTACGCACACATACAGCTTTGCGTTCCCTTGAATGCAAGCTCCTCTACGATCAATTTGGGTTTTTACCAAAACCCTAATAAAAAACTGGTAGAGAAGAAATCTGGAGAAGATGGAAAACCTCAATAATATTATGAGAGTCTGTGCCAAGGTTTTCACACCATATCTATATATAATGCGAAACCCTATTACTAAGTAATGGGGTAATTACCAAATTACCCCTAGGTTTTCCTAGTGGGAATCGGAATCCGATTCATAATCGAATTCCTTTTCCAACAAGGTGACCTAATCTAGAGTGCCACTGGTAAATTTCAGAAGAGACTAAGGAGTTCTGATGTGGAGATTGTAACGGGGGTGGAGTGAGACGACCATCATCAAGCAGGTACAAGCCACCATGCACTTTACCTAATCCAATCGTCTTCCCAGAGGCTAGATCCTGAAACACATAATGGGAAGGAAAAACAGTCACTTTACAATTAAGATCACGAGTAAGACTACTAATGGAAAGAAGGTTAGTAGTAAAATTAGGAATATGCAAAACCGAAGACAAAGTAAGGGAGGAAGTGCAGTTGATGGTTCCGTTTTCACATATGGAGGAAAGGGAACCATCAACTACTTTGACCTTGTCTTTCCCAGAAGTGGGAGAATACCGATGGAACAGGCTAGAGGAACCGGTCATGTGATCCGTAGCCCCAGAATCTATGATCTAAGGATGGGAAGTTACAGAAGCATAATGACCACCAAATGGAATACCTGACCGGGCAAAGTGTGAGCCTGAAGGAGCAGAAGAGGTGGCAGGAGCTGATGTAGTAGAGGTAGCAACAGCGGAAGACCTTAGCAGTCGTAGGAAAGACTGTAGATCATCCTAGGATAGGCCAGTGTTAGTAGCTGGGGCTGTAGGAACAGATTTAGAGTGATTTGCCTTATTTTGTGTCTTCTTCTTGGCAACCCGTTTAGCCTCAAAGTCAGCTGGTTTCCCGTGAAGCTTCCAACACTTCTCTTTGGTGTGGTAAGGCTTGTGACAATGCTCACAAGTAACACTCCCTGTAGTAGAATCACCAAGAGAAACATGTCTGCCAGGTGCAGGGGTAGCCTGGGCAGCAGACTGGAGGGCTGATCTGTCAGTAACAGGAGGGTAGAGAGCATAGCAGCTCGATGGTTCTCTTCAGAGGAGACCAAAGCATAGTATTGTTCAAGTGTGGGAAAAGGGTAATGACCCAATACTTGAACACGAATCTGGTCATACTCCATGTTCAAACCAGCCAAAAACTATACACCCTGGTTTTGTCCAGATGCTTCTTATATGCAGTGATATTAGCAGCTGTAGTGGGATGGTAATCAGAAAATTGGTCCAGTTGCTGCCAAAGACTGCGCAAAGTAGCATAGTATTTGGAGACAGATAACTCCCCCTGAGTAGTATTATTGGTCTTCTTCCGGAGTTCATACACTTGTGCATCATTACCGAGCTGTCCATATGTCTCCTTGTAAGAAGACCAAATCTGATGGGTTGTATCACGGAGAAGGAAACCATTGGCAAGGTCTGATTGCATTGAGCCAATCAAATAGGACATAAGTATACCATTGTTGGAGATCCATCTGGTCAAGAGAGTGCCAGGGGCAGTTGGCATGGTGATAGTACCATCAATATGGCCAGTAAGCTAACGGCCAGCAATAGCAAAGTATGCCGAACGAGACCAGATCAAAGAATTGCTCCCATCCAGTTTGATAGGATTAGGGAGGAGATCACGGTTGTCATTCCTACCAAGCCCATCAGCAGCAGAGGTGCTAGTAGAGACTTCAGAGTCACCCATAATGCAGCCAAAAAACCCAAATCGCAGAGGAGGGCTGTGGTGATAAGAAACCCAAGAAATCCTTCAAATTAAGGGCTGAAAATTGGAGGAGAATCCCCTTTCAATGTGAGAATATGTGTCTCCAAAAATCAGCAGCAGCAAACAAGTGTAGCCCCTAGATCGATTTTTTCAGGGTTTTGAAAAAAACCCTGTTTTGCTGAGAAGATGGGATATCTCAGGTGCTGTTCGGGCAATTTTGATACCTTTGAAGGCCCCAATTTCCCTAAAAGCACCCAACAAATGGGAAAGGACTTCCATATTGTTAACAAAAAACTAATTACTAAGATTTGGGACTTCATGCCAAATATAAATGTATAAGAACTTTTCTTTGCATTTACCTTGAGGAAGATGAGGAAAATGTAAGGTTGGATCTGCCAGTGCTAGTGCTGCTACAAAGACCCGACAATCATTCGCGGAGCCCTCCCAACCACTATACACAAAGGCGAAGTTCATGCACACATAACATTCTATGTTTCTTCTTTTCTTCCTCTATAAGGTATTTGTTTGGATTGAGGTACTAAGGCATCAATATGAGTGCCATCGATAGCACCAATACAAGCCATAAGAGACCAAATAAAAAACATAGGACCAACAAAAAGCTATTGGCCTATTGCTACTATATAATAATTTTCATTCAACATGATCTTACCTTGAGAAATGGATACTTTTTGGGACTATCAGCAATCCCCGGGACGATATAAGCAAATGATGGAGGTCTTTTGTTTACTTCTTCCAGCTTAAGGAAAGCCTTCAGACTCTATTAAAGTGTTTACCAATGTCACTAAATCCCTCGTTATGACCAAGTACAGTTATGAACATTGCTAACTGCTCGTCAAGTCTAACATTCTGATTATCTTTCAACCACCCCCAGTCTTGCATTAGCATATAGAGGTTGAAGAAGACATGTTGTTCCGTCTTGTACTTTTCAAAGCACCTATCTACATGACCATATAATCATGTACCCGTTCTGGGCCTGTCAATGCGGTATCATGAATAGGCTCTCTAGTGAATAGTGACTCTAGTGCATGTAGAAGTAAAGTCATACACATTGCTATATCTTCTTCAAATTCTTGCCTATTAATCTGATCCATGCTTGCACTAGAAATACGAATGCTATAATCCATTCCTAAAATCTCGTTAAAATTATACTCAATCAAGATTGTATGAGAAGCTAATTTAAAAACTTTTATATATAATCATATATTATCCATCAAAAGTATTAGGTCAACACAAACAGTTATGCATACAGTTCTTGAGAGAAAATACCAAAGTCATCCAGACAAAAAGAAAAAACTAAAATCATCCAAATTTAATTTCGTCCAACACATCCAAATTGTGCCAATACAGTCAACCACATAA
This sequence comes from Telopea speciosissima, assembly GCF_018873765.1. Classification (NCBI taxonomy): domain Eukaryota; kingdom Viridiplantae; phylum Streptophyta; class Magnoliopsida; order Proteales; family Proteaceae; genus Telopea; species Telopea speciosissima. The sequence continues at coordinate 243,278 of NC_057926.1, forward strand.
ATCCATCAGTCAAGCATTCTAAGAAGTATGTTCTTGCGGTGTGAGAGGCACAGAATGAATGCCTCTCTCCATTGCGAGTCTAGACATTCGTCGTGTAACTGCCTCGGTATACAATTCCTCATCTTTGTCATTGACTCTCTCGAGCACTTCTAAGGCCGTAGTAATGCCATATTGCAGTTCAACAGCTTGGGTTGATGTGCAAGAAATACTAGCATCCCTCTCCAACCTTGATCTACTGATGTCTTGAATGGGCTTGCATGCCAGTGAGAAATCAGAGCCTTTGCTCCTTTTTCTCTTTGTATTAGGTGTCTTTTCATGCCTGTGGGTTGGAGCTAATGTGGGGGTAACTTCAGGTTGACTGTCTCCCAACGGCTTGACTCTCTCAGCATCACTAGACTCTCCGCAAGACTCATTAATATCCTCCATGTCATTTGACGTATTTGTTGACAAAGCATTGTATTGACTCATTCCTCCATCACTGATTGCATAAGTATCCCCAAATATCATGCACAGTTCTGGCCACTGTGGAAGACCATACTTCTTGAACTCTAGCCATTTAGGCTATGCCTGACATACATAAACATCCACAATCAATAAAATATGATCATATTACGCTGCTCTTTCCCCCTTCAACACAATTATCTAACAAAATATTAGCTTACCTATATGTGTGTAGCTCATACAGATTCATCATCAACTGTATAAGTTCGGGTTAGATTGTTCCAACCAAAGCCAGTTGTCTCCAACAACTTTTTAAAATTACAGTAGTCCTGCCTCAGTTTATTCATCTTGTTCCTCAACTGTCCTATATTATAAGAGTCACCAGTTTTCTCTTTGAACTCATTCATATTGTTCTTCACCCCGCTTTATTAGAAATAATGGTAATTCTTTTGCCCTTCCTAACCTTGTTCAGCGTTATCATAACAAAAAGGTAAACAGTGGCTTAGCTCCACTTCGCATTCTCATTCACTCCTTGAGAATTGACCCTTTTTTTACTATTCCACCCAAAAAAAAAAAAATTCATGAAATAGGAACACTAGACAGAGTTCAGTGACCTAACAATATTCATAACATCCCTCTACTTGCAATCATTTGTACTAGAAGAAACACATGAAGTCTTCTTCCTCTCTAATTCAATTTGTATCAAACTTTCATAATCCATGAGAAAACATGAAGGAAAGGAATTCAAGTACAGAGCTACATGCATGCATTCTCATTAACACCTTGTGAACTGGCCATTTTTTCACTATATTTAACCTCAAAAAAAAATAAGTTCATGTACTGTTTCACAACCTAACACAAAAAGATACCAAACAATACAATATTGACATTAGTACTGTTTTGGCTTTTACATGCAAATGAATGTATGCTTTATTCATCCAAGAATAGATAAAGGAAGTCAACAACAATAATAATCATCAAATACTCCAACATAAACGATCAAAGGTGTAGTTCTTGTAACGTCTTGAACCCAGGCCAGGTTCAAGGCACTGCTCTCTCGAGCATCAACCCAGAAGGTCACAATTAAACATGCTAAAATAGTAACGAAAATCCCAGTATCGCATATAACACAGCGGAAGCATACAAGTTAATTTACATTAAAAGAGTTAATTGCACACTGGTGGCAAGTATTTACATTAATGTATACTCAAAAATTTGTTTCCAACATCAAAATATTACTTTACAACATCACCAAATGTCCTTTAGGCCCTCAGGCTCTAACTCTAATCATACTCTGGAGCTGTGCAAGCCTCCTCTCCTATCTTCTCATCTGAACAATATCAACATATAAAGGGATGAGCTAAAAGCCCAGTGAGGTGAACATGTTACTATACATGCAAGTGTACATGTGAATAATAAACAAAATATATGCATAATTAATAAATATAAGCTTTCATTTCTTTTCTTTTAGATCCAGTTCAGCCTTCATCATCATATATACTTCGATCCTCACCCTAGCCGGTTGTTGAAGCGCCGGGGAGAACCGAGTTCCCAATTCAGCAAGATAGTACCATTCTATACCCTACTCCGTTCAACAGCAATTCCAGTTCTTCCTCCATATTCTTCCAATTAGTTATTTCTTTCAATTTCTTCTTTCTCATTGATCCAGCATTGCTTTCCTTCATATCTCAATTTCTCTTCAGCACTCTATGATTCAGGAACTTAATTCATAATTCCCAGTCTTCAAATTAGTATTTCAGCAGCTCACTTTTTAGTACATCAGTATTCTGTTCAGCTGAACTCAAGATCATGAATTGCTCCTCAATTTCACTCAATTCTATATTTACAGGAACTCTATATCTCTACCCCAACTCACTTTCATCAATCTGAAAACCCAATTCTTCAATAGGATATAATGCTCAACCTTTGCCCATTCTCAATTTCTTCTATCAAATTCTTGAACCCAATTGCAACCTTCTTTCACCAACTTCAACTTGTAATTCTCTTCAAACAACAGTGCTGCAACATCTCAAGAACTCAATTCCTCCTTTGAATTCACATATACTTGTTAAGTCCTTGCTGCTGTGTAATATCTCTCTTGCAGTCTCAGGTCCAACTTCCAGCTATCCTTTTCAGACTTTGATTCCTTCCAAATCTCCTATGGTTCAGCAACTCCAGATCATAATTCTCTTATTTAATTTCATGAGTTCACTGCAGTTCCTTCCCAAATCTCATTCTTCTTACTGTCTTCTTCTTTTCTTCTTTTCTTTCAATCATCAGAACTCCAGCTTCCTCTACTTCCTTCTTCTTCTTCAACTCAGCAGTCTCCATTCCAGTTTCCATCGTCTCCTCTTCTTTTTCTTCTTCTTTCTTCCTTTTCTTCTCTAAGTCCAGAATGACTCTACAACAGAACCGATTCTGGATTGAGCTCAAGAGTAGGAATAGTCAATCTTTTTTCTAATTCTAATTTAGCTTATGTATAAATATCCTAATTACTCACTCATTAGTACTATTATAATTTAATCCAAATAGCTTAATGAGAGCTGAGTACTAATTATGTCATAACCCACATAATATAGTCAAATCATCACAAGTCCCTAATTACTTCGCGTAAGAGACACTTCAACAGAATTTGCTAGATGGTTAATTCCTATCATGACACTACAATCCCCACTTAAAGATAATGCTGCCACCTAATTTCTTCCCTGCACCATGTGACAGTCCACCTCATGCTTCAGCCACCACATGCTTTCTCTAAGCATGTTGTGGCAGTCCTATTCATGCCACCACCTCCTTCTCCTTGTGGCTGCTACATATCAGCCACCTCCTCCTCTTAACCATGTGGCTGCTCCTCTTGAATCTCCTTAACTCTATCAAACCATGGCTATCCAGTCACCAAACCAAACCAAATCACCTCCTACTTGACTATTCGCACCTACTTCACTATTCACTTGGTGTATAACACAATTATAAAATCCTATAATACGTAAAACTTATGTCAAATCATAAAATAATATGTCCTACACTGACATACTATAAATATCACTTTTCACAATAAAAATATATATTAAATAACAGTAACACCCACCTTCTCAATGCAAATATTATTAAAATATTCTCACAAAAACATTAAAATAATTGTGGACATCTAAAATAATAGCATAATATTCATGACATGCATGCGGAGTGTTACAGTTCTGTCACAAAATTAGCTTTTACAGTGCAAATGAATTTGTGATTTATTATCTGTACTAAACGCAGTAACATCTAAAATTCATAACCATAAAGTAAACTAGTGCTTCAGTATGAATCACTATAAAATATTTAACAGTACATGCATCTGATTTACAAAACAACGAAGGCCACAGAATATCCAAAAGCATACAACCTCGTTTCACCCTTTCCTTTCATTGAGCTTTGACAAAGCAACTCAAATCACAAGCAAAGCCACAGCTCTGTTAACTCTGAATTAGAGATTCAACACTGAATTCAACTACATAACCGAATATGTATACAAGCAGTTCATAGAGATCCCATTGTATAATATTAAGCAAATTGAGACCAAGGAAGTCAAAAAATCACAAGCAAAGCCGCAGCTCTGTTAATTCTGAATTAGAGATTCAACATTGAATTCAACTGCATAACCGAATATGTATACAAGCAGTTCATAGAGATCCCACTGTATAAGATTAAGCAAGTTTGAACAACTGAAAATCACAACCAAAGCTGATGCCATGCCATCGATTCTGAGGAGGGCATGCTACCCATCGATTCAGGGAGGAGGGCAATCAAAAGCTAATGCCTTGATGAGGATCTCCATAATACACTCTCCGGAAAAAGCGAAAAAAAAAAGAGGGAAACCAGATATAGATTTGGGGTTTTCAAGAGAGAAATGGAGATTTTAGGCCAACGAAAAAGGAATTGGAAGATGGTAATAGAAAAAATGTACCTGATATTTGAGAAGAGGGAAACCAAAACTTGATTTTTGGATAAGCTACCTTTGATCCACTGAAGAATGGCAAGAACAAGAAGTAATTTTGATCCAACGATGCTTGACTGGAAATTTGGACCCTAATGAGAAATAGAGAGGGAGCAGCGCATACCAAAGAAGTTTGCGACCCAAAAGCAATGGCCAGAGCTATGATTCTTTGCCGGAAGTAGCATTCCTTCTTTGATCGACTATTCGACTGTGATGAAGGAGCTCAGAAAATTATTTCAACAGAGGAGTTCGAAAAGCACACATACAGTGGATCTTGAGAAGGAGTTCCTCGAAGGGTTGAGGGTAAGAGCCAATAGCAGTGGCCAGAGATGCGATTCTTCTCGAGAAGGTTGCGTTCCTTCTTCTTCGACCGAGTGTGAGGAAGGAGTTCAGAGGATTTGGGGTCTGCAGAGGAGTTCGAAGAGCGCATAGTGAGGTCTTCATATGAGAGTCGTGACTTGTGAAGTCCGTCAATCGTAAATGCGCACAAATGTGTTTTGGCAATTGTGTGATTTTTTTTTTGTACAAGTTTTTTATGATTCTCAAATGGGCCTTAGATCTGTTTTTTTCTTCACCCGGTTTGTATTATTACAGCCCCAAAAAAAACAGAAAAACAGACTGGGTGACATACAAGATCTGTTCCATTTCTATTCCAAAAAAACTACAAAAACACTAGAAACATATTTTTTGAACGTTGCCATACAGACCCATGTTCACTAAGGCGCTATTGAGGCCTGCATTATTAGTGATTGTTCCAAACTGGTATGTACTTCAGTTTGAGGGGGAGTGGTAAAGGTTACTACCGTGAGGGGAGTGTCCCTATCATAGAGTGTGTTAAGTTGTAGAGTTGTAGTTTCCCTTTATGTTGCTTTTAGTTATTTACTTTGATTGTAATTGAACTTAGACTCTTAGTGGGTTTCCTACTAAGAATAAAAAAGGTGTACCCAGTGCATGAGGCTCCCGCCACTGCGGGGTCTGTGGAGGGCCATGATGTACGCAGCCTTACCCCCGCTTCATGGAGAGGCTGTTTCTCAATTCGAACCCGCGACCACTAGGTCACAATGGAGCAACCTTTCCTACTAAGAGTGCATTACTTAAATATAATATAATATAAGTGGTAAGCCTAGACCACAATAGAGACATTCTGAGTCCTATTATGGTCTAGGATCCTTCTTTTCTTCTTCTCTCGTTTCTTCTCTCTTTCCCCCTCCTTCCTTTTCTCTTTCTCTTTGTAAGGACTGTTTATTGATTTCTCTGCTGCTACAATGTGCATTTGTTAATTGGGGGTATTAAAATCCTATGCGGGTAGGCTTGAATGCATCAGAGCGGTCCTCCAATCATCCTACACGTACTGGTGTGGTATCTTTGGCATCCCCAAAGCCACTAACAGAGCCATGGAGAACCTATTCTGTGCCTTCCTCTGGAAAGGGAAAGAAGCCTCCAAATTTCTGCATCCAATCAGTTGGAAATCCATTTGCCTTCCTAAGGCTGAAGGGGGCTTAGGCATTCGCCCCATGCGGGATTCCAATACTGCGGGAATCCTGAAGCTTATCTGGAAAATCTCCTCTAGGCATGACTCCATCTGGGTTAACTGGGTCTATTCCCATCTCCTCAAAAATGACTCCATCTGGACTGTCCCCATCCACTCTGACTCCTCCTGGGTCTGGCGAAAGATTCTTCTCCTTCGCTCTCTTGCCCTTAGAGCCACCTCCACGGTCGTTGTTGATGGATCTCTGACCTCTCTTTGGCTCGACCCCTGGCACCCCCTTGGAAATGTCTTTGGTCCTAGAGCAATCTACTCCTCTGGCATTCCCAAATCTGCCCCCCTATCCTCCATCATCTCTCTTGGCTCTTGCCTTCCTCCCTTCCTCTCCCCCCATCCCTATCTTCTCTGTTATGAAAATGCTACAAATCTCCATTCATGTAACATTGTAGTCTAAGGGCGCATATGTATTTTTATTACTACCTGAAGACACTTTTCATCCATATTGCATGCTCCTTTTTGGGTTGAAATCTGACCAGTGAGATAGGTGGGCTCTATTGTAATATGGCCCTCCCAATATCTTAAGCATACAATGTTGCAACTCAAGAACTTCCTAAGTTCCAATTTAGTATGGCAAAACCAACTGTCTAAGCTTAATGAGGTAAAAAAAACCTTCATGTTTAATTGAAGTCATTCTAGGAAGTATACTTTCCTGTGCTGTGCTGAACTTGAGGATTCTACTTTGTAGGTTGGCTATCATGGCTTCAGAAAGATTGTTGATTCTGCAGCCACATAATTGGGCCCTCCGGAGAGACCATGGCATGCTTTTGTATTACGACAGGTAAATACTTGTTTTCGCTAATTGCAGGACTCTTATGTCCAATTGTACCTTTGTTCATACATAGAGGGTGATTTTCAAGCCCTAATTTGTAGTTTAAATGGTGGCATGATACAGGAAGTATGGAGAGGCAGTCCAAGAGCTTAGCATCTGCATGGCCTTTGCACCTATAGAGGAAGCTGAAGTTCTGGAGCCATTTGTTGAGAAATTGCATTTATTGCGGCTAGAGTCATCATGGAAGTCCTTGGGGCATACTGGCCGACTGGCAATTCCTTGACATCCTTGTATAAAACCTGCTCTTAATTTTTTTTGGTTTTATTTTATTGCAAAAGTATCTCTGGACAAGGCATGCCTAGAGACTTTTCTGGATGATCATGACTAACTTTGCCATGAAGAAAGGTTATTTGCAAATTCTGATGGTTGGATTTGTAGAGAATGGTTTGGATTGGTCACGTGTAAAATTTCAGGCCCAAATTCACTGATTTACCCTCCCTTGTAATGAGATGTCTTCTTGTATATGTTCATGCATACCCTTCATGGTCCACACATGACTGTTTATTGGTGGTCTTTAAATTTTGGGTAAACTGTATACAGGGTGCCTAATGTTTTGAGAAAGTATGCCTGAGATACATCACTTTTCAAAAACTGTGTTGAGATACCTTATGTTTGATTGGGTTATATATTTTCAAATATTCAATTTTGCTCAAAGACATCTGATACACTTTCTTCCAAGTTGAGGCTGGAGAAGTATATTAGAAGGGATCAAGGTGCTGAACGGAGGCTTATGTTGGCATATTGGAGATGGGCATCAAATGTCAATCGATGGGTACCTTCCATTAAAGGCTATAAGGTACTTACACAACGCCCTGATTTTTGTCCCTTTCATATGATGAGTGATCTTATTGACCAAGAGAATATGAAGTGGAATATGGATCTGATAAACAGTTTATTTAGTCCTTCATATGTGGTTAATGTATTACAAATCCAACTTTCCTTATTTCCTAACCCCGATAAGCTTGAATGGATGGCTTTAAAGAATGGGTGTTTTTCTGTGAAAAGTACTTATCACATGCTCTCTTTACACAAAAAAGTGATGGTAGGGTCTTGGCTGCATCCACTTCTTGCACTCACTCTTGGACAAATATTTTATCTGATGTTTGGAAGAAAATTTGGTATTCAAGAACTTTACCGAAGATTCAGCGTTTTTTGTGGAGATCTTGTGCTTCTGGTGTTACCACAGCTGATTCCTTGCGGCATTGAAATGTCCAAGTTGATAGTGGGTGCCATCATTGTGGTAATGTGGAGACAATCTCTCATATTCTACTTGGATGTCCTTTTGCACGGGCAATATAGTTTGAAAGTTCGTTGGGGCATGTTTTGTCATCAGATGATCCCTCTTTGTCCCAATGGATTCAAGCCTGGGATTCTATAGCATCTCCGGATAAGGTGACCAAATAGGATATGGTTTCTCATTGTACCTTCATATGTTAGATGTTATGGAAAGCCTGTAATGATGTTGTCTTTGGGCAGCGTAGATGGACTCCTCAAGAAGTTATCCGGTCTTCTCTCTTAGGTTTTAGAGAATTTATGAAATCCCAAACTGCCTCTCAAACACAACAAATTTTAAACCTGTTGCTTTGGCAAAATCAGTGTCTTGGAGTGTGCCATGTACAAGCCAAGTAAAAATCAATTGTGATGCATCATTGCCTTTAAATGGGTCTGCAGGTGGTATTGGAATAATCTGTCGAAACTGTACTGGTCGTCCTCTCCATGTGGTGTCGATTCCAGCGTACTTTGGTGTATTGCTTTGGGTGAGGCTTTGGTAATTTGACATTCTGTACTTGAGGCTAATTTTGAAGGTTATGATTGGATTATAATTGAATCGGATAACAAGAGTATAATCGCATACTAGCAAGGAGGATTGCATTCTTCACCACTCTCTTTGTGTACCATTTTGGAGGATGCTATACATCTATCTTCTTGTTTCGAAAGTTGTATTTTTTTGTTTTGTTCCAAGGGAGATTAACAGTCGTGTTGACTCCCTGGCAAGGAAGGCCCTATTGGTAACATGCAAGATGGTGTTGTCTATTTCTGATCCATGGTTATTGGATTTATGTGTCCTATAACCATGAGCTTTCACGTTATCTAAATAAAGTGTTTTTACCAAAAAAAAAAAAAGGTACCCTCTGATGCAGGCCCAACCCGCATCATGAAGGCTCCATTTCAAAATCATTCCCAAAACCAACTCAAGTCCCAACACAACTCTTGGTCTAAAAGGAACCAAAAACCAAGGCCAACAAAGTGGCAACCCAAAGTTGTCATTAGAATTTTACCAATGCACATACATTGAATTCAAGGTTCGGGTTGTCTAAAATGTGATTTAGAAAAAACTCAAAGAATGAAAGATGTAGCCATTTGAGTCTGTTTTCAAATGGATTTTGAATCACGTCAAATAGAGCTCTATCAAAAGAGATATGTGTTTTCTACAAAGCATGCGCAGTCCAGTCCACCTACTCGGGTTCTAATTCATTTCTTGGACTAAGCTCATCTTGGACCTAGCCCAAACCCCATAGAGAGCCTACATGAGAACCTAACCATATACTAAATATCCCTCCTAGTTGGCCTCTTTTGATGGGTAATTCTTCATCTCCTTAAAGTAGCTCTTCAATTTGTTAGTACAAGATGATGTGACAGCTTATCATTTAAAGGTTTTCTTGGTCTACGCAACTTCAACTACACTTCTAAGGTCCTTCTTGAAGGTTACAAAGTATCTCTTAAAGAATACAAAGTCTCGCTTGAAGACTACAAAGTCTCTCTTGAAACAAATTTCTAGGTAAGAAGAATCTTTAACTAAATTTCCTATATGCTTGTAATCAATCTCAACCATAGAAAACAAGGGTTTTTCTTTGTTTTCCTATAAAAGGATAACCTATTCTCATTGTAATAAAAGTTATGAAATAATATTTTGATGAAGGTTGCTGCAAGCACTTCTCTGGAATCAAGATATGTTCTTCCCTTCTTGAACCTGGAAGAGTTCATTGAACATTAAAACCTTGAAATTTCACTCCTTCCTTGAAGAGTAGGAGTTTTGTCACCCTCTTGCATCTTAAAAGAGTTGCAAGACCCTTGGAGCTGAAAATACATCCTAGAAGAGCTGAAAACCCATCCTAGAAGAGTTGAGTTTCAACCCATAACAATTTTATCTCTATCCTTCTTTTTTTGTTTAATTTTATTTTCCAAAATTTGTGCACTAATTTCATGAGCATTTTCAAGTACCCTACAATACTTTTTTGAGAAAACATTTGTCATAACCATTGTAGGCTCGTGAGTCCTTGATACGTAGGATTTGGAATCAGGTCAAAATAACTTATATTGAGAAAGTTATGCTCATTTTAATAAGGTTGCGCAGAACAAAAAATTTCTGAACATCTTATGTTTGTGTTTGAACCTGTGTAACTCACTCTCCCGATCCGTTTGTTCAAATAGCCTATCAAGAGGTTACATCATTAGAGTTTTGGATGAGAGGAGACATGAATTCTAGATATGAGGATCGATTTGCCCCACAAATTGATTGGAATAAACCACCGATATTCGACTACTATCCTGAAGAGGAGACCAAACTCGACCTTGTTTTGGATTTCTGGCGACATGATGGTGTGCTAGAAGCGTATATTGAGGCCCCCCTATATCAAGAAATTTGAGTTGTGAAATTCACAATCAATGGTCCTTTGTTATGATGTCGAGAGCTCACATTGGATCTATTCTTTTAATGTCGCATCTTCGCTAGTACTTGCAGTAAACGTCGATGAATTGTTTCATGTTCAGTTTCTCGCATTAGCGACGAATAGAGTGGCATTGCATCACATATCCAACAAAAGGAAGGTTGCAATCCATGATATCATTTTTGGAGTCATCTCCAATTTTGACAGGTTTCTTATGCATGGTGCAATCGACAATGCCCCATTTGATCCCAGTGAAACAAGATTATTTTTATGTTGGAAGAGAATTCGAGGATAAATTCTTTTTCAAAAAGGAAGTATGATACAGGCTCAGCCCGCATCATGAAGGCTCCATTCCAAAATCATTCCCAAGATCCAATTCAAGTCTCAGCACCAACTCTTGGTCTAAAAGGAACCAAAAACCAAGGCCAACAAAGTGGCAGCCCAAAGTTGTCACCAGAATTTTACTTATGCACATACATTGAATTCAAGGACATTTTCGAGTTATCTAAAATGTGATTTAGAGAAAACCCAAGGAATGAATATGAAGCCCTTTGAGTCTGTTTTCAAATGGCTTTTGAATCACGTCAAACGGAGCTATATCGAAGGAGATATGTGTTTTCTACAGAGCATGTTCAGTCCAGTCCACCTATTCAGGTTCTAGTTCAATTTTTTAACAAAGTCTCACCTTGGACCTAGCCCAATCCCCATAGAGAGCCTACATGAGAACCTAATCATTTACTAAGCATCTTTCTTAGTTGGCCTCTTTTGATTAGATAATTCTTCATCTCCTTAAAGTGGCTCTTCAATTTGTTAGTGCAAGATGATGTAGGAGCTTATCGTTCAAAGGTTTTCTTGATCTACACAACTTTAACTACACTTCCAAGGTCCTTCTTGAATGTTACAAAGTATCTCTTGAAGAATACAAAGTCCCTCTTGAAGACTACAAAGTCTCTCTTGAAACATGTTTTAAGGCAAGAAGAATCTTTGATTAAGTTTTCTTTATACTTGTAATCAATCTCAACTATAGAAAAATCAAGGGTTGAGATGTTGCAGTACCTTTTAGGATTTTCTTTATTTTCCTATAAAAGGATAACCTATTCTCATTGTAATAAAAACTATTAAATGATATTTTGTTGAAGGTTTCTACAAGCACTTCTCTGGAACCAAGATGTGTTCTTCCCCTCTTGAACCTAAAAGAGCTCATTCAACATTAAAACCTTAAAGAGTTTCACTCTTTCCTTGAAGAGTAGGAGTTTTGTCATCCTCTTACATCCTAGAAGAGTTGCAAGACCTTGGAGCTGCAAACACATCCTAAAAGAGTTGAGTTTCAACCCATAACAATTCTATCTCTATCCTTCTTCTTTTTCTTTTTTTTTTTAATTTTATCATTCAGATTTTGTACACAAACTTCATTAAAATTTTAGAACACCCTATAGTGCTTTTCTGAGAAAATATTTGTCATAAACATTGTAGACCCATGAGTCCTTGATACGTAGGATTTGGAATTAGGTCAAGACGACCTATATTGAGAAAGTTATGCTCATTTTAATAAGATTGCGCAGAATATAAAATTTCTACACATCTTATGTTTGTGTTTGAACTTGTGTAACTCACTCTCCTGATCCATTTGTTCAAGTAACCTAGTTGAGGTTACATCACACTCCCATAAAATGGTTAGATCGTTGTGCGACAAGGGTTTCCACCCATAGCTCATCCCACCCTTTTATTTCTCTCTTAGAATGAGCAGAAATAGGGTATCCACCTCTAACCCCCTGCTTCTCTTCTCATTCTCTTTAAAAAAAAAAAAACCACTAGCGATAGTGAAGTGAATCTTAAGTCGTTCAATTGGCTTATCAATTTCATGCACCAATTTCGTCCAAGCTTGATCTTGATCTTTCAACTTGTGAAGTTTGTTTAGGTTTCTATTCCATACAACTTCTTGATGTCTGAGAGGATACCAATTGACTATTCAAACTTAGGTTTTTTAGGTTTTTTTCATCAACAAACACAAGTTAGTAATCATAAATAGGGAAAAATGAAACATGCACCCCCCCCTTATATAGATTATGTTGGTCAACTGAAATGTGAGTTGTCATTGTTGGCAATTATAGGCAACTCTGGTAATGTACGAATGTCATGGTAGTGTAGGATAGTGCAGACAGTGACTGGACAGTTTTGGAGATGTCAAACAATGACTAGACAGATACAAGGGCATCCCGAGGATATTTGGCAATGTTGTTTATCAACCAGTCAGTGACAGTGACAATTACAGTGAGACTAACCGTGATACGACAGTGTTGAGTAGTTCTTGTATATGCTGGATGGTTCAATTAGAGCCCTTTTTTATTCAACCAATTCACTAGCTTGGATTGTATAGCAAATCAACAGTTAGATCATGTCAGAGCTATAGTTGAAGTTTATATGACCCAAGGTTCTGCCAAGTCAATGGTTTGTTGACTCATGCTTAATTCACAAGTTGGTTCACTTATTGGTTAAACCAATATATGTTCACTCTTTATATGGTTCAGATCAAGGAGTTGAATTGGGAAATTATATGCAATCCGAGAAGGTCCAAGTGAAGTCTTATTATTACAACCAAGTTTTTATTTTTTTAAATAAAATAAAGTGGAGTTGCTGCCTCATGTCCCGAGTTGTCATGTGACTCGATGTTTAAACATAATTGTCTTCTTGTACGTGGAACAAGACCAATAACTTATGTTAGTGGAAGGGTGATTGATCAGCAATCCAAATTCCAAATCATTGTGAGACTCTCTATTGCATTGAAGTTAGATTTAAAAAAATAATAATAGTAATAAGAAAGGGAGTTGGAATAATGAGTTCCATACTTGAATATATTTCATTCAAGTCCAGCTATCAACAAGGAGATGGGCAACACAAGTTAAGAAGCTCTCAAGAAGGACTTCTGATTGTTAATTAAAATTGGATTTTTCATGGACAACAGAGATAAAGATGGAGAAGATTTCAGCCAATAGAAGTGCTAGAGACTATTGGATTCTTGTGCGTTAATTGGTCACATGCAAGATAAGTTTGAGAGTGTTAAAACTCTTTCTATGCGTGGATTGGGAGCCCTGTAGAGCAAAGACTCCCATTGTGGCAAGGAATTCTAATTAAAGAAAAGAATATGAGAAGATTTGAAAGCAAGGGTTCCAATATAAGACCTTTACTAGTTAAGGAGTCTTGAAGAATAAAATCCTTTATGCGTAGTACGCAATTGAAGTATAGTTGTTAGGTGAAGAATTGTTGGAATTTTAATTGTTTTAAAAATTAAAGATTCAAAATACGTTTTTGTTGGGTGTGTTAGAGGGTTGAGTCTTTTCCTAATAAACCCCTAAATAGCCAATGGGTGTGCCAATTGGAAGACTTGTTTGAATGACTAACAAACAAGCCTTATGGGAAAAGACATGATTTGGGGCATATCTTTTGGAGATATCCCTTAGTGGTGTCTCTTCCTCTCCTATATAAAGAGATGAGGTCTTGCTCATTCTCTAACATTGTTTTGAAAAACAACATGCAGTTTTAGTTTATGTTTTTTTCCCCATCATAGACTGTCAGTGTCAATGAGTTAGTGAATATAGCTTTTGGACTCCCTTTGTAATCACATTTGGAACTGCAACCTATGCGATTGGAGAGTCGTCTTATCTTAGAGGTATAGATGTATGGTCAACCCAAATTGTAGAATTGGGACATCTAAAAACCTTAAGGAGAGCATCGTTTGATGCGACTCAACTCTACCATTTATTGTTCGGGTTACATAAGAGGAAGTGTATTGGTGTATTTCTTTTAAAAAGGATATTTCAAAGCCATACTAATCAGATAAGTCCTTGTTCATTTACTATATTTCTAGTCTTATACTTTATGCCCCATGTTATTTTATTCCTACAACCTCTTTTATTTTCTTTCACATATCTCAGAATCTGTACTTGTGTACATGTCATGCCTTGCGTGTTGAATACAAAATTATTGTCATTATAATACATACTTGGTCATGGGGTGGCGGTTTCATAGATTTGTCCCTGGCATATACTATAGAATAAGTTGTTTCAATGGATTTTTAGCGTTTTCAACAGTACTAATGATAAGCCACACCTCTGTGGCCAGTTCTCGTATTTACATCGATCAGGTGATCAGTAGATGTAACTTCCTTCTCGTTTGTATGGTCTAAACATGCCACCAACTTTCCCACATTTCTTTCCAAAAGACAAAAGGTCTCCTTCATTGAACATGTCCTATGGTGGAAACGACATAATCCAGTGGTCTCTGGCGGCTTTCTATAAGCCTATAACATGGAAAGACTGAAGCATATAATTAGTCAAAGAGAGAGGACCGTTGGTTTCTAACCGTCTAATGTCATGTTCGGATACATGAATTTGAATCATAGTTCCCATCCCTTTTAGTTTTTAACCGTCTAATGTCTTGGATCAGTGTAACAAAGAGAGAAGACCGTTGGAGTGGATCATATTATTATTACCTTGATTTTCATTGTGTCTTTACACTTGGCTTTGAATAGATTAAATGGGTTTCTTAAGTGGTGTATGTTCTACACAAAAAACAGTGGTATGTGGCTTCATGTTTTAAAGATGTCGGTCAAGGTGAGAGTGTGAGACACGTTCGTTGGAGTTTATTTTATTAATTTTTAACTGATTCCATTTCAGGCATTACAAAGGCTTGAAATGGTCTGCTTGGCTGGATCAGACTGATTAATTTCATGATTCTAATTTTTAATAACTTGGTCTTCACTATTTTTTGATATGCCGTTGATATGTCATGGATGGTTCGTTCAAGAATACAACAAAGGCTGTTACTGTAATATAAACAATGTTCTTTACTCATCATGTGAAACAGTGTTGAATACATGGCACTTTAAAGATGTCTAAATTTTCCTTTAAGTGCTTTATGACAGTTGGTTATACGGTGACTATTGAAGTGGATTGACTTGTTTTCAATATTTCCATGTTAAGTTCATTGTTATGATATATAATTGGCATATAAATTTTTAATTCGTTTTAAAGCCAATTTTGGAATTGGTTCTTTATGCATCACATGTATCTCGAGGTGATCATATTAAAAATTTTGGTAGATGGTCTCTATAAGTCATTTGGGATTATTTGAGTTTAAGTAATCCGACTAAGGCTGAGACTAGATTGGACCCTATGACAATTCAAGTCATGCAATAATATATTGTTTTGCTTGATAGTCTCACTATGTGATCAATATATAAGACTATATATACTCCGTTATCCAATGATATATTTATGATTACATGACTAAGTTGAATGCTTGGATGACCATGTTAATAAGGTATTACTATCCTACTAGATACGATAAATCCAAGTATCGGCTAATAAAACTGTGTGACCATATCGGGTGACTTAGTTGATTTTTTTTCCATTGAGACAAGTAGCATTGTATAATACATATAGGTTATATACATGTTTCTTCGGTGTGGTTTTATATGCTTGTAATTGTCTATATATAAATATGAATGGAAACATGAATATTTATTGAGTGACATGCTATTTTTTATTTGCATGTATTATTGCATAGATAAATTAGTATAGAAGTGTGGATATATTTCTAACATATATTCTTACCTTTGTGGAATAGTTTTCCCACAAAGGGCATATTAATATTATATTGACATTTATGTATCAATGTGATAAACCCAAAATGTGGTGATTATTTTGAGAATGCATATCTTATATGTTGGTTCTCTTCTTAAAGAGAGAAATAAAGTCAAGTAGAATGGTGATTCTTTACTTGGGAATAGAACCTAACAATTAGGCTTTGGTTATGTAAGTGTTTAAAATATTACATTGGTTCAAAAGTGGCATATACAAACATGCGTTGGTGGGGTGATTTATAGAATCGATAATATAAACTTGTGTTACAAGTCCCACCATGAGTTATTAGTTTATAGCTTTGTAAGAATTAAGATCGGGAGCCACTAGGCTAATGATCTAAATAACAGATATATGGTGATGGCTAAAGCCGAATCAATATAAGTGCTTACATGAAAAGTAAATACCATGGTATGAATAAAGACATAAATGTATTAGTTACATATATTTGACGAGGCTAAGGAAGATAGCGCTATCAATCTGGTATAGTCGAAGACAAAATTGACTAGGATGTAGCCTTTGACCACTATTGTGGTATATATGTAATGGAGTGAGCCCTAATGGCCTGTGACATAGGTCATGTGATGGACACCCAACCTATATGAAGAGGTTTAACTCTTGAATTAGGTTCAAAGGGTACAAATGAAGTCATCGGATGACCTGGCTAGTACTACTAAAATTTGCCCATTTTGGTTACATGGGAAAGTAGTACCACCACAATGAAATGAGGTTGAGTTAGATACTCTTAATCAAGCTAAATCTTACGAAATGTGGGGTGTGTTGACTGTGGTGCACACTGGCTGACTTTAGTGGATGTAGGAGGTGCGTCCGCCTACTGATGAGAGTTTTAAAGGCGAACTCTTTAAAGATTCATGAGACCAAGATAGGGGACAAGGCCGGTTTTAAAAATGCCCAATTCTGTCATGAACATGATACGTCACGTACGGTTGACTGGTAGGATATGAATGGTGAGCTTGCTAACTACGCCAATGAGGAAAGGTTCAAGAAGTCTGACTTCACCCTTACTCTGTAGTAAAGTTCATCCGACCTAGTACAGGTTCAAGTCCGAAAGACACTTGCAACGATGTATCCTACTATGTTTAATTTATTTACTAGTTCAGTGTTTTGTTTTATTGGTTTTTTGAATATGCGGGGGATTGTTGGAATTTTAATTATTTTTAAATTAATGATTCAAAATACGTTTTTGTTGGGTGTGTTAGAGAGTTGACTCTTTTCCTAATAGACACCTAAATAGCCAATGGGTGTGTTTATTAGAAGACTTGTTTGAATGGCTAACAAACAAGCCTTATGGGAAAAGACATGACTTGGGACATATCTTTTGGAGACATCCTTTAATGGTGTCTCTTCCTCTCCTATATAAAAAAAAGAGGTCTTGCTCATTCTTTAACATTGTTTTGAATAACAACATGCAGTTTTAGTTTATATTTTCTTCCCCATCATAGTCTGTCAGTGTCAATGAGTTAGTGAATATAGCCTTTGGACTCCTTTTGTAATCACATTTGGAATTGCAACCTATGTGATTAGAGAGTTGTTTTATCTTGGAGGTATAGATGTATGGTCAACCTGAGTTGCAGAATTGGGGCATCTAAAAATCTTAAGGAGAGCATCGTTTTATGCGACTCAACTCTACCATTTATTGTTTGGGTTACACAAAAGGAAGTGTATTGGTATACTTATTTTTACAAGGAAATTTCAAAGCCATACTAATCAGATGAGTCCTTGTTTATTTATTATATTTCTAGTCTTATACCTTATGCCCATGTTATTTTATTCTTACAAGAATAAGAGTTCTACAATTAAAAGGGGCAGAGTTCGTGCAACATAATTGAAAAATATTAGAGAGAGAGAGAGCAAATGAAAAAAAGATAAATAAAGGAGTAGAACTGCAACATGAGATAATACAACACATTCGTGAATAGATAAAAAATTGTGAGATTGAAGTATGTTTGTGTGCTATATATTCATTAGCACAAAGATCCTGTTGCTGCTATGATTTATTGAGATCTTAGAGTGTGATCACTATACACGTGCTGCTATCATGAACTGAAAATCTCATATACTTCTGCTATGCGTTCTCTGATATGATGTTGGAGCTATTTTGATTTGAGAAGGAAAATGTGTTGTTGTTCCATTACTGAAACAAATTGGATAGAGAGAGAGACAAGGGAGCGGTTAGAAGAGAGATCCGAAATATGCAAATTGGTATTGTTCACTACTCGAATTTTCTAATATAGTTTGAATCAGTGATATGATTGTGTGGATGCTATTGAAGTGATATATTGTTGCCTGGGCTATTTGAGTTCTATTATTGCTCTATAAATTGAAGATGAAGTATTCTTTTTGATTGTTTATATTGTTGTTGCCATATTATTCTGGGAACTATTATACCTTGTCTGAGAAGGTAATGATTGATTGAAGAACCTGAAGTACATAGCTACTGCCATTGTGAACAAAAGGTTATATGTTGTTGTTGCTGACATGTTTAATGACTGAAATGGTTGCATTGTTGATCGTAGTGTGTTCAATTCAATTCATATACATCCAAAGAGACAGTCATCAATGGTATTAACAGGTTGAGGTAATACTCATTCATAAGTTCCTAATTTTATTATTCTAAGTTATGTTTAATGTTGAAAGACCTAGACCATTGATGTAATTGGGGGAATTTGATTTTCTGATTTTATATTGTAAACCTAGCAAGTTCGGACTTGCCTAAGGTTGGGGATTATTATCCTTACCTTTACTTTGTCAATGGTTGAAGCAGGAGGGTGCTCCTGAGCTGTTGCTACAACTAAAATACACCATCGGGATTATTGTCCTTGCACTTGTGTAGGCAAGTGTTGAGCTAGGATAGGGTGTTCCTAAGATGTAGCTTGTAGTTAAAAATCAATAGTGTGAGTAAACGTTGAAGTCAATTAGACCATTACTCCGTGGATGTAGGCACACTGTTTTACCAGGTTATATCTGGTGTTCTTGTGGCTGCATCTATTTGGATATATTGGAGTATCATGGTGATGACATGATGGGTGTGCACTTTCTGATAGACGGAGACATGGCCACATTGTGATGACAAGGTAGAAGTGCATACAACTGTGTGTTTAAGACAGTGTGTGATATTGGTAAACTTAGGATTGTCCCAACCAGTCATTACTTGTGATAGACAGTTCATCCACATGTGTGTGTCAGTTATGAGTGTCGTTATGTTAGCATTGCTAATAAAGTAACATAATTGTTTGGAATATCAAGGGTGTGTTGCACACACTTTCAAGAATAATGTTGGGAAGAATTTTTGTAGACACTGATTCACTTCCTCACAGTGTCAACCTGAGTATATCAAATTCCTTCATACCCTTCTCACATAGTAGTGGGGCCCCACACTAACATATGAATGGCACCATTCTCCAGCCCCTCATTGGTGTAGCGTGTAGATTTCTTATTACACTTCCTTGTAGGAAACCTTCCCTCTTATAAAAAAATATAGTTATAATATAATGCTTCAATACAATTTTGGTTAAAATATTGTAGGCGTGCATAGACATACAATGGGATGCATGCAATGCACCAGAGGTTATTTGATTGAATTAAGCGTATGTTTGATATGCAGCTAGTCTAGACCATCTTATCTCTATCCAATAGTCAAAATTGCCACATCATCTCTCTATGTGACTCAAAATGGTGGACCATTTAGAAAGTTTTTCCTAAATGAAACTATGTAAAGATAATTTTCTCCTTCAATATATCCTCAATTGTTTTACCAAGGTTTCATCCACCAAATTAATTTTTCCAAAAACAAGCCAACCTTTTTTTAGTAATAATGTGGATTTGAGAGGTTCAAAAGTTAGATAGTACCTAGTACATCCTTTATTTAAGGTCGACTTGTGCAGTTGTGCACATAATTTGGTGTGTACTTACTTATGAGAGGTAACAACCTATCCTATTTTTTCCATTTACAAGGGGAGGAGAGATATTGATTAATCAATCTGGGTTTAACAAGATTATGAACACAAGGAAGATGTCAGATAAATGGAGAAGTATTGTAGTTCCAAACTACAAAAATAAAGGTGGTATCCAAAGTTGCAATAACTATAGAAGCATAAAGCTGGTGAGTCACACAATGAAACTTTAGGAGATGGTTATTGAAGCCTGTTTGAGAAGAGACTCATATCTCGGTGAACGAATTTGATTTTATGTCAGATAGATCCATGACAGAAGCTATCTACTTATTGAGGAGGCTCATGCAAAGATATAGAGATAGTAAGAAGGATCTCCATTATTGACTTGGAAAAAGCCTATGACCGAGTCCCTAGAGATTAATCTAGCATATTCTAGTGAAAAGAGGGGTGTTGAATAAATATTTGGATGTAATTAAAGATATGTATGAGGGTGTGGTGACTAGTGTGAGATCTGTGGAAGGTCAAAAAAAGAATTCCCAACTACAGTTGGGTTATACCAGTGAATAGACTTAAGCCCTTATCTTTTTGCGCTTATAATGGACGACCTAACCAAGAGCATTCAAGACGAGGTCTTATGGTGTATGTTATTCGCTGATGATATCGTTTTGGTGGATGAGACAAAAGTAGGGGTTAATGCTAAGTTAGAGCTATGGAGATCAACCTTGGAAATAAGAGGTTTTAAGATTAGTAGAACGAAGACGGAGTATATGATGTGTAAGTTTAGTCACTATGAAGGATACTGACATGAAGTGAATTGAGGAAAGAGGGATACCGCAAAGTGACTATTGTAGATATCAGGGGAAATTATAAACAAAGAAAGTGACATAGAGGATGATATTTCACGAAGAATTAAAATGGGATGGATGAAGTAGAGAGGTGCATACGGAGTAATGTGTGACCGACGTATTCCTTTAAAGTTTAAAGGAAAGTTCTACAGGACTGTGGTACGTCCAACTATGATGTATGAGGCAGAATGTTGGGTAGTTAAGAAGTGTCATATTGAGAAGCTATGTGTGGCAGAGATGAGGATGTTAAGATGGATGTGCGAAAAAACTAGGAAGGATAAAGTAAGGAATGATCATATTAGGGTTGACTTGGGAATTGTTCTGATCAATGATAAGATCCAAGAGAGTCATTTGAGGTGGCATGGTGATGTTTTACGAAGGCCTAGAGACTCCCCAGTAAGGAGGAGTGATATGATTCCGATTGAAGGAGCTAAAAGAGCTAGGGGCAGGCCTAAAATGACCATAGGAGAAGTTGTGAAGAAGGACATGCATAGTCTAGGCCTTGTGCCAAGTAAGACTTTGGATAGAGCCTATTGGAGGACAAAGTTCCATGTACCAAACCCCATCTAGCTGAGGTTCTCCCAACTTGTTGGGCTATGCGTATTTCCTCTTACTTTCCTCTTTCCTCTTTCCTTTTTATTTTCAACCTTTTCAGTTGTCATTTTCTATTTTTCATTTCTCATCTCCTTTCCCATCCGTCTTTTCTCATCTCTTCATTCCCCTTTTTTTTTTTTCGTTTAGACCTCAGTTTTATCTACTTTGTTTTGTATGGATCCATATAGCCGACCCCATTAAGTTGGGATAAGGCTAAGTTTTTTGTTGTTGTATACGGGGAGGAGGGATATTAATGGAAACAAAAAGGACAGGTGGTTACCTCTCACACGTATGTTCAATACGTGGGATGATCCATTCACGAATTTGGGTGTCCTCTCTCATTTTTTTTTGTTGGAAACCTCCTTACGGTCAATTTTGGTTTTTCTTTGCAAGATTAAATGCTATGATCATGCTGCTATTAAGCTACATTGTTTACATAAATATTACTCCTCTGTTGCTTATGTGAACAGTTCTATCCCCGCGGCGCTTAGGGTTTCTTTAAAGAAAACCCTAGTTCATCGTTTTGCATCTTCGACCTCAACTCTGCAGCCTGACCTTTCATGGTTGCCATTCCAAAATGTAATCCTTCCGCCTCTGTGGCGTAAAATTTCTCCGCCACAGTGGAGTGTCAGATTCTGCCCCAGTGGCGTGCTTCCTTCTTTCCCTTTCTTTCCTTCTTCTTCCTCCTAAACCATCTCAGACCTTCATCCTATCTGATTCTGCCCTCTTTCTCCCCCTTATGGCTACTATCTCTTTGATCCACAGCTTTGGCTCAATCTCACGAGGACTTGCCTAGTAGATCCGCATCTTTCTGGTCATCTTCGTTGTCGATTCAGTTTCTGGGCTCTTTGTGGACAACTTCGAGGGGATCCTAAACAATGGAAGTTTTTCTTTTTTTCTTTGTTTGTGTGTTTATAGGTGATGTCGACTCAGGTGCTGTTGACACCGAGGTTATTGTCGACTCCGAAACTCCAGCTACCGTTCAATCTTCACCTACCCTCCCCTTTTGCTGGATGAAGCTCCACTCGTTGATCTAGCATATCCTTGCAGATCTGATCGAAAGTAGGTTGTGGCAGTGATTCTGGTGGTCTTTTTGCTATCGGTTGAAGTTCCAGTTGTTGATCAAGCAGACCGTTGCCTATCCGACAAGTCTGTTTGAAATTAGGTATGGCAGCGTGTTGGCACGCATGGCCAATGTGGCATTGGACTTTTCGGCACGTATGGGACCCCCTCTATTGGCACGCATGTGCATGCACTTAACTTTAGTTGTGTCTACAACCTTTTATCTAGGGAAGTGGTTGTGACCCTTCCCCTAGCTTAGATGACCCAATCAATGGCATGTGAGACCGGGTCAATTTCCACTCCTTGGTTCTGGATACTGTATATCTATACCTTGTGTTTATCATGTTATCTATCTGTTTTACGTATCTTGATTTCCTTTGTTTGGCGTTGGGCGCGCATGAATGAATAACCTTCTTTCTACAAAAAAAAAAAAGTTCTATCCTTGGATTCACATTACCTCTGGATATTACCCCAATTAATCCATCACGCCGGGTTATTGATATGATTTCTGACTTCGATTGGAATCGTGATTTACTTCTCTCTTTAGTTCCTACTTGTTTTGCTGGTGAAATTGCTTCTATTCCTTTACAAGGAATTGAAGACCACTGGAGGAGTACTCTTACACACAACGGTCACTTCTCTACCAAATTAATTGCTAAATTTCTTTCCCAAGATGTTAGCCCATCCTTTGAATCAGTGATACTAATCTATCTAAGAGGTGGCGATTCTTTTGGAAAGTAAAATTACATCCCAAATTAAAATTTTTTTTGGCGTGATTTACATGTAGGAATCCCAATTAAAGCAATTATCTCACAGTGGATTCCAGGTGAGCCAAAATGTATTGTTTGTGGTTCTTGTGCATAGTCGATTTGACACTTTCATCTCATGTGATTGGTCTAAATGTATTTGGGCTGCAGGTCTTCTGGGACTGAGAACGGAATGCATCTCTCAATCCTCATTGGCTATTTTTGTGCTTCTCTCCTCTCCAACAAACCCCTTGACCAACAATCTCTTTTATGGTTTTATTATTATGTGTTTATTATAACTTGTATTTTATTTGGGGCATTCGGAACAAGGTTCTTAAAGGATTTGTTAAACCTGATCCTCGGGTAGTTCTTCACTAGGTTCTCGATGGTTATGTGATCTGAAAATCCATCCCCCTTCCTCTCCTATTGTGGATGATTCTTCTTCTTTTCTCCTACTTTCTGATAAATGTTTGTCTAATCTATCCCTTCCCTATTTTGACCATCCTATTTTAATTTGTGCAAGAGTTGCTAACCCAGCCCTAGTGTCCTCTACCTAGGATTTTTGCATTTTGTTTCAAAAAAATGTTGTGATGAGGGAAATGTTGTGATGGTAGTTGCAGGTTTTGAAAATTCTGGAAATGAGGTGGAAGCGGAATTAGCTGGAATTCTGGCAGGACTTAGTCAAGCAAAGGGAGAACAAACATCTATCAGTGACATTTGGTGCCACAATAACAGATTTTCAACTTTGCTTCTTAATCCTTCCAAGGAATTCTAGTCGATAAATCTCATGCTTCTGTTACTTCATTTTTTGACCGGCATCATTTCATTATCAGTGTAGCCGAACCCTACCAATCCTTTAATTTTTTTTATATGGAAAAGAAAAATATACTACTTAAAAGATAGAAAAATTTACATGATTGTCCTTAGGATAGATTACAGTCTTTTCCTTAACTACCAATCCCTTAGTTTGTATAATGCAACAATTAGCTTTTTGTACTTTGATAGGGAAATCATTTTTTTTATTTATTTTATAAAACTCTGATGTAATTTCCCCTAAACCCTTAATGTTAGGCCAAATGTTTTTGGTTCTGGAGGCGTAGGCTGCACTGCGGCATAGAGAACATCAGTCCTGTATGTTATATGTTTCTCTTTATGCACACAAACCCCCCCGCCCTTGGATCCAAATCCTCTATTGTTGAGCTGCCCGGCATGACCGTGCTACCGAGACACAGTGAGGCACGCAATGATCGCCTTACCCCCACTCGGACAAGGCTCTTGGGCAAGGGTAAAGCGGACATTGCATGTCTCACCGTGTCTAGACAGCATGGTCCTGCCGGACAACTCGGCACTAGAGGATCCAAATTGCTCCCCCGCCCCAGCATGGAATTTGGAACGTGCCACTTGTCTTGATTTTCGTTTGTGTATCGAACCAAATCCGAGTGCCGCCAGTCTGACGGGTTTCAACTAAGAGGAAGGGATGACATGATAACGCAGGGGAGAGCAAAGAAACTTGAAAAAGATACAGAGTAACAGAGAAAACAGAGGGAAATATGGTGTGCTGCTGGGCTTCAAATATGTTCACTGTGACTCTCCCGCAATCCCATCACTCAATCCATACCAAAGCATTGCTGCTGATTGTAAGAAAAAGGCCTCCTTTTAGCCGACGAGTTTCTGCTTCTCAGCCCATCGAACCCCTTTCATTTGCACTCGGAGTCTTCAATTATTCTAAATGCTCTACCCTAGTCTGCAACGGCGGGTTCTCTGCGATTCCCTCTACCGCCCCAACTCCTCTACTGCCCGAACAAGGCGATGGATATGGTGGTGACGATTTATACGACAATAATAACAACAACAATAACAATAATAACAACAAGGACAATCGTGGTTGGGGTCCTTTTGATTTCGGTGGTGCTGGTGGGTGGCAAGATGGTTTCCCCCTGAATCCCCTTCTCTTTCTCTACTCTCGAGCCCTTTCTCAGGAGGGCAACGATATTTTTGCGATTTGGCCATCCAGGGATGCCTTCCTCTTTCTCTTTTCTGTGTTGGGTTGCATCTGGAATTGGCAGTTGGGCTCATACGCCCTCGCAAGAACCGTTCCTGAGGTTGTCTGGGAGGTAAGGGGTGGGAAGTGGATAAGGCTCCAGCCTGACCATTCTAAGGATGATTTCATCGTTGGTGATGGAACAAAGATTTTGTCTATTGGACCCAATTTGTTGGTGGAGTGCTGGGATGTGTTCCTGCGTCTTATGCTTCCAGAGGGTTATCCCCAGAGTGTTAGCACTGATTACATGGAGTACACTCTCTGGAGAGGGGTCCAGGGGATCGCCAGCCAAATCAGCGGTGTCCTTTCCACCCAGGTACCGTCTTCATCTTCCGCTTCTTGAATGCACTGTATTATGGCGTGAATAGTGATTTTATGAACATGAAAGGGAAGTTTGAAAATCTGTGGTCTTGCTCATGGTTAGTTCCTAGTTAAGGTTTCTTCCTTTCATATATGTTATGTTTTGCTCTATGTTCTCTTGTGTAGGCTTTGCTTTATGCTGTTGGATTGGGAAAGGGTGCTATTCCAACCGCAGCTGCAGTCAGTTGGGTGCTAAAGGATGGAATTGGCTACCTCAGCAAAATTATGTTATCTAAGTATGGCCGTCATTTTGATGTGAACCCTAAGGGGTGGAGGTTGTTTGCAGATCTTTTGGAAAATGCTGCCTATGGAATGGAGCTTTTGACACCCATCTTTCCCCAGCTTTTCATTTTAATTGGTGCAGCCGCTGGGGCTGGTCGATCTGCTGCTGCATTGATTCAGGTTCTTGGAAGTTGAGAATTCAGTTCTAGAATTCGATATTGTTACAATGTACTAGATACTGCCTGAACTGTCAGTGTTTTCATGGTTGTTGTGGTTGTTATATAAATATGGCTGTTGTTTTATACTTTTCTTCACAGATGATTGTTATGAATTGTATAATACAGACAAATGACAGTAGATCATCCTGTACTTCTTGTTGTGAGTTCCTTTCCTTTTGCAATTAAATGTAAAAGAAAGAATTCCATCCCCATAAAAGAACTAAGAAAGAACCAAGAAAGAAACAAGGTGATACTGGAATAGAAATTTCCACAAACAACTTCCTCCTACAAACTCCATTTCTTGCCAAAGTTCTACTTTATTAGCATCTAGGGGGCCAGTGGCCAGAGATCTAGAAATGGTACTAAGGCCTTTGCCCAATGACAGAGTTACAATTGTTTGCTTGGCTACTGAAGTTGCAAGGCCTCCAATAATATTGCTTGTGAAGTGGGAGCATTACAGTGATCAAAGTTTCTTGTCAACGCGTGGGGTAAGGGTAGACAGGACTGCATTGTGCCTCCTCAAAGGAGGGGCCAATCCTTTCCTAATCGATTTAGCAGCAGACCTATGGGCTGCAATCTAGCATTTAAAGTCTCTGACTACAAGTTTATTGTAGTCCAGTTCTGTAGTTTCAGTTTAGTATGGAGACATGGTTAGTTGTAATATTAAATGGCAGGGGATTCGTTTGTACATCTGTTATTTTTTTTTTTTTTGGTTTTAAGTCAAGTAATAACCATGTTTTACGAAGGCAGGATGGGTTTATTAATTATGCTAAAAGAGTCATTTTAGTTTGTGTGACTTATATTGGGATTTCTTTCACAATTTTTATTAAACTTCTTTGTTGGTCAGTAAAAATAAAGTATAAATATTGGGGTCTGGGTTGTCTGCACAAATTTAGTGGTAATTATCTTTGTTGGATCCCACATTGGCTGTGAGTGGGATCATCCTTGTCTTCATATACCATGACTACCTCCACTTTGATGCAGGAGCTGTTCCATGGGCCGGACCGAACCTGTTTGAGAACCCAAACCAAGATGAACTTGGTCCCAACCTTGTTCTGGTTCAGTAGGATATTTAAGGTTTATTTGGGAAATATATACAAATTTTTTTTATTCTAGGGTAGCTATTAGCCATTTAGGGAAATTTCCAATTTGAGTTTTATTTAGTTTCTATTTTTATTAGTCTAGGATTTAGTAAGGAATTAGGAGTCTTTATTTTCTGGGTCTTATAAATAGATGTGTAACCAACGATTGAAGTAGATTTGAGATTTGGAATTGAATGATAGTTTACCTTGTTTCTGCCAGGAGCTGTGTATGCAGATTTCTTCTCTCTCACGTTTTTCTCAATCTAACCAAAACCTTCTTCTTTCGGTCAGTTCCCCTCTCTTCCTCTTCCCTAGTTTCCCTTGTTCTCCCTGTTACTTTCTCCTTCTTGTTACTTGCAGAGCTGCTGTTCTATCGTTCGTCTTCCTGTAAAACGGTACTGACAGTCCAACTTGGATCGATCTCTCTCGATCCTTCTCTGTTCTTCCCAAAATTTGTGTGCTGATTCTTCCCTTTTGGGCGGCATAACCTTTGTAACCTGGTTCCATAAGAGTGAATTTAAGGTGCTATTCAAACCGGAGTTCAAACCAGAACCCGAAACCTCCGCCTGGGTCAGTTTCAGTCTTTAATCTTCTTCCTATTACTGGAATTTTGGCTGGTTTATGAGTCAGGATCAGCAAGCCTTCGAACTAGGGATCTCCACCTGAAACCTTCGGACAAACCTTGGCCTTTTAAGTCAGTTATTATCATCGAACTCAATCTGGGTTTTCACTTTTCAAGAAACTATCGTGAGGTTGAAGAAGGGTAAGTCTTGAAAATTACAAATACCCCCTATCAGTTATTGTATATATTTTTTTGGTGAATAAAAATTCATTACCAAAGAGAAAGAAAACAAAGAGCCCCCAGAATTCAGGGGGAAAAGGGGGGAGAAGAGAATAACCTACAATACATAGGGCTAACCGATCCCCTAGGGGGAAGGGGAGAGAAGAGAAGAAGGGAGACCCCAGGAAGCAACAATGAGCCTGTTCCTTGGGGAATCAACACAAGAGGAAGAAGGAGAATGGGGGGAGGATTTGGAGCTAACATCGAAAGAGATGGAGTCCCAAATTTGCCTGAATGACCTAGAGTTGGAAGTCCATCTCCTAATATTACGCTCCATCCAGATGTGCGAGATGGTAGCCCCGAAAGCCAACAAACCAATT
The DNA here is from genome assembly GCF_018873765.1 of Telopea speciosissima. NCBI lineage: Eukaryota > Viridiplantae > Streptophyta > Magnoliopsida > Proteales > Proteaceae > Telopea > Telopea speciosissima. The sequence continues at coordinate 271,625 of NC_057926.1, forward strand.
CTATCGCAAATCGAATTGCCTCCAAAAGCTTGAATGATCCACTTCCACTCACTCTGAAGGGCCAAAACGTTCCTTCTCCTAGGCCAGCATTTGATGAGGATTCCGGACCAAATAGAAGCAGAAAAGGGGCAATCAAAGAACAAATGATCAACCGATTCGGAGCCATTCCAGCAAAGGCAGCAAGCAGGAGAGACATTAAGATGCCGGCGGATAGGAAAGCCTGAGTTGGAAGACAGTTTGAAAGCGTGCGCCAAACACAAAAGCTATGGCTTGGGATATGGCCTTTGAACCAAGCAACCTTGAACCAATCAACAGAAGGGCCTCTAGATCTTAAGTGATTCCAAGCCGATTTGGTGCTGAAGATACCTGAGGCTGAAGGAGTCCAACAAACCAGGTCCCCATAATTTGGATTTCTCCAGTCAGAGGAGGGAGAGAGCATAAACTCAGAATTTGGTCCCCAGAATTTGAATGTGTATCTGTTCATACTCAGGATTAAGGCCAATGAGGAAAGCATAAACTCGTTCCGTTTCACGTTCCTTAGCAAAAGTAGCAGCATCAACTGGGCTAGTCATAGTAACAGGATGATAGAAATCCAATTGTTGCCATTATGTCATCAGGGTAGAATAATAGACAGACACAGAGAGATCCTTCTGTTTAGTTTCCTGAGCTTCACAACGAATTTCATATATTTGGGCATAGTTGCTGGCTTGACCATAAGTGTGTTTCATAGCATCCCATAACTCCTTGGTTGAATTAAGGACAAAATTGGAACTAATGGATGACTGCATGGAGTTCAAAAGGAACGACATGATCAGGGCATTGTTAGCTAACCAATTATCCTTAGCCGGAGTTTCAGTGGGCATAGGCGTGTCACTATTAATATATTCCAAAAAATGATTGCCACGAATGGTAAAGAGGCATGCATATTATATCATGCATGCTCAACTTGACTAAACTAGGATGAAACAGCTTTCCAATTAGCCCTTTGGTGAAGACATTTGCAAGGAACCCGATTTTCTTCTAGGAGAATTCTGGGAGCTGAACTGAGATGAGCTCTCCTCATCTCCCTCCTCCGACCCCCCTTCCTCCACCGTCTCACCTACCACCCTCGCCACCACCAACTCCAGGCCTCCCGTCACCACTACATCCTCCGCCACTATCACCTCCAGTACCCAATCTTCCACCATCCCCTCACCCCCCGCCACCTTCGTAACCACCCCCACCCCTGGGCCAAAACCATGGTCGTTTCTATTCTCTGATCCCACCTCATCCTCGAGCACTTTCCTCTCTCTCCATTATGTTAAACCAGCTTTTGAAGATGGTGCTTCCTTCGCCCTATGCCCCAGCATTCTTATCTCTCCAAAAATTTCCAAATGGCAATCGTGCATTGTGGGTTACTTCCTTGGCTCGAGGCCTTCGTTCAACACTGTCAAAGCATCCCTCACTAAGCAATGGAAAGCTCAAGGTTCGTTAGATATTTTCCTTATCGACAGCGGTGTTTTCATCTTCAAGTTCTTTTCTGATGAAGCCGAGGCCAGAGCTCTGGACGGTGCTCCTTAGCTTGTAGGCTCCAAACCAATCTTCCTCCGCCAGTGGGATCCCTACATCCAACTCCACAAGGTCGACTTCAGCTCCATTCCCTTGTGGATTGCCTTGCCAAGTCTCCCTTTTCATTATTGGAGTCAAGAATGCCTAAATAGAATTGGTTTAGTCTTGGGCTTCCCTCTTTACTCTGACGCTCGCACTCTTAAAATGGACATATTATGTTTTGCAAGAATTTGCATTGATGTCTCGACAGATCGTCCTCTGCCTTCCTCCATCTCCATCGTCGAAGATGGGTTTAGCTTCGAATAGCCTGTCAAGTTTGATTGGATTCCTCCTCACTGCATCACTGCAAAGCCTTTGGGCATCACTCTCGTAACTGCTCCAACAAAGCTCCGGTCGCAGCCTCTGATGATGCTCTATCTTCTCAAGTTGAAGCTACCATCGATGCCCCTGAAGATGTTCCAACTTCTCGAGTTCAAGCTGCCAAAGTTTCAAGCCTTCCGTCTCCTCCAGACGAACTCGATGGCCTTCCGGTTCCTGCCTCCACCACTTCTGGTCGTCTCCTTAGCTCCGCTTGCTACCCTGCTCCTCCTCTGCCCTCGAGCCTCTCCAGATCTCCCAATAGAGGAAGAGTAAAAGTGTGCCTCCGCTATAGACGACGTCGCCACAACCACCCCATCTCTGCATCTCCGCCATGCAGGGAAATCCCCTCGGTTCTTGTGCCAAAGGCTTCGTTGACTTCCTCCGACGCTCCTCTGCTGTTTGCAACCCACGAAGATGCCTCGATCCTTGGTCCCCATAGGCTGGCTTCTCTGGCTTGTTTGATCGAGAATGCTCCCATTGGTCCGTCAGCGACTCTTGTGACAAAGCCAACATCCACTTTTGCTCAGAGCTCCCTGCAAAACAGAATGCGCAGAATGATTTCACCAATTTGGCACCTGAATCCCTCGGGTGTTCCTCTCCAATCCTGGATGCTTCGAAGTTTAGGGCCCTGCCATTGTTGACTTCCTCTGCCGTAGGTCAGACCAGGGATCAGTCCCTTAAAAGCTCCTCTCTCGATGGGTGTCTTGCTCCTTTACGAGGTAGTTCAAACAAAACTTTTTCCCCTTTTTCCCTTGTTAATCCCCTTTTATCGCTTTCCAGATCCGTCCTCCCCCCCCTTCTACCTAATCCCCTAGTCCCACTTCTAACCTTATTTCCTCTTTTCCCTTGCCTTCTCTAAACCAACACCACTTCAAGCTCAACCTGGCCCATCCTCCAACCAAACCATCTACTTTAAACCAGCTCCCATCCTTCTTTTCTTATAATCTTCCCGTCCTACCCCCACCATCACCTTTATACCCTAACACTACCTTAAGTCACGATCCCTCCATCTCCACTACCCTAACCTGACCCTCTTATCCCACAACCCGACCCTCTTCCCAGCCCACTTCACCCAACCACACCTCCACCGCCTCTACCGTCTCTGTACCCCCCCATGCTCACCTTGCCTTAACCTTTTCTCACTCAACCGACCCCACCCTTACCCCCCTCCTTTGTTCTAACTCCTTTGCCCCCCCTTTCCTTGTCTGGCTAAGTGCCCCCTCCCCCTCCCCCTTGGCTCCCCCTTGTGGATCTGGTAGCTCCCTTACTGCTACTGTTATTGCCGCCATCGCCCTACCCTAGCTTACTTTTGTAGGAGGTACAAGAGTGTTCCCCCTAGGACTTCGATGCCCTACACCTTCTAGTTTTCCATGTCTGCCGGATTTTTCTGGAATGTCAGGGGTCTTAACTCCCTGGCCAAGCACCAAGACATTAGAGCCCTCATTAAATCTTCTCATTCCTTCTTCTGCGCCCTCTGGGAGACTCGTGTCCTGCACGAGAATGCATCTCGCATTGTGGCATCCGTTGCCCCTTCTTGGTCCTTCATCTCCAATTACAACCATTCTCCAAATGGCCGTATTTGGATCCTTTGGGACCCTTCCAAAATTAATATCTTCATCTCTCACTCCTCCCCCTAGCTTATTCACCTCCTTCTCTCCCTCCCCAATTCCCCCATTTCCTTTTACCTCACGATCGTCTATGCCTTCAACTGGGTTGCCGACCGCACCTCCCTTTAGGATGATTTGGCTCTCATTAAAGCTGGGATTGGTTCTCTTCCTTGGGGGGGGGGGGTGGGGGGAGATTTCAATGTTGTCAGATTCCAATTTGAGAAAATTGGAGGTCGCCCCCTTGACTTCCAGTCCGTTAAGGCCTTCAATGATTGTATTGAGGATATTGGTATTGATGATCTTACATGATCAGGTACCCCCCCTTACTTGGCACAATCGTAGGGGGGGCAAGGACCGAATTGCTTGCAAGCTGGATCGCTTCCTCATCAATGAAGCTTGGCTCTCCACCTTCCCTCATTCCCATGCTAATTTCCTTCTCTAAGGCCTTTCTGACTATAGTCCTTGCCACCTCCTCATCAAACAATATTCGTTCTTCGGCCCCAAACTTTTTAAGTTCTTCGACATGTGGACCTCCCATCATCTTTACCTCCCTACCATTCTTAAAGCTTGGAGTTCCCCTGTCCATTGCCCCTCCCTCCCTCCCTCTCATTGTATTCGCCGAGAAGGTCTGTCTCACCAAATCTAGCCTCAAAATTTAGAACTTTGCCACCTTTGGCAGTATTCCCTCCCGGGTCTCCTCCTGCCGTTCCTACCTTGCCTCCTTGCAATCCCGCCTCCAGTCGGATTTGTTAAACCTCTTGTTGGCTGAGGAAGAGAGAAAGCTTTCTAAAGAGCCCTCTTCCCTTTCCTCTATGGAAGAAAGCTTTCTCCGCCGAAAATCCCGTATTAAATGGCTGGAGTTTGGTGATTCTAACTTGACTTTCTTTCATCGTTCTCTTAAAGCCAGGTAGAGCTCCAACTCCATCACCATGCTCATTGCTCGGGATGGATCCCCGCTTTCCTCTATCCTCGATATTAAGACCGAGGCTGCTTCCTTTTTCTCCTCCCTTTTCAACCCCCTTCTCCCCCTTCCTCTCCCCTCCCTCTTGGCCTTATCAACAAATTTGTCCCCTCCTCCTTGGCTAGCTCTCTCCTTGCCATCCCTTCGGATGAGGAGATTACCAAGGCTATCTTGTCCCACAAATCAAATAAGGCCCCCGGCCTTGATGGTTTCACCTTGGGATTTTTTCTTAGCTGTTGGGACCATATCAAGGATGACCTCATCAAAGCCGTCCGCAGCTTCTTTAATCCCAACCAGTTAGCCCAGGTCAATCAGACTTTTCTTTGCCTCATCCCTAAAAAAGATGGAGCCTCATCTCTCTTTGATTTTAGACCCATTTCTCTCTGTAATCTCCTCTATAAGTTCATTGCCAAAATCCTGGCAAACAGAATCCAGCTAGCCATCCCATCCTTGGTCAGCCCCAACCAATCTGCCTTTATCGTTGGCAGAAGCATTGCTGATAACAGTATCCTCTGCTCTGAAATTGTGCTTGGCTTTGATCGAAAATCCCACTCTCCCGCTGCCCTTATGAAGATTGACCTTCACAAAGCTTTTGATTCCCTTAGATGGGACTTCATTTGCAATGTGCTCTTCGAGATGGGCTTTCCCCCCGCTTTCATTTGTTGGATTCTAGCCTATATCTCCACCCCCTCTTTCTCGGTTATCGTTAACGGTTCCCCCGCCAGCTTTTTCCACTCCAAAGTTGGAATTCGCCAGGGATGCCCTCTCTCCCCCTTTCTTTTCTCTTTGGCCTTGGAAGTCCTTTCGAGGAGCATCCAAGCCAAAACCGACCTTCACCTTATCTCCCCGCTGCCCAAATGCAAGTAGCTAAATCTCACCCACCTGGCCTTTGTAGACGATCTTATGATCTTCTCCAAAGCTTCCCCCTCTTCCATCTCTGCCATCATGTCCTCCCTTCATCTCTTCGAGAGTCTCTCTAGCCTCCGTATTAACCTCCTTAAATCCAAACTCTTCTTCTCTGGTGTCTCTGCCCTCGACAGAGACTCCCTCCTCCGCCTCACAGGCTTTTCTCTGGGCTCCCTCCCAGTGAAATACCTAGGCCTCCCCCTTATCCCTGCTAGGCTCTCTAGTCATCATTGCACCCCCATGCTTGACAATATTCGCAAGCGTCTCCATCTCTGGAAGGGTAGACTTCTTTCCTATGCGGGTAGGCTTGAATGCATCAGATCGGTGCTCCAATCTTCTTACATCTATTGGTGCGGCATCTTTGCCCTTCCTAAAGCTACCACCAAAGCTATGGAATCCCTCTTTTGTGCATTCCTTGGGAAAGGGAAGGAATCCTCCAGATTCGTCCACTTAGTCAGCTAGAAATCCATCTGCCTTCCCAAATCTGAAGGAGGCCTTGGAATTTGCCGTATCCGGGACTCCAATACTATGGGAATCCTGAAGTTTATTTGGAAAATCTCCTCTAAGCACAACTTCGTTTGGGTTCATTGGGTTTACTCCCATCTCCTTAAGAATGGCTCCATCCCTACAAATTCCTCATGGGTCTGGCGCAAGATCCTCCTCCTCCGCCCTTTGGCACTTAGAGCCACTTCCTCTTCTATTGCTGATGGGTCCTCCATCTCCCTCTGGCTTGACCCCTGGCACCCCAACGGAGTTCTCTATAACTTCTTTGGGGCTAGAGCAATTTGCTCCTTCGGCATTCCCAAGTCTGCCCCCCTTCCTCCATCATCTCTCACGAATCTTGGTCCCCCCCTCACCTCTTCCCCTCACCCTCTCCCTGATCTGGAATTCACTCCCCCCCAACCCCTATCTCCCCTGCTCATGTGGACAAGGTTATTTGGCTTCCCTCCACAAATAACCTCTTTAGCTTTAGATCTGCCTGGAACCTAGTTAGGTCCCAAGCCTCTACTGTCCTATGGCACAAGCTAGTCTGGTTCAAAGGTCACATCCCTCGCCATAGCTTCCTTACCTGGAGAACCCTTAACCTTTGCCTCCCAATCCAAGCCTTCCTCTCTCACTGAAGAATCCCTACCCCCCTTTCTTGTATTTTCTGTTGGAATGGTTCCGAAGACATTGACCACCTTTTTTTCGCTTGCCCCTTTACATCTACCATATGGAAAAAAGCCCTTTCGTTTATCTGGCCTTGCAGCAGGAGACACCTCCCCTTCGCTCGAGAGTGGCTTTGGCTGATCATGACTTTCCCTGGCTGCACTATCTGCGATACTATTGGCAAGCTTGTGTTTGGCGCAACTCTTTACCACATTTGGATGGAGAGGAACCTTAGGAGATGGACCTCCAACTCTCGCTCCTTTGACTTGATTTGGAAAGCCATCTTTTGGGATGTCTCCTCTAAGCTTAGTTTTCTACCTCATAAGGCTTTTTCGGATTCCCCAAGGAACAGGCATATTGTTGTAGAGCCACCATTTCCTTAGACATTGCTGGCATCCATTTTGGATCGGATAAGGCCTCTGTGACATTTTTGGGAATGGAAGAAGACTCAAGGGCAGTGGAAAAGGGAATACCTATAGGAGAAATAGAGTCATAGGAAACAAACTGGGCTATGGGGTTAGTACAGGCTCTCTTCCCCTTTCTCATAGCAATGGGAAGATCTAATTCAGAAGGAGAAGTATTACCTGATTGAGGAGGATGAGACTGAGGATGTGGATCCAAAGAGAGGTTTTTGCCGGGTTGCTTTCCCTTCAACGAATACCAGGGTTGCTTTCCTTTTCCCTTCAACAAGCATTCACCTCTTGTGAATACAACATCTTTGAATCTTATTCCCTTGTATTTTTTATTCTTGCTAGCATCACCACCACTGCTAGCATCAATATCAACAACACCATCAGCATCAACAACATCCACTTCTTTGTATTTTCCAATATCAAATAGGAATGGAGAAGTGGAGGTAGGCAAGGGAGATAGAAAAGGATTCTAGTACTCTCCCCCTGAAGAGGATGCTGAGGAGAAGAAAAGTAAGGAATAGACTCAAAGAAGGTGACATCTTTGGAGAGAAGTCGCCTTCGGGAAGGAGGATGGTAGCACTTATACCCTTTGGTTAAATCAGAGTAGCCCAAGAAGATGCATTTGAGACTTTCGGATTAAGCTTGGTGCGGGCTGATTTGTTGACATGAACATAACAAACACAACCAAAGATTTTTGGAGGCAAGGAGAAGACTGTGGATTGAGGAGAAAGAAGAGTCAGGGGAGATTTGGAGCCAAGGAGTGGAGTTGCCATCCTGTTAATAAGAAAGGCAACGGTAAGAAGTGCATCAGACTAGAAAGTCTTAAGCACATGCATACCAAAGAGAAGACTCCTGGTGATTTCCAACAAGTGGCAGTTTTTTCTCTCAGCCACCCCATTTTGTTGAGGGATGTCAACACAGGCCAGTTGATGGATGATGCCAATATCAATAAAGAACTATTGGAGCCCCCCATACATGTACTCACCCCCTTATCAGACCTAACAATTTGGATTCGAGTACCAAATTGAGTACTGATAAGTTGATAAAAATCCTTGAAAGCATCACAAACATCACTCTTTAGTTTCAACAAAATAGTCCAAGTAGATCTAGAATAGTCATCCACTGATGAAACAAAGTAACGAAATTCAGACAAAGAAGTAATAGGAAAAGGCCCCCAAACATCAGTATGAACAAGAGAAAAAGGTACAGTAGATCTATTACCATGGTAAGGATAAGCTGTGCGACAATGTTTAGAAAAAATACAAGATTCACACTTAAAAACATAAGAAGAAGGAAAAGAAGTAAACAAGTGGGGGTAATTGTCTCCTCATAACAACAAAAGAGGGATGACCCAAAGGTTGATGCCAAAGCATTATAGACTCCTAAGTACTACGGTCACTCCGACCACAAACATAAGCTGCAACAGTATATTGATCTGGTAACTGTGGTTCAAGAAGGTAGAGTCCTCCTTTTTCAGTCCCATTGCCAATAACCCTCTTTGTCTCCAAATCCTGAAAAAGACAATAGGAAGGGAAGAAAGTGACAACAATTTAAGGATTTGGTTAGGTGACTCACAGATAATAGGTTAGTAGTAAAATCAGGAACATGAAGAACAGACTCAAGGGAAATAGGAGGCTCACATTACCCTTACCAGAGACAGAAGAAAGGGAACAATCAACAACCCTTACCTTATCTTGGCCAGAGCAAATGGAGTAGGAATCGTAATACTGTGACATACTAGTCATGTGATCAGAGGCTCCAGAGTCAATAATCCAGGTGGGTGCAGTAGAAGGAGCAGATGAGACCTGGAGAGCTGAGGCAGAAGTAGCTGACCCTCTAGAGGTAGGATCAGTAGCTGACCCTCCAAGGTGAGACACCAACCGGCGGAAGGCTGCAATAGCATCTTGTGAAAGAGAATCAAGGGCAGGCTGGGGTCCAGATGCTTCAGACTCAGATGTCACAGAGTGGGCCCTAGTTCCCCCTTGCTTACTTCCACGGGGACTAGATGAACCTCCACGCATACCAGGAGGCTGTCCGTGAAGATCCCAACACCTGTCCTTGGTGTGCCCAAGCTTTCCATAGTGATCACATTTAAATCTCTCACGGTGATCTCCACGAGTGGGTCCTTGGCCTTTCCCCCCACTTTTCCAGTCTCTGTGGGAAGTAGAAACAAGAGCAGATCTCTCTGTTGATGGTGCAATATCCATAGTTGTTCTCCTGGTTTCCTCACTTTGCAAGTAGCTGCACACTTCATCCAGAGATGGAAAGGGAGATCTCTTTAAGATTTGCAAGCGAAGAGACTCATATTCTGGGTTAAGACCACCAAGCAAAATAAGGATCCTTTCCTTTTCGTGGCTCTTGTAGATCTTTGCCTCATCATCAGAATTGGACTGCTGGAGGTTGTTATAATGATCATATTCCTCCCACAAGCTGATTACAGTGTTGTAGTAGTCAGATATACTCCTATCACCCTATTTCGGATGGATGATTTTTTGGAGGATTTGATACACTTTTGTTGCATCACCAACTCTATCAAAAACCTTGGAGATGTTGTCCCAAATATCTTTCGCAGTCTCCTCACTCATAAACCTCCTACCTATCTCAAGTTTCATGGAGAAAATCAGCCAAGTTATAACAGTGGAGTTTTCAGTCTCTCACTTGAGATAGCTTGGATCAGTTGTAGCAGGAGCCTTGATAGACCCAGTAATGTATCCCAACTTTCCCCTATTGCGTTGGGACAACTTCACAGAACGGAACCAATCCAAGTAGTTGGTATTGTCCAATTTCACAACAGAGATTTGGGTGTTGGGGTTATCAAAGGAAACCATGGTTGAGAAACCACTACTCAGGCTGCCAGCTGTAGTTGGTCCACTGACCTCAGAATCTTGTCCAGACACAGTAGACATAAAGGGCAGACACTTCAAAAATCAATATAGTGTGCTGCTCAATTGGGGAGTACCCTCAACCCAAACAAAGGAGGCAAACCAGCAAACAAGTAGCTCCAAACAACCAAATCAACCAGACTAGCCAATACCAAAAAACAGCAAGTGTACAGGGAGTAAAAGCTTGTATAACATCAACCAAAACTACTCTAACACCCAATAGCCTTCAGTCCATAGCAACCAATAAGTGTAAAAAGAACAAAAAACTCCATTCTTATCAACCAACACACATCCAATACTTTTAGCTTAAAAAAATGTTCAAACCAGAGGCAGAAAACAGAGCTGGTGGTACCTTGAGAGCATCAAAGTTTGGAGTTATGCTCCTCAAACTGCTCTTCTCTTCAACCGAGTGATGAGGGGTTTAAAAGGGTACCCCTAGGGGATCCACAAGCAGAAAATCCCTTTCCAAAAGATGGGAAGATGAGGGAGAAACAGGAGAACCACTCTTCCAGCTGGCGGAAAATTCTGGGTGGCTGCTAGGGCTACAATCTTCATCAACAGCTACTAAACTCCATCCATGGTGTGTTGGTTTGAAGAATAAGCCTCCAAAGAATGTAGTATGTGTATACTTCACTTAGTACAGCCTCTAATGGAACCCTTTGTCCTCTTAGGGTTCCAAAGAGAGGTCAAGGAATAGACAGCCAGGCTTAGTCAACTCTCAAACCAGATTACTTAGCTCTGATACCAAGTTGGAACTTAAAGATAGATCGAATCTAGTAAGAGACAAGAGATTTACAGCAAGAAGAAGAGGAAGGAGAGAAGAGAGGAGAAGAAGAGAAGAGAATGGGAGAATCGATTGTGTGTTGAGTAATCCTCCCTCTGCTGCCTCCTTGAAACCAAAGTGCTCAAGCAAAATTCTTGCCGCATCGCCCACTCCCTTGCCCCCTCTTGGTCCTTCCTTTCTAACTATAACCACTCCCCCAATGGCCGAATTTGGGTTCTCTGGGATCCCACCAAATTCCAAATCTCGGTCTCCTCCTCCTCTGCCCAACTTCTCCACCTTAGCATTTCAGATCACCTTAACAACCACCTTTTTTTCTTCACCATGGTTTATGCCCTCAACCGTCACCCTGATAGGATCCCCCTCTGGGACGACATTCGATCCATCTCTTCTTCTGTCGGTTCCTCCCCTTGGGGTATTGGAGGTGACTTCAATGTCGTCCGTTTTAGCCACGAAAAATTGGGTGGTTCCTCTCTAGACCACCAAGCTGTTGCAGCCTTCAACTCCTGTTTGGAGGACTTTGAGCTTAGCGACCTTAGATGGTCAGGTGCTGATCTCTCCTGGCACAACAAGCGCTCTGGCCCTGACAGAGTTGCCTGCAAGCTCGACAGAGTCCTTGTCAATGATGCTTGGCTTTACTCTCTTCCTTCCTCCTATGCCTTCTTTGACCTTCCTGGTCTCTCTGACCACTCCCCCATTTCTCTCTTTGTCCTTCCCTCTCTTTCTTTTGGCCCTAAACCCTTTAAGTTCTTTGACATGTGGTCCTCTCACCTGGCTTCCTTCCCGTTGTCCAAGTGCTTGAACATCCCGATCCAATCCTTCTCCTCTCCCCTCCTCGCCTTTTCCAAAAAACTCAAAAATGTCAAGGAGGCTCTCAAAGCCTGGAATTCCACCACCTTAGGCATTATTTCTTCTCGTGTTTCCTCTTGTCGAGACATCCTCTCCGCCATCCAACTTCGCCTCCAGTCTGACCCCCTCAACCCCTCCCTTGCTGAAGAAGAAACCATTGTTGCTTCCGAGCTTGCCTCCTCTCTCTCCCAAGAAGAAAGCTTCCTTAAGCAGAAATCCAGGATCAAATGGCTTGAGCTCGGCGACTCAAACACCGCCTTCTTCCACCGCTCCCTCAAAGCCCGCTCCAACTCTAACTCCATCCTCTCTCTTACCTCCTCTGATGGATCTCTCCTCTCCTCTGTTGATGCCATCAAAGCTGAGGCCGTGAACCATTTCACCGATATCTTTTGCCCTCCCTCCCACACCCTCTCCCCCCTCCCCGATGATCTTATCAACAAATTCCTCCCCCCCCATCTCCTCAACTCCCTTAGCTCCATCCCTTCTGACTCCGAAATCTCCTCCGCTGTTCGCTCCCACAAGGCTAACAAAGCTCCAGGCCCTGATGGGTTCAGCATGGGATTCTTTTCCACTTGCGGTGACATCATTGGCGTTGAGCTTATCAGTGCCATTAAGAGCTTCTTCTTCAGCCCTCACCAGATTCATTACATCAACCACACCTTCCTCTGTCTCATCCCCAAATTCCCTGGAGCTTCGTCCATTTCTGACTTCAGACCCATCTCCCTTTGTAACCTTCTCTACAAATTCATCGCTAAAATCCTTGCCAACCGGCTCAGCCTTGTCATCGACTCCCTTGTCACCCCAACCGCCTTCATTTGGGAGAAGCATCTCGGATAATATCATCCTTTGCCAGGAAATTGTCGCGGCTCGACCGTAAGTCCCACTCTCCGACTGCCCTTTTGAAAATCGACATTCACAAGGCTTTTGACTCCATCCATTGGAACTTCGTCTCCAAAGTCCTCCTCAAAATGTCCTTCCCCCCCATCTTTGTCAACTGGATCCACTCTTGCATCTCCTCCCCCCGTTTCTCGGTCCTCTTGAATGGCAATCCTGCTGGGTTCTTCCCCTCCTCTGTTGGTATCCGGCAGGGTTGCCCCCTCTCCCCCTTTCTCTTTTGCCTGTCCCTCGAGGTTCTCTCCCGCAATATCCAATCCAAAACTGATCTCCACCTCATCTCCCCCATCCCTAAATGTAAGCCCACAAACCTGACTCACCTTGCCTTTGCTGATGATCTTATGATCTTCTCCAAAGCCGACTCTCTCTCCATTGAGTCCATCATGTCTTCCCTCCACCTTTTCCAAGGCCTTTCAGGGCTTCGCATCAACCTGGCTAAGTCCAAAATCTTCCTTGCCGGAGTTCCGACACCACCAAAGCTACCCTTTCCTCCCTCACAGGTTGTACCATCGGCACCCTCCCGATCCGCTACCTTGGCCTTCCCCTTATCCCCCGGTATCGCCCGCCACCATTGCTCCCCATCTTAGACCTTCTTCGCAAGAGGTTGCAGCTTTGGAAAGCCAAACTCTTATCCTTCATGCGTCGTCTCGAGCTGATCAGATCGGTGCTTCAGTCTTGCTATATTTATTGGAGCGGTATTTTTGGTCTTCCAAAGGCTACCATCAAGGCAGCGAAATCTATTATGTGTGCCTTCCTTTGGAAAGGTGTTGACTCTGCCAGGTTCCTCCACCCTATGAGCTGGGCTTCCCTTTGTGTCCCCAAATCTGAAGGAGGCCTCGGGCTCAGGAGGATAAAAGATGTCAACATTGCTGGTTCCATCAAGCTCATATGGAAGATCCTCACCAACAAATCCTCCATCTGGACTTCTTGGGTGTATTCTGGACCCCTGTGCAGTGACTCTATTTGGTCCGTTAGCCCTCGGGCTGATTCTTCTTGGGTTTGGCGTAGAATTCTTCAGGTGAGGCAGCTAGCCAGAGATGCCATTTCGAGCAGGATTGATGGTGGTTCGACTACCTTGCTTTGGCTTGACAAGTGGCACCCTTTTGGTGTTCTCTCTTCCATTGTCAGCCCTAGAGATATTTACTCCTCCGGATTGGACAGATCTGCCTCTGTTGCCGCTATCATCTCTAGTGGCTCATGGTCCCCTCCCCCCTCCCCTCCCCCCCTTGCCGACCTCTGGAGCTCCCTTCCCCCCATCCCCCCTGGGCATAGAGGCAGAGGCAACACCATCTTATGGCTTCCTTCCCCTTCGGGCAGATTCAGCTCTCACTCCGCTTGGGATTTTGTTAGACATAGAGGGACCCCTTGTCCTTGGTACAAAGTTGTTTGGTTTCGTGGCCACATTCCTCGGCATAGCCTCACTGCTTGGCGTGCCCTTGCAAGCTGTCTTCCTACCCAAGCCTTTCTTCTTCATCGGCATATTCAGGTCCCCTCCAGCTGCTGTCTCTGTTGGAACGGGACTGAAGACGTCGATCACCTATTTTTCACTTGCCCTTTTGCCTCCTCCATATGGACCCGAGTTCTTCGCCATTGCTGGCCTGGTTGGCGCACTCCTCTTCCTCTCAGCAGGGAATGGATTTGGATCGACATGACCTTCGGAGGGAAGTCAATTTGCGACTCGGCTGGCAAGATTGCCTTCTGCGCCACTATCTCCCACATTTGGATGGAACGAAACCTCAGAAGATGGACATCCAACTCCCACTCCTTAGACATGATTTGGAAGGCCATCTTTTTTGATGTTTCATCTAAAGTTAGATCCCTCCCCCTCAAGGATGTTAAGGATTCCCCAAGGAACAGGCTCATTGTTGTCTCTTGGGGCCTCCCTTCTTCCATTTTGCACCCTAACTAGTCCCTAGTTTCGGCTTTTTTGCCCTTGGGCTTGTATATTCCTTCTTTTTTCTTCGTAATATATTTTTATTCATCCAAAAAAAAAATCCTCAACACACATATTTACTTCATTAATCACTTCTAAGAATTACATGGACCTCCCTAGGGTGGTAAATAGAAATAAAGAAGAAATATCAAAAAATACAACATAGCCATGTCAAATAATAAGACAATTACAGAACTACCCTTATACACCTATTCTAATAACTCTAACAGTAACTACTAGTATAGAATAGAAACTAACTACTTAATCTTGTATAGGCCTTGAATCCCTAATATTTGGGTTTATAGGATGAGCCCGTTACAATAGAATACTCAAAATTACTTAGCCCATGCCCCATATAACCCATTGGGAACTTAAATATGGGCTTAACTGATTGAACTACCGGGTTCAACTTTGCTCAAAAAACTGAACCAAACCCAAATCCGAAAATTCTTCTTCCATGGGATGTGATTTGCATCATGAGATGTCCATTTCCTTTTGCTCCAAGATGGTTTTATTCACCAAGTACTCCTCTTTGATGCCAATACATATGTGGGATTGATTAGACCTTTCACATTCAAACACATGTTAGTAATCCCAATTTTATCATCACCCAGGGTTGTTGCATCACCAAAACATGAGGCATGGATCCTATAATCAACACGTTTCACGCTTGCTTGGTGTGATTCTTTAAGGCACTTTGATGCTTTGGGAAGGCGCTTTCTGGAAAGGTGCTTAGACATCATTGGAACCTTATGAAGAGTGCTTTTGAGGGATTGCTTTTTCATCACACACAAACCATGTTAAGTAATCACCAAAAAAAAGGGCGTACCCAGTGCACGAGGCTCCCTCCACTGCGACGAGGTCTGAGGAGGGTCATAATGTACCCAGCCTTACCCCTGCTTTCACAAAGAGGCTGTTTCCAGAACATAAGTAATCACCAAAACATAAGTTAAAATACAATATTCTAACAGGAAGGTGATTCAGCCATTTTGACCATTGGTCCATGTAGGGAATAGGCTGGATTGGGCACTTGTAAAATTTCAGCCACAAATTTAATCAAATACCCTCCCATGTATTGGCCATAGTTGTCACGGAGTCTAGGCGACCCAAGGCATTGGAGAGGGTCCAAAATCACTCTGACAACTACTAGATCTCTCTTGATTTTTCAATGCTTGTTTGGAACTTGGCAAACTGCTTTTGGGCTGAAACTTGACTTGTGACTGGGGAGACCTTGGGGTCTCTTGATTTTTCAATGCTGTTTGTTTCATCATCTCGTTGTGTGTTCATGTGCTAATTTTCAGTCCAATCCAACATTGCTATGTGCCAAAATAATGCTTCGAAAACTGTTTAAAAAGCAGTTTCTTTTGTTTTTTTGGGTGAATAAGAAATTCATTACCAAGAAGAAAGAAAAATATAGTGCCCGCAAAGGGGAGCAACCAAACAAAAAATAAGGATCCCCAGCATCAGCTTTGTTGGCTAGGGGGAAAAAAAGAAACAGAGGAGAGACCCCAAGAGACAACAATAAGTCTGTTCCTTGGGGTGTCTGTACAAAAAGAGGGAGGAGCAGCCGAAAGCTTCGCTCTAATATCAAAGGAGATGGAATCCCAAATCTGTTGGTAAGATCTAGAATTAGAGGTCCATTTCCTGATATTGCGCTCCATCCAAATGTGGTTCAGGGTAGCACAAAAAGCAAGCTTTCCAGCAGTGTCACATAGTGATCGGCCCCCAAAAGTCATATCAATCAAAATCCATTCCCGGGAGAAAGGGAGAATTCTTCTAGGGGCAGGCCAACATTTTTGTAAGATGCCTTTCTAGATTGTTGCCGCAGTTGGGCACTCGAAGAAGAGGTGGTCGGTGTCTTCCACATTGTTCCAGCAAAGGCAGCAAGAAGGGGAGACAGGAATGTGGCGATACTGCAGGAAGGCCTGAGTAGGAAGACAGTTGTTGAAGATCCTTCAGACCGTGAAGCAATGCCTAGGGATGTGATGCTTGAACCAAAGAAGCTTTCTCCAGGGGGCAAGAGGACCCTTGTGCCGAATGAGGTCCCAGGCAGATTTAGAGGAGAAGAGAGCAGGGTTACTTGCCAACCAATGTACACAGTCCTGGCTGCCAGAAGGCCTTCTGGTGATGGAGGAGAGATCATTCCAGATGCTTGCAAGGACCGCAGAGGAAGTAGCAGGAGGAGCCCAGCCGGATTGATCAAGGATGTCAGCCACCAAAGAGAGCCTGTGAAGACCCGAAGTATAAATGATCCTAGGGGTGACCAGAAGAAGAAGGAAACCCTTTGGATGCCAGTGATCCAGCCAAAGATAGGATGAGAGCCCATCCCCAATCTGAGATTTGATAACATGGCTGACCAATTGACAGTTGTTAAAAAGCAGTTTCTTATTTAGAAGTATTTGGATTGTTTAAGAAACAAAAGTGAAAGCCCTATACATGATGTTCTTGACAGTTGAGATGGGCCACTAAAATTGACATGTGGCCAATCTAGTGAACTCCACACCATCTAATGCCTTTACACTTTTAGTATCCATGACACTTTTTATCTGCTAGATTTGAGGCCATTGGAATGCTCTTATTATTCTTGTTCATGCATTTTCTCATGATTCTAGTCACCTAAATCTGTAGTTTCATTGTTCTGCAGGCTGCCACAAGGAGTTGCTTCTACGCAGGCTTTGCTGCTCAAAGAAATTTTGCTGAGGTAAGATATTGTTATTGTGGTTATCTTTGTCATCAAGCTAAAGGTGAAAACATTGTGTGTAAGCACGAAAAGCGACTTAGTTTCCAGTCCATCAACTTGTTTTCTTTGTTTATGATCAAGTGGCATACTCTATTGCTTCTCATTCTTGTGTTCATTCATTTTTGAAGTATCGTGCTTTTAGTTTGGTCATTGATTATATTTTTCATCTATTTCCTAAATTAAAGTTTCTATTGCAGGTTATTGCAAAGGGAGAAGCTCAAGGAATGGTTAGCAAATCCATTGGTATAATGCTTGGTATAGCATTAGCAAACTGCATCGGCACCTCCACATCTCTAGCTCTTGCTTCTTTCACTATAGTAACTGGGGTCCATATGTTTTGCAATCTGAAGTCATACCAATCAATTCAATTAAGGACTCTAAACTCATATCGTGCAAGTAATTCCATTCTTCCCCTCATCTCTCACTGGAAATTATTTTCTTCAACAACAACAATCATAATCATACTCATGATCATAATGCTTTTAGTACTGTAAAATGAATATTCTCTGGATTTGATTTTGAGTTGTTTCCAAGTTTTAATCCCTTTTTATAGTTCTCCAAAATCACCCTCCCTTCTGGAATCAGCGTATGTGGTTTTAAATTGGAGCTATATCATTATTTTGATTAAGGAAATTTATGACCGTCTCCACCCCGCTTGATGGGGAACAAAACTGGGGGGAAGGTGGTGGGTAGATTTATCAAATACTAGGTAGGTCCATTTCAGATATGTTAGGCTAGAAACATATAACTCTGAGTTAACTAGAAACTAAAGAGTATTCAAGGGGAAACTTTATAGAGGATTGAAGTGTAAACGTGATGCAGTCAATGGAATGGAAAAATCCCCTATTATGCCGGCGGGTGATGGGCCCAAGGGAATTTGAAGGAGAAAATAATGGCTATCTTATTACCCAAAGCTGGGAACCAATAGCCTACAAAGATCAAGAACAGAAAGTCTCTCAATAACCTCCAAAAGAGCAATATCAGCAACCTGGTCCAAGGATGATCAGATCTGGTTGTAACTCAGGTCACAAGGCCTTTTAGCTGTATGGAATGGGTTGCCAAAATTAGGACTTAGAAGTGAATCCGACGGTTAAATTGGAAGATATCGAGGAGTTATAAAAATAGAAAGTGGCTAAAATTTAGAAACTTAGGGTTAGAAACAGCAACTAAAGTGGAAAAATAGCAAGTTAACAAAATAGAAAAATAAAGGAATGCAAATAGCAACTAAGGAACAAATTAGTTAGTGGGTATAGAAAATAGAAAAAAGTGGAAAAATAGCAAGTTAAAAAAAATCGAAAAAAATTAAGGGAATGCAAATAGCAACTAAGGAACATATTAGTTAGTGGGTATAGAAAATAGAAAGTAGCAAGACAGAACTAGAAACCAAGCCAATAATGTGCTGCCACTGGTCTTTTAGAATGTAGTGAACTACCAACAGTTTGAGGGATCAATGAGATGTCATAGAATCAACTACAAAACAAAAAATCTGTCCAAAACTTAAGAAGGAACTCGGACAATAGTTAGTGGACAGAATAGTACTCAAGAGATCAAACAAAATAAGACAAGTAGTATGCGTAAGACTAAAGAACAGAAGACCTTTAATGGAAGGGGAAAAAAAAAAAGATAGAAGAAAGATATGTTAGACCTTTCACCTAACTGTGGAGAAGTAATCCCACATTCCCACCAAGTCCAGCCTTGGCATCCTTCCAAGGTTTCCCTACTGCATCCCACAGTAGAGCAGTTCTGAATCCCATGGAACCATATTCTGTATCTCAAAGAACTCAAACAAGCTCAAGGCTAAATTGTTTCTCAAATAGATGAGGTGGATATGATCCCCTCTTTATTTTTAATTTTATGGAAATAACCAAAATAGGAAACCCCTATGTATGGTAGGGAGAATCCCTTACAACTTGAGTCTTCTTCAAAATAAAAACTATTCTAGAACTTTACAAAATAGAAACTAGTGTAGAAACACTACTAAAATAAAGAATACGGCTTACTAAAATGGAAACTAACACTAATCTCGTATAAGACTAAAATCCTCATATTTAGGCTTATAGATTGTCCCATTACAATAGTAAACCCAAAAACACTATGCCCATAGCCCATGTAACCCATTTGAAACTCAACAACAACAACAACAAAATAAAAAACAAAAGCCTATCTGGTTATCCCAAGTAAATGGGGTCGGCTATATGGATCCTCACCCTCCAATCGGCTTTATTAGAGATCATACTTGAAATTGGACCTAAACTATGCATGTCTTTCCTCACCACTTCTCCTAAGGTCATTTTAGGCCTGCCCCTAGCTCTTTTAGTACATTCAATCTAAATCAAGTCACTCCTCTGAACTGGGGCATCCCAAGGCCTTCATTGAACATGGCCATGCCATCTCAAATGACATTCTCGTAGCTCATCTTGAATCGGGGCTTCTCCCAAATCAGCTCTAATATGGTCATTCCTTATTGGTCCATATTGGACCTTATGAACTGCATCGACTCTTCCTGTCTTAAAAAAACTTGTCCGCGAGTTTTGTAGTGATGCCAAATCAGATTTGCACAATCATCATTCAATTAGAGGTAGAATGTAGCAACGCTTGATATCGTCCCATCAATGTAGTGACTCTAGTCCCCCCATAGCTCTGATACGAAATAATATCAGTCTAATTACCCAAAGTTGGGAATCAATAGCCTACAAAAATCTAGAATAGCAGGTCTGTCAATAATCCTCCAAAAGAGCAATATCAGCAACCTGGTCAAAGGATGATCAGATCTGGTTGCTACTCTGGCCACAAGGCCTTCTAGATGTATAGAATGGGTTGGCAAAATTAGAACTTAGAAGTGAAAAAATAGCTTGTGAACAGTCCAAACAAAATAGAAAGTTAGGGAATGAAAATACAACTATGGAACAAATTAGTAAGTGGGTATAGGAAGTAGAAAGTAGCAGGACAGAATCAGAAAACAAGCCAATAAGGTGCTGCCGCAGGTCTTTTGGAAGGTAGTGAACTACCAACAGTTTGAGGAATTGATGGGATGCCATAGAATCAACTACAACACCAAATATTTGTCCAATACTAACAAGGAACTCAAACAACAATTAGTGGTCAGAATAGTACCCAAGAGAACAAACAAACAAGAAAATCTGCATGCGTAAGACTGAAGAACAGAATCTAACCTTTTAATGGGAGAAAAAAAGAAGATAGTAAACCTAAAAATACTATCTTCATCTCTTATTGAACATATTGGTCGATTCTTGACCCAGTCCTATGGCCTGGTTTGCTGCTGGTCTTCTTGTTCCTCTGAACTGCATCAACAATAGAAACTACACTAATCCCGTATAGGGCTTAATTCCCCTCATGTTTTGGCTTATAGAATTGGCCAGTAGTAAACCCCAAAATACTAATCCCATAGCTCATATAACCTATTGGACATTCAAAGTTGAACATATTGGTCCATTCTAGGTCCAGTCCAGTGGCCTGGTTTGCTGCTGGTCTTATTGTTCTTCTGAACTTGGTGGCGGGCCTGTAGGAAAAAAGAGGAAACCTGAGATAGGTTTCAGAGTTGCAAGGGGGGGGGGGAAGGGAAGTATTCACGCAAGCACGCACTCTCACAGAGTAAAACCCAATAATATCTATCAATTCACTATTCAATCTGAGTTCTAATTGCACGATTACATGGTATAAATAAAAGAAATCAAAGCATTCCTATTCTAACTCAAAAACTGAAACATAACGAAAACTTTATCACTGACTATACCAGATTCAAAATAAAACAAAAGACTAAAAGATAAATACAAATAAATAAATAGACTAACCAAATAGACTACTAATATCCTACTAGACCCAAAACTCAAACTGGACCCGGTTCATCTCCATCTAGGTTCCCGGAAAGGTTTGGTTGGTCCAAGGTAGTGCACCTGCATCATAACTACATAAAAAATTCTCAAAGCTGAACTTATAAAATGGTGGTTTTAATAGAGATATTAAGAAAACAGCAGTAATAATGGAAGAGAATAGTTGAGGAAATAAGGACAAAGCTCGGAAATTAAACAAGAAAAGTCAAATTGTTAACCCGGCTGCTACCCAGGGAAACATGCAATAGTAAAGTAGAAATCGCCACTATTTGTACTCCAGGCCAACCTCAATACCCTAAGGCCCTAATTCATTAACTCAACACCACAATAAACTGTTAGAGTTTGTGTAGTAAGGGTGTTTTAGGAACTAATTTGTTAACTAGTTGCCTTACATTGTAATTTCTCTTTTTTTTTTTTTAATCTTTTACCTCCCTAGGGAGGTGCATGTAATTTCTTTCACATTATTAATGAAACACTTTAGGTGTGGAGGAGAGTATTCTCCAACACACAACATTCCACCGAAATATCTCTCCTCTCCTTCTTTACCTTCCTCTTCTTCCCTCATCTTCTTCCTCATCTTCATCTCTTAAATTCCAACTTGGTATCAGAGCAGGTTTGAGAGTCGACCAAGCTCACCTTTCCTCTACACCTCTCTTTGGAACCACCCTTCGAAGGGTATGTTTAAGTGGGGCTACTTCAAATTTGGTGTTTGTTTTTTCTTTCCTTGGCTGAAATGTTTTTGAGAGGTTCCAAGAAAAAGATTACTATGTGAAATGTTTGACTAAATATTGCAAAGCACATGAACAAGAACCATGGAGACACCATGAGAAGGTCACAATTGAAGAAATAGACCCTTGGAGGTCAAATCAAGCACAGCCTAGGAAGGAATTTCCGTCAGCCCCTGGTTTATTTCTATTTTACCTGTAATATTGGTCTGTGATGCTTTTGACTGCTTGGTGTTGATGAGAAGTGTGGTTTGAGCTTACCTAGTGGCTGTGTGATGAAGATATGCCTTGAAGTTTTTGGTGGAGTTGCTTTTCTTTGAGATGTTTGTCTTGTTTGATTGCTGAACTGAAATTATCAGCGTTTGAAAGTGTTAACAAAACAGGATTTAGAGAATGTCTTAAGTGATTAATGTGATCACTCAGCCCCTTCATTTATAACTTTCAATAAGAGGGCAGAATTACATAGAGGTCCCTACATAGCCGACCATATAAGGTATGGGGAAAAAAACATAAACAAAAGTCCAAAATACCCTTATCGGGTTCACATAACTCAACACTCCCCCTCAAGTTGGTGCATAGATATCGCACATGCCCAACTTGACTAAACAAGGATGAAACAACTTCCCACTTAGCCCTTTGGTTAAGACATCAACAAGTTGATCTTCGGACTTCACAAAAGGTATACAAATCTGCCCACTCTCGAACTTCTCCTTGATGAAGTGTCTGTCAATCTCCACATGCTTGGTACGGTCATGCTGCACTGGATTATGGGCTATGCTGATTGCTACTTTGTTGTCACAGTACAACATCATTGGACGATGAACAGATCTACTAATATCTTGGAGCAAACTCTGAAGCCATAATAACTCACATATGCCCTGGGCCATAGTGCGAAATTCGACTTCAACACTGGATCTTGCCACATCATTTTGTTTTTTACTCCGCCATGTGACAAGATTACCTCCTACAAAGTACAATAGCTTGAAGTGGATTCCCTGTCAAGATTACCACCCCAGTCAACATCTGTGTAAGCTTCAATGGGAAGATAGGAGAATCCCGTTTCTTGGAGCTGACTTCAAGTAATGCAGAATACGAAGGACAACAACCATATGAGTAGAGTAGGGATCATGCATGAACTGATTGACCAAGTTTACGGTAAATGCAATATCTGGTTTGGTGTGGGAGAGATAAATTATTTTCCCACCAACCGTTGATATCGACCCTTATCAATCGGATCACCATCCTTCTCTTGCAGATAAATAGTAGCTTCCATAGGAGTGTCACAAGGATGACATCCTAACAAACAAGTCTATGAGAGTAGGTCTAGAACATACTTCCTTTGGGAGAGAAATATGCCTTTGGGAGAATGGACAACTTCAATGCCATGAAAGTACCTGAGCTGTCTTAGATCTTTTATTTCAAGTTCTCGTCCCAAGAAAGTCTTCAGGTGAGAAACTTCATCTGCATCATTACTAGTTACAACTATGTCATCGACATAGACTATAAGAATAGTGACCTTATCTCCATTTCGCTTGATGAACAAGGTGTGATCAGCATTACTCTGTTTGTATCCTATAGAGATTATTGCTTTATGGAACCTACCAAACCAAGTCCTAGGAGATTGCTTCAACCCATATAATGCCCGCTTCAGCCTGCAAACCTTCCCATGAGTCTTGTCACAAACCTAGATGAACCAGCATATAAACTTCCTCTTCCAACTCTCCATGAAGGAATGCATTTTTACGTCCAATTGTTGCAAATCCCAGCTAAGATTGACAGCATATGACAGTAAAACCCGAACAATATTTAACTTTGCAACTGGGGCAAATGTCTCCTGATAGTCGATCCTATAGGTCTGCGTAAAGCTCTTGGCCACAAGTCTAACCTTATATCTGTCCACTGTTCGATCAGGCTTCTGCTTGACAATAAACACCCATTTACGCCCGATTGGTTTCTTGCCCGAAGGAAGAACCACTAGCTCCCACGTCGCATTTTTGGATAAGGCTGTTATTTCTTCCATCATGGCTGCTCTCCACTTTGGATCTGTAATTGCCTCCTGCCATTTATGAGAAGTAGAAACAGAGGAAATAGAGGACAAAAATGCACGATAGGAAGGAGACAAAGCATCATAGGAAACAACATTGAAGATGCGATGTTGAGTATAAGACCTAATGCCTTTACGAACAACAATAGGTAAGTCAAGAGAAGGATCCTTGCCAGATGATGTAGTAGGGTCTGGATCTGGATCAAGTTCAAACGATTATAGAAGTGGTACAATGGTGGTAGTCTCATCTTGCTCTTTGTGCTTTCGGGTATAGACTTTATCAATAGGAATCTGACTCAGAGGTCTATGCTCCCTCTGAATAGGAACCAAGGTAGGGACTGAAGTTGGAGACTCTGGAGAAGAAGGCTCCCCCAGAATTGGAGCCAGAAGGATAGCAAACACATCTTCAAAACCTGGATCATGCTCCCCCTGAAGAGGTGGCTGAGAATAATACGCCAAGGACTCATGGAAGATAATATCCATGGTAACAAATGTACGTCAAGTGGGCGGGTGATAGCACTTGTATCCTTTCTGGGTGGAGTAGCCCAAAAAAATACACCGAATGCTCCTGGGATCGAGCTTGCCATGAGGATGATGATTGCGAGCATAACATACACAATCAAAATTTTTTGGGGGGACCACAAAAGAAAAGGAACCCTGGAGGATGTCAACTGGGGCACGACCATCAAGTACACAGGTAGGCATTCCGTTGATGAGATAGGCAGGGATAAGAATGGCATTACTCCAATATTGAAAGGGAACCTGCCGTGCAAACGTAATGGCCCGAGCTACTTCTAGGAGATGCCGATTTATCCTTTCAACCACTCCATTCTGAGCCGGAGTGTGGACACAGGTGGTCTGATGAACAATGCCATTTTCAGCCAAATAATGTTGGAACTGACCCTCCATGTATGCTCTGTCATCATCACTCCACAGAATTTTCAAGGTGGCATTGAATTGGGTCTGAACCATACGATGAAAGCCGAAACATGAGCCTCCACCCTCCTCTGCCGGTAAAAGCTCGATCAGAGCATGAAAAGATAAGATGAATCCTCCCCCACCACCGCCTCCTCCCCCTTCTTCCTTGCTTCCGGTGACCTCCATAGCCTCCATCCCCTCCGCCTCTACCACCACCCACACTACCGCTAGGTCTAAACCTTAGACCACCCTTTTCCCTCAAACTCCACCCTCCTCTGCTGGTACCAACCTTCACTTTGTCGCACCATCCTCTGAAAATGGTATACCCATCGCCCACTGCCCTGACTCCCTCCTCTTACTTGAAATCCCTAAATGGTAGTCCTGTCTGGTAGGCCATTTCCTTGGTCCCAGACTCCCTTTTAACATCGTAAAAGCTTCACTCACCAAACAATGGAAAACTTCTGGTTCTCTGGACACTTCTTGATAATGGGGTGTTCATCTTTCGTTTCTTCTCGGATGAGGCTAAGGCCCGTGTCATCGATGGCACTCCTTGGATGGTTGGCCCCAAACCAATCTTCCTCTGCCAATGGACCCCTCATCTCCTTCTCCACAAGGTTGACCTCAACACCATTCCCTTGTGGATCACTCTCCCTAGCCTACCTCTACATTATTGGTCTTAAGAATGCCTTAGCCGCTTGGGCTTGGTCATTGGTTACCCGCTGCACACTGATGCTCGAACTCTCAAGATGGATCGCCTTTCGCTAGAATCGTTGATGTCTCTGCTGACAATCCTCCTCCCTCTTCCATTTCCATATTGGAAGATGATGGTTTCAACTTTGAGCAACTTGTCAAGTTCGAGTGGTTTCCCCCTCGATGCAGGCATTGTAAAACTTTTGGACACCTCACTAAAGACTGTGCAGCCACTGACCCTTTGTCCCACGCGGCGGGTGGTGTCTCTCCGATTGGGCTACCTCTGCCTCCATCTATTGAGTCTTCTTCGCTGGATTAAGTCTCTCTCGCTGCTCCTTCGCTAGTTCACGCTGCTGAAGAGGAGTCTCGTCATCGATCTTCCTCGGTTCTCCATGACCCCTCTAGGTCCCCGATACGAGGAAGATCCTTCTCTCGCCGCCATCGCCTTAGTCATCACCGCCATCGCTTCAGTCATCACCATCATAGTCGTCGTCATCGTTTAGATAGTCCCGTCGCCTGCTCGCCTCTGTCCTTGGAGGAGACCTCGATCCCTATTCCCGAGAACATTGCAGCCCCTGCTGCTCTGGCTTATCCTTTGCATACTCCCCAGGCGTCTGATCATCCTCTTTTAAGCCAAGCTGACCCTATTAGACGAAGCTCCGTCTTGTCTGAAGATCCTTTTGCTGCTAGTACAATTTCGCCTGAATCCTTTGACCAAGTGTAGATGATGTCCTTGCAATCGCTCAATGAAGCTCACTTGGGGCTTGGAAAACATATCAGGTCTCTTCCATCGCCTGATCTGGAGATTTGTAGGCTGCCTAGTCCTTCGTCTCCTCCAGTCGATGTCACTGTGGAAGCCCAGGAGAGCCTGGTCGACAGTTGCCATTTCCGTGCTAAGTCCTTGCTTCCTGCGAGAAGGTTTGATCCACGTATCCCTTTTTTGGTTTTTACCTCCCCCCAATCCCTTTTATCCTCTCCCTTTCCCATTTTACCCCCCTTCTACCTAACCCCCCTCCCACGTGGACTCGTCCACGAGCCAAACCACAACCCTTTCAATCCTCTGTTGGGCCCTCCATATTACCCCTTTCTCTCCTCCCTCTCCCGAGCCCACATCTTAGGCCCACCCTTGCCCCCCCACCCTACTCCCCCTCCCTTCATTTCCTCTCCTTCTCCGGGCCCATTCCCCTAGCCCACCCTCGACCCAATACCCAGCCCAAATCTTTCTTTGATTATAACCTTCCCATTTTCCAACCCCCAGCCCATCTATACCAACAACACTACCCTAACCCTCCCCCCCCCCCCTCTATCTCTGCGACCCTTTCCCGATCCATTTCTGATCCCCTTATCCCTTCCCTTTTGCCTACCCCCTAATCCCCCCTAGATTCCTTTGTGTCCCTTTCCCCTCCCTCCCCTGGTAAACTAACCTTATCCGCTAAATTTCACCCCTTTCTTCCCGGTGTGGCTTTGCCTCTTCCCAATCGTCGGCCTCTTGTTAGCAGCCCGGCTGTCGCCTATGCCCGTAGGCGGTACAAGAGTACCCCCCCTAAGAAATCGTTGCCCCTCTCTCTCTAGTTTCCCATGTTGGCTGGTTTCATTTGGAATGTCCATGGTCTGAATTCCCTGGCTAAGAACCACTCAATCTTCCTTTTGCGCTCTCCTCGAGACTCGTGTTCTTCAAGAGCATGCAGCCCGTATTGCTGCATCCATTGCCCCCTCTTGGTCCTTCCTATCCAACTACAACCATTCCCCTAATGGTCGTATTTGGATCCTCTGGGACCCCTCTAAGCTCCGCATTACCATCTCTCACTCCTCTTCCCAACTCCTCCACCTTCGCTTTTCGTTTCCTAATTCCCCCTCTTCTTTCTTTATTTCCGTGATCTGGGCTTGTAACCAAGCTACCGATCGCTTGTCCCTCTGGGCTGATCTCTCTCTCCTCAAGTTTGGAATGGACTCTCTCCCTTGGGGAGTGGGCGGTGATTTCAACCTTGTTAGATCCAAGGTTCAAAAACTCGGGTTTCGGTGCCAACTCGGACCCTTGAAAAACCGAGTCGAGTCGAGATCTCGCCGAGTTGGTGCACTTTTTTTTTTCTCGACTCGAAGCCTCATCTTGGTGGGTTTTAGACCTAGTTTGGGTCTGAAACTTGGTATTCAGCCTATTTTAGGGTATTTAAACACAATGGCACTATCAGATTTTGCAAAAACAAAGTCCAAATAGGAGTTTCAGTTAGTGGGAAAGCAGGACAGACACTTATGCTAGAAGCCAGGACAGACACAGGACAAACACACTTATTTATGCCTAATATTATTTAAGTAAATGCTTTTATATTTGTATTTCATTTACTTAAGATATTATTCATAAATAAGCAAATGCCCCCCTATTTGAATCCAATAAAAATAGTTAAAAAATCAAATTCCAAAAGGAAAAAAAGTCAACCCCCTAGTTCATGAACAAAAACTGGATTTTCGGCGGTAGGTGCAATTTTCAACTTTCTAATGCTGGGGTTTTTCTCAAATCTAAAAAATCCGTAAATCTTATTATGGTAAAACATTGCTAAAAACCAAAAGTGCGGTAAAATATTCATTTGTTTTGATGTCCAAAAAACTATTTTCATTCAAGTCCAAGATTGTTTAAATCTGATTTATATTGAAAGAGTTATGTACCAGTCAAACTTAATTCGGTGTGCGCGAATGCTGTCAAAATCGCTATGAATGAAAATAGTTTTTTGGACATCAAAACAAATGAATATTTTACCGCATTTTTGGTTTTTAGCAATGTTTTACCGTAATAAGATTTATGGATTTTTTAGATTTGAGAAAACCCCCAGCATTAGAAAGTTGAAAATTGCACCTACCGCTGAAAATCCAGTTTTTGTTCTTGAACTGGGGGTTGACTTTTTTTCCTTTTGGAATTTGATTTTTTAACTATTTTTATTGGATTCAAATAGGGGGGTATTTGCTTATTTATGAATAATATCTTAAGTAAAACATTTACTTAAATGATATTAGACATAAATAAGTGTTTGTCTTGGTTCCTGACATAGATAGGTGTCTGTATACCAAGAATTTCCAGCAAGATCTCGAGATCCGACACTCATATAAAGGACCTAGATGGGCATTTTCTTATGTCAAACCGAGATCTCGGTGAGATCTCAGCGAGATATTGACATTTTGAGACTCGTAGGCAGTCTCGTCTCGGGATTTCGAAAAATCGAGAAACTCGGTGAGATCTCGCCAGTTCTTGAACTATGGTTAGATCCCAATTGGAGAAAATTGGAGGAAGGCTCATCGATCTCTCTGCTGGCAACCCCTTCAATGATTGCATTGAAGATCTCGGTCTTGATGACCTCAGCTGGTCGGGATCCCCTCTCCCTTGGCACAATCGTCGAGTGGGCCTTGATTGCATTGCTTGCAAGCTTGATAGATTTCTCATCAATGAAGCTTGGCTCTCCTCCTTTCCCCACTCCCATGCCTCTTTTCTTCTCCAAGGTCTTTCAGATCACTGTCCCTGTCACATCCTTCTTCAGCCCTATTCCTCATTTGGCCCCAAACCTTTCAAATTCTTCGACATGTGGACCTCCCATCCTCTTTACCTTCCCACCATTCAGAAAGCTTGACGCATCCCTGTCTCTTCCCCCTCCTTCCCTCTTATAGCCTTGGCTAGGAAGCTCCGCCATACCAAATCTGCCCTTAAAAGTTGGAATCTATCCATTTTTGGCAATCTCCCCTCTCGGCTTTCCTCCTACCGGTGTAATCTCTCCATTATCCAGTTCAAGCTCCAATCTAACCCTCTCAACCCTGTTCTTGCCATCGATGAGAAAAGGCTCTCTGAAGAATTATCCTCTCTTTCTTCCCTTGAGGAAAGTTTCTTGCACCAAAAATCTCGCATTAAGTGGTTGGAGCTCGGAGACTCAAATTCTGCCTACTTCCATCGTTCCATCAAAGCCAGGCAGAACTTCAACTTCGTCACCTTATTGCACGCTCATGATGGGACTACTCTCTCCTTTGTCCTTGAACTCAATTCGGAAACCATCTCCTTTTTCTCCTCTTTTCAATCGCCCCTCCCCTCTTCCCCCTGGCCTTATTGATAAGTTTATCCCTCCTCTCTTAGCTAACTTCCTCCTTGCCATCCCCTCTGATGAGGAAATCTCTAAGGCTATCCTTTCCCACAAATCCAACAAAGCCCCTGGCCCTGATGGCTTCAATATGGGCTTTTTTCTTAGCTGTTGGGATTCAATCAAAGATGAGCTCTTCAAAGCCATTCGCAGCTTCTTCTTCAAGCCCAGCCAGCTTGTTCAGATCAATCAGACTTTCATCTGCCTCATCCCTAAAAAAGATGGGGCTACTTCTTTATCTGATTTCAGACCCATTTCCCTCTGCAATCTTATTTATAAGTTCATTGCCAAGATCTTTGCCAATAGGATTTAGGCGGTCATTCTCTCCCTTGTCAGCCCCAATCAATCGGCCTTTATCTCAGGCTGTAGCATTGTGGACAATATCATTCTCTACTCTGAGATTATGAGAGGTTTTGATTGCAAATCCCACTCTCCGGCGGCCCTTTTAAAAATTGATCTTCACAAAGCTTTTGATTGCCTCCATTGGGACTTCATTTGTGATGTGCTTTCCCAAATGGGCTTCCCCCTGCTTTTGTTCGTCAGATTTATGCTTGCATCTCTTCCCCCTCCTTCTCGGTCCTTGTCAATGGCTCCCCCGCCGGCTTTTTCCACTCCAAAGTCGGCATCCGCCAAGGTTGCCCCCTATCCCCCTTTCTTTTCTCCCTTGCCCTCGAAGTCCTCTCTCGAAGCTTCTAATCCAAAACTGATCTCCACCTCATCTCCCCTATTCCTAAATGTAAGCATATCAACCTCACCCACTTGACCTTTGCAAATGATCTGATTTTCTCTGAGGCCTCCCATTCCTCTATCTCTGCCATTATGGATTCGCTTCGTCTCTTTGAATCTCTCTCAGGTCTCCGCATTAATCTCCTCAAATCTAAAAATTTCCTCTCTGGCATCCCCGACTCTGATAAAGAAACTCTCCTCCATCTGACTGGCTTCTCCATCGGGTTCTCTTCCTGTTAAATATCTTGGCCTCCCTCTTATTCCTACTAGGCTTTCTAGCCATTACTGCACTCCCATGCTTGACAACATTCGTAAGCGTCTCTAGCTTTGGAAATGGAAAATCCTATCCTATGCTGGTAGACTTGAATGCATCCGTTAGGTCCTTCAAGCTTCCTATATCTATTGGACTGGTATCTTCAGTATCCCTAAAGCTACCATCAAGGCTATGGAACGCATCTTCTGTGCTTTCCTCTTGAAAGGGATTGACACCTCTAAATTCCTCCATCCCATCAGCTGGAAGTCTATCTATCTCGCCAAATCTGAGGGAGGTCTAGGTATTTGTCGCATTCGTGAGTCTAATACTGCAGGTATTCTCAAGCTTATTTGGAAAATTTCTTCTCGTCAGGACTCCATCTGGGTCACCTGGGTCTACTCCCACCTCCTAAAGTCAGACTCCATCTGGACTGTCTCTACCCCTGCTGATTCCTCTTGGATCTAGCGCAAGATTCTCTCCCTGCACCCCCTCGCCCTTCGCGGTATTTCCTCCTCCATTGCTGATGGTTTCACCACTTCTCTTTGGCTTGACCCTTGGCACCCTTTGGGGGTCCTCTTTAATTTCTTTGGCCCCAGATTGATTCACTCCTCAGGTCTCCCAAAAGCTACCCCTCTCTCCTCCCTTATTTCCTTTGGCTCTTGGACCCCCTTCCTTCCTCAACCCTGCTATCCTCTCTCAAATCTGGGCAACCCTTCCTCCTCTCCATTCCTCCCCCTCCCCTCAAGCGGATAAGGTTATTTGGCTCCCTTCCTCCAGTGGTCTCTTCTCCAATTCAGCCTGGAATTTCACTAGTGACCTTAGCCCTACTGTCCCTTGGCACAATTTAGTCTGGTTCAAAGGCCATATCCTTCGCCATAGCTTCACTGTTTGGAGAACCCTCAGACTTTGCCTGCCCACCCAAGCCTTCCTCATCCATCGCCATATCCCTGTCCCCCCTCTTGCAACCTTTGTTGGAATAGCCATGAAGACCTCCCTCACCTCTTCTTTGCTTGCCCATTCACCTCCCTCATTTAGAAGAAAGCCCTTTCCTCGATCTGGCCTTATAGCAGGAGAATCCTTGCCTACGATTGAGAATGGCTCTGTGGCTGATTAGGACTTTCCCAGGGACCTCTATTTGTGATTGTAGAATTCCGTGAATATTGGCTTGATCAATGTGATCACAGCCCAACCTTTATTTATAATATTGAAATCATATAACAAAAATATAAGTAAGCAATGTGGGACTAAAACCCACATATAAGAATACCCCCATGGACAGATTTACCCTTGGACCCCTATTACAACACTCCCCCTCAAGTTGGTGCATACATATCAAACATGCCCAACTTGCTAACAGTAGGAAAGAACAATTTTGTACTGATTCCTTTGGTAAGGATATCAGCCAACTGTTCACTAGACTGAATAAATGGAATACAAATAATTCCTTGTTCCAGCGTCTATTTGATGAAGAGCCGGTCAATCTCAACATGTTTTGTCCGATCATGTTGGACTGGGTTGTGAGCAATGCTGATCGCTGACTTGCTGTCACAGTAGAGTCGCATAGAAAGATCAGCACTCATCCCCAAGTCTTGAAGAAGCCCCTTGAGCCAAAGGAGCTCATAAATACCTTGTGCCGTAGCTCGGAATTCAGCTTCAGCACTAGATCGAGCCACAACAGCTTGTTTTTTGCTTCTCCAAGTAGTTAGATTACCTCCAACAAATGTGCAATAACTAGATGTGGACTTCCTATCATCAGGACTGCCAGCCCAATCTGCATCAGTGTACGCCTCTATCCGGAGATGGCCGTGTGGAGAGAACAATACTCCTTTCCCCGGAGTTGACTTGAGGTAACGGAGAATTCTGTATG
Source organism: Telopea speciosissima (assembly GCF_018873765.1). NCBI lineage: Eukaryota > Viridiplantae > Streptophyta > Magnoliopsida > Proteales > Proteaceae > Telopea > Telopea speciosissima. Next base: position 303,834 of record NC_057926.1, read on the forward strand.
CTGCTTCCAAGTGAGAAGAGTGAGGATCATGCATGTATTGGCTGACAAGGCTTACAACAAAGGTGATGTCTGGCCGGGTATGTGAAGGTAAATCAATCGACCCACTAACCTTTGATAGCTTCCTTTGTCCACTGGCTCACCTTCCTTACTCTTCAAATGTGTATTGGGCTCCAGAGGGGTATCTGCTGGTTTACACCCAAGCATCCCTGTTTCTTTCAATAAATCCAAGGTATATTTCCTTTGAGAGAGAGATATGCCCTTAGTTGAATAGGCAACCTCAATCCCTAGGAAGTACCTCAATTTACCCAAATCCTTGACTTCAAACTCCGTGCCCAAATAAACTTTCAGCTTCTGAATCTCATGTGCATCACTGCCTGTAATTACTATGTCATCAACATAGACAATCAAAAGGGTAACTTGCTGTGCCTACTCTCTTAACAAACAATGTGTGGACTGCATTACTTTGCTTATACCCATATGCGATCATAGCCTTGTGGAATCGGCCAAACCAAGCCCTTGGGGACTGCTTCAAACCATACAGGGCCTTCTTTAACTTGCACACTTTCCCTTGAGTCTCTAAGGAGGTAAAACCCGGGGGTACCTCCATGTAGACATCTTCTTCCAAGTCTCCATATAGGAAGGCATTCTTCACATCGAGTTGTTGAAGTTCCCATCCTTGATTTACAGCACAAGAAATGATGACCCGTACAGTATTCATCTTTGCTATAGGAACAAAAGTCTCTTGATAATCGATTCCTTGGGTTTGAGTGAACCCTTTGGCGACTAATCTCGCCTTGTATCTTTCCATAGAACCATCAGCCTTGTGCTTCGCAACAAAGACCCATTTACAACCAACAAGCCTCTTCCCATGTGGAGAACTTACCAAATCCCAGGTCTGATTTTTTGCAAGGGCAAGCATTCCTTCATTCATTGCCTCCTTCCATTTTGGTTCGGCAATTGCTTCCTGCCAAGTGTTAAGTATAGAGACAGAGGACAAAGAGGATATGAAAGCATGAAAGGCAGGAGTTAGAGAGTTGTAGGACACAAAGCTTGAGATAGGATGCTGAGTGCAACTTCTTTTTTGTTTGCGAACAGCAATGGGTAAATCAAGACTAGGATCAAGAGGGGGCTTACTTGAAGTATGACTAGGAGCAAGATTTGGAGTAGGAACAGATGCCGATTGCGTAGGTGGTGCAGTAGTGGTGGTTTCTTTCTCTTTGTACCGAGGACCATTTGTAGGAAAATCAGTTCCCCGAGTGTATTTCTGTTTCACAAGTCTCTCCCCCTGCACCTGTTGCTCAATCTGTCCCACTTCTTATTCTTGACTTGTAACTCCATCCTCTAGTTCAATAGAAACATCTTCAATGGTTGGTATCTCAACATCTAAAGGAGCAATCAGTGGGACCTCTTCATTACTTTGAGTCTCCCCCTGCAGAGGTACCGGTGGTGGAAAGTAAGCCTCTGACTCTCGAAAGACAACATCCATAGTAACCAACACCTTTCTGGTAGGAGGATGGTAGCATCTATAACCCTTCTGAGTCGGTGAGTAACCAAGAAAAATGCACCGTAATCCTTTGGGATCAAGCTTACCATGGACGTGGTGATTTCGTGCAAACACAACACAACTAAACACTTTTGGGGGCACCACAAAGGTGGATTTGCCAACCAACATCTCCAAGGGATAGCGGCCACCCAAGACACGAGATGGAAGTCGATTGATTAGGTAAGTAGCTGTAAGCACGGCATCACCCCAGAAACGAGGAGGGACAGACGTGGTGAACATAAGGGAACGAGCTACCTCCAGTAGATGTCTATTCTTGCGTTCAACCACTCCATTTTGAGCGGGAGTGTCAACTCAAGAAGTCTGGTGTATGATCCCATGGCCGTCCAAATAGGAACGGAAAGCACCATCCATAAATTCCTTGCCATTATCTGAGCGAAGAATCTTCACCTTGGCATCGAACTGGGTCTGGGCCATTTTGTGGAATAACATAAAACAATTGAACACATCACTCTTGCTATGCATCAAATATACCCAAGTCGTCCGGCTAAAACAATCGATAAATGTGACAAACCATCTAAACCCAGAGGTAGAAACACAACAGGCAGGGCCCCAAACATCAGAATGAATTAAACCAAAAGGAATCAAACTTCTGTTGTCTGAAATAGGAAAAATACTCCGAGTTTGCTTTGCCAAAGTGCAATCATCACAAGAAAAGTTGTGTTTATTACATTGTTTTACCAGACTAGGAAATAAAGTATATAAAACCCCAATTGGGGGATGGCCCAAACGACGATGCCAATTATTTAACTCAAGCAATGCAGAATCGAAACTAGAAGATGCCGGCTATGATGTCGATGCTGTCCGAGAATTTTCAAGCACGTACAGACCACCAACCACCTTACCACATGCAATCGTACTGTCCGTTTCCAAATCCTGAAATAAACAATGAGTTGGAAAAAATATTACCTTGCAGTTCAAATCCTTAGTCAGACTACTAATGGACAGCAAGTTAGTAGTAAACTGAGGAACATGTAAAACAGAGAAAAGAGTGTCACACCTCGGCCCAGTTAGTAAGGGCAAGGTGTGACTGAATGCCAACTGGCATTCGATCGATCCCCCAGGATCAATTAGTGCAGTACTCCATATCACAATTCATAAACATAATAAATCATTGCAGCGGAAGAGAATAAACAGTAATAATAACTGTTAAGAGAGAGGAATATCCCTCTTGGGATTAGCATCAGCATTCTGGCGCTAATACCGAGAGATATTCTCTCTCCTATTTACTTTATGCTTTTTGCTTTATGCTTTTTGTTTTCCCCTTTTTACCCTTGTAAATCTCTAACCCTATTAGTAAAGATATTGCAGCCCTCTCCCATTTATTGAGTGAGCTGCTCTTGGCTCTCAAACTCTCATCTCTTCTCTTCTTCCTTCTCTATTTTTTGCTACTTGATTTACATGGTATCAGAGCTGTTCGATTACTGGATACAAGCTTAACCTTCTTCACCTGGTTCTCCATAGCTTCCTTCATCCCCACGAAATAAGAAGGTGCAGCTGTAATTGACTTCTTTTGGGCTCTCGACTCAGTTTCTGAAGCAGGGGGTGCTTTCACCCCATTTTTAGTGTGGTTAAGGACTGTTTTTATGATGGATTGATGACATCTTGTTTAGGTTTGATGTTCTCTTTCCCTTTTGGCTGATTTCTGAAGCATAGTACTCGATTCTATGCTCTGTTTCTGTTGGTGCTTGTGGGACTCGATTTTTTGCTGCTCTTTTACACTCTGAGAGTGGTTTGCATTCGATATTAAAGGAAGAATATTCTTAGATTCATTCCTATGGCTGCCTGGTTCTCGGTTGGGCTGATTGAGCTTTATGTTTATGGATATCTGTCTATTTGATTGAGATTATTATTCTTCTATTTGGATCTGTCTTGTGGTGTTATTGGCTGCAGCATGTTGGCCTTTATTAGAGTGCTTTGACCTACTTTGCTACTGTTTTTGGCCTTTGTTAAGTGATATTTCTGGTTTCTCTTTATATTGATCGGAATGGGAGAAACCCCAAAAGATGCCACTCCTAAATTGATGACTGAGGTTGTATCCTCCTCATCCACTTATCTTACATCTAAGAGGTTGGAAGGGAGTCACAACTTCCAACACTGGCAGAAGATTGTGTCCTTAGTTTTGACTGGAAGCGGGGGACAAAAATCACTTGACCGGGGTGAAGCCTGCGGGTACTGATGACTCTTCATGGGAAATTACTGATGCTTGAATTTTGGGACAAATGCTGAATTCCATGGATAACCATGTTGTTGATTTAGTCACCCATATCAACACCGTCAAGGAACTGTGGGACTACTTGGCTGTGTTGTATTCTGGACACAACAACCTTTCGAGGATTTATGAGTTATCTCAGGAATTTTATCGGGTTGATAGGAAGGGTAATCCACTTACCCAACACTTTGCTGATTTCAAGCGTATGTATGAGGAGTTGAATGCACTGCTGCCCATTACTTCTGATGTGATACATATGCAGAACCAGCGGGAACAGTTAGCTGTTATGAGCTTTTTGGGTAGCTTGGGACCCGAATTTGATTCAGTTCGCACTCAAATCCTTGGTGGTGACAAGGTTCCATCTCTTGCAGACATATTTTCTAGGGTTCTTCGTGTGTCACGAGACACTACCCGAGACTCGAGTACTATTGATAGTACTGCCCTTGTGAGCAGTAGCCGTGCAGGGGGACGTGGCCCTCCTAAGCCCACCTCTGTTGTTTCTTCTTTTGCTCATTCTCCAGGCTTGCCCGATAAATACGAGAAGAGTGGCTCTACAAGAATGGTGTGTCACCACCGTGGTAGACCTGGGCATATCCAGCGGTTTTGTTGGAAGTTACATGGCAAACCATCTCAGCCCAGACAGCCAACACTGCTAGTGTTGACCCCACCGCCTCGTTTGTACCTACGGAGGAGCGCCGGGTCTCTTTGACCATGACAGAGGAGGAGTATGCTCGGTACAGCCAGGGAAAGGCCTCTCAGGAGGCTTCCTCCACTGCTACTTTTGTCCAGACAGGTAAAACCACTGCGTGCTTCTCTACCTCTAGGCCCTGGATTATTGATTGGGGCGCCCGATCATATGTCCGGGATGTCGGTATCTTTTCCTCTTTACATAACTCCTCTTCTCTTGTTACCCACGATGGTTCCTTTGCTACGATTAAGGGTACCGTGCTGTTCAACCTACTCCTACCATTTCTTTATTTTCAGTTCTATATTTGCCTCAGTTCCCATTTAACCTTTTGTCTGTTAGCCAACTAACTAAGGCTTATAATTGTTCTGTAACCTTTTTCCCTGATGGTTGTGTCTTTCAGGATCTCCAGACGAAGAAGACGATTGGTAGAGGCAGGGTATCAGAGGGGCTATATCTTCTTGAGGACACGGCTTCTGTTGCTTGTTTGAGTACTTCATCCCCTCACCAGATACATTGTCGGCTGGGACATCCTTCTTTACAGAGTTTGCAGAAACTTTATCCTAGTTTTCGTTCTCTTTCAGTTTTAGATTGTGAATCTTGTCAGTTTGGAAAGCTCCACCGTGTGAGCTATCCTCCTAGAGTCAATCAACGGGCCACTGCCCCTTTTTCTTTGGTTCATTTTGATGTATGGGGTCCTTGTCCTGGAACATCCACTCTTGGATTTAAGTATTTTGTTACTTTTGTTGATGACTATTCTCGTGTTACCTGGTTATATTTAATGAGAAGTCGATCTGAATTATTTTCTATCTTTTCCACTTTTGTTGCTGAAATAAGAAATCAGTTTGGTTATTATATTAAGATTTTGCGTAGTGACAATGCCCGCGAATATTTTCTGCTCCCTTTAATGTTTTCATGACCACTCATGGCATTATTCATCAGTCTTCTTGTCCTGACACACCTCAACAAAATGGTGTGGCAGAACGGAAGAATCACCATTTAATGGAGGATACTCGGTCCCTTTTCTTTGAAATGAAGGTGACCAAACCCTTTTGGGCGGATGCTGTTTTGACTGCATGTTATCTCATCAATCGAATGCCCTCTTCTTTGTTGAAAGGGGGCATTCCTCATTCCTTGCTCTTTCCTTCTGACTCTTTGTTTCCTTTGCCTCCACGGGTCTTTGGGTGTGTTTGTTTTATTCGGGATCACACCCCTGAGTTGTCCAGGCTGGACCCTAAATCTCTTAAGTGCATTTTTGTTGGCTACTCCCGTCTTCAGAAGGGGTATCGGTGTTATTCTCCAACTCTTCGGAAATATTTTATTACTGCTGACGTCTCTTTCTTTGAGTCTCAGCCGTATTCCACCACACTAGTTACTTCATCTGATTTGGATGAGGATATTCCCATTTATATTATTCATACTCATGTGCCGGTACCTCCTCCACCTGCTACTGTCCCTACGCAAGCTCGGCCTGAAATTCACAAAGTTTATGGCCGTCGTGCAAGAGAAGAAGCCGCTGCCCCTCTTGTTCCTCTCCCTGCTGCCACGTCTTTACCGTCTGGAGGTCCTACACCGGTTACTCCACTTTCCGATTTGGACCTTCCCATTGCTCAGCGCAAAGGTAATCGTCGCTGTGTTCGCCATCCTCTTTCTGCTCATGTTTCCTATTCTGGTTTGTCTACTTCTTTTAGCACTTGTTTATCTACTGTTGCATCTCATCCTGTTCCTAAGACCACTGCAGAGGCCTTGTCTAGTTCTGGCACGAGGAAAGCTATGGAGGAGGAATTACAGGCTTTGGAACATAACCACACTTGGGATCTTGTTCCATTGCCTCCTGGGAAGTCTGCTATAGGTTGTCGATGGGTGTATGTTGTCAAGGTTAATGCAGATGGCTCTCTTGCTCGCCTTAAAGCCCGCCTGGTGGCTAAAGGCTATGCTCAGATTTATGGGGTGGATTGTTCCGACACCTTTTCTCTTGTTGCTAAGCACACTTCTATTCGGGTTTTGATCTCTCTTGCGGCCACTCATAGGTGGCCTTTACACCAGCTTGATGTCAAGAATGCGTTCCTTCATGGAGATCTCTAAGAGGAGGTTTATATGGAGCAACCTCCCGGGTTTGTTGCTCAGGGGGAGTGTGGCATGGTTTGTAAGTTGAAGAAGTCCTTGTACAGCCTGAAACAGTCTCCCAGGGCCTGGTTTGGTCGGTTCACAGAAGTAGTTCTTGAGTTTGGTCTATCTCGATGTAACAGTGACCATTCCCTTTTTTATCGTCGGACCACCATAGACAGAATTTTCCTTGTTGTGTATGTGGATGATATTGTCATTACTGGAGATGACTTTGAAGGCATTAAGAGTTTGAAGTCTCACTTACAACAGAGGTTTCAAACTGAGGATTTGGGAAAATTAAATTATTTTTTAGGTGTTGAAGTGGCTCAGTCAAGGAAAGGTATATCTCTCTCGCAGCTGAAGTACACTCTTGATCTACTTACAGAGACTGGGATGTTAGGGTGTAGACCTCTTGATAACCCGATGGATCCTAATGTCAAACTTGTTGCTGATGAGGGAGATGTCCTTGTAGACCCAGAGAAGTATAGAAGACTTTTTGGAAAGCTCAACTATTTGACTTTCACCAGATCCGACATTGCCTTTCCGGTGAGTGTTGTAAGTCAGTTCTTGTCATCTCCTCGCACTTCTCATTGGGATGCTGTTATCAGAATTTTGAGATATCTTAAGAAGGCTCCAGGACGAGGATTAGTCTATGATGATCATGGACATGGGAGAGTATAAGGTTTTTCAGATGCAGATTGGGCTGGGTCACCTATTGAGAGGAGATCAACTACAGGTTACTGTGTGTTTGTGGGAGGTAATCTTATGTCCTTGAAGAGTAAGAAACAAAGTGTAGTGGCTCGATCAAGTGCGGAGTCCAAATATCGAGCCATGGCACATGCAACCTTTGAACTTGTTTGGTTGAAAATGTTATTGATGGAGCTTGGGTTTGAGGATTCTTCACCAATGCAACTATGGTGTGATAACCAAGCAGCAATACACATTGCTTCCAACCCAGTGTTCCATGAAAGAACCAAACATATTGAGGTAGATTGTCACTTTGTTCGAGAAAAACTTCAGCCAGGAGTAATCTCGACGAAACATATCAAGACAGGAGAGCAACTTGCAGATCTTTTTACTAAGTCTTTAGGAAGTGGGAGGGTTGATTATATATGTAACAAGCTGGGCATGATTGATATATATGCTCCAGCTTGAGGGGGAGTGTTAAGAGAGAGGAATATCCCTCTCGGGATTAGCGTCAGCATTCTGGCGCTAATACCAAGAGATATTCTCTCTCCTATTTACTTTATGCTTTTTGCTTTATGGTTTTTGTTTTCCCCTTTTTACCATTGTAAATCTCTAACCCTATTAGTAAAGATATTGCAGCCCTCTCTCATTTATTGAGTGAGCTGCTCTTGGCTCTCAAACTCTCATCTCTTCTCCTCCTTTTCTACTCTTCTTCCTTCTCTATTTTCTGCTACTTGATCTACAACAATAATAATAAAGGAGTTAGATGATAACTGAGTATTAATATTAAGTGAAATCTGTGATACAATGTATAGTTCTCAAAAGGCACTACAACTCTACAAGTACAAAAGTAGAACAGTAACTACATATTATATTTAACAAAAAGTTTATAAACACAAAAGATTAGCCTGCTCCATCAGGCCAGATCAAGTGAACGCGCATGCATCGCATCCACAGAAGGCTTCATGAACTTCAAATACACTAATAAGTACGAAATTCTAATTGAAATTAGTTTTAGGAATTAGTTTTAGAAAACAGATATTATAAACAGTTAAGGCAAACAGCCCCTTAACTTAACCACTAATAAACTTCAAATACACTAATAAACAGTGGTCCACTATAGATATAAGTCCTATTTACTATCATGGTCCGAAAACTGGGGTCTCGGAGCCAACTCGGCCCACGAAAAAACCGAGTTGGGCCGAGATCTTGGCGAGTTTTTGCATTTTTTTTTTTTTTTTTTGACTTGGAGGCCCATCTCGGTGGGTTTTAGGGCTCTGTTGGATCTGAAAATTGGTACACAGCCTATTTTAGGCCATTTAAACACAATGACATTATTAGATTTTGCAAAAACAAAGTCCAAATATGACTTTTACATCGGACCCTTAGTTGTTAGGTGGCGACATATTAAAATAGCATAATAGATACATTAATGACATAATTTATGTACATAGAACTAAAAAAAAACATTCAATTAATAGGAAACAAGTTAATAAGCATTGCAAATGTTTAAGTTACAAGTTACAACTTCATCACATAAAATGAGATTGAATGGCATATTCATTCCCTATTGGTACCACATAGTCTTCCCATGACATATTGTTGCTAAACTGTTGTGTATAGTCCTCCACAACATTCATATAAGAGTTCTCATCCACATATGCCGACATCCCTAACCTAGGGTATAACTGTTCCATAGTGGAGTTAGACCGTTGCCATGAAGGATGAGATGCACCGCTTATGCTACTGTCATATTGAGGAATGCCTGGGACTTGGAATGTGGACGGATCAATGGACCCAATGGCAGACTCACTACTTTGATAGTCATACGCATGTGTTGGCTGCCCAAACTGATCATAAGAACTATATTCAGAACCGGTGCTCTGCTGGCCATAATCATACTCATAATGAGGTTAATATGATTACCATGGCTGATGCTGACTACCAGTATCCATACTCATGCTTCCAAAACTTGCTACCATGGTGTTCATGCTCGTGTCATCATACTGAGGTTGGTTCTGTTTGCGACCCGTCCTTCTCTTGTAAGTTTTGCTGTGGCCACCATGGTCTTGATCTTGTGTGCCATGTGTAAACTGAGACTCACCTGTGAAACGCACAGGGTCCTGTTGTGTTCCCACTTCTTGCTGGTATTGGTCGCGCATCCCCTCATGACGATCATCATAATAACCACCAGCAGGCATGCCACCACCAGTACCACCACCGCATCTACCACCACCACTACTACCAGCAGGGTCATCACCATCCCCATCACCATCACCATCACCATCACCATCACCATCATCATCATCATCAGGAGGAGTTCCTGTTGCAGCCTTAAATGGTCTCGGTGACTGAGAATGTGCACGCCCCTCTTGCGACATATAGTCCTCAATATCTGTGCCGGTTACGGACGCAATAGTGGAATAAGGCCTACCTCCAGGCTCATCCATCTCTGGTGCACCACGATCCCTCACCCACTGGAATAGGGGATCCTCATCCTCATCAGAGTCCTCCTGGAATATGTTGGCTAGCTCGATGGGCTCTGTCATTCTTCTCAAATTCTTCATGTATGTGCCTCATCCTTAGTCTCATATTATAATGCACATACACCAGTTGCTCTAGTCGTTGACTACCCAATTTGTTCCGCCTCTTTGAGTGTATCAAGGCGAATGTACTCCACTTGCGCTCGCAGCCAGAGGATGAACAGGTTTGTGACAGCACTTTGATTGCTACCTTCCTCAGGTTGGATGAACTTGTACCATACAGCACCCACCAGTCAGCTGCATTATAAACAAAGAATATTAAGAATATGTAAATTATAAAGGGATAAAATTATAAGTCATATATGTAAAATCATGCCACATTGCCACCTACCAGGGTTTGACTTTTGTCTACCCTCTACTGCAGATTTTCAAACGAAACTTGCTGAGGCCTCTCTGAAGGCCTTGATCTATTTACATTTGAAATTTGAAACAGTGTTAGAGGCATCGGTGTATGCTATTTAGTAATTATATTCCTTTACTGACTAGCAAAATACCAAAGTCCCATAGTCTCACTTCATCATTGCAGTCAGATTGTGTCTTGGGATTGACCTCCAACTTCTCAATAATGGCTTCAACTGCCAGTAACAAATCTGTGTCCAGCCCAAGATCATGCGAATACTGGTACTTTGGATTCAAATAGTATGCTAGTAAAGGGGAAACCACAAATATAAGTTGTTAGTGACTTAATACTTTAGAGGTTTGAATATGTAAATGTAAAAACTCACATAAAGTATATAGATGTTGAAGTGTTGAACTCACTAGCTTTATGCAAGGGATGACTTAAGTGCTTCTCCCATCGCTCATCAATGATGTTAATGTATGAGTGAGCACTTCGGGGTATTGCAGCTCGGGCCATTTCCTTCAGCTTTTGCAGGGTAGCATATATGTGGCGCAAGGTAGGCTTCTTCTCAGTGTCGACCATCCTTAGTATTGCCACCACTGGTTCTAATATGGCAACAACTTTATATAAGTCATTCCAAAATCCGTTATTTGCAATGGTCTCTTGTGCTGCCTTCCCTTCTTGTGTCCTAGAGCCTGGCCAAGTAAACCATTGGTCACTTGCAAACATTGACCTCAAACCTACCACCTTTGACTGGATGCTCTTCAATGCAATGTAATTGGTGGAAAATCCAGTGACACCTGGCCTCAATAAATCCCCTTTGCATTTCTCCCTCATCAAGGCTAAAGCATAACCATGGTTATACACAAAGGTGGTCACTTGCCTTGCCCTATTGACCACACCAGCCATCAAATCTTTTTTCCCCATGTCCTTCAGCATTAGATCAATAGAATGGGCTGCACATAGAGTCTAAAAGAGGCGGATCCTCTTACTCTTCTTGTTCATCAGTGTCTCTCCAGCCTTCTTAAAATTAGAACCGTTATCCGTCACAATTTGGATAACGTTCTTTGCTCCTATATCTTCCTTTACCACTTGCTTCAGTAGCTTGTACAAGTATGATGCATCCTTGACATGCTTTGATGCATCAACAGACTTCAAGAAGACAGTTTTCCCATTACAACTCACCATGAAATTTATAATGGACTGTCTAGTAGGTCCAGTCCAACCATTAGCCATAAGAGTAACCCCATATGTGTCCCACAATGGCTTCAGACCCTCTATGTACTCTTTCAGCTCCTCTACCTCTTTAGGCAAATATACATTATACAACTCATATGGTGTAGGCCCCTTCCATCCTTGGCCAGTCCTCCCTGTAGCATCAAGGAATGCATTATAATAGGTTCCTTGAGCTACATTAGCTGGAATGCCATTGTATAGCATGAACTTGCTGAAGGCTTTCCGTGCATCCTCTTGTTTACCACCAAACACTTGTGGGATGGTTGGCTGGAAGGCATCTTGTTGCCTAAAGGTAGATGGATCCTGCTAAAAAATGGTATCTGGGGAACGTGCTCGTGGTCGGGCTTGGGGTTGTGGGATATCTCTTGTGCTAGTGCTTCTCCTCCTCTCATCTTCTTGCACTGGTGCAGCTGAGTCAGATCCACCAGCTCCTCTTGCTTGCTCATATGATCTGATATTGTCAAAATGAAAACTTTGCCTACTCGCTGCCAAAGTCTGCTGGTAAATCCTCCATTCAGCCTCTGATTGGAACTCACCAGGTGTAGGCCTATATTCTGTATCATCTCCTACTCCCCCAAGGATGTCTACACCAGGCCTCTCTAGCACTGCCTCATTGAAAGCTATTTGTTGTCTCTCCCTCTCAGCTTTCTTTGTCGGTACTCCTCTTAAATTTTGTGCCATTGCCAATTTCACTTGGCTCGGAACATTTTGTCATTTGGCAACATTCTTGCCCAGACTAGACAAATGTTCCTTTAACCTAGTTGCTCCTCCAGAATTTAGAATCTTCCCACAGTAGTTACACTTTGACTTCTTTTTGTCCTCAGACATTGGAACTCCATGTAACCATGCTATATCACCCATTGTGTAACCCTTATCTGATTTTTTACACTATTACATAAAAAAACATGTATTAGTAACTATTATAGACTTAAAGTAAGGTAATAAACACTTAAAGTATTGTATTTATAACTATTACACATAATATGAAGCTACTAGAACAATCAAATACCTATCTCTTATTTATTCCCTAACCCTAGTATTTATTTATTAATTAAAAATAATATTTATAATTTTTATTAAAAATAATTATACCTTCAAATATAAAATATTATAACATAATGATGTATTTGACATCATTTGAAGTTGGACATTATGTACAACTGTTGTGCATAATTTTCCAACAAAAACAAGTATTTTTCCTTAATTTTATATATTTTTTAACTATTTAAATAATATAATTATTAAATCTGAAAAATAAAATATGTTTTTTAATGGGTGAAAAAAAAAATGACTCCATGAGGCTGTAGAGCATGCAAACTAGTCTAACATACATCAAGATCACATCCAAACAATAAGTATTTATCCTATTTTTTTTAATTTCTTTCTTGAAAAAAATCATTTTTTTTTCCAGAAATTATAATAATAATTTAATAACCCAAAAAAAATTCGGCCTCCATCAAGTGATAGATCGGCCTAACTTGTATAACATAACTCAAAATCACACCCATGTACCAAGATTTCATCAATTTTTTTTCAAAAAAATAGGTTTAGGGAAAATGGGTTAACCTTTCAAAAAACCTTTACAAACTTGAGCAATCCTCCAAAATTGAGCTGAAATCTTCACTTTGCCCCCAAATTCAGCTTCTAAATGTTTCAATCCAACCAAAAAATGAACATGGGAAGAGAAGATTGAGAGAAGAAGAGAGAAGAAGAGAGTTGGAGAGAAGAAGAGTGTTGGAGAGCTCTCTGTCGACAGAATAGGCAAAATCAGACTTGTTTTAAGACTTGAAACAAGTCATTTGGGTCAAATCATGGTGCCCATACCCGAGATCTCGCATTATTCCTCTTGTTTTTTCACTGATTTTTGAAGCTTTTTTGAGACGAGATCTTGCGCGAGATCTCGCTGAGATATTGCGCGAGATCTCGCCGAGATATCGCCGAGATATTGCACTTTTATGTTTCCCCTTCCATCTCGACTCGGATTTCTAAAAAACCGAGAATCTCGGTGAGATCTCGATTTCGGACTATGTTTACTATTCCCATATCCTAAAGACTTAGAACCAGAAACGATTCAGACTTGGGAGCCTTAGAGAAGAGACATAAGAAAAGGAGAAAAGAAAGGAAGAAGAAGGGAGAGTAAGGTCTACACTTGGGGCTTTGGATTGGAACTTGAAATTGGAGCTTGGAAGTACAATTTGAGACTGCCTTCACTTCTGTCTACTGCTGAATTAAGGTAAGTCATCAAGAACTTGTTGTACCCATCTTCTTCTCTTGTTTTCTCCATCTCTAATTAACCCTATAGTAAAATTCTGCCATTAAAGCTTAAACCTATTGGTTTAATAGGCTAAGACCCGTCCCTAACCTTTTAATTAGACCCAATTGAGGTTCAGATCTTGAATTAAGTTATATAATTCTTACTGTACTTCAAATTACAGCTGAAACATGAAACCCATTGAACCCTGGCATAGTGAATTAGGTTAATTTGATCAATTTCTCAAATTGGTTAATGGTTTTGAATTAAATCACCAAATTCTGTTGACCCATCTTAAATATAGCCTAGAACATAAAATTAAACCTATGCATTGCAAGGATCCATGCACCAGGACCAAAACCCCCAAATTGATATTAAATTTTAAAATTAAACTATTAATTAGGCATGACCCACTTTAGAATAGGTGGGAATCATGAAATTGGACCCCTAAATTGACCAATGACCCATCTCTGATCTCTTTAATTGAACCTATTTATGGTTCAGAGCTGAAATTGGCTGCTAATTTCTTGCTGTCCATCAAATTGCAGTTGAACCCAACTAAATTAAGGAACCCTAAGTTAGAAATTTGGGGTTAATCTCTTTAAACCTTCAAATTAATTGCAATTTTTATAATTAAATCACAATCCCAGGTTGTCCCACCTTAGAACAGTGTGAAAATTGAAATTGGGTCCTGACATGTGAAGATCCAAACAATTGGAACAAAACCCCAATTCTGCCCTCTGAATCCGGTCCAATATTTTTGGACAGAAATGCCCCTGGATCTTGGTTAGACCTTAGACTGCCTTCTGACCATAACACTTGATCTTTTCTAATGTTTTAGGACTATGTTTGGGCTGTATACTCTATTCTTGTCTGTATTGCTGGGATCTTTGGAGGGTAACTGACTTAGTCTAGTCTACAACTTCAGGTAAGGGGATTTTGACTTAATTTCATTGTGTTTGTTGCATTAATTTCTATTTGTTAATATTGCCGTGTCATGCATCATAATAATACTTTGATCATATAGTTTTATAGCTTTTTCCTTCTTTGCATTAGATGATGCATGTTATTAGGACGCATTACATGATGCATATGCATGAAATTACCTATGTTCTTGAATTGATGTTGTTATTACTATTGCTAAACAGAATTACCTTATTGTCTTATATTGATTCATATGCCATCATGTTAGTATGCATATGGTTAGGATTATCATGAACCCAAATGCTACGAACCTTGGCAACAAGGGTAAAGGTGTTGGATAACCCGTGGCAGGTCTGAAGGGTTAATAACGGAATGTCATTCACTGTCCCAGGTCTGATGAATACATACCGGAATGGGAACAACAGTAGGGTTATCACTGCAGGTTCGTCGGGGTCTGATGTGTATATCTCGGAACTGGCGGGTCCCCACCGTAGTAGAGTGGTATTCTTGGGAAGACCGATGAGTTCATTTCGTGACTAGGAATATCATACCTACTACAGTAGCATTTATACCTCATGAGACCTAGACATTGATATTAGTAGCATTCTTAGATGTAAGTCATGCATCATGGACTATGTGCTTGTGTTTGCATGTTTCCCTTGCTGGGCTCGGTGGAGCTCACCCCTGTGATACCTCTTCTTTTTCAGATAGTGTTGCTGGTTTTGAGAAACCAGATGATGTTAATATTACTACTTCTGACTTCCACACCGAGGGAGATCGTGCGGTGCAGAAGTTTGAAGTTCATGAAGCCTTCTACGGATGCGATGCATGCGCGTTCACTTGATCTAGCCTGATGGAGCAGGCTAATCTTTTGTGTTTATAAACTTTTTGTTAAATATAATATGTAGTTACTGTTCTACTTTTGTACTTGTGGTGCCTTTTGAGAACTATACATTGTATCACAGGTTTCACTTAATATTAATACTCAGTTATCATCTGACTCCTTTATTATTATTGTTATTATTACTGTTTACTCTCTTCGGCTGCAATGATTTACTATGTTTATAAACTGTGATATGGAGTACTGCACTAATTGATCCTGGGGGATTGATCGAATGCCAGTTGGCATTCGGTCACACCTTGCCCTTACTAACCGGGCCGGGGTGTAACATTTTAGTGGTATCAGAGCAAACGGTGCTCTACTCCTGTTTACAGCCTAAATCATAACATAGCAGCATCTTAGACTCATTAACTCAAAGGTGAGTCTACCTAATGTTGAATTAAAAGCTTAAATTAAAAGCTTTAAACTAAAAGAAACTTAATATGTTAAGATACATAAATATTATGTTATGTAATTATATTTCCAATTATAAATGCATATTATAATGATAAATTGTTATAACATTATGCCTTACATAAGGCACTGTAAATGTATGTCTTTGTTTAACCTTAGTAGTTACATTGTTGTTAATGCATATCAAATTATTGTTGTAAATGCTAATAGTTTGATTCTTTCCTCAGCTGAACAACTATGGTTGGACAACATCCAAACACTTATCAGCGTGTGAATGCTCGAGGACATACTAATACGGCCTCCACTTCTAATCCCCCTAATGTTGACCAGTCCCAAAGGGAGGATGTTCATGAAAATCCTCCAAATCTCATGGTTTGAGATGTTACTGCTATAGTAGATCATATGATGAATCGGCAACAAGAACAAATGCAACAGTTTATGACTACTATGGCTACACAGATGCAAGATACTGTGAGGTCCGTGCAGACCCCTCCTACTGCTCCTACTACCCCTGCTACTCATGCTGTTCCAGCTGCACAAAATGCTCCTGCAAATGATGCTACTGGCCTCTTAATGGAGAGATTCTTATAGATCCAGCCCCTTACTTTTGCTGGGATCTCTAAGGATTCCCTTCTACTAGTTAAGTGGATTAAAGAAATGGAGAAAGCCTTTGAGTTCTGAGGCTGCAATGAAGAACAGGAAATTACCTGTGCAAGATATAAGCTACAGCAAGAAGCAGACGCTTGGTGGCAGATCACTAAGCCTATTTTGGCTGCTGCCCACCCTGTTCTAACCTGGGAAATCTTCAAGGAAGCTTTTTTTGACGACTTTCCCTACTAGCGTGAGAAAGAAGGAAGTGGAACTCATGGCGTTAGTTCAAGGCCCCAGATCAGTGTTAGAATATCAACAGAAGTTCGAAGAACTCTTTTTCTTCGCTCCTCCGCACTTGAACACTGATGAGGCTAAAGCACAAAAGTTTGAAGATGGATTGAGGCCATCCCTTGCCACAGATGATTACATATAAGGCTCAAGGTTACTCAGAAGTTGTACAAATAGCTAATAGGATTGAAGACAAACAGAGAGACACCTATCTAATTAATATGGGGTCTGGCAAGAGATCAGTACCTTTTGCAGACAGGGAATACAGTAAATTTCCTAAGCCAGTTTACTACAGCTTAGCCTTTTCTCAACTACAAAGGGGGGGTATAGAATCATCAGCTCCTAAGCCAGTGTATGCAAATCCCAACATCAAGGCTATAGAAGTTCCGACAAGTGTAGCCAGCCAGGAAGCCAAGTGCTACAATTGTGGTCAAACATGCCACTATTCAAGGACCTATACCAATCGGAGGCCTCCACTACCGCATCGACAACAAGGCAACCAGCCTCATGGTCGAGTTTATTCTGTCTCCGCTGGAGAAGCTGAGGCAAGTCAGACTGTAGTTACAGGTATAAATCCTGTCTATGCTTTTCCTTATGCTCATTGTTTGGTGACATACACATGCATTCATCAAATTTTGTCGAATAGGTACCATTCTTGTCTGCGTATTGCCAACATATACATTGTTTGATACCGGAGCCACACATTCCTTTGTGTCTCTATCTTTTGCAAAGAGACTGGGGATTACACCCAAGAGTCTAACAAGTGGTTTGGCGGTTAGCACACCCACAGGATTGACAATAGAGTTAGACACAGTGTATGAACCATGTCCTGTAAGGATTGCTGCCCAGGAAATGATAGCACATCTAATCCAACTTGATATGACTGACTTTGATGTCATATTGGGCATGGATTGGTTGGCAGCATATAAAGCAAATGTGCTTTGTGCGGATAAGAAGATTGTTTTCCAGCCCAAGGGGGAACAAGGGTTTATATTTGTGGGAGACAAGAAGAAAAAGTCAGTGAAGACAGTTATTTCAGCACTTCAGATGAAGAAATTGCTTAGCAAAGGTTGCCAGGGATACCTTGTCTCAGTGATAGATACAGAGACTAAGGTTAGGCCTATGTCGGAAATTCCTATTGTGAGGGAGTTTCCTGATGTATTCCCTGATGATTTGATAAGTCCACCTCCACCAAGGGAGACTGAGTTTATAGTTGATTTGCTTCCTGGAGCAGCACCAGTGTCCAAGGCATCGTATAGAATGGCGCCAAGTGAGTGGAAAGAATTGCAAGCTCAGCTGCAAGACTTACTAAGAAAGGGGTTTATCAGGCCAAGTGTCTCACCTTGAGGTGCGCCGGTATTATTTGTGAAGAAGAAAGATGGGAGTATGCGCATGTGCATAGATTACCGGGAACTTAACAAGTTGACAATAAAGAATAGATATCCTTTGCCAAGGATTGATGACCTCTTCGATCAGCTACAAGGTGCAAGGGTGTTTTCGAAGATTGATCTCAGATCTGGATACCATCAACTTCGAGTCAGGGAGGGCGACATCAATAAAACAGCCTTTTGAACTCGATATGGGCATTATGAGTTCTTAGTGATGCCCTTTGGCCTTACCAATGCACCGGCAGCTTTTATGGAGCTAATGAATCGGGTTTTCCATGATGTCTTGGATATATTTGTAATTGTATTCATAGATGACATCTTGGTTTACTCCAAGAATGAAGAAGAACATACAGAATACTTGAGATTTGTAATGCAAAGGCTAAGGGAGAAACAATTGTATGCCAAATTCAGCAAATGTGAATTTTGGCTATCACAATTTGGGTTTCTGGGCCATATTGTTTCAGCAAAGGGAATTGAAGTAGATCCTGCTAAGATTGAAGCAATTGTGAAATGGGAGACTCCCAAGTCCGTGGCAGAAATAAGGAGTTTCTTGGGATTAGCTGGCTATTACAGAAAGTTCAAAGAAAGTTTTTCTAAGATAGCAGTGCCTATGACACAGTTGACCAAGAAAGGTACCAAGTATGAGTGGTCTGAGGCTTATGAGAAAAGCTCTCAAGAGCTAAAACAGAAGCTAATAACAGCCCCTGTTCTGATTGTTCCAGATGGCACTGAAGGAATGGTTGTGTACACTGATGCTTCCAAAGTAGGACTTGGATGTGTATTGATGCAACATAGGAAAGTTGTTGCATATGTTTCTCGACAACTGAAGGAGTACGAGAAGAATTATCCTACACATGATCTAGAATTGGCCGCGGTGGTCTTTGCTTTGAAGATATGGAGGCATTATCTCTATGGAGAAAAGATAGAGATTTACACAGATCATAAGAGTCTTAAATATTTCTTCACTCAGAAGGAATTGAACATGAGACAGAGAAGATGGCTAGAACTTGTAAAGGACTATGAATGTGAAATCCTCTACCATCGAGGCAAAGCCAATGTAGTGGCTGATGCTCTGAACAGAAAGTTACCAGACTGGTCAACACAAATGATACATTTGAACAAGCATCTAGTGAAAGAGTTCAAGGATCTGGACATGACCATTGTGAGGGGAAATACCCCTGAGGGTCTAGCTGCATTAACTGTGGAGCCTTCACGTAAAGCACGGATCATTTCAACTCAATCTTCTGATGAAGAATTTCAAAGAATAATGGAAGAGATCAAGGAAGGTAGACAGAGAGACTTGGACTTTACCTTAACTCCAAGTGGTGTCCTCATGTTCAGAGGCAGATTGTGTGTGCCTGCAGTTGATGACTTGAAAGATTTGGTGTTGAAAGAAGCACACCAGTCTTTGGTGTCTATACATCCAGGGAGTACTAAAATGTACAAGGACTTGAAGCAATACTTGTGGTGGTATGGAATGAAGAATGATGTAGCAACTTTTGTGTCCAAGTGTTTGACCTGCCAACAAGTAAAGGCTATTAGACATCGACTTGGTGGATTGCTACAGCCATTGTTTATACCAGAATGGAAATGGGAACAGATTACAATGGACTTTGTCATAGGCCTCCCTCGCACTAGAAAGGGTATGGATACCATTTGGGTGGTTGTGGACAGGCTAACAAAAACAGCCCATTTCATTCCTATGAAGATCACTTATTCCATGGATAAGTTGGCGAAGTTGTATGTTGATAACATTGTGCCAGTAGATATTGTGTCAGACAGGGATTCTAGATTTACATCAAGATTTTGGAAGAGTCTGCAGAGTGCAATGGGTACCAAGTTGAACCATAGCTCAGCACATCACCCACAAACAGATGGCCAATCAGAAAGAACAATTCAGACCTTGGAAGACATGCTTAGGGCATGTGCACTTGAGATGAGTGGCAGCTGGGATGAGCATCTATCCCTAGTTAAGTTTGCCTATAATAATAGCTACCAAACATCTATTGAAATGACTCCTTTGAAGGCATTGTATGGAAGAACGTGTCGCACCCTATTGTATTGGGATGAAGTTGGTGAGCGACGCATTCTGGGTCTAGAACTGGTTCAATCTACTTGTGAAAAAGTTGATCTTATAAAAGAAAAGATCAGGGCTGCCCAGTCTCGACAGAAAAGCTATGCTGATAAGAGAAGACATCACATACAGTTTAATGTTGGAGAGAAGGCTTTCCTGAAAGTATCTCCAACTAAAGGAGTTGTACGCTTTGGTAAAAGAGGGAAACTCAATCTAAGGTACATTGGTCCTTTTGAGATTCTAGCCAAAGTTAGAGCAGTGGCCTACAAGCTAGCACTACCTCCATCCCTTGCAGGTGTGCATGATGTTTTCCATGTCTCTATGTTGAGGTAATATATACCGGATTCTACGCATCTCTTACCGTAGCAACCTGCTGAGCTAGTTGCTGATTTGACATATGAGGAGGTACCAGAAGAAATCCTTGATAGGAAAGAACATAATCTAGGGAACCGTACCATCTCTTTCGTTAAAGTCAAATGGAGTAATCACTCTCCTGGTGAGGCATCTTGGGAGCGGGAAGACGTGATGCGACAAAGATATCCCTATCTTTTTGACTTACCAGGTACACCAAATTTCGAAGACGAAATTTATTATAAGGTTGGGGGAGTGTGAAACCCGCCTCTAATTTGAACTTTTTCGAACTTGTGTAATGCCAGGTTCTGGGTCTGTGTCTATGCTAGCCTCTACGTTATAGGCTGCATCAGTGGTGGATTCAGAGCAATCCTTTGACACAACTATGGAGGATTCCGAGGAGCCATGGTTTAAAGTAGTGGGGTTCAGCTGCAATTTGATGGACAGCAAGAAATTAGCAGCCAATTTCAGGTCTGAACCATAAATAGGTTCAATTAAAGATATCAGAGATGGGTCATTGGTCAATTTAGGGGTCCAATTTCATGATTCCCACCTATTCTAAGGTGGGTCATGCCTAATTAATAGTTTAATTTTAAAATTTAATATCAATTTGAGGGTTTTGGTCCTGGTGCATGGATCCTTGCAATGCATAGGTTTAATTTTATGTTCTAGGCTATATTTAAGACGGGTCAACAGAATTTGGTTGATTTAATTCAAAACCATTAACCAATTTGAAAAATTGATCAAATTAACCTAATTCACTATGCCAGGGTTCAATAGGTTTCATGTTTCAGCTGTAATTTGAAGTACAACAGGAATTATATAACTTAATTCAAGATCTGAACCTCAATTGGATCTAATTAAAAGGTTAGGGATAGGTCTTAGCCTATTAAACCAATAGGTTTAAGCTTTAATGGCAGAATTTTACTATAGGGTTAATTAGAGATGGAGAAAACAAGAGAAGAAGATGGGTACAACAGGTTCTTGATGACTTACCTTAATTCAGTAGTAGACAGAGGTGAAGGCAGTCTCAAACTGTACTTCCAAGCTCCAATTTCAAGTTCCAATCCAAAGCCCCAAGTGTAGACCTTACTCTCCCTTCTTCTTCCTTTCTTTTGTCCTTCTCTTATGTCTCTTCTCTAAGGCTCCCAAGTCTGAATCGTTTCTGGTTCTAAGTCTTTAGGATATGGGAATAGTAAATAGGACTTATATCTATAGTGGTTAAGTTAAGGGGTTGTTTGCCTTAACTGTTTATAAAATCTGTTTTCTAAAACTAATTCCTGAAACTAATTTCAATTAGAATTTCGTACTTATTAGTGTATTTGAAGTTCATGGCCATGGTTTAAAGTATCGACCGATACGATACGATACGGACCGATATGTATCGGTATCGGTCGATACCGATACGTCTCCCTTTTTAAAAAAAATGAATTGTCTTGAATTGTATTGAAATGTATCAACCGATACGGGCCGATACGATATGATACGACCGATACGTATCGATACCATCGATATGTCCAGTAAAGGGTTCTGTGGGTGGTTTAATACGTATCAATATGTATCGATACGTATATATCAATATGGCTCAATACATACCGATACATTACCGATACATACCGATACTTACTGATACCATTGATACATTCCATAAAAAAGCCATTTTCACTCACAGACTCGATACAACTCCTAATCTAACATAAAAATGAAGGAAAACTCTCAGCCAAGAGTCTAAAATCTTGCATTTAATCTTGGTTTTTCACACTTTTAAACTAAAAAAATGAATCAAAGAGTGCTATAACATCATCCTTTGCATCATCCAATACTCTTCATGGCTATAGACGATTACAACATATAAGAAACCTCATCTCTTATAACAATTTCAATTTAATGCACTTGTTTGGTTATACATTATTCACCATTTTAGGTTTCATGCATGACACTTATTATATATTGCTTATTTATATTGTTTTTTGTTCCAAAAGTGTATTTCCATGTGTATTTTGATCATTTTTATGTGTAACTGTATTGTTCGATACGTATCTCCTAAACGATACGATACGTCTCTTAAAATCACCCAACCAATATGATACCCGATACCGATACTTTAAACCTTGATTCTAACTGTATAATGATGTCATATGACATCAGGGGTAATCCGGGTACGGGTAACTGTTGGAAATAGGATTCCCCGCTAGGGATGTGGGTCTCACTAGGTAAAAATTACTATTCTGCCCCTAGTACAGTAATTAAACAAGAATAGTGTATATATATATATATATATATATATATATATATATATATATATATATATATATATATATATATATATATATATATATATATGTATATATATATATATATATATTGGGATTCTTACCTATATACCAGCCTAGGATATGGTGAGGTTCCGCATATGCTCGACCCAACAAGTCTGGCATAAGAAACTGATATGCTGGAACCTGGCAGGATTTTCGGACTCAAGGATAGCTAGCTGTCCTGGCTCCTCGGAATCCTCCATAGCTGTGTCAAAGGATTGCTCTGAATCCACCACTGATGCAGCCCATAACGTAGAGGCTAGCATAGACACAGACCCAGAACTTGGCATTACACAAGTTCGAAAAAGTTCAAATTAGAGGCGGGTTTCACAAAGAGTGAGAGAGGAGGAGCACTGAACGGATCCCTTCCCAGAAGTAGATGAAAGAGACCGATCAGCAACCCGAACCTTTGACTGGCCTGAAAGAGGAGTATATGTGGTAAAAACAGACGAAGAACTTGTCATATTGTCGGTTGCGCCTGAGTCAATAACCCAAGAGTCAGGCATGTCTGAGGTGCAATTCCCACCAAAAGAAATACCTGTGGAAGAAGGTGCATTGGAAGGAGCAGGTAGAGACAAAGCCGAAGCCGCCATTGGAAGGAGATACAGATGCCGAAGATGTGTCCAAGCGATTCATCATATCCCGCAGATTGTGCAACTCAGCCATCATAGAAGAAAGAGACTGGTCAGATGGATCTTCAGTGGCAACCTGATTAGCCTGAGAGGAACTAGGCCGATTGGAACCCCCCCTTCCACGCCCACGAGTATCCGCAGGACGACCATGAAGCTTCCAACATCGGTCCTTCGTGTGCCAGTCCTTCCCACAATGATCGCATTTAATAGGCGGGCGATCATTAGATGGCCGATTAGTAGGAGGACGACGAGAGGAATTTCCACGGGAAGATTGAGAACCAGAAACAAGGGCTGACCGTTCCTGAGTGACAGGATGAACCATGGTAGTGCACCTCGTCTGCTCAGCCGAAAGTATGGCATAGGCATGCTCTAAAGAGGGAAGAGGATCCCGATTTAAAATATTGAACCTGATATTATCAAATTCAATGTTGAGGCCGGCCTAAAAGTCAAACAGCCGTAGACCATCCTCCCACTTCCTGAAGGCTGTCGCGTCAACATCTGTGGTAGCCTTAAATGTGCCCAAAAAATCCAATTCCTGCCATAGTGTGCACATGGTATTGTAATATTGTGACAGAGACAACTCCAGCTGCTTGGTAGTATGGAGCTTCTGACGGAGTTCATAGCATTGGGCTGCATTCCCAACTTGAGAGTATGTGTCATTAGCCGTTTTCCAAATTTTCGCAACGGTGTCAAGGAGCAGATAAAGACCAGCAATGGTCTGGTCCATGGAATTAACCAAATAGGACATCACCAAAAAATTGAAATTCATCCATCGATCCTAAGCCGATCCAGCCTCTGTAGGCCTGACCTTAGTGCTCGTGATATAACCAGAGAGCCCACGGGAGCCAATAGCAAATAAACAGGAACGAGACCACAAAAGATAATTGCTGCCATTCAACTTTATGGGATTCACCGGAAAGGGAACAAAGTCCCGCTGGTTGGAATCGTCAGAACCAGTTGAAGCAGTCGTGATCTTAGACTCGTCAGGCATGGTGGTTGGAGAAAAATAGGCAGAGACAAATCCCCCCCAAAAAAAATTAGAACATGTATAGGGGGAAAAACAAACCCCTGGTGGGAATCAACTCACCACCAAGGGATGGAAAAAAAATTGAACAAGGTGGAGGCCCTCCCGAGGTGTGTAGAGGTGGCGGAAAAGGAGGGAGGGACCTGCAGAGGTGGCGGGAGAAAGGAAGAGGGCCAGCGGTGGTTGCTGGCGGAGGCGGTGGAGGGTTGGCGGTGGGTGCTGGTGGCTGGCGGAAGTGTGGAGGGGCTGGTGGTGGGTGGTATTAGGGCAGAATGGCGGAAAAGAAAGATAAGAAGAGAGAAAAAAACGAAAAAATTTTACTTCCCATATCCCCGGAATATTTTTGGCTCTGATGCCATGTAGAATTCCGTGAATACTGGCTTGATCAGTGTGATCACAGCCCAGCCTTTATTTATAATATTGAAATCATATGACAAAAATATAACTAAGCAATGTGGGACTAAAACCCACATACAAGAATACCCCCATGGACAAATTTACCCTTGGACCCATATTACAACAGTGACACTATTGGGAAGCTTGTTTTTGGCACTGCTATTTACCATATTTGGATAGAAAGGAACCTCAGGAGATGGACTTCCAACTCTCGATCTTATGACTTGATTTGGAAAGCCATCTCCTTTGATGTGTCCTCCAAGCTCAACTGCATTCGTCATAGGCACTTTTTGGATACCCCTAGGAATAGGCATATTGTTGTTTCCTGGGGTCTTGATTTGCATCTTTTGCAGTCTACCACCTCTACGTAGGTCCGGGTAATTGCCCCCTCCTCCCTTTTCCCTTCCTCTTCTTGTATATATTCCCGCTCTTTTTCCCCTGCCCCCTCTTGGGGTTCGGTAATATATTTATTTACCAAAAAAGAGAAAGAGCCGAAAACAATGAAAAACCTCACTCTTGTGCTGCATCATGTACACCCAAGTAGTATAAGTATAACAATCGATAAAGGAGACAAACCATCTATGACAAAAAATAGAAGGACGGCGGGCAGGGACCCATACATTAGAATGAACTAAAGCAAAGGGAGAAGCACTTTGTTTATTTAACGGAAAATAACTGGAACGAGTCTGTTTGGCCAAAACATAGGCCTCACAAAAAGGCTAATGTTCTAAGAGGGTGACCAAGCCGACAATGCCAGAGATGGAGATCAGGTGAAGTGGCTGAATGTAACTAATGAGTCGAAGATGAAGCTGAATGGAACTGAGAAGGCTAACCCGTGTCGAGTAAGTAGAGATCACCATGTACTTTACGACCCCTAATCGTGTGCCCTTTCTCCACATCCTGTATGACACAATGAGAAGGGAAAAAGGTTATTTTGCAATTCAAATATTTGGTGAGACTACTAATAGAAAGAAGGTTAGTAGAAAAGAAGATAACATGCAAAACGGAATTTAATGTAAGGGTAGGAGAGTAGCGAATGGAACCCTTTCCATTAATAGGAGAAAGGGAACCATTAGCCAGTAGCCACTCGAACACTATCTTTTTCAGGAGAAGGGGAATAGTGGTGAAACACATGGGGGGAATCAGTCATGTGGTCAGTAGCACCGGAGTCTATAATCCAAGGACTAAAGACAGCTAATGCACAATGACTACCGACTGGAATACCTGAGTCAAAGTGAGAACCAGGAGGGGTAGTAGGTGTAGATGCCATAGTAGGTGCAGTGGAAGAGGCCTTAGCATGCGACGGAAAGCCAGTAGTTCATCTTGAGTAAGCCCAATGTCGGTAGTAGGGGGCAGCAGCAGCAGTAGCAGGAGAATTAGCAAGATAGGCCTTGGGTTTGGATTTCCCACGTCCCCGTTTCGCCTCAAAGTCAGCAAGCTTCCCATGTATCTTCCAGCATTGAGCCTTAGTGTGATAAGGTTTGTTGCAGTGTTCACACTTGACAGGCTCTCTGGAGGCAGCAGTACCACCATCAGTAGTGGTAAGAGAAGTAGGGCTAGAAGCAAGGTTTAAAATCTTGTCTCGTCTTATCATTCGGGCTGGTCGAGATTTCCGAAATATATCGAAATTTTGCCGAAATATGGTATTTTTTCCGCCATATTTCGGCACTCCATCTCGGTGGGTTTTTGGCCATATTAAGGCCTGATACTTCATGTACACCCTTAGTTAAGCTAAATAAACACATTTAAACTTTCATATTGGAAAAAAATGAACTCAAAGTGGTGTTTTGGGTTTGCACCCTTGATTGACAGTATACGGTTCGACCCTGATGTATAAATAGTTAAATACACATTGTTTAACGAAATATACCGAAATTTACCGATATATTCCGAAATTTGAACATTTTCATTTTGGAAGCCCATCTCATCTCGGTAGTGTCGAAATTACCGAAATATACCGAAATTTCGGTGATATATCGCGAAATTTTGACCAATGGCTGGAAGTAGCTTGTAAGGCGGAGCGATCAATAGTAGAGGAATGCAACATAGCAGCCCGACAAGTCTCCTTCGTATGACCAAAGCAAAGGACTGCTCTAGTGTAGGAAATGGAGACCGGCTGAGAACTTGTACTCGAATAGGGTCATACTCTACATTCAGACCTGCCAAGAAGTCATAGACACGGATTTTATTGACGTGTTTGCGATAGGCAACAATAGCAGTAGCAGTAGAGGGCTGAAAGTCGGAGTAATGATCCAATTGCTGCCACAAGCTTTTGAGGGCAGCATAGTACTTAGATATGGACAGCTCCTTCTGAGTGGTGTCATGAGCCTTCTTGCGAATCTCATACACTTGAGCATCATTCCCAACGTGCACATGAGTCTCTTTGGCAGCACTCCAGATTTGGTGGGCTGTTTGTAGAAGTAAAAAATTGTCGGAGAGGTCTGGTTGTATAGAGTGGATCAAATAGGACATCACCATAGCATCATGAGACATCCACTTGTCTTGCAGAGAACCAGGGTCAGCCAGCATGGGGTTAGTCCCAAGAATATGGCCAGTAAGCCCACCACCAGCAATGGTCAAATAGGTAGACCTAGACCACTTGAGATAATTTGTACCATCGAGTTTGATAGGAGCAGCAAGGGGAAGAAATTCTGTCCGGGGCTGTCCATCAATCCCAGAAGTTGCAGAAGAAGAATCCGAGCCTGTTATGCTGGCAGCCAAATATTGAAGGAACCCTGACGTTGGCCAAAAAACTCAGAACCAGTAGCTGAAATCAATGTCGAGTGGCCTCCTTAGATGAATAAAACCCCTCGGAAAAAAGGCAGCAGCAGAGAACAACCCTAACCAAAAAATCGATAGGTGTCAGGGTTTTATAAAACCCTAAAAGTTGAGATCGACTTTGGGTTGGGCTTCAAAAAGAGGATATGGCTGAAGATGAAGTCGAGTGGCTCCCTTGGTGGTAGAAACTCCTCCAAATAAAACAGCAGCAACAAGCAGTCCTAACCCAAAAATCGGTGGATGTCAGGGTTTTGGAAAACCCTGAAAAAGAGATCGATTGGGTTAGGGGTCTTCAAACAACTGGTAGAGTCTGGATAGATGCTGGTCAAGGTTGCAGATAAAGCCCCAACAATGGAAAATCAGCCTTCAGAAGTGATTTGGGGGCCTGATCTTCAAAAAATTCTGGGAAACTCCAATATCGCAGAGGTGGTTCCAGCAGCTATCAAGCAGAAATTAGGTCATGAAAAAGAGAAGAGGTAGGTTGGAGGGCAGCAACTAGATCATATGAATATATGATCACCTCATTAGTGCTGCCCTTGGGGAGGGATGAGAACAAAAAGAAAGGAGATAAAAAAAAATCGAGGGAAAGAGAGAGGGAAGAAAAAATCGATGGGAGGGTGGTGGGTTTTGAAAACCTAGATCAGAGAAAAGTTTGGCTCCGATGCCATGTTAACAAAACAGAATTTAGAGAATGGCTTAAGTGATTAATGTGATCACTCAGCCCCTTTATTTATTACTTTCAATAAAAGGGCAGAATTACATAAAGGTCCCTACATAGTCAACTATATAAGCTATGGGAAAAAAAACATAATCAAAAGTCCAAAATACCCTTATTGGGTTTACATAACTCAACAGAAAGTTTTCTTTTGGGCTTGTTTGGGTAGAGTGTGTACTCCCCATTTGGATTGGGTATCATCCCTATTTTTTTGTGTATTCCAACATTATGTTAGTTGTTGGAGAAAGAGGCCCAGTTCCACCCCAAGAGCATGCCAGAAAAAACAGTTGTGACTATTGTGAGAAATTTTGACACTCAAGAGAGATGTTGGATACTTTATGGCTATCCTCCTGGTATGCATGACAACAGGAGAGGGGGAGCCAGAGCACACACTATGATGTATGAGGTTGAACCTATGGGATATTCATCTGGGCCACACACAGACACTAGATCTCTCACTCAGGATGTTATTGCAGCATTTCGCAAGGTTTTGTCATATCTGGATAGCTCTACTTCTACACCTGCAGTGCCTGGTACTTCCGCTTCCACTCTACAAACATCTACATTTGCTCCTTCTATTGCTTCTACTTGGGTCATTGACTCTGGAGCCACTGACCATATGACTGGCATATCTCAGTGTTACAACTCGTACTCCATCTGTTCTAGAAAGGAAAAGGTTAGGGTCGCTAATGGTTCCCTATCCTCTATTTTTAGTAAGGGTAGTGTCTGTGCCACTTCTTCTATCTCCCTTGAATCTCTTCTTCATGTTCCTTAGTTTAACATTAATCTCTTATCTGTGAGTTATCTAACCAAATCCTTGAATTGTTTTGTCACTTTTTTTCCATCTCATTGTGTTTTTCAGGATTTGGTGACAAAGAGGATTATTGGCAGTGGACGTGAGGAAAAGGGATTCTACTTTCTTGATCTAGGAACATCCCCTCTACCTATTACTCAGTCCTATGCATGTGGGCGTAGTGAAATAGTACTGTTGAATCTGTGATGTTGTGGCATCAACGGTTGGGTCACCCTTCTTTTAGGGTTATGAGACAAAAATTACCATATTTGTTTTCTTCCATTCCTTCTTCCCATGAATTTCAGTGTGAACCATGCCTCTTTGCTAAACATTGTTGTTCTTCTTATCCTTACAATGGCAATAGATCCACTGTTCCTTTTCATATTGTACATATGGATGTTTGGGGACCCTCTCCTACTACTTCTTTACTTGGCTATCGCTACTTTTAACACAACACGTGTGTACATCTGTTTGCCTTCATATATCAGATATGGCATGGGATATATAGGGAAATGTACCATCAACTAATTTTCAATCGTGCGGCTTTCGCACCTTGACATACTGAAACGATTGTCATATATTGTACTCTCTTTTTTTACCTTTTACCTCCCTAGGGAGGTGCATGTAATTCCTTTCATCTTATTAGTGAAGTAATATAGGTGTGGTAGAGATAATTTTCTAACACAACATTGCACCATTATCTCTCGTCAACCTTCTACTTTCATCTTTCTCCTTGTTCTCTTACATTCCTTAACTTCCAACTCCCGCGACTAGTGATATGGAGTAAATAGGAGGTGTTGAAAGGTCGAGATGAATGCTGAAAACGACTGGTGTTGAATTGGATTAAAAAGACATGAGTTCTTGTGAGTTAACAGAAGATATGACCCAGCCTCTAAAGAGTGGAATAGTGGAAGTGGAAGAGGATTCACATTGTAGTAGGAGGGATCAGGTTGAGTCAGAGCCTAGCTGTCATCTTTCTTGGCACATTTCTTACTGTTTCAATATATTTTATGTTCCATTTGAGGGTTTCCTTGTTAGTTTTATAAACTATTAGAAAATCTTCTTTGATATATTGAACTGACAAAAGCATTTCAAACACTTAAAAGCTCATTTTATTTTCTCGTATTTGAAACCCACTTTTATGTTCAGTTGTGATGGTTACGAATATTATCAATATCTTGTTTTAAAAACATTTTATAATATGCATAACGTACTACCAATTACCCATGTTTTATTTTCATTTGATTCTTGGAAATGATTAATGTGGTTGATCAACTTTTCGTCACCTTAATCAACCCATAGATGTCACTTGTCAAGGCGATGCCTAGGCGTCTAGGCACCTTGGTCGCCATGTTAGTGTTGCTTTGCATCCAGGACCCCTCCAACACCTTGGGTCGCCCAGACGCCATGAGAACTATGAACCTACCATTGGCCAAGGTTAGCCTTTACAATTGCTGACATATTCCAACCTTTATTGCTTTGAACCACATTGATGAGTTGGCAGCAGAAGTTCTGAATACTACACTTCAGCCATCAGGCACCATCTACTCTAGTCTTTCAACCGCAAAGCTAGGTATTTGAGTAGTATGCTGTTGGTTATCCAGTGAAGGAAACATTCACCCATAAGCTTCTCTTAACAGGTCATGAAGGAGACATTCTCCTGTAATGGATTTTGTCTTGTACAATACAATTAAATATAAGATATTCTAAAATATTAGAATTCATCCAAAAATAAAATTCTAAAATATGAAAATTTTATATTGTTCCTAAAATAATAGCAGGATGCTCATTATAAAGGAGCCATTGTTTGATGTACTCATTGATCAGTTTTTAGACATGTCCGTTATTACAGATGTTTTTAAATCGTGCATGAAAAGATGAAGCAGTTGGTTAAGAACATTTATAATGTGTTGAAAATTTTATTTTCTCTTGCCAACCTTGACCTTTGACCTGATTTGAAAATGTTTAAGAAATTTATGTATCTCAAGTTTTGAATTACTCATCAAATATCTTATATGGAAAAATTGGCTACTTTGGTCTTTATTTCTGCCAGGTTTGGTCTTCAGTGAATATCTACTCAGTGGCCAAGTTCCTCCTATTAAAGAGGTCAACGATGAGGAACCACTTTTTCCTGGTCTGCCACTTCTTAATGTTAAACCCATCTGTAAGGTGAGTGAGTTGATATATCTATATCTATATCTATATATATATATATTGACACTGTTTCTGTGACATGACTCACTTTTAAAATATATGGGATGTATTAATTGTTGTGAATATAATATTGGGTTTTATTTTTAATTCCTTGAACATATAAAAATGGGATTTTATTTTACAACTATGAGATTCGTTTTTTTAATCTGGGGTTGTCATCCGTGAGATTCTTTATTTTTAAGTATTCTATGTTCTCTTAAATGGCAGGTTCATATGACCATAGTTGTCAAGGCATCCAGGCAACTTGGTTGTTGCCTTGTGTGTAGGCCCCCTCTAACACCTTGGGTCACCCAAACTCCGTGATAACTATGCATATGACTTGCTTCCTACCTTGAACATAAATCATATACATTTTGATATGGAAGTTTCTTTCATTATCTTAATTCATGAAAACCATTTAATACTTCTAAATGGCTTGATCCTTGAGGCCAAACTTTATTCCTCCCCCCCCCCCCCCGCCCCTTTTTTTCACTATGCTGGTTCTGTGCAATGTTGATGCAGATCATGCGCTCACATTGGAACTAACCTCGTATATCCGCCTCTCCGTTGAGGAAAGTGGATAAAATTGTACATTACAAGAGGAATGAAAATACATCTGAAGGTAAGTCTGCTTTAAGCATATACATGGGAGGGACCTGTCCAGCTTCAAAGTACAGAAAAAGTGCAGATTTTAGAGATATTAGTCTACTAATCTTTTATCAGTGAATGTCAGTTTGTTCCATAGTTAGCCCACATAAGCCCCTTTTAATTTTTTTTTGATCGAGGCCTAAGGGTGGTAGTTTTAAAGCCAATTTTGATCTCTATCTCTCTCTCTCTCTCTGCCTGTGACAGTCCCTTTGATGCTGTTGCATTGGAGTGGATGGATCGATATGATCCATTATGGAAGCCTAGACACAGGTATGGAAGGCCCACAAGTTCGAAATCAGATGTGGGTTGATTTAATCAAAGGAACAAGGAATGAAAGCTGGGAAGAGAGAAGAGGAAGAAGAAGAGAAGAGAAGAAGAGTGGAGAGAATCGTGGGTTGTGGAGAATCGACTCCTACTACCTATTTGGTTCATTAATAAAGTTCATGTAATTACACAAGCCTCCCTAGGGAGGTAAAAGGGAAAAATAACAAAAGTAAAAAATTACAACTTAGTATGGCTTATAATAGGCCACTAACTAAAGTACCCCTTACAACATAAACTCTGATACTCCCCCTCAAGCTGGTGAATAAATGTCATGCATTCCCAGCCTGCACAAGAGGGTACCGAACTGGTTAGGAATGAGGCCTTTGGTGAAGATATTTGCCATTTGATTACCTGTCTTTGCAATGGGGGTACAAATGCAGCCAGAATCTAACTTCTCTTTGATGAAGTGCCTATCAACCTCAATTTGTTTTGTTCTATCATGTTGCATAGGGTTGTGTGCTATACTTATGGCAACCGTGTTATGACAACAATAAAGTCTTATAGGTGCCTCAGTATCAACTTCCAACTCTTGGACCAGTCTTCTCAACCATAAGAGTTCACACACTCTATGAGCCATAGCCCTGTACTCTGCCTCTGCCCTGGACCGAGCCACAACAGGTTGTTTTTTGCTTCTCCATGTGACCAGGTTACCTCCCACAAATGTACAATATCCTGATGTAGACCGTTTATCAGAAACTGAACCAGCCTGATTCGCATCAGTGTAGCCCTCTATCTTCATATGGTTGTGCCTGGCATATTATAGTCCTTTTCTTGGGGTGGACTTCAAGTATTTGAGGATACGATACACAACATTCAAGTGCCCACTCTTGGGGGCATGCATGAACTGACTCACCACCCCAACTGCATAGGTAATATCTGGGCGAGTCAAAGAGAGGTAGATCAGCTTCCCTACCAGCCTCTAGTATTTTGCTGCATCAACAATAGGAGGACCACAATCTTCTCCTACTTTGTGGTTCTGCTCAATGGGAGAACTCGTTGGTTTGCAACCCAGCATCCCTGTTTCTTTCAACAAGTCAAGAACAAATAGAATAGGAGTCATAGCATTGAGACATACCAGTCATGTGGTCAGTAGCCCCAGAGTCAATGACCCAAGAAGGAGCAGTGGAGGGTGCAGATGTAGAGGCTTGCATGGCTGAGGCTGAAGAATTTGACTCTGCAGGAGTAGTAAGTAGAAAAGTGGCCTAGTTGAGACATCATCCTGTGTAGTGCTGCAATATCCTCTCTAGATAGGGAGTCAGGGTCGGCCTGTAGTCCAACTGACTTAGGCTTAGATGTCACAGTGTGGGCTCTAGCACCTGCTCTCCTACCACCATGCAAACCATTGGATCCACCACACAGACCAAGGGGTTGGCCATGAAGCAGTGAAGTACCCAATATCTTTCTTTAGTGTGCCCCAGCTTCCCACAATAGTCACATTTAAATCTTTCTCTGTTATCTCCACGAATTGGCCCTTGGCCTCTCCCCCCACCTCACCAATCTCTGTGAGAACTAGAAGTACGAGCAGACCTTTGCAGGGATGGTGCAGTGTCCATGGATACTCTTCTAGTCTCCTCACTCTGTAAGTAGCTACATACTTTATCTAAGGATGGAAGAGGTGATCGCCCCAAGATTTGCAGTCGGATTGGCTCAAATTCTGGATTAAGCCCACCAAGTAAGATAAGCACACGTGCCTTCTCAAGTGTCCTGTACACTTTTCCCTCATCCTCAGGGTTGGACAAATGAAGGTCCCTATAGGGGTCATACTCCTCCCAGAGACCAATGACAATGTTGTAATATTCAGAAATGCTTCGGTCACCTTGTTTCATTGTGATGACCTTTTGAAGAATTTGATAGACCTTTGCCGAGTCACCTACTTGGTCAAATGTCTTAGAAACACACTCCCCAAATTTCCTTTGCAGTCTCCTCATAAACCTTCTACCTATCTCAGGCTACATGGAAAAAATTCAACCAAGTCATAACGGTCCACTGACCTCAGAACCAGACATGGTCATCACCAACTTAGTGAATCAAAGTGGTACCACAATCAAATGGGGTGTAAACTCTACCCAAAAAAAATCCAGCAAGCAAATAAACTGCAGTTCCTTGAATAAAATCAAGTCAAACACATTTCGAACAACATAGTCTCAATCCATAACACCCAATAGATTCCACATAACAGAGATCTTCAACAAATAGCCATTCAACACTCTACATAGCATTTCAGACATAATAGAGGGAAAAAATGAACCTGGCAGTACCTGTCCAGCAGAGGGAAAAATGAGTTGTGCTCCCAAAGCATACAACTTCAGCAAATGAGTCCCTAGGGACTTGAAAGTACATTCCTGGGCGATTCTAACAGCCCTAGCCCCAGCTCAAATAGTGACTGAATGAGGGAGAATCGAGCCTAAGAAGAACAAGCTGGCAGTAAGTCTGTCTTGGGTTTGTAGGGTTTCAAACACATCTACAGCTCTCAAATCTCCTCCATTATACCTCGTTTTGGTGAATATAACTCCAATAAAGCTTCAATGTGTAATATCTTTACATAGTGCAGCCTCTATTGGAACCCTCTACTTTTCTAGGGTTCCAAAAAGAGGTGTACAGACACAGTGAGCTTGGTCGACTCTCAAACCAGCTCTGATACCAAGTTCAAAATCTGATGTGGGTTGATTTACTCAAAGGAACAAGCAATGAAAGATGGGAAGAGAGAAGAGGTAGAAGAAGGGAAGAGAAGAGAAGAAGGAAGAAGATGAGTGGAGAGCATAGTGGGTTGTGGAGAATCGACTCCTACTACCTATTTGGTTCATTAATAAAGTTCATGTAATTACACAAGCCTCCCTAGAGAGGTAAAAGGGAAAAATAACATAAGTAAAAAAATTACGACTTAGTATGGCTTATAATAGTCCACTGAGTAAAGTACCCCTTACAACATAAACTCTAATACCACAAGGGTATGACTGCAGTCCAATGCTGCAAATAGGCTATGGATAGTTATATTATGGTGGGGTCTTTTATTTTTATGGGTATCTTTATAATGAGTCTAATTTATAAGGCCATTGTGACAATACCAGTCAATGAACACTAGTAACCACACTGGGAGAGATAGAGAAGAAGATTGAGACTATTAAGAGGGCCAGATTTAGAACTCGATGCTTGGATGTCTAAGGCAGACCCCAAGCCATATATTTATAATGAATAGAAAAGAATAAAAACTGTACATAGGCGATGTGAGACTAAACCACATACATAAAACAATGAAATAATGAGGAAAAAATGTCCAGAATACCCCCACAGTATTCTGGCCCATATATCTACACTCCCCCTCAAGTTGGAGCATATATATCATGCATGCCCAACTTGACTAGTATAGGATGAAACAGCTTGCAAGTCAGCCCCTTAGTGAATACATCAGCCAGTTGATCGGTAGTCTTGACAAAGGGAACACAGATGAGGCCAGTTTCAAGCTTTTCCTTGATGAAATGTCTGTCAACCTCCACATGTTTAATGCGATCATGCTGAACAGGGTTATGAGCAATGCTAATAGCTGCTTTATTGCCACTTTATTGTGACAATAAAGCATCATTGGAAGATGGACAGCAACACCAATATCCTGCAACAATCCTCTAAGCCAAAGAAGTTCACAAATGCCTTGGGCCATCGCACGAAACTTGGCTTCAGCATTGGACCTTGCCACAACATTCTGCTTTTTGCTGCGCCATGTAACAAGGTTCCTACCCACAAAGGAGCAATAGCCAGAGATGGACTTTCTATCAGAAGAACCAGCCCAGTCGGCATCAGTATAAGCTTCAATCTTGAGGTGCCCATTAGAAGATAAGAGAATTCCCTTTCCTGGAGCAGACTTTAAATACTTCAAAATACGACGGACTGCATCCATATGAGAGGAATAGGGATCATGCATAAACTAGCTCACCATACTTGCAGCAACCGCTATATCAGGTCTGGTGTGGGAAAGGTAGATAAGTTTGCCCACTAACCGCTGATAACCTCCTTTGTCAATAGGTTCACCCTCTTTCTCCTTAAGTTTTGCAGTAGCATCCATAGGAGTATCTGAGGGATGACAACCTAGCAACCCTGTCTCAGTCAATAGATCAAGGACATATTTTCTTTGAGAAAGAAAGATGCCCTTTGAAGAGCGAGCATCTTCTATCCCTAGAAAATATTTTAGAGAACCTAGATCTTTGACCTCAAACTCACGGCCAAGGAGAAGCTTTAAATCCTTGATAGCAGCATCATCATTACCAGTCACCACGATATCATCCACAGACTATGAGAAGAGTAACCTTGTCACCAACTCGTCTGATGAACAAGGTGTGATCAGCATTGCTCTGCTTATAACCTGCTGTAACCATAGCCTTTTGAAACCTGCCGAACCAAGCCCTAGGTGACTGGTTCAACCCGTAGAGAGCACGTTTCAACTTGTAAACTTTACCCCTAGTCCTATCATCAGAGAAGCCTGGTGGAATGTCCATATATACCTCCTCCTCAAGCTCCCCATGGAGGAAGGCATTCTTCACATCTAGTCGAAGATCCCACCCAAGATTTGCAAAGACAAGATAACAAAGACTGACACAGGTGTTGAGCTTTGCCACTGGTGCAAAGGTCTCCTGATAGTCAACTCCATAAGTCTGAGTGAACCCCTTTGCAACCAGACGCGCCTTATACCGATCCACTGAACCATTAGCCTTCTGTTTGACCACGAAGACCCATTTACATCCCACTGGTTTTTTCCCTAGAGGAAGAGTCACAAGATCCCACGTGTTATTTTTGTGTAGTGCTCTCATTTCTTCCAACATTGCAGCCTTCTACTTTCCATCTGTATATGCTTCCTGCCAATTTTTAGGAATAGAGACAGAAGAAAGAGAGGATACAAAAGCACGGAAAGAAGGAGAAAGAGAACTACACGAAACAAAGCGAGAGATGGGATGTAAAGTGCAAGTCCTAGTACCTTTGCGATGAGCAATAGGTAGGTTGGAAGGAGAGAGATTACCAGGAGATGAAGGACCCAGGTCTGGAGCCGGCAATTGGATGGGTACTGGTGCTATAGTGGGTTGTAACTGCCCTCTGTTGGATCTGCCCCTTGTATAGGTGATGATGTTGGAGTTGTCGTCGATTCTCTTCTGAAATTCACCAATAGTCCTCTGAACAGGAGTTAGCTCCCCCTGGATAGGAACATTAACAACACCATTTTCTATGGTCTCCCCCTGTATAGGATTCCCATCAGGTGAGGGAGGAACAGCCAGAGGAAGTTGGGCATCCAAAGTAGGCTGGGCAGCAGCCGTGGGTGGTGGCAAAGTAGGCTGGACAGTAGCATGAGGAATCTCTGGTAGAGGAATCTCAAAAAGCACATCTTCACTAGAACTCTCCCCTTGAAGAGGTGGCGAAGAATAGCAGGAAAGGGACTCATGGAAAATAACATCCATACTAACCATGGTACAACGGGAAGGGGGATGGTAACACTTGTAACCTTTCTGGGTCGGAGAATAGCCCAAGAAAATACAACGAAGTCCCCAAGGTTCAAGCTTGCCAGGAGATCTAGTATCCCTAGCATAACACACACAACCAAACACCTTGGGGGGCACAATAAAGGAGGAATTTGCCACTAAAACATCAGAGGGGCTGCGAGAATTAAGGACCCGAGAAGGCAGCCTATTGATGAG
Source organism: Telopea speciosissima (assembly GCF_018873765.1). Classification (NCBI taxonomy): domain Eukaryota; kingdom Viridiplantae; phylum Streptophyta; class Magnoliopsida; order Proteales; family Proteaceae; genus Telopea; species Telopea speciosissima. The sequence goes on from NC_057926.1 coordinate 341,858, forward strand.
ATAGGCTGCAGTGAGTACCGCATCCCCCCAATATTGAGAGGGGACATTCTTCGCAAACATCAAAGCCTTGGCCATCTCTAACAAGTGTCGATTCTTCCGTTCTGCCACACCATTCTGGGCAGGGGTATAAACACAACTAGTTTGAAGAAGGATGCCATGGTTAGCCAAATATTTTTGAAATTGGGACTCTGTATACTCAGTTCCATTGTCACTTCTCAAGACTTTGAGAGTAGCCTAAAACTGAGTTTGTATTATTTTATGAAAATGCTGAAAACAGGAAAAAACTTGATTTTTTGTGTGCAAAAGATATACCCAGGTATGCCGAGAATGACAATCAATGAAAGAGACAAACCAACGATGGCCAGAAATAGAAGGTTTACGATTAGGGCCCCAAACATCAGAATGCACCAAATTAAAACAAAAAGAACTTCTTTTACTTGAAAGAGGATAATTTGAACGTGTCTGTTTGGCTAGAACACAAGCCTCACAAAATAAGTCATCCTTAGTACGAAGGGTGACCAAACTAGGAAATAAATGAGCTAAAATCCCTAAAGGGGGGTGACCTAACCTAGAGTGCCACTGGTAGAGTTCAGAAGAGACCATGGAGTTCTGGTGTGGTGGGGAATGTAATGGTGGTGGAGAGAAGCGACCGTCATCAAGCAGGTACAGCCCACCGTGCACTTTACCCAATCCAATCGTCTTCCCAGACTCCAGATCCTGAAACACACAATGAGAAGGAAAGAAGGTGACTTTGCAGTTAAGATCACGAGTAATACTACTAATAGAAAGAAGGTTAGTAGTAAAGTTAGGAATGTGTAAAACAGAGGACAAGGGAAGAGAAGAAGTGTAGTTGATGATTCATTTTCCAGAGATGGCAGAAAGGGAACCATCAGCCACCTTGACCTTGTCCTTCCCAGACGTGGGGAAATATCTGTGAAATAAGCTAGAAGAACCAGTCATATGATCTGTAGCTCCAAAATCGATGATCCAAGGATGGGAAGCTACAGAAGCACAATGACCTCCAAATGCAATACCTGACCGGGCGAAGTATGAACTTGAAGGAGCAGAAGAACTGGCAGGAGCTGATGTAGTAGAGGCAGCAGCAGCGGAAGACCGGAGCATACGTAGGAATGCCTGTAGATCATCCTAGGATAGACCAGTGTCAGTAGCCGGGGCTGCAGTAATACTATAAGACTGATGGGCTCTGGGCTTTTGCTTTGTCTTTGTCTTGGCAGCCCTTTTTGCTTCAAAGTCAACCGGTTTCCCATGAAGTTTCCAGCACTTCTCCTTGGTGTGATAGGGTTTGTGACAGTGCTCACAAACGACATTCCCTGTGATAGAATCACCAAGAGAAGCAGTGATATTAGGTGCAGGAATTGCAGGGGCAACAACCTTGAGAGCTGATCTGTCAGTAACAGGAGGATGCAACATGGCAGCCCGACGGTTCTCTTCAGAGGACACCAAGGCATAAAATTGTTCAAGTGTGGGAAAAGGCTTATGACCCAACACTTGAACACGAATCTGATCATACTCCACATTTAGGCCGGCCAGAAAATCGTAGACCCTAATCTTGTCCACATGCTTCTTATAGGAGGCAACATCGAGTCGATTACTCGGTGAAAGTCGAGAAATGGTTCAGTTGTTGCCAAAGGCTGCGCAAGGTAGCATAATATTTGGAGACTGTCAACTCTCCCTGAGTAGTGTGAAGGATCTTCTTCCTGATTTCATAGACCTGGGCATCATTGCCAAACTGTCCATAAGTCTCCTTGCAAGCAGTCCAAATTTCCGCAGCTGTGTCAAGGAGAAGAAAATTGTGTTGTAGCTCTGTAGTCATAGAATCGATCAGATAAGACATAAGAACTCCATTGTTGGTAGGCCACTTGTCCTGAGCAGCTCCAACCTCAGTAGGCATAGCAGTGGTTCCCCTAATATGACCAGTAAGGCCACGGCCTGCAATGGCAAAGGAGGCAGACCTAGACCAAAGCAGGTAATTTGTGCCATCCAACTTGATTGGATTAGGGGAAAAAGTAAGGTAATCTAGTTTGCTGTTTCCATCACCCACAGAAGTAGCAGTCGAATCCACAGAGTCACCCATGACGACAGTGAAGAATTCCAAATTGCAGATAAGGGCTGTCGTGAAGAGAAACCAAAGAAAATCTCCACGATAAGGGCTGCAACAATGATGAAAGCCTTCTAATAATGGAGGAATAAATATCTCCAAAAATCAGCAATACCAGACAGAGGAAACCTTGAGATCGATTTTTGCAGGGTTTTGAGCAAAACCTTGAAAGTGCTGAAATCGATAAGAGGAGAAGATGCCCAACCAGTGAGTGGATTGAGGCTGAAATTGCAGTCGAATCAGTCTAGGCCAGAGGAGAATCACTCCTCAAAAATTCAGAATCAATTGATATATAAAACCCCAATGTCGACTATTGTCAGGGTTTTTCACCTGAAATCTGGAAAAAAATATCGACCTTGAGAGGCTGCAGGTGCTGGAATAATAAATTGCTGCAAGTCTGGAGCTCCAATATAGTGAACAAATCCCTTGTTGTATAGAGGGTTTCTGTCCAACGAAGGCTGAAGTCTTCAATATTCGCAGCAAAGAGAGAGCAGCACCCAATCGATCAAATCTTCATATCATGGGATGAGGTAAAGGAGGGCAGCAGCTGGATCAATTGATCACCTCATCAGTGCTGCCCTATGGGACAGAGAAGAACAAAACGAAACAAAGGGAAGAAGAGAAGAAGAGAAGAAAAGAGAAGAGAAAGGGAGAAAGATCGAGAATTAGAGAAGGAAGGAGATCGTGAATTGCAATCTGAGTTCTATTCCAGCTCTGATACCATGTTAACAGGACCAGATTTAGAACTCGATGCTTGGATGTTTAAGGCAGACCCCAAGCCATATATTTATAATGAATAGAAAAGAATAAAAACTGTACATAGGCGATGTGGGACTAAACCACATACATAAAACAATGAAATAATGAGGAAAAAATGTCCAGAATTCCCCCACGGTATTCTGGCCCATAAATCAACAGAGACCAATTAGAAACTTTTGACAGACTGTCAGTCAGGATGGAGACCAACTAGAAACTTTGCAACATGGAACTCAGCCCATTGAAGCTTCAATTGCTCCAGATTAGTAGTAAGAGGTTGATGGATTTGGAGTTCTTCAATGATCCCCCTATAGCTGTTGAAATATTCATTCAATGACTTAACCATGGAACTAAAACTCGTGAGATCTCGACGGATTCCCATCCTTATTAACATAGGAACTGGAAGTGGAAGGAATGGTATGATCCATGCATATTGATATGTATGTTCCATAAAAAATCAAACCTTTTTATTCTTATTAATTATTTCTGATTTGCCAGCTCTTATCTCTTTCTGAAGGAGTCCAAAAAATCAAGATATGAAAAAGTAAAAAAAAAAATTTCAATTTTTAATTATTCTAAATTTTTCCCAGTACTTCCAATATTCAATTCAAATCAAGAGGTAGCAATTGGTCAAATTAGATGACCTTACAGCTTATTTTCAGCAGTCTCTGTTAGTGCTTTTTCTCTAGATTTTTCATCTTTTTTTACTCTTCCTTCAGAGTCTTGGTTCGAGTAAGTGAAGGGTAGCGGCATCATCCTCAACTTAAGGAAGCAACACTGAAAAGCCTTCATTTCGTGGTCGAGAGCCAGCCTTTCAACACAAAAACTTTTCTTTCAACACAAAATCTTTTCTTCTTTGTGCCTCACAAAAATCTCGCTTTTTCAAGACCTCGAGACGAGATGAAGGGCGAAACATCTTTTTACCCTGAACGAGATCTCGATCCCGATCCAAACACATGTATATGAGTGCTAGATCTCGACCGAGAGGCGAGATCTCGGTGGGTAATCTTGGTATACAAACACCTATTTATGCAAACCTTGGTATACAGATACTTATTTATGTCAGAAACTAGGACAGACACTTATTTATGCCAAATATCATTTAAGTAAATGAAATTATTCATAAACAAGCAAATACCCCCTATTTGAATCCAAGAAAAATAGTTAAAAAATAAAATTCCAAATGGAAAAAAAGGCAACCGCCTAGCTCAAGAACAAAAACTGGGTTTTCGGCGGTAGGTCCAATTTTCAACTTTCTAATGTTAGGGTATTTCTCAAATCTAAAATTTTCATAAATCTTAATATGGTAAATCATTGCTAAAAACCAAAAGTGCAGTAAAATATTCATTTGGTTTGATGTCCAAAAAAATATTTTCATTCAGAGCGATTTTGACAGCATTCGTGCACACCAAATTAAGTTTGACCTGTACATAACTCCTTCAATATAAATCAGATTTAAGACTGGTTTATATTGAAGGAGTTATGTACCGGTCAAACTTAATTTGGTGTGCGCAAATGCTGTCAAAATCGCTCTGAATAAAAATATCTGTTTGGGCATCAAAACAAATGAATATTTTACCGCACTTTTGGTTTTTAGCAATGATTTACCATATTAAGATTTATGAAATTTTTAGATTTGAGAAAAACCCCAGCATTAGAAAGTTGAAAATTGCACCTATCACCGAAAATCCAGTTTTTGTTCTTGAACTGGGGCGTTGACCTTTTTTCTTTTTAGAATTTGATTTATTAACTATTTTTATTGGATTCAAATAGGGGATATTGGCTTATTTATGAATAATATCTTAAGTAAAGAAAATACAAATACAAATACAAAAAATTTACTTAAATGATGTTAGAAATAAATATGTATTTGTCTTGGTTTCTGGCATAAGTGTCTGTCCTGGTTTCCCACTAAGTGAAACTCCTATTTGAATGTGATTTTTCAAAATCTGATAGTGCCATTGTGTTTAAATGGCCCAAAATCGGCTGTTTACCAACTTTCATGACCAAACTTGGTCTAAAACCCACCGAAACCAGCCATCGAGTTCAAAAAAAAAAAAAAAAATACCCCAACTCCCAATTTGCTATTTGGCCAGCTCGAAACCTGTACTCGAGATGAGTTCTTGATCTGTGGACTTAACCCCTTGCTTGAAGTTGAACATCTTCTCGTAGAGGTCATAGGTTCGGGATATATTTTTTTTTTGAGAGGAGCTTTCTTTTAGGTCATCACAAGCCCCCTTTGCAGTAAAATAAAACATAACATTGGCTGAAATAGATCCATACTATTCCACAACCAAATATTGAGTGTGGAATTTTCACGCATCCATTCTTCATAGGAGCTGTAGGATCCTTGGAATCAGCAGATGGAGGATCAGAAGTAAGATATTTCATTTCACCTTTTGCATGGATGTAGACATGAACAGCTTGGGCCCATAACAAGTAGGTAGATACACCATTAAGCTTAATTCTGGTAATCTGAATATGAACATTGTCAACTGGAGCATTGGGATCAGGCATCATGGAAACTGGAAATATAGGAATCAAGGGCAGAATGTAAAACAACAACCAATAGTAGTAATAACCCAAGTAGGCAGTAGTAGTACTGATCTGAGAGACCAACAGTAGCAATTTCTTCATAATGAGATATAGAAAACCAGAATTTGAGACATAATTATGTAGCAGGATGTAAACGGCACAGATATGCCTGAAAATTGGATCGAAGTCCCCTCTAGTGACGGGGAAAATAACCCCAAAAAGATGAGATGATCAGTTGAATAGGTCAAAAGTAATATGACAATCACCACATCTGAAAATTTTCCCAAAAACAGAGTACTGTAGGGAACAGTAGGAGAAAGTTGATTGTAGAAAATCAAACCACCAGAATCACTTCAAACCTGGATCGAGTCTACTGTAGAATGAGAGTAAACAATCCTCAAAACATTTCCCACATCAGCTTGCTCGATAAGGATTAATTTAAGATCTTAAAATTCTGGAACCATAACTTCAGATTCAGGAACCACAGTCACTATATGCTTGGATATTGATATGTTGGATTGTATGGGCCAGAATACCGTTGGGGGTATTCTGGACTTTTTTCTGTTTTTATGATATGTACAGTCATGTCGGCTTAGTTATGGACAATTCTGTCCGTGTATTGTTTTCTATTCATTATAAATATATGGCTTGGGGTCTGCCTTAGACTATCCAAGCATTCAGCTCTAATTTTATTCCTGTTAACATTGCATCAGAGCAGGTTTCGAATTAGGGCCTCTCCTCTCTCCTTTTTTTTTCAGCCTTCTCTTTCCCTTCTCTCTCAATCTCTTCCTCCCTTTCTTCCCTTGTTTCTCTTATCCCAATAGGGCAGCACTGATGAGGTGATCAATAGATCAAGTTGCTGCCCTTTCTCACCTCATTCAATGCAAGAAAAATTCTGATCGATAGGAACCTCCTCCCTGCCTGCAATATTTGAAGCTTCAAGGTTTTGGATTGTTTCCCCCTCAACTTATTGGAACCAATTCCTCTTATTGAAGATCAAGACCTGCAGCAGATTTTTTTCGAACAAGTTCCTATCTACAGCCACCTATTGTGAAGACCTCCCTGGATCGATTTCTCCCAAAATCAGGGTTTTCTCAAAACCCTGACATATATCGATCTTGGAGTTACAGGTTTCTGTTGGTGCTGATATTTGAAGGACTGATCAAGCCCCTTTGGAACTCCACTCGACCAAAGTTTCAGCCCCAAACAGTGTTTTTTTTGAAGGATTCTCCCCTCCATCGATTTCAGCCAAAACAGGGTTTTTTTTAAAAACCCTGACAATGTCGATCTAGAGGATTCTCCACCAAATTTCAGCCCTTACCTTGAAGGAATTCTTGGGTTTTCATCCCACCAATTTCTCTGTGATCATGGGTGACTCTGTTAACTCGACTGCAACTTCTGTTGGTGATGGCCAAGGCAAATCAGATTTTCATACCTTTCCTCCTAATTCAATCAAACTAGATGGTTCCAATTACCTGCTTTGGTCTCGGTCTGCTTCCTTTGCCATTGCTGGGTGTGGCCTTACTGGCCACATTAATGGCACCAGTGTTATGCCAACTGAGACTGGTCATGCTCAAGACAGATGGCTTGCCAATAATGGGGTGCTCATGTCATACCTCATTGGTTCGATGACTTCAGATCTTGCGCATGGATTTCTTCTCCTTGATACAGCCCCTCAAATATGGGCTGCTTGCAAGGAAACTTATAGGCAGCTTGGCAATGATGCCCAGGTGTATGAACTCGGGAAGAAGAACCTCCACACTACTCAAGGAGAGTTGTCAGTCTCCAAATACTATGCTACTTTGCGCAGCCTTTGGCAGCCATTGGACCACTTCTCTGATTATCACCCTACTACAACTGCTGACATTACTTCTTACAAGAAGCATGTGGACAAGATCTGAGTTTATGATTTTCTAGCTGGTTGGAATGTGGAGTATGACCAAATTCGGGTTCAGGTAATGGGCCATAAACCTTTTCCCACCCTTGAACAGTCCTATGCTTTGGTCTCCTCTGAGGAAAACTGTAGGGCTGCCATGCTGTACCCTCCTATCACTGACAGATCAGCCCTCCAGGCTACTACCCCGGCTACTCTTGTACCTGTTGGCACTCCTGGTGATTCCACTACTGGCACTGTTGTTTGTGAGCATTGTCACAAACCTTACCACACCAAAGAGAAGTGCTAGAAGCTTCATGGGAAACCGGCCGACTTTGAATCTAAGAGGGCTGCCAAGAAAAAGCCAAAGAACAAAGCTCATCATACTGAGTCTGTTGCCACAGCCCTTGCTACTAACACTGGTCTATCCCAGGATGATCTACAGGCATTCCTACGTGTGCTAAGGACTTCTGCTGCTGTTGCCTCTACTACATCTGCTGCTACTGCTAACCCTTTTGCTCCTTCAGTTTTACACTTTGCCTGGTCAGGTATTCCATTTGATGGTCACTGTGCTTCTGTAGCTTCCCATCCTTGGATCATAGATTCTGGAGCTACAGACACATGACCGGTTCCTCTAGCCTGTTCTATCGTTATTCTCCCACTTCTAGGAAAAACAAGGTCAAAGTAGCTGATGGTTCCCTTTCTTCCATATCTAAAAAAGGAATCATCAACTGCACTTCATCTCTTCCTTTGTCCTCTATTTTACATATTCCTAATTTTACTACTAACCTTCTTTCTATTAGTAGTATTACTCGTGATCATACTTTTTTTCCTTCCCATTGTGTTTTTCAGGATCTGGGCTCTGGGAAGGCGATTGGATTGGGTAAAGTACACGGTGGATTGTACCTTCTTGAAGATGGTCGTCTCCCTTCTCCACCATTACCTTCTCTGCTACACCAGAACTCCTTGGTCTTTTCTGAACTTTACCAATGGCACTCTAGATTAGGTCACCCTCCATTAGGAATTTTAGCACATTTATTTCCTAGTTTGGTCACCCAATGTAATAAGGATGACTTTTTTTGTGAGGCTTGTGTTCTGGCCAAACAGACACGTTCAACTTATTCTTTATCAAATAAAAGGAGTTCTTCTTGTTTTCAATTGGTGCATTCTGATGTTTGGGGTCCTAGTCGTAAAACATCTCTTCCTGGTCATCGTTGGTTTGTTTCTTTTATTGACTGTCACTCTAGGCACACGTGGGTGTATCTTTTACACACAAAAAATCAGGTTTTTGAATGTTTTCGGCATTTTCATAAAATGGTCCAAACTCAGTTCCAGGCTACTCTCAAAATATTGAGAGGTGATAATGAAACCGAGCATACAGAATCTCAATTTAAAAAATACCTAGCTGACCATGGCATTGTTCACCAGGCTAGTTATGTTGATACCCCTGCCCAGAATGGTGTGGCTGAGAGAAAAAACCGCCACTTGTTAGAGGTGGCCAGGGCTTTGATGTTTGCTAGACATGTTCTACTGAACACACAGTGCAGATGGCAGTGATTGTGTATTGGTTGTCATTGTTGTCAACACAGTGCATGTGTGTTGTTGTTAACACAATGCATCTTGGTGCAATACAGTGATAGAGGCAGTGCACAGTGGCAGATCAGGATAGTACAGACAGCAGATGGTTGAGTTGGCAGGTGTTTGGATACTGTCCTAGCATCCCTAGTAGTTTTTATAGTGTTCACAGTAGTAGTGACATCATTACAAGGGTTTGGCAGTGTATACAGAGGTCCCATAGTGTTTGGGAGTCATCTAGGGGCATTTCTGTCATTTTCAGGCATAGACAACATTACAGGAGCATTTCTGTAATTTTACAGAGTACTGATGGCCCTAGACAAGTGACAGGCAACATAGAGAAGTGTTTTGGTGATTTTGTCAGTCACAGAGGTCAGTGGAGTGTTAATACAACTCACAAGGGCATTTTGGTCATTTGACAGTAGTGTGACATGTTGGTAGTGATGTTGGAGCATCTGGGCCTATGTGGCAGCGTATGACACTTCATTTTAACATTATAAAGTGTTTGGAAGCCTTAAACAGCCTTGGGTGAAGGCTAGGTGCGTTAAGAATATTGATTTCATAGGTTTCCGCATTGGCAGCATGTTCGTCGGCATTTTCGGAGGGTGTAATAGCAGAACTGGACGGAGCATTCTACATGAATATTTAAGTTCGTCGAGTCCTTTTCGAAACGCAACTGGAATCGCGCAATTTCGAGTTCGGACGGCGAAGTTATAGCGATTCCCATTTGGTCACCTAAAATGAAGGGCTTTTTAGGGAATCTGAATTGTTTTTGGCTTCCCTGAGAAATACAGCAAGGATTTTGCTGATGTGGCCAATTTAGATTGGTAGTGCTCCTCGTCATGGACACGTGGCCACAAATGGCGCTCAAGTCGGAGGTAAAACGAAGAAGTTATGGCCTAGATTCCATTTCGGGATCTCTGATAGGCTGGGAGTACAGAAGATTCTAATCGATAAGACCATATTCAACTGAGATTTTAAAATTTGAATATACGGTCAGATATAATCCATATCTATAGACCCTTGTGATCCCTGATCATGTGCAGCGCCAGCATAAGAGACATGCCCAAAAGATCAAGGTTCTAAAACTCGGATCTCGGTTCCAACTCGGTTCTAGGAAAAACCGAGTCGAGTCGAGATCTCGCCGAGTTGGTGCATTTTTTTTTCCAACTCGAAGTCTCATCTCAGTGGGTTTTAGACCTAGTTTGGGTCTAAAACTTGGTATTCAGCCTATTTTAGGCCATTTAAACACAATGGCACTATCAGATTTTGCAAAAACAAAGTCCAAATATGAGTTTCACTTTGGACCATAGGTTGGTAGGCGTCGAGGGCGACGACGTATTAAAATACCCTACTCTACACATAGTTTAAAATGATAGATGGGCATTAAAATGGTAGATGGGCCAGTAAAAGGGTAGATGGGCATTAAAAGAGTAACTTAGGTGGGCATTAAAATGGTAGATGGGCCATTAAAGGGGTAGATGGGCATTAAAAATGGATCAAACCGAGATCTCGACGAGATATGGACAAGATGCCTCTTAAAAATGGTTCAAAACGAGATCTCGAACCGAGATCCGAGATCTCGGCAAGATCTCACACTTTTGGGACTCGCCTTAGGTCTCGTCTCGTTTTTTCCAAAAACCGAGAAACTCAGCGAGATCTTGGTGAGATCTCGCGAGTTCTCGAACTATGCAAAATATTCTATTTTATTGCATTCCATGGCTCCAGGCATTGTGAGAATAAGAGATTACGATCGAACGGCTGCAACGTTTTCCCGCTCAAACTGACAGATCTAACGGCTTTCAGGCCGCCGTACGAGACAGCCAATGGGAGCGTGATACCTCAACCTGCCACTGTCAACCTTTGATGTTGATTCTATCATGTGATGCTGATCTGACGGGCAAGATCTTGACCGATCTGACGTACAGGAATCATGTGGATTTCAACATCAAGATCTGACGGACCTTGTTAAGTGTAATGATACACCGGCGCTACATGGGATCAAGAGCCGTTTAAGTGGAATGCGTGTACACCCTGCTCTCTCCCAAGACTCTATTTTGAGCTCTACGAATGGTCCAACTTCAAAACGCGATAGCTCCCTCATCCGATGGCCAAATGAGGTGAACCAAATTGGTTTTTTCTCATCTTGAAGAGCTCTATCTCCCTGTTACATAGAAACAGTGATGTTATTCACTGAAAAATTCGGATTTATGGTTGAAGCCATTTCCCCTCTTATGTTAATGCATTGAAGACCTCCATTTACATTCTTAGGCTCGCTTGAAGGTTTCTTGCTGCTCCATTGTTGGTGGATGAGCTGCATTGAAGAACTTATGAGGCATTAAGTGAGGTTTTGTGAAGAAATAGAAAAGGAAGAAGGAGAAACGAAAAAACCCTTTTCCCCCCTTGTTGTATGCACTTAAACCCACCCCCATTTGCTTTCTTGCACATGTATAGCTTCATTGAAGCCGCTGTAATGGAGGGGAAACATTGATGCCCGAATTTGCTTAGTATGGTTTACTAGAATGGAGTGAAAGAAAGGGGAAGAAAGAAAAGAGAAGGAAAAAGAAAGGGATAGAAGAAAGAAGGAAGAAGAAAGAAGAAGGAGAAAAGAGGAAGAAGGAAATAGGAAGAATAGAAGAGGAAAATTTGTGTGTGTGTGTGTGCACTCAAGGTGTTTGTAAAAACTCCAAGGAAGAAGAATTGGGAATGTGTTAGGGATTGACTAGTGCCATGACATCCCTGTGAAGGTCCACCATTTCCAGGGAACCTTCTCCAAAGCCAGATCGCCATCATTGAGCTTCTCCGGAATACTAGTGATCAGAGACATCGCATGTTGTGAGCATTTCTTACCCATTGGCATGTCATTTTGATATTGTGTATTTCTTTGTATATGCTAGTTAGGTTCTATTACTGCAAAGACCTAGACTAGATGTGGTTTTATTGTAGGGCATTGTTATAAGCCCGATTCTATATTTTGGTAACCAGTGGGTGCTGGGTACCATTGGGGGTAACACCCTTGCTCTTGTATTCATCAGGGGTCGAAGCAGGCAAGGTGTCCTGAGTCATAGTTGTGACTAAAACACCACTGGGGTAGATTGCCCTTGCTTCTGTATATCAGGAGTGGAAGCAGGTGTAGGACCTAGACTGTTGATTGCAGTTGAAGACCAGTATTGAGTAAATGCTGAGGTCAGTGTGACCATTACTCCATGCACGTAGGTAACTTGCCGAAGCACGTATATCTTTGTGTTGTGGATGTTTGCTTGCTTTTGTTAAAAGTGCTTTTCTGCAGAAAGGTTATACACACCTAGTAGAGCCTTTGACAGTCAAGCTGGGGTATGTATGTGTGTATGTATGCCAGCAATGAGTGTCTCCAACAGTGTGTGTGGTTGAGTGCCAGTATTGTGTGATAGCATTAGCTCAAGGCAGCATTGTAGGTTCAGGCCTTACAGTTAGCAGCTCTTGGCAGCAGTTTCAATGGTTGTGATTGTGGTTGTGTGAGCCCAAGTCAGGAGTGCTATACAGAGTGAGGTTGTGTGCCTGAGTATCTTTTGGGAGGACCGTGAGGTTAACTGTGGAGTGTTTTAGACATCAATAGGTGAGCTAGTAAGTGAACCTGTTGAGGGGAAAAGTTTTTGAGCACACTGATTCACCCCCCCTCTGTGTCAATCTGGGAACAACATGTTCCCTCTCAGTATTGGGGAGATGCTGTCCTCACTGCAACCTACCTTATCAATAAATTACCTTCTCGGGTTTCTGACTCCCATAGTCCAGCTGAAGTTTTAGTGGGGAATTCCTCTTTTATTGTGTCTCCCAATGTATTTGGTTGTGTGTGTTATGCTAGGGATACAAAATCTCCGGGCAAACTTAAACCTAGGGGGTTACGTTGTATTTTCTTGGGTTATTCTCCAACCCAAAAGGGTTATAAATGTTACCATCCCCCTTCCCGCCGTACTTTGGTCAATATGGATGTTATTTTTCATGAGACTCTTTCCTATTATTCTTCACCACCTCTTCAGGGGGAGAGTTCTAGTGAAGATGTGCTGTCCTTTGAAGTTCCTCCTCTTCTAGCCCCTACGGTTGCTGTCTAGTCCCTACGGTTGCTGCCTAGCATCCTTTGCTGCTGCCTAGCCTCCTCTGGCTGTTCCCCCCTCATCCGAAGGGAATCCTTTACAGGGGGAGACCATGGAAAAGAGCGTTGTTGATGTTCCTATTCAGGGGGAGTTGACTCCAGTCTAGAGAACTATTGGTGAATTTCAGAAGAGGATTGACAACACCAATATGATCACCTACAAAAAGGGAAGCGCAAAAATGGGGCAGTTTCAATCCACTATAGCACTAATACCCATCCAGTTGCCGGCTCAAGATCCAGATCCTTCCTCTCCTGGTAAGCCCTCTTCTTCCAACCTACCCATTGCTCATCGCAAAGGTACTAGGACTTGCACTCTGCATCCTATATCTCATTTTGTTTCTTATAGCTCTCTCTCTCTCCTTCTTTTCGTGCATTTGTATCTTCTCTTTCTTCTGTTTCCATTCCTAAAAATTGGCAGGAAGCATCTACAGATGAAAAGTGGAAGGCAACAATGTTGGAAGAAATGAGGGCACTACATAAAGATAATATGTGCGATCTTGTGGCTCTTCCTCCAGGGAAAAACCAATTGGATGTAAATGGGTGTTTGTGGTCAAACAGAAGGCAAATGGGACAGTGGATCGATATAAGGCACATTTGGTTGGAAAGGGCTTCACTCAAACTTATGGAGTTGACTATTAGGAGATTTTCGCACCAGTGGTGAAACTCAACACTGTAAGGGTGTTATTGTCTTGTGTTGTAAATCTTAGGTGGGATCTTCAGTAGTTGGATGTCAAGAATGCCTTCCTCCATGGGGAGCTTGAGGAAGAGGTATATATGGATATTCCACTAGAATTCTTTGATTATAGGACCAAGGGCAAGGTCTGCAAATTAAAGCGTGCTCTCTATGGGTTGAAGCAATCACCTAGAGCCAGGCTCGACAGGTTTCACAAGGCTATGATTTCCGCAGGATATAAGCAAAGCAATGCTAATCACACTTTGTTCATCAGACGAGTTGGTGACAAGGTAACTATTCTCATAGTCTATGTGGATGGCATTGTGGTCACTGATAATGATGGTGATGCGATTAAGAAATTAAAGCACTTACTTGGCTGTGAGTTTGAAGTAAAAGATCTGGGAACTCTGAAATACTTTCTAGGGATAGTGGTTGCTCGATCTTCGAAAGGCATCTTTCTTTCTCAAAGAAAATATATCCTAGAATTGTTATTTGAGACTGGGCTGCTAGGTTGTCATCATTCAGATATTCCTATGGAGGCTACTACAAGACTTAAGAAGAAAGAGGGTGGACCTGTTGATAAAGGTCGTTATCAGCAATTAGTGGGCAAACTAATCTACCTCTTTCACACCCGACTAGACATAGCCATTGCTGTAAGTTTGGTGAGCTAGTTTATGCATGATCCTTATTCCTCTCACACGGAGGCAGCCCTTCGTATTTTGCGATATTTGAAGTCTGCTCTAGGAAAAGCAATCCTTTTATCTCCCAATGGTCATCTGAAGGTTGAAGCTTATATTGATGCTGATTGGGCCGGCTCTACTGACAGAATATCCATTTCTGGCTATTGTTCCTTTGTGGGTGGGAATCTTGTCACATGGAGTAGCAAGAAGCAGATGTTGTGGCAAGGTCCACTGCTAAAGCAGAGTTCTGTGCAATGGCACAAGGAATCTGTGAACTTTTGTGGCTTAGAGGATTGTTGCAGGATATTGGTGTTGCTGTCCATCTTCCCATGATGCTTTATTGTGATAATAAAGCAACCATTAGCATTGCTCATAACCCTGTCCAACATGATCGTACTAAGCATGTGGAGGTTGACCGACATTTCATCAAGGAGAAGCTTGAAGCCGGACTCATCTGTGTTCCCTTTGTGAAGTCTATTGATCAATTAGCCGATGTGTTCGCTATGGGATTAAGTGGCAAAGTGTTTCTTCCTATCTTAGTCAAGTTGGGCATGCATGACATATATGCCCCAACTTGAGGGGGAGTGTTAGATTGTATGGGCCAGAATACCGTGGGGGTATTCTGGACTTTTTACTGCTTTTATGATATGTACAGCCATGTCGGCTTAGTTAGGGATAATTCTGTGCATGCATTGTTTTCTATTCATTATAAATATATGGCTTGGGGTCTGCCTTAGACTATCCAAGCATTCAGCTCTAATTTTATTCCTATTAATAATCTTGAAGTGAGTGTCCTCATAAACAGTAGTGGATAGATCAAAGAAGACTCTAGTGTAATTCCATATCATCACAAACTAGGGCACTATGCAGTAGATAGGCAGCATAGGTGCTGCAATCAGTATTCGAGAGAAACTCTTGAACATACTATCAAAACAGCAATGGAGGAAGAGATGATTATTGGTATTCTTGCTCTGATACCATGTGAAATACTAATCAACGAACACCAGTGACCATGCAGGGAGCGGGACAAGAAGAAGATTGAGAAGGAAGAGGCGAGACTGCTGAGCATACTAGCAAGCTTGATTGCCCAGCAATCCCCTCTACCACTTGTATTTATAATGCAAAGAAGAGGTTACAACTTAGAGAACAAGTAACAGATTCTTTAATGAAATGCACTAAAGATTTTTAGCTAGATTAGAAAAAGAAATCTAATCTAACTATGAAAGACAACTAGAGAAGACAAAAGCTAACACAACTAAGAGAACCAGCCACGATCATAGTATGAGAACTCGTGAGATCTTGCCGAGATCTCGGCAAGTTTCTTTGTTTTTTGCGAAACCGAGACGAGTTGGCATATGAGTTGCAAAAGTGCAAGAACTCGACCGAGATCTCGAGATCTCGAGAATCTCGACCCAAACTCCTTTATATGAGTCCCAGATCTCGAGATCTTGGTGGAAAATCTTGGTATACAGACACCTATCTATGCAAACCTTGGTATACAGATACTTATTTATGCCTAATATCATTTAAGTAAATGTTTTTGTATTTCATTTACTTAAGATATTATTCATAAATAAGCAAATACCCCCTATTTGAATCCAATAAAAATAGTCAAAAAATCAAATTCCAAAAGAAAAAAAAAAGTCAACCCCCCAGTTCAAGAACAAAAACTGGATTTTCGGCGGTAGGTGCAATTTTCAACTTTCTAATGCTGGGGTTTTTCTCAAATCTAAAAATTCCATAAATCTTAATATGGTAAAACATTACTAAAAACCAAAAGTCCGGTAAAATATTCATTTGTTCTAATGTCCAAGAAAATATTTTCATTTAGAGCGATTTTGACAGCATTCGTGCATACCAAATTAAGTTTGACCGGTACATAACTCCTATTTGGACTTTGTTTTTGCAAAATCTGATAGTGCCATTATGTTGAAATGGCCTAAAATAGGCTGAATACCAAGTTTCAGACCCAAACTAGGTCTAAAACCTACCGAGTTGAGGCTTCAAGTCGAAAGAAAAAAAAATGCACCAACTCGGCGAGATCTCGCCAAAATTTCGACTCAACTCAGTTTTTCAAGGGACCGAGTTGGTACCAAGTTCCGAGTTTTAGTACCTTGGCCACGATAGGGACACTCCCCCTATCGTGGCACACTCAACATTGTACCCCACGGTACATTATTGTAATATTAACAACAATATTTGGAAGATTGTGGGGATGGCTAGGGTGAAGAATATGAGAATCTCTATTTCAACCTAAACTTAAGAAGGGGAAAAAGCTATTTTTAAGATAGCTAAGATAAGAGAAAGTAAGAGTAGAGATTTCGATTAGGTGAGGTGTATCAACAATAATGAGGGAAGAGTGTTGGTAAGGGATGAGGACATTGTAAAGAGATGGGATGAGTATATTTGTGACCTACTAAACGGAGATAGGTCGAGTTGAAACGAGCCGGATGCCTATATTATTCAACAAGACACCACAAGGCATAGAGATGTACGAAAGATTATTGTGGTAGAAGTTAAAGAAGCCTTAAGAAAGATGAAAGCAGGTGAGACACAAGGGCCAGATGAGATGCCAATAGAAGTTTGGAAAACCCTAGGAGATTGTGAGGTTTATTGGTTAACCAAGCTGTTTAATAGGATTATGAACACAAGGAAGATGCCAGATGATTGGAGGGGAAGCATTGTAGTCCCGGTCTACAAAAATAAAGGTGACATTCAAAGCTGCAATAACTATAGAAGCATATAGTTAATGAGTCACACTATGAAACTTTGGGAGAAGGTTATGGAAGCCCGTTTGAGAAGAGAGACTCATATCGGTGAACCAATTTGGCTTTATGCCAGGTAGATCCACGACAGAAGCTATCTACTTATTAAGGAGGCTCATCAAAAGATATAGAGATAGCAAGAAGGATCTCCATATGGTCTTTATTGACCTGGAAAAAGCGTATGATAGAATTCTTAGAGATTTAATTTGGAATGTCCTAGTGAAGAGAGGGGTGTCGAGTATTTATATGGATGTAATTAAAGATATGTATGAGGGAGTGGTGACTAGTGTGAAATCTATGGGAGGTTAGGGCAAGGAATTCCCAATTATGATTAGGCTACATCATGGATCAGCCTTAAGCCCTTACCTATTTGCGCTTATCATGGACGACCTAACCAAGAGCATCCAAGACGAGGTCCCGTGGTGTATGCTCTTCGTCGATGATATAGTTTTGGTGGATGTGACTAAAGCAGGGATTAGCGCTAAGTTAGAGCTTTGGAGATCTACCTTGGAAAGAAGAGGTTTTAAGATTAGTAGAACGAAGATGGAGTGCATTATGTGTAATTTTAGTCATTCTATGATGGATACTGACATGGTGCGAATAGGGGAAAGAGAATTACTGCAAGTATACTATTTCAAATATTTGGGATCAATCATAAATAAAGGAGGTAACATAGAGGATGATGTTTCATGGTTGAAGTGGAGAAGTGCGTCTGGAGTGTTGTGTGACTGACGTATTCCTTTAAAGCTTAAAGGAAAGTTCTATAGGACTGTTGTACGACTGGTTATGATGTATGGGGCAGAATGCTGAGTAATTAAGAAGTTTCATATTGAAAAGCTTTGTGTAGCAGAGATGAGGATGTTAAGATGGATGTGCGGAAAAATTAGGAAAGATATAGTAAGGAATGAGCATATTAGAACTGACTTAGGCATTGCGCTAATCAATGACTAGCTCCGGGAAAGTCGTTTGAGGTGTGTGTGTGTGTGTAATATATATATATATATATATGGTAAAGCATGATGAATATCCTCATATGAGATCCCAAACAGAGTGTATGCTGAGGGATCCAGATCTCAAAGATATGATTACTGGGATTAACAATAGGACACACCTATATGTGTAAATTCTCTCCCAATCCCTTGACAAGATGCTAGGGAGTTTGCACTTCTAGGTTTCCAGAAAATGAGGTTTTCTTCTGGTTACATAGTGCTTTTGTCCCTTGAATCAGATTTGCTAGCTTTGATGGAATGTCAGAATATTTGGGCTTCCACCTTTACCCCAAATCCGAACCCCTGCAATGAAAGTTAAAGTCCAAGGCTGTATGGACTAAAGCAGTGTTACTCTCCCCTTGTGATGGAGCTTACAAAATCTAACAGTACATTTTCATTATGATCCTAAACATTCATCTAGTATTAGATGGTCTCATGGCCTTGGATTATCCAAACTACTTCCATCCAAATTTTCATTCAACTATTTAATTTGGTGGAGCCCTTCATTCATGTCTGATTTCGTCTTGGTAAGGATTGGATTTCACCATCTGGCCCCATTCCCTCGCCACATGGTAAAATGGAGCAGCTCTAAACACGTCTTGATTGGAGATCCAATTTGCTGTCCTTACCTTTAGTCTCGGAAGCCTTACTTGCAGATTTCATCTCTTCCCTAAATATGCAGTTATTTCTTTCCTCCCAAATACTCCATATGATCTCCATGATACCTCCACAAGATCTACCATGTTCAACAAAAGGGAATGGGAATAGAATCCAGAAACCAGCCACGTTTGAAATGTCTGTAGAGTCCAGAAGGTACAAAACCAAGCAACCCTAGGAAATGGTGCTTTACTTTGTAAAAGCAGAATGACTAAACATGTGACTTATGGGTTCCTCATCCTTTAGGAACATAGCTGTCAAGGTGTCGCCTAGACGTCCAGGTGTGCTGTTGCCTTAGTGGTTGCAGGAAAAGCAACCGCCTTGGTCACCTAGGCATTGTGATGTAGAGCTTAAACAATACCAGCATAGGAGAAAGAATGGTTCATTTACTTTATCGATAATTGCACTCATCTGACCTGGGTTGGTCTCCTTCGTACCAAAACGGAGGCCTTTACTTGCTTCCGTTCATTTCATGCAATGATCCGAACTCAATTCAATGCCCAGGTTCAAATTCTTCTAAGTGATAATGGACAAAATATATCGACGATTCCTTCCATCGTTATCTTGATGAGCACGGTATCATGGCTCAAACCTCTTGTGTTAGTACCTCAAAATAGAATGGTATTTCAGAGCAGAAGAATCACCATCTTTTTAAGGTTACCCGCCCCCTTTTATTCTCCATGAATGTTCCTAAATTCTATTGGGGGGGGGGGGGGGGGGACGTTGTCCTCACTACAACCTACCTGGTTAATAGAGTCACATCTAGTGTTCTTAGGTTTAAAACCCATGTTAGCCTTCTTCCGGATCCTGTCCCTTGCCTCCCACCATCCTCCAAAGGTGTTTGGTTGTATTTTTTGGCTCACAACTATACCTCGTCCAAGTCTAAACTCGATCCACGGGCTCTTCATTGTATCTTTTTTGGCTAATCTACCTCTCAGAAAGGGTACAGGTGCTATCACCCTCATTCCTGCTGGCTCCTCGTTCCATTTTTTGTCACTTTCCATCAATGTTTAAAAACAAGTTTTGTTTTGGTATTTCGGGCTGACCAAAATATTCGACATTTCGGTCGAAATATTGTATTTTTTCTGCATGATTTCAGTAGGTCATTTCAGTGGGTTTTAGGCTAAGTTAAACACATGTAAATGTTCAAATTGCAAAAATAGTCACCCAAACTGGTGTTTTGGATTTGCACCATTGATTGGCAGTATACGGTCGAATCCTAATGTATAACTTAGTTAATTACACACACATTGTTTAAGACTTTAAGTACTAGAGGACATAATAAATTAATAATTAATAAGCAATTTAAACAAGTAAATTCACTTGGAAACATAAAGTGAATGACTAATAATTTAAGTCATAATATTAAGTACAATAAGTCAATAACAACTTAACAAGATGCTATCAATATCCCAAATTCCCAATACAAATCAAGTAGTCATAAAGTAACTCAAATGTTTACTAATAATAATTACTCCGCCGTCCAGAATCGACCCCACTCATAGTCCGATGGAACCGACATGCAGTGTTCTCCAACTGTAGGACATATGAATGCCACGTCATAGTCTAGGAGAAGAAACAAGTGTAGTCATCTACAGTTGCCATGTAAATTGTATCATCAACATGTTGAAGGTAACCTATCTTAGGATATGGGTCACCAAACTGTAAAGAACTACCCAATAATCCACTGTGATATGACGCCTCTGGGACCATGTATGGATACGGCTGGTGGATTGGGAAAGAAGAGATGTTATCCACATAAGACGATCCACTGCATCCCTGTGAGTGTGAGTTGTACTCAAAACTGGGAATGGATGGAAAAGATATATGCTTCCCCCCCCCCCCTAAAGTAAACTACCCTTGGCCATATGGATGTGAATGAGATGAATTGTACTTTGATTATGCTGGAGATGGACTGTTATCTACCTAAAAAAGATGGGGCACGAAAATGCCCACTCGATCTGCTGTCCCTGTTGCCAATACTCAATCCACCAACAGAGCCAGATAAGGTATCAATGTCCATACGATCAGCCTACCTACTAGTACCAGGAGGACGGGACTGGCCACGACGCTTTCTCGAGTAGATCGAGGTGGCTGGTAGGGCAGGTGTGGGGGCACTTGCACCATGGTCTGTGTCATGTATGGCATGATCAAACTGTGTTTCTCCGATGAATCGGACCGGCTCTTGCTGCTCTTCGGCTTCTGGTGTCTGACATATATTAATTTCATCACAAACAAACATGTATTGATCATGTATTTTTCAAAAAAACATTTTTGGAGAAAATGGTTTTATCTAAAATAGTGGGAAGGCTTCACAAATGTGCTAAGAAGGTGCTTCCAGCATTGATGCGGCAAAGATTCGAAGAACAAACCAAAAATCACCAACAATGAGTGAAAAATGAGCAAATTGCACCAAAAACTTGAAAAATACCACTCTTGTGAGCTCTCGGTCGAGAGTCACGAGACAGTGTCTATTTATAAGGGACAATTTGTAACCAAGGCTCGATATCTCGCGAGATGACCGAAATTTCGATCGAAACTTTGTATTTTTTTGTATTGAAGTAGCATTTCGTTTCGTACAGATCGAGATACTCGAAATTCTCGAGATCTCGACCGAAATTTCACTAGTTTTTGTACTATGCTTTCCATGAATATGAGCCCTATTTCTTGTCCTCTCTTCAAGGGGAGAGTGTTGTGACAAAGATTTGGTCTAGTCTTTTGGTAATTGATATAGTTCATATTGAGGGGGGGAGAGGACTGCCATTGATGGTATCAAGCCTATTGCCTCAATAATTGACCAAATAGAACTTGCTCACTTACTCGTGGCAGAAGATTCCGACAAAGCAGGCCACTCCTGAATACCATTCCAATCTACATCCCCTGATGCAGCTCCTTCAGCCCATTCCGCCCAGGTGTTTGGTAATGAGATTCATTCCATTGATGATAGTGATGTCTCTATTGTTGTTAGGAAAGGAGTTAGAGTTTGTACTCAACATCATATTTCTAACTTTGTTTCTTATGAGTCACTATTCCCATCCTATCATGCCTTTATTTCGTCTTTGTCCTCTGTATCTATTTTGCAAGGTTGGAAAGAGGCTATCTTGAATCCTAAGTGGAAGGAAATTATGGTAGATGAAATACAAGCTCTGGGAAAAAATGACACTTGGGAGCTTGTTCTCTTTCAACAGGGAAGAGACCAGTGGAATGTAAATGGGTGTTCACTGTGAAGCAAAAGGCAAATAGAATGATTGAGAGGTACAAACCCAGTTGGTTGCAAAGGGCTTCACTCAGACCTATGGGATTGACTATCAGGATACATTTGGTCCCGTAGCTAAGATGAACTCTGTTTGAGCATTACTATCATGTCCTGCCAATCTTGGATGGGGCCTATAACAGCTGGATGAGAAAAATGCTTTCCTCCATGGAGATCTCAAGGAGAAAGTGTACATGGATATTCCTCCAGGCCTCGCCTCCCCCATCTACAACTGCAAAGGTGTGCAAGTTAAGGAAATTCCTACATGGCCTCAAATAGTCGCCACGGGCTTGCTTTGGCCGGTTCTTGAAGGCCATGTTGAAGTTTGGATACAGATAGAGTCATGCTGATCACACTTTGTTCGTAAAGCAAGAGGATGTAAGGTTACTTCCCTTATTGCATACGTTGATGCTATAGTAGTTTCAGGCATAGTTGGTAAATACACGTATCCGAACGTATGAATGAAAAAAACTCCATATTGCGTATAATACTTCAAAGTCGGCAAAATGCGCGCATTTTAAGTGTCGACGTATGATACTCGAATGAAACGCGTATAATATGTTTACATATATATATTAAAAAAAAACTAAAAACTATCTTAACCGTTAAACCAATTCTAATACTAACCGTTAGATTAAAAAAAAGCCTAAAATCTACCACGTACAAAACCCTCGTCTCTTCTCCAGCGGAAAACCTAAGAACCTGCAGCGGCTGGTTCCCCTTCTCCATTCCTCTCTGTCTCTTCTTCTTCTTCTTGCGTTCTACCGGCGATTGCAGCGGTGCTTCTTGCGTTCGTCAAGTCAGCGATTGCAGCGGCAATTCCTTAAGGTATTTTCCTGATTAGCTCGTAGTGTTTTAGAACCTTTGTCTTTTGATTTAGTTTTTTAAGATTTAATTTATTCTCTTCTCTTCTCTTCTATTCTCTAAGCTTCAGAAGAAGAAAAGGACTATTTGTTTTGCTTCGTTTTATTTTCAAACTTGTAGTTTTTGGTTTTTTGACTTGGTCAAAAGCTATTGTAGTCTAATAGATGGAGGAGAATTTTTTTTCTTGACCTTTTTTTTTTTTTTTTTAACCCGAACTTACCTGGGACTCGGGCCAGCCCCAAAATTTTATTGAATCATCAACAAATAAAGAATACAAGGGGGGACATTCCACCTTACCCCAAACCCACGAAACCAAACATTAGACTCTAAGGACCGGCCAGCCTCCCTATCCTCCCTGATTATCGCTTGGAAGGTTCCTGAGGGCAAATTCTCCTGCAGGAAAGTGACTGAAGACCCTGTCTCACAGGCCTGCTTGGCCAACCAATCAGCAGCCCTGTTGCTTTCTCTAAACACAAAATCCACTGTCGCCTGAGTAACTTGAATCAGCGCTAAAATCTCATTGAACCAATACCATCCTCCAAAGGCTGCACTTCCGTAGGATCACCATTCTCACTGTGTTGGCTAAATCTGAATTCACCACTACCTCCTTGAACCCCAGCTCCTGACACAATCTAAGACCATCTCTCAATGCTCGAAGCTCAGCTTGAGAGTTTGTGCACCATCCGTAGTGGTTAGAGAACGCTGCCAGGACAATTCTACCCGTGTTTTTGATCACTCCTCCTCCCCCCCCCCCTCTCCAGGGTTGCCTCGACACGCCCCATCCACATTCAGCTTAACTGAATGAAAAGGGGGACACCAGTAAACCGGGAGAGGGCGTGGAAATTTAGCCGGAACAGCCTCAAGCCCAAAACATTGCAAGATTAACCTGTCTCTAGCAGACTCCCCCTTCTTGACCTTCACCGGCATCGGGAGCTCTTTTACCCAGGCTTTAATGCGTTCCATAATCGTGACCGTCGTGCGCCTGTGTTCATCATGCCTCCTGTTATTTCTTTCCCTCCACAGCTCCCAAACAATCAAGGAAGGGAGCAAACCTGTAATAAATGCACTGAGGCAGCGTCTACTTGCCAATGCATGCCACTGGGATATCCGACTTCTAACATCTTGAGTAGGCAGCACCTCAATGTCAAGCAGCCGAGAGAAGAAGGCCCAAACCTTTATGGTAGTTCCACCTGAAATCAAACAGTGATCTGATGTCTCCATCCTAGGCTCACCACAGCAGAGACACTTGGAAGCCATCGGAATCCCTATCGACATTAAGGCATCATCGGTTGGGATTTTCTCATTCAACAATTGCCAAGTGAAGAAAACCACCTTCACCGGAAGGGATTGGTTCCAGATCCATCTCGCATATGGGATTGCAGGTGATACACTCCTTATTTCATTCCAGGCTGATTTAACTGAAAAGACACCATCACTAGCGAGAGTCTACACCAAAACATCCTCCCTAGCTGAAAGGCGAAAATCTCCTAAAGAAATGTCATTCCTGATGGTCATCTCATCGATCTGCCTCAGTAAGTCTTGCTTCCATGAGCCATCCTCCTCCAAAGCATCTTTAAGGCGCAGTTCCACATCAACCTGCAAGCTATTATCCACTGTATCAATCAACGGACCAGCCCCAAACTAGTTGTTCAGCCAGAAAAGGACTTCCCCCGACCCAAGAAGCCAACGAGATCTATCCATCAACAGCCCTTTGTAGGCCAAGGCATTCCTCCAAGATCTTGAACTAACCCCCTTCGGATCAACCAGAGAGATATGGAGGCCTTTAAAGAACTTGGCCCTAAAAAACTCACTCCAAATAGAGTGGTCTGTCAAGACCCTCCAAAGACCTTTGAGCTTCAGCGCCATCCCCACATCCTCCAGCATCCTTACTCCAAGGCCTCCCTCAACCACAGCCCTACACACCTTCTGCCAGCTGACCCAGTGCTTCCGCCTTCCCCACTCCGTGCTACCCTAAAGGAAGTCTGCAAAGATGCCATAAATTTTCCGCAACACAGCCTTGGGGGGTTCCATCGTGGCCAAAACATGGATAGGAATAGAGGAGAGGGCAAGCTTCAAGAGGGTGAGCCGACCCCCGGCTAATAGCAGCTTCCCCTTCCACCCTGCCACCCTACTGTCGATCCTGTCAACCAACTTATCAAAGAAATTAATCTTCAACCTTCCACAGTAGAGAGGAGCCCCAAGATAGGTGATAGGCAATGTCTTCTGCAGGAATCCCGAGATCGAAGCCACCATTCTGGTTTGAGTCTGCGTAGCTCTGGCTCCCACCACGAAACAACTCTTCTGTTTATTGACCAGCTGACCCAAGAACCCCTCATATCTGCCAAGAAATCCCATAATCTGCTTTAACGAGTTTTTCAACCCCTATCGTGTCATCTGTAAAGAGGCTATGGGAAATCCCAGGACATCCTCTAGGGAGTCTAAAATAAGAAGCATGCCCCTCAGTGAACAACACCTTCAGACCTCTACTTAACACCTCCTCTGCCAATATAAACAGAGCCGGAGCAAGCGGGTCCCCTTGACGCACACCTCTGGAAGACTTGAAAAAGCCTGATTGTCTGCCTCCAAGAACAACAGAGAACCAGCAGTTCTCAACTGTCTTCTTGATCAGGGCGATCCAGCTGCCACCAAACCCAAATTTTGCAAGGACCTTCCATAAAAAAGTCCACTCCAGCCGGTCATACGCCTTGGCTATGTCAAGCTTGAGAATCACATTACCACCCTTAGTTCTCCTATTCAGCTCCTGGGACACTTCCTGCACAATGGAAATGTTATCATGGATACACCTTCCCTGGACGAATGCCCCCTGCTCCTCCGCCACCAACGGAGGCAGAATCCTTGCCAGCCTGGTGGAAATGAGCTTAGCAATAATCTTATATGAAAAGTTGCACAGGCTGATGGGTCTCATGTCTACCATCACCTGCGGATCATCTTTCTTCGGAATCAACACCAAGTTGGCAGAAGTAAAGCTTCTAGGCAAGTCCCTCCTTCAAAGAACTCCTTGACCGCAACCCACACATCATTACCCACCACCTCCCAACAAGAAGTAAAGAAGTGCCCCGTGAAGCCGTCTAGGCCTGGCGCACTGTCACAGGATAAAGCCAAGACCGCCCCTTTCACCTCCTCCACTGAGGGAGCCTCCACCAGTAAGGCATTATCTGCATCAGACACTAGCGAAGGGATTAAAGAAAGAAGGTCCTCGTCCACCACACTGCCCTGAGAGGTAAAGATCTCTGAAAAGTGGTGCATTGCCTCCTCTTGCACCCCCTCCATACTAGAAATCCACTCTCCATCAGCACCTCTAATCTTCTGCACACCTGTCAGCCTCCTCCTGACATTGACCGTGGCATGAAAGAACTTCGTGTTCCGATCCCCCTCCTGCAGCCAAGTGACCCTAGATTTCTGCCTCCAAAAAATCTCCTCCTGCAATAAAACCTCCTGCAGAGCTGCCTTGGCTGCCCCCAGCGTATCTCTAGAGGTGTCATCAGCCCTCAAATCAAACTCCGTTTCCGCCCTACAAACAACATCCTCTGCATCCCTAACTCGTTGATGTATGTTTCCAAGCACCTCCTTATTCCAACTACGAAGGGCTATGCGAAGCCTCTTGAGCTTCAAATACAAAACCCCCAGAGGCGAGGCCACCACCGGCCCATCCCACTGACCCTTGACAAAATCATGGAAACCTGGGTGACTGAGCCACATCTGCTGAAATTTAAAACCAGCCCCGGTGCGGGGGGAGTCCACCCAAAAGAGAGGCCAATCGGAGCATGATCAGAGTAGGTCCTGCTGAAATGAGTCACCGACCACCTGCTAAAAGAATTCGCCCAATTCGCATTCACAAGAAACCTGTCCAGCCTAGCCAAGACCCTACTTGCACCTGCCTGGTTATTGGACCAGGTGAACATACTACCACTGTAGCCGGCATCAATAAGAGCTGCTCTATTACAGAAACTACCAAACTCCTCCATAGATAAGGAGCACACTGGTCTGCTGCCCACTTTCTCCATCGCAGACGCTACCACGTTGAAATCCCCCCCAACCGCCCATGGTAAAGTGACCGAAAGAGAAAAGGCTTCCAGCCTCTCCCATAGTTCCCTTCTCTCCACCCTAGAGCATAAACCATGAACAAAGGTAAGGACATAGGAGCCTGTCCCACCCCCTCCACATTCAACCGTGATGTACTACCCGTGCTCCTCAACCACCCTAACTTGCACTGACGACCTCCAGAAAATCCATAACCTGTCCGTCGTGTGGACTGAATCCATCCCTATCCATCTCCTCACTAAGCATGACTTGGCAACCTGAGCTTTAGGTTCAGCTATCGCAACCATCTCTACCTTATGCAAGCTTACAAGAGCTTTTAAACGCCTGCAAATGGGCTTGTTTCCAACCCCGTGCGCATTCCAAAAGATGCAACTCATTGAACAGAGTCTAAAGAGGCAATTGCCGACCTCATCGATCTCGTTACACGCCTCTGGGCCCCTTCGAGTGCCCTCCTTCCCGTCCTGGCCTTCCTGATCTTCTTCCTCTTGTACACCAAGGCTGCATTCAAACAAACAGCTCGCTGTTGCAATCGCCTTCCCGCACCGCGGCCCACCAGAGCAGACTCAGGCTCTGCCCCTGGAGGCCTCTCCCATCCAAACGAAGCCCCCTCACGAATCTCTGGCAGCCTCTCAACCAACCTGTTCACCCTATCCGGCAGTGTGGCCTTAAAGGCCCTCAGACTATCCATCAGCACCTCACGGCTTGTCTCGTCCTGCCCTGGAGCCAGCCCCTGCCCATCATCCCTCGACCCTGCCGGAGCCACTCCCTTCTCGAAAAAAGGCTCAGTGTCTTCACAAAGAGATGACGAAAGCTGTCTGTTCCCTGCTCCCACCGAATTACAAGACTCTTCCGGGGACTCCAAAACCACAGTTCGCTCCCTTTCAGCTTCACGTGTCTGATCCCTATCGGCTTCAAGAGTCAAATCTGGAAGCTCCCCTTCCTCTGCAACGCAAGGAATGATCCCCTCCTCTGCCTCGATAGCACCTCCAGCGCTGGGAGCTACAGCCAAAGCATTGCAGCCCTCCGCCAGTTCCTCCCTGGCCTGCCGCCTAACCTGCTTCCAACGGCCACTCCTCCGCCGAGGTAACCCCGTGAGTCCCTGGGCATCAGCCTCCCTAATCTCTCTACCCCTCCCTGTCGAGGTACCCTCACCTCGTGGAATAAAGACCCCATCGGTAGACCTTCTGTCCTCCACCAAATCAGTCGCAGCCACCTCTGCAGCGTTATGCACCACCGCTGCAACCTCAGTTCGAACCCCTGCAGGTCTCTGCCTCTGGACTTTCCGGCAAACATCTTTCACATGTCCAATCTTCGAGCACACAGAGCAGTATGAAGGGAGCCTCTCATACACCACCGCCTGGAAGAAACCACTCGCACCACACCCAACCCAAACCTTCTCAGGAGGAGGGTCTCGCAGGTCCAATTCCACACACACACGAGGTGCCACCGTGCGTGTGCAACTCGTTGTGGCTCCATCCACCTTCAGCACCTTGCCAACAGCCCCTGCAATAGATTTCAAGAAGTTCCCCTGATACAAATTCACAGGCAGCCCCGGCAGCGAGATCCACACTGGCGCCAATGGAGACTCCCAACCCAAGACAAAAGCCGCAGTCCACTTCATAAAACGGAAATGAAACCCCTAAATATGCAACTGTTCCTTCATCCAAACCTTTACAAAATCAGCTTGAGCCGCGAACCGCAGAAGAACATGGCGTGGGTCGAGCGTCGAAACCACAAAATCCCCCTGCAGGTGCAACGCCTTGCGAATGGACTCCTTGATCATGAACAGAGAGGGTTTCCCATAGCTGCACTTGGCAACCAGGGAAGTCGCGAACGCCATCTCCGAGAGATTCAACTCCTCCGTTGAGAAGAAGACAGCAGGGCTTCCATAAAACAACGAAGGCTTTTTAATCTCGACTGAGACAGGTGGCAGCGAAATCGACCTGGTAACCACAGCAGCAAATGAAGCAGCCCCACCATGACCCACTCCAAGCCGAGGTGGAGGATCAGGGGGCCGATCCTCCCTAGGAGGAGCCGCCATGCCCAAAACCCACGTGAACACCAAAACCCTTAACCTGCGCCACCCGTCCCACTTTTCTAGGAGACTCCTGAATTTTTTTCTTGACTTATTTTTTCATTTATTTTTATTTGTTATAGACAATATTTTCTACACTTCATGATCACACGGTGTGATTCACACCACAGCCCTTTTCAAATTTCCAATCTAAAAGAGTAAATTAAGAAATGGGAAAAAAAAAAAACATAACTGTTTCATGTCTGTGTTTCTGTGCTTATAACATGAAACTAATAAGATGGTGATAGTGATGGTGGTGTCTCTATAGAAACGGTAACGGTGGTTCATGACCTATTGTTTCTTCAGACAACCATCACTTTTCCGTACTTGGGGGTTGTTTGCCCACCTCATCCTCTTTCTTTTTCCTCTTCATTTTTATAAAAGTTCTTAATTGTAAGTAGTAAATTTTATTAGTTTTTGGGTGATTTGTTAGTAACCATCTATCTCCCTTTACCTCATACCCATTTAGCCATTTCTTCCTTCCTTTCACACGGGACCTCTCCTTAGCTCTCCTTCCATTTGTCATTGGTTGCCAACCAACAGCTCCCTCTCTCTTTCTCTCTCTCTCTCTCTCTCTCTCTCTCTAATCCCTATTGCTTTCAAACTATATATTTAGGCACATCAGTAAATGCTATTATTGTGTTTATTAGGTGTACAGGTCTGTTGCATAGTGAATATATGCAAGTATTTTTGCTCCCGGATTTTTACAGAACAGTCGTATTATACACGTATTAAACACGTACCGTATTATTGCCGTAGCGTATTATTACGCTGGATTTTTTGAAAAGTATTATTGCCGTATAGTCCGTTTGACTGCCATACGTATCCGTTCCCGTATTAATGTCGTTCCCGAACTTACTAACTATGGTTTCAGGCAGTTATAATGCAAAGATATCCAAGTTGAAATCTCAATTGGCTAAGGAGTTTGAGATCAAGGTTTTGGGTCTTCTCAGATACTTTCCTAGGAATAGAGGTAGCAGGATCCAGTAGGGGTATCTTTATTTCCCAGAGAAAATATGTTGTTGACCTTCTGATGTAGGACAATCTTGGACCGGGCCAACCTAACTAGTGTACTACATTGGACCAACCCAAACCTAGTTGAACCAGGTTCAGTTTGAGTGTTTGGATCTAGTCGGATTTTAGGAAGTTTATTTTATTTGGGAAATTATTATGTAATCTTTTATTTTAAGGTAGTCATTAGACATATAGGGAAATTTCCAAGTTGAGTTTTATGGGTTTCTATTTTAGTTAGTCTGGTTTTAGTAAGTAATTAGTAGTCTTTATTTTTGGGTTTTATAAATAGATGTAATCCCCCCCCCCCCCATCATAATGATATGCAAGAATGAATTGAAAACAAAGTGAGTTTGTGCGTGTGCACACCCCCCTCCTTCTTTGTGCGTGGGCTAACCCCCCACTTCTTCTCTGTGCGTGGGCACACCTCCCCCCTTCTTCTTCTCACGGCTTCTTCTCCCCCCCCCCCCTCCCATCCATCTGATTTCTTTCAGATTTCCCCCCTCCTATTCTGTCCCGCATTATCTGGTATCACAGCCCAAACCTGGGTGAATCTCTCCCCCTCTCTCTCTTGCTCCCTCTGATTCTTCTTTCCTCAGTCTCACTTTTCCCCATTCTATTCCTCGTCCTTCCCTTTTCTATTTCCTCTTTGCTACAGTTGTGACCGAACTTAAACAGAAACCATACCACCAAGCCCAACCCCATCTCATCTCTTCCCCATAACAACTTCCGCTGAATCCCCAACCCATCCTTCCATTTCCCATCTGTGACCGACAAAAAAAAAAAAATGAGTCATCTCTATACACAGAGGTCCAATCGAAAACCCAGACCCCAATCCCATCCCTTTCGATCCCCTGAACATAATCCCCAACCCACCATCACCCACCTTCTTGATTCCGCCAGAACCAGAAGAAGGAAAAAAAAAAAAAGCCTTGAATCCCATCGTTTCTTTTCCCCCTTTCTGGAAACCATTCGAACCACCCCTTCTCATTTTTTTTTTTTTTTTCCAGCACCAACCCCACCGTCTTCCTTTTCCCTCTTCAGGTTCCACCGAGAAAAAAAACAAGAAAGGAAAAAAGTTTCAGAGAGAGAGAGAGAGAATCGCTTCCCAGTTTTCTGTTTTGGGCATAAGTGAACAAGCAGAGTTTATCGAAACTCAATCATTACAGCTTCAATCAACACAAGAACTTGGGAGAAAGTAGGGCTGCTCTAGGTGAGCAAAGCCCTTGAATTTCTGGATCTAGACCTTCTCCGGCTGAGAGATATCGACTCGACACCAGATCTGGTTCTGCAACTTGTGCCAGATTTGATTGCAGCAGTGTACTTTGATATTCAGCTTCCTATTCAAAGATTGGAAGTTCGAGGTTACATAACTCTAGGCAAAAGCGGCCTCGTCTTGAAGTTTCTGGCCCATCCGAGACCGAACGAAGGAGTTCTCTCCTTCTGCTCCTGGATTTTCCGCCATGGATTTCAGCTAAGGAAGAGACGATTTCTCTTTTGTGTCTTCTTTTAATACATCACTTTCCAGTAATATCCCTCACCTACCCCCCATATTCCTGTTTGTCCTATTTTTGTTTTTAGTTCCAAGTCTACCCCCGCATCTCTCATGTGTCATCCAGAATTATAGTTGAATCTCCATATTACAAATCTGCCATCCATTTAGCAATTTCAGTTTAATTACAATTCTTCCACCGTCCTTATAAACTTCATTGGATTTACAATTGTGCTATCAATGTTCTCCAAACCACAACCCAACCGAATTCTTTTCGTTACAATCCACTAGCTGCTCTGTCCTATAACTGTGAAAGTGTTGCATCAAGTGTTTTCTCCTCATGGATTTGTTGAAAAGATCAAGATATTTCATCAGTCTGCTATTGCTTATGTCCAGTAACAGTCACTCCTAAATGTCGTTTCAGCAAGGAATATTCTTCAAGGCCGTATATTTATGATGATTGTTGTACACTGAACATCCAATTTTCATGCCTAAGTGAGGTACAATTGAACTACAATCGGTGAACGGGTTTCAAGAACACATCCGTGCCTTCAGCACTGAAAGATAGCAAAATTGTGATTGAGGCATCACCGACTGAATCACTTCCAGGAGATTCTATTGCACTGACAGAAAACCCTACTGAAGATGTCTCTGAAGAGCCAAAAGGCGAGCCACCATGGATAGACGTGATGGCTCGATAGTCGTTCAAGAAAAGGTGGAGCTGAACGATCCGATCAATATTCCAAACGTGGAACCAATCAATGGTCCGATTACAATGGCAAAACCCCGTGGTCACATTCCAATCAAAGTCATATCATTTGTTGACGATCATCGGGAGATTGTAACGGTTGATCGGGAAATGTGCGGGATCATCACCCCATCTAAGCTTTTGATCATGTATGCTGGTCAAGTGGTGCTGATCCTTTCCTTCTTTAAAACTCATGGGAGAGTTTTTCTTAACCACGGGAGAGTTGATGCAGGACGATCTTGGACCGAGCCGACCCAACTAGTGTACTACATTGGACCAACCCAAACCCAGTTGAACCAGGTCTAGTTTGAGTGTTTGGATCTAGTAGGATTTTAGGAAGTTTATTTTATTTGGGAAATTATTACATAATCTTTTATTTTAAGGTAGTCATTAGACATATAGGGCAATTTCCAATTTGAGTTTTATGGGTTTCTATTTTAGTTAGTCTGGTTTTAGTACTAATGTAGTTCTAGATAGGGTAAAGCCCTACTAGAAGCCAATTAAACCAGGACCAATAACAAGGAATTAAGGGGCTGTTGGTTCTGCAGTTTCAGTAGGACAGAATTGCAGTTTTAGGTGAAACTAAGGCTTAGGTTAGGATAATGTAAGGGGGGCTTAGGGGGTATGGCTAGGCAGGTTTATAGGACTCTAATAATGAAGGTATTATAGAGTTTTAAGTGTTTTGAAAATTCTGTAAAACTGGGCAGTAAGTCAGGATTGACTATGGGTTTTGGGGAAATTAATGAAGGATGAGGGGGTTAGGGTTTTGATGGACAAATATGGCTGAGCAGCAAGATCTAGAGTTTAATAGAATTAGGGTTTAATGGAATTCAAGCAAAAATAAAGGGGGATCAATTGGGGAAGGGAGTAGAGGATTAGAAGAAGAAATTAATGAACAAGTTGCAGCAGAAATCCACTAGCAGCAGCTTGGACAGAAGTGAAGGATAGAACCACCTTCGAATTGGGATCCTCCCGGTAGTTACGGCGCAAGGAGTCGATCAGATTCCACCAATCCCTTTCCACCTTGATAGAACCACAAGGTTGCACACTCACAAGGAGCACAGGAGC
Source organism: Telopea speciosissima (assembly GCF_018873765.1). Taxonomy (NCBI): domain Eukaryota; kingdom Viridiplantae; phylum Streptophyta; class Magnoliopsida; order Proteales; family Proteaceae; genus Telopea; species Telopea speciosissima. The sequence continues at coordinate 375,181 of NC_057926.1, forward strand.
AGCAACAATGGCAGCCAACAAGCAAAATCTTTTTTCATTAATCAAATTCGTATCCAAGGCTTTGCTCCCTTACAACCTTATATAAAAGACTCAAAAATAGGCTTCTACTCTTAAAAAGAAAGGCCTAACCCAATCCTTAACCTATTAGGTAACTTAAACTGACTAGGAAACTAAAATACTAAAAGAAATTGACTCAAAACATGGCTGGACTTATAGAGTCCTAATCCAGCCCAACTTACATCACATGACCACTTAACCAAGTCACATGATCACTTAAATTGAACCAATTCAAACCGGTTCAATTAAAAAAACATAAAAATAAACTAAGTATTGGGCTAATCCCGTATGCAACCTATAAACCCCCTAATTTAGGCTCTTTAAAGTGGCCTATTACATAGAAAACCCTTGGGATCAAAGGCCATTCCAACCCTAGACTTATTTCTAAAGAAATAAGCCCATTTCGGTGATGAATCTGCATCAAGTACGTAATTAGTAGTCTTTATTTTTGGGTTTTATAAATAGATGTAATCCCCCCCCCCATCATAATGATATGCAAGAATGAATTGAAAACAAAGTGAGTTTGTCCGTGGGCACACCCCCCCTTCTTCTTTTTGCGTGGGCACACCTCCCCCCTTCTTCTTCTCACGGCTTCTCCCCCCCCCTCTGATTTCTTTCAGATTTCCCCCCTCCTATTCTGTCCCGCATTACCTTTTCAGTGAGACTGGTATGCTCGATGTAAACTTGTAGATTCCCCTATCGAGGTCAACCATCAATTATGCAGTAAAGGTGGTGATCCGATAGATGTCGGAAGGTTGATATACCTCTGTCATACCCAACCAGATAATGCCTATGTTGTAGGGGTGGTTAGCCGGTTTCTACATGATCCACATACTACACATCTTGAGGCCGTGTACTGTATTCTGAGATATTTGAAATCAGCTCCAGGAAAGGGCATTTTATTCTCTAACTATGGCAACTTGAAACTAGAAGCTTTTACAGATGCAGACTGGGCAGACTCTATAGATGATCGATGGTCTACTTCTGGATATTGTACTTTTCTTGGAGGGGATCTTATTACTTGGGGAAGCAAGAAGTAGCCAGTGTTATCCAGATCATAGTTAGTAAGTTTGTGTATTAATTGCCGTATCCGACCATATAATTCAATAACCTGACTCTTACCGTATTCTATGAGGTAGCTTAAATTTGTACGTGACTCTTAAGAACAGCCGTATTAATTGTCATATTAATGTTTTTTATTTAATTAAACAAAATAAAAAACTAAAACCTAAAACCCAAAAACCGGTGAGAAAACCCCCAACACCCGAAAACTCTCATTCTATTGCACCAAAAAAAAAAAAGAAGACTTGTTCTAGGCTTCTAGCAAACCATCTACTCTCAAGCACTCAGGTTCTAGTTCATATCCATCAATTCCAGGTATCTTTAATCCTTCTTTCTTTATCTCTCTCTCTCTCTCTCTATGTGTGTGTGTGTGTTTGAGTTGATAAGATTTATTTAGATCTGCAATTCTTCACAAACTAGGGGTTTTTTTATTTGTGTTAATTGTTTTCGATTCATGGTGCAGGGTAATTCCTTTCTTCTTTTTTTTCTTTTGCTTTGTTGCTTATGACCTTATTAGTCTATAATTTGCATGGACCCCATTTGTCTTCAGCCGGTTCCGCTGCTCAATTTTCTTAGAGAGTTCTTTGTGTTTTGCATGTAGTTGTTCTAAATAATGCCTTGGGTGGTTCTTTTTTTGTGATAAAGCAATGTCTTGGTATGTAATGGTCCATATGGGATCAAAGTCATGGTGGCCTTCCACTAGCTCCACAAATTAAATCTGTAGTCCTTTGGATCTCAAGAAAAGGATTTTACAATTAGGGTCTAGGGAGCAATGATAACAAAGCTTGTAAGAAAAGTAATCCCTCGATCCTACTAAATCTATATCCAAATTGGTATTTTTCTGTATTTTATTAGGGTAATAAAATTTTATGTTAATGTTTTCTTATTTTATTGATTATAAATGGTTGGGTGGTGCATTTGTTTAATAGTTTTGATGGCTAGTTGAGTGTTATTCTTAATGATTAGGTATCAATAGAATGAATCATCACAGTTTTTAAGGAAACTTTCGAGATTGTTTTTTTATTTGGATACCCGTATTTTTGCTCCTTTACTATTTCAGAGCAACCAGTATTAAAACACGTATTAACCACGGACCATATAATTGCCGTACACGTTTTATTGCACCGAATTTTTAAAACCAAACTATTGCCGTGTGGGCCAATTAATTGCCGTACGTGTTCGTTTCCGTATTATTGCCGTACCTAAACTTACTAACTATGATCCAGAAGGATTATAGATGTCAACATGGCTGGTTCTATCAAGTTGCTTTGGAAACTCCTAACCAACAAATCTAGTATTTAGACTTCCTGGGTGTATGTTGGTCGTAGAGACTCTATTTGGACTGTCAGCTCTACCCCTGACTCCTCCTGGATTTGGCGCAGAATTCTCCAGGTGAGGCATATAGCCAGGGGTGCTATATCTTGCAGGATTGATGATGGGTTGCAGACCTATCTTTGGCTTGACTATTGGCATCCTTCAGGTGTCCTTGCCTCCATTGTCAGCCCCCGTGTCATCTATGCATCCGGCTTGGACAGATTTGCCCCTGTGGCTTCCATCATCACCAGAGGCACTTGGTCCCCTCCCCCCTCCCCCTTCCCCCCCTCCCCTTGCTGATTTTTGGAGCTCCCTCCCCCCTATTCCCCCTGGTCACAGAGGCAAAGGTGACTCCATTTTGTGGCTTCCCTCCCCCTCCGGCATCTTCAGCTCCCACTCCGCTTGGGACATGGTTAGACATAGAGGGACCCCCTGTCCTTGGCATAAAGTGATTTGGTTCAAAGGGCACATCCCTCGCCAGAGCTTCACCGCTTGGCGTGCCCTAGCAAACTGCCTCCCCACCCGAGCCTTCCTCATCCATCGCCACATGCAAGTCTCCCCCAGCTGTTGTCTCTGTTGGAATGGGCACGAAGATGCAGACCATTTGTTCTTCACTTGCCCCTTTGCTGCCTCCATCAAGAATCAGGTCCTTCGTCATTGCTGGCCTGCTCGAAGAAGGCCTCTCCCCCTATCCAGGGAATGGGTTTGGATTGATATGACTTTTAGAGGGAATTCGATTTGTGACATGGTTGGCAAGTTTGCCTTTTGTGCTACTATCTCCCACATTTGGATGGAACGTAACCTTAGAAGATGGACTTCCAACTCCCGCTCTTTCGACAAGATTTGGAAGGCCATCTTCTTCGATGTTTCATCTAAAGCGAGTTCCCTTCCCTTGGGTAGTGTTACGGATACCCCAAGGAACAGGCTGATTGTTGTCTCCTACGGTCTCCCTACCTCCATTTTGCGCCCTAGCTAGTCTTTAGCTTCAGTTTTGTTGGCCCTAGGGCTTGTTTATTCCCCCTCCTTTCTTCGTAATTAAATTTTTATTCATCCACAAAAAAACTATGATCCAGATCTAGTGCAGTGGTGGAATACCGAGCAATGTCTCAAGGTGTTTGTGAGCTTATATGGCCACAGTGTTACTTGGTGACCTTGGGGTGATACATAGAGAGCCTATTAGGCTCTACTGTGATAACAAAACTGCAATCATCGCGGTACATCTCATAACCCAGTGCAGCGTGTTAGGACCAAGCATATGGAGATTGACACACTTCATCAAAGAGAAGCTTGACCAAGGTTCAATTTGTATTCTGTTTATCACATCCGAAAATCAGTTAACCGATGTATTTAAGAAGGGTTTAAATTGCAAGTTATTTCATCCTATTGTGTGCAAGTTGGGCATGAGAGATACTAATGCACTAACTTGAGGGGAGTGTTAAGGATAAGGATTATAGCTCATGTACAGCCTAGCCTTGTACTCCATACCATGTATGGAGTTATACTACATTCCAATTTTATGCCTTTATTTTCCCAATCTTCTCTACAAATAAGAAAGGTCTCTGTCATACAAAGACAAGCCAAGTCATTCTCTAATCTTCTCTCTCAACTAGATATAATAGACTGGTAAACTCTGCATAACTGACAGAAGCAGATTAACCCTATGCCTTGCAGATATATAATTTTTCCTGCAACCTTTTACTCAACCTTTGAAGCATTGGTTCCCAGAATGGTTCAGACTTCAGACCTTGAATTTATCCTGAGAGGCAAGACCAAGTATTTGAAAGGCCACTCCTCTTTCTCCCAGCCAAGAACCTTAGCAAACTTATCCGAATTCTTGTTAGATAAATTTGATATGGCTACCCATGCATGCTATTGTTACGCCTGATACTGTGCCTATATTCTGGATAAATTTCAACAATTATTGATTCTTTCATGTCTGAACTACAATGGTCCTTTTCTTTGCATAAAGTTTAATGACAATCAGTGATGAACCTAATAATTTTGAATCTTGCTATGTAAAATGTCATTTACTTATTTTCACAAGCCCGGTCAGGGAGCGGTATGAGGCAGGCAGCAGGCAAATAGAAAAGTTTCTCATTCCATTCTGATTTTCATGTATCACTCCTCATCAGGCACAATCACAAGTACTCTCAGTAGAAGCCAAAGATGCAGCAGCTCAAATTGAGTGCCGTCTGCAGCTTGGATTCAAACTTAGTGAAGTTATCAACAGCAAGGAGGATGCACTGGCCTTGTTTGATCTGTACAAAAACGATGGCTATATGTTGGCAGAGCACAATGGCAGATTCTGTGTAAGTAAAACCACCAACAATTCTGAAAAAACCAAGAAAATAGAAGGTGGGGAGGGGGGGGGGGAAGGAAAAGAAAAGGCAAAGTGGCTTCTGTCTTTGTTTTTCTTATCTTTTTTTTTATGGGAAAGGCGTACACTGTGCCTCCTTACATTCATTATTATATTAATTGTTTTAAGGAGAGAGGAACATTAATTTGAAAAAACAATGTGAGAGGGAGTAGTATACCTTGTTTGCTCAGAGAGCCCTCTCCCTTCTTTATATTGTTTGTTTACTACAAATTTGTCTTTTGCTTCTCTGGAACTCCAACAGACGTCTTACTGCATCTTGGAATATGTCCTGGTCAGGTAATACTTAGAGAGGATTCATCACCGCAAGACATGCTGAAGTCACTGTTCCATGTCAATTATCTATACTGGCTGGAGAAGAACATGGGAATTGAGTCAGGAAGCGTTGCCAATGACTGTAGGTTTGGAGGAAGGCTTCAAATATCTTTGGATTATGTGCAGAGGGAATTCAACCATGTCAAACATGATGGGCAATTGGCTGGATGGGTCACCGACGGGCTCATTGCAAGGCCATTAGCAAATAGAATTCGCCCATCCTATGCCCCCTCTGCTGAAATAAGTTGATTGATTTAAGCTGTGTTTCTGAATCAATCACTTTCAGTATTATTCCATGTCGTTTCTGTCGTTCCTCTCCTGCCATCCCTCTCACTTGTTAGTAGGGCCTAGTTGAATTTAAATGGGCAACATGTTTGGCACGCTTTGTTGCATGCATTTTCTATACGATATCTTTACAGATGAAGAAGAAACCATGGGTAATGCTGAAAAAGGCAGGCCACTTGCTCAAAGATGGTAGTTTCACAGCCGCTTCAAATCAGTTTCTCCAGTTGATTACTGGCCTGGTGTTTGCCATTGTAAGTCTTAGGACTTCAGACTAGAAAGGCAGGATATTATGACCATAGCATTCGAACTTTCCCTCCATCATGATGACCTGGGCAACCAATTGATGAATTTGGATCAGATGTGCGTGGAGGTAGCGATGAGAAATTGAGGATTTTTAAGTTGAGACTTATCCACATTTAGTTGGGGTAAGAGTAGTTGTTGAGTTGTACGGGATAACTGGGAGCTGTGCTATATTTGCATTTCATTGTAAAATGTGCATTATATTGTTCTTTTGACGTCTTAAAATAACAGTTTTTTTTTAAACCAAGAAATCAAGTTTCACAATTAGACTGAACTTCTACTTCTTCCCATCCTTTGGCGCTTTGTAGTCCTTGATAAAGATCCTTGTCTTCTGACTTCTGTGAACATCCCGCAATGCCATGATTCATAGAAACCTCAAGAAAACTAGGATTATGGAATAAAGTCAATGCCCATCCTGCATCCCGTCAATGGATCTAGAATACCATCTCAGATAATCATTGGTCAATCCCTTTTGAAGTCTCTGATACTCAATTAGAGTAATGCAAGGCTCCTCATTGAATAGAGACACCCTCAATTCTAGGAACAATATTAGAATAAAAAGAGTCGGAAGAAAAATATGTTGAATCACTGAAGAAGGGTCAGGCTTGGATCCAGAGAACACAGTTCTATTATGGGTCAACCCAATAAATATAAGAAGTGATAGCTACCACTGATACGATCATCTTGCACTCAACTTTAGACAGAAGAGTTGAAGGTAATGGATTTAGCCAGATGCATCATAAGAGCCTGAAAGTACTCCGTTCGCAAACCCAAAGGTCTTGCAACCCAAAGATGTTTAACGAAAAAAGAAACAAATGCGAATCAGTCTCAACCACTTTTACACAAAAAAAAAAATACCACACACACACAAGAAGAGAATATCAACCTGCAAATGGAGATACAATTTAGTCTTGGCTGAAACTCCGCCCAATAATGTGTACAAACTTGGATGGATCTTTAGAGACCAAACCGTTTTCCAAACATAAGAAATATCAGAGACGATAGGAAGTATGGGTCAGTGTTCTTTGTGGTGGAGCATGGACCCTTTGCGTGCACGGAGCTAGTGAGACTGCGAGTTGGCATCATGGGGGTGAGCAGTCATTTCACTCCCCCTCTTTATCTGGGCGTGGGCGGTACACTTCTTCACACAGAATTTTTTTCCTAAAAGTATATACATGATTTTTAATAAACAGATTAGCCCCTATTTTTGTTGAAAAATTTCCATCCCTTGTGAAAGGACAAATCCAGAAATAGGAAAAGGAATTACTACTCAAGAAATTTTTTAAATTGCATTAATAACATGAGAAGGAAAAATAGAGTTAATCAAAGGCACATTCCAACTACCATTAATAATTACAACACTAATTTTAAAGAGAAGGAATTGGGCTCACAGAATTAGGAATCGAAAAATTCAGGTATCCAAGGATCATTATGGATAGAAATATCCTTCCCATCCCTAACATGCCAACACCCCATAGAGTGGAAATAATGTAAAAAAAAATATTAACAATACGATTTCGTATGGGAGACCTGTAGGTAAAACTACGGTCCAGGAATCAAACCATGGTTCCCTAGGGAAACCAATTAACTGAAAATTAGGGTTTTGCACACCCTCGGTTATCCCATGGTGTCCCATGGGTGCCCCATTTTAATTTTAAGGTTTCCCATGGATGCCCATGGAAACCCTGGTGCATCTCTGTCAGTGTCTCTCCTTCCCTCATGTGTCCCATGCAATTTTAGAACACATTAGGGACAGAGAAAAATACATTTCTAGTCATCACATGGCAAGAGGGATCCATCCCATACTCGAATGCACAGCGGAAATAAATCGATTCCAGTTTCTTTCGCATCCCATAAATATTAAACAATTAAAACTGAAGGAATTAATCAAGAATTGCTAACCTGGTGAGCCTCAAGTGTTGCTCCTCAGATAAACAGTGGTTCTTCCTCCAAGAAGCACTCTAAGCAAACAGATCTGAACCTCCAATGGCGCTACCGAGGTTCTCCAAGCCAATCCGAATATATCTCCAATCAGATTTGGGTTTCTAAAACCCTAGCTCTCAAAACAAGAGAGCAAGAAGAAGAAATCACAAGAGAGAGAGAGGGAGAGCCAAAACTGTGGGAGGGGGTGGCTGTGAAATTCGTGGAAGCCTGCCTCCCTCCTGTGTTTTGGGTTCTATTTATAGATGGGTTTCCAAAACCCAGATGGGAAGAATCCCTGTGAGAGTCTGACACTCTCTCTCCTGATTTGCTCTATCTGTTTATCTCCTGATTGGCTTTATCTGTTTATCTCTGATTGGCTTTATCTGTTTATCTCAGAGTCCTTTGCTTGGTGAAGAAGCATAATCTAATAGGAAAAGTATTAATTAATTATTTTATTTAATATCTATGGATAATTACAATTAGCACCATATCCATTAATTAAATAAAGAACCAATTAAAATAGCAAATTCCAAATAACTCCCTATATGATAACAATTTATCATATACAACCCCCCCCCACTAATCAACACCATCATTATGGAATCTAGGGCATGTACACATGTACTGCCAAACCCCAATCCATAGTACATGTCCATATAAGAGCGTCTGTGCATCTGATCGGATCTCGTAAAACTTGATAAAACACTTTGTTCAAATAATTATATATATATATAATCTATCATTTTATGTAAAATAGATTTTTGCAAAACCATTTCCAAAACGGCACTGGATCCAGATTCTGATCCGACCATACACAGACAGTCTCAATCTTGGTGTTCCCCTAATCGGGCAGTGGTGACCATGTTGGATAACTCCTTCACTCACAAAGTGTTCACGCATTCCCATAACACAGGCTTTGACTCGCTTGAGTCTCAATCATTGATGAACCAAAGAATGCGATCACACTTTGCAGCGAAAGGGTTACCTCAGGCAAAGGGTGTCGATGACACATGTCTATCCCTTCCTACATCTGGCAGTAATACATGAGGGAATCGACAAAGTAGATTCTTCGCCAATGCACACATCAAACATGTGAGCAAGCACTCACATTCGTACCCTGACATCACATGTCTAGGCATACCCAATGCGATGACCATATGATAAGGGTGCCCAGCCCAAACCCTAGTTGTGACTACCATTTTAAGTAAAACTTACGGACACATAATGCTCAAAAAGTTTATATCGCATGTGATAATATTAAACTAAAATGTATAAAAGTTCAATACAAAGGTGAACCGGGTTGAACCGGACCGAACCGGATTTGATGGACACACACTTGTCCAACAAGACCCACGCTTACAACTTGTAGATTCATACAATAAGGAAGTATCTGGGTACTATCTTGCCATTAAAACAGTAGGTCACAAACATGGTGTAAATCATGGATGGGCCGCCGGGTCCAACCGGTTTGCCCACATAGGGTGGACCAGTCAAACCCAGTCAAAGAGAGAGAGAGAGAGGGAAGGTCACTTAAGTGACCGATCCCTTCTTTACCTCTCCTACCCTCTAGAGTCCCAGAGGGAATCGGATAGGTGGGGTGCCCAGGGTTTTAGCCTATAAATAAATATTGGCTTAAACCCTAAAACAGATAACAGAGAATAGTCTCTCCACTCTTTAAAGTTCTGTGTTTTCCTTTGGGTTTCCATCTTTACCAGGGTTTTATGGTGTGGAGTTCTCAAGTGGAGAAGCCTGTAGAGACTGCGATGTGCTCGTAACCTTAAGCCACATTCGATCATCCCTTCTACTGCGTCTCCATTCCGTTCAGGTAATATCTAAACCTCTTTATTAATGGAATGGTATGCATGTTTAATTAACACATGGTTTTAAGTTTCTGTGTGAAGTTTCGACCGAGACGTGCCATTTTGAAACTTACCAAAACGAAACCAAGGGTCGATACTGGTTTGGTCCAAGTTTCGACCCTGTTTTGACAGATTTCAACCATATTTCTAGGGTTCAACCGAAATATGGTCGAACCATATATATTATTCACAGGTTTCGATCGAAACCTGACATATTTCGATAGGTTTTGACCAATACCTCCTTGTTTTGCAGGTTTCGACATTGCTCCTTGGGATTTCATGGAAAAACTAGCAGTTTTTGGCCAAATCACTTGATTTCTTCCCACTTATTTTTGCATTCTTCTACTCATTCAACCCTTCTACAACTTGGATTTGTATGATTGGAGCTTGAAGGTAATGGTTTTCCCCCCAATCTAATTTTTGAAAGAATTAGTACATAGGCATAGTCATTTCATTTCAATTTTTTATATATTAGATAGACTGTCTCAGCCATCTATGTTGGCTCCACCCAATTCCAGTCTCAATGAGCCATTTCTTAAGTTGGGATACCTTTGGTATGTTGATGATGGGGCTTATAGGTGGGTTGTCATAGAGTATCAAAACAAATGGGCACAAAATATGTCATGGGATACATATGTGCTGATTCGGAGAAGCATCAACGAAATCTTCAGCCAAACACAACTTGTGGATTGGACCCTCCAAGAAACTCCATGTGGTATTGAGTGGTAAGCGTTGTATACTTGTATTTCCCTAATCTAATGTATGTTTTGATTATTTTAATTGCATATTTACTTTCCAATAGCTAAATTATATATAATTAGTGTTTGTAGTAGGGCTACTGTACAAAAGCATTCAACATACACTAGTAAACTTGTGTCTGAACCAATAATACCATTTTGAGTGTTTTTTTGTGTGAAATTAATTCATGAATTAGGTATAAAATAGTAAAAATAAGTGGCACAAAAAAAGTTCAAAAAACATTTTTTATGCCTCAAAACGCAGGTTTCGATTTTGGCCTAGAAAAATCCCAATTTTTTACCAGGTTTTGGTCGAAACCTTGGAATTTTTGGTTTCGGCCAGGGTCGAAACCTAGTCAAAATCCCGATACGAGACTGCCTACGAGTCTCAAAATGTCAATATCTCGTCGAGATCTCGGTCAAGATCTCGGTTTGACATAGGAAAATGCCCATCTAGGTCCTTTATATGAGTGCCAGATCTCGAGATCTTGCTGGAAATTCTTGGTATACAAACACCTAGCTATGCCAAGAACCAAGACAGACACTTATTTATGTCTAATATCATTGAAGTAAATGTTTTTGTATTTATATTTCATTTACTTAAGATATTATTCATAAATAAGCAAATACCCCCCTATTTGAATCCAATAAAAATAGTTAAAAAATAAAATTCCAAAAGGAAAAAAGTCAACCCCCCCAGTTCAAGAATAAAAATTGGATTTTCGGCAGTAGGTGCAATTTGCAACTTTCTAATGCTGGGGTTTTTCTCAAATCTAAAAATTCCATAAATCTTATTATGGTAAAACATTGCTAAAAATCAAAAGTGCGGTAAAATATTCATTTGTTTTGATATCCAAAAAACTATTTTCATTCAGAGCGATTTTGACAGCATACGCGCACACCGAATTAAGTTAGACCGGTACATAACTCCTTCAATATAAATCAGATTTAAGCAATCTTGGACTTGTTGGAAAACTTTCAAAACAAAGCTTTCCAACAAGTCCAAGATTGCTAAAATCTGATTTATATTCAAAGAGTTATGTACCGGTCAAACTTAATACGGTGTGTGCGAATGCTATCAAAATCGCTCTGACTAAAATATATTTTTGGACATCAAAACAAATGAATATTTTACCGTATTTTTGGTTTTTAGCAATGTTTTACCATATTAAGATTTATGGAATTTTTAGATTTGAGAAAAACCCTAGCATTAGAAAGTTGAAAATTGCACCTACCGCCGAAAATCCAGTTTTTGTTCTTGAACTGGGGATTTGACTTTTTTTCCTTTTGGAATTTGATTTTTTAACTATTTTTATTGGATTCAAATAGGGGGTATTTTCTTATTTATGAATAATATCTTAAGTAAATGAAGTTTTTACTTTAGTGATATTAGACATAAATAAGTGTGTTTGTCCTGTGTTTGTCCTGTGTTTGTCCTGGTTTCTAGCATAAGTAAGTGTCTATCTTGCTTTCTACTAACTGAAACTCCTATTTGGACTTTGTTTTTGCAAAATCTAATAGAGTCATTGTGTTTAAATGGCCTAAAATAGGCTGAATACCAAGTTTCAGACCCAAACTAGGTCTAAAACCCATCGAGATGAGGCTTCGAGTCGAGAAAAAAAAAAGTGCACCAACTCGGCGAGATCTCGACTCGACTGGGTTTTTCAAGGGTCCGAGTTGGCACCGAGACCCAAGTTTTCAAACCTTGGTCGTGGCTCAAACACCTCCTTACCACCTTTCTTGCCCGCACCTTGGACCTTCTCTCCATCCTTTATGGAGATCCCCTTACCTTTCTTAGTAGGAGGGGGAACGACAGCAGCATGCTTTTTGCCCATGTCAACTATGGGATCCTTCCCCTTATTCGACGAAGTAGGTGACAAGCCAGATCTTGCCTCAGGAATGAACTTCCACTTTTTGCTTAGGCCATTTTCGTCGACCACCTCAACGGCGGAGGTCGGTTTTTTACCAAGTTGTTCATCTCACTACGACCTTTGAAGAAGACAAGGACCAAAAGAGAGAAATCCACGAAGATGAAATGCAGGAATAAAAACTTGAAAATGAAGCCAAAGGTCTCATTATATAGCAGATTCAACGGCTTGGATGCACTCACATTAGCGGTTTAGATATGATTATCCTAAATTTCACAGGATCACGACAACGTGTCAATGCCTCTTTGACTCCCTGGGGAGTAGTGGAAGTGTGCCAAAGTGACAGGCACAAAACTGAGAACCTAGAATTTGAAAAGCTCCAACAACTTCCACTGAAAGCTTCACGAGTTCCCAAGATAGCCATCATCTCTTCGATTCCTGCATCGTGGCATGTCGAAATACACGTGATGGCCCAGACCTAGGAGCGCCACTTACGCAGCTCATATTTTATGATCTGGAAGAACTACTCTCGCAGCTTATATCTAAGCTGAAGGAGTGGGGGGGGCTTCTGATACGGGTAAAATGATCTGGTCATTTATGATGTGCCATATGGACCCATTCCACCGGGTCATAACCTTCCAAATCAGCCGTTTACTAAAAGTATCCTACTCCAAATAGGTAACAAACATTGTGATAGCTCAACAACCTTAGAAGGCTCAATGCACTAGGGATTCAGTCCCCAAATATGCAAGGAAATCTCTGCCATGACCTTTGGAAGCTTAACACAAGGACTCTCCATGTCTACTCCGTCTCCCAAAAGAACACTACTAACTTAGGCAAGACGATGAACCAAAAAGGGACTCTCATCACCACCATACAACACAAGGTACTTCACTATAAATAGGGCCTCACTCAAGCAGGTATGGATCAAATTCTAAGCTATGTGAATTCACTCTACAATTCTTCATTGTTGCCAGAAAACTGACTTAGGCATTAGAGAGTCCCCCCCCCAGAGTCCGCTCTGGCCATCTCTAGTGTCTTTTCTGTGAACCTTGCAACTCTGCCGAAGTCCGCAGGTCATATAACCGCCATTGTAGTTTTTCTACAGCAACAAAGTGCAAGGAATAAACTAGTGATGACACAACAACAATGGAACCCTTACCATGTCCTTTATTCTTTGTTTTAAACATTCGATACCTTATTTGAGCTCCAACCTTAACGAGAGCAAACATGTTATAGCATTTGTCCATCATCCACCCTTTCCGATCCCCCCTAGTCTTGGAGTAGGTTAGTACTTGAAAATAGTCCATTCTGCTGCAAGAATATCTTACTGAAGTTAGGGTTATGGTCAGAGCCCATAGAAGAAAGTTTCTTTAGGGAAGTCAAAGGGAAAGAATTAAACTACAAGGTAGAACAGAAAGCCCGACCCAAACATTCTGTAATGAGTTTTGGTGGCTTTTGGCAGTTGGACCAGGTGAAAGGGGACCAGAAAAGTTTCACTTCCTCAATAGATAAATTAGAGATGATGTTATTCAAAGAAAGGGTAGAAGGGGTAGGATGGAAAGGGGTTCCTCCCAAATTTTCAGATTGGGAAAGGACCTCATTAAAATCCCCAATTAAACAAAAAGGTTCAGAGAGTTTGGAAAGAATGGATTCTAACTCAATCCAGAATTTCAATCTCAGATAAGCATGCGGTGGAGTATAAATACCAATGATCCAAAAAACCCCAAAGATGTTGTCTGTAACCTTAATCCCCCAAAACAAAGGATGAGTAACAACATCCAGGACGACCACAGAAAAATGAACAAACACACATAATCCACCTTTTTCTTTGTTATTGGGGAGGCAATCAGAGGCCGCAACCAAAGTATAAGATTTAGAAATGTCCCTTAGTTTAAGAGAATTATGATTATGGCATTTCATTTCACAAAGAAAGAAAACATCAGGATGCATTTTTTTAATGTGGTGGGTCAAGCATTTTTGAGAGAAGGTATTATTAATCCCTCTAATAGTTCAGGTAAATATAATCATGGTGATTATACAGAGAAGGACAAACACAAAGCATGGGCAAAGAGAAAGTAAGATCAGCATAACAAGCACAAAAAAAAAATAAAGGGAAGAAAATAGAAGTTCAATGGAAATTCCTTCTAGGAAAGAAGGATCTGAGGAGAGCACGTCGATTAAGATCAAACAGACAAACCGATAAACTAAGATAATAAAAAATACAAAGAAATAATTGAAAAAACTAGAGAAAGTATAGAAGAACTTTACAGAGCCAGGTGCCAGTGTCCTTTTTAATATCACCAGGATCCGTAGTGAAGGAAATGCGCCCAAGAGAAGCCAAGGATTCACAATCAAAAGAATCGGAGGGAATTTCCCCCAACCACTCCTTAACCATGGACAACAGAGAGGCAGGGTACAAAGAAGCAGCAAGGGTGGACTCCAAAATGGATCAGAAATAAGTGAATTCAACAGCGAGGGAAGGGAGAACCACAAGGTGGATAAGTTTACGTTTTTTGCATAATGGAGCCAAACTGACGTCCCAAGAAAGGAGGCAGAATCAATCAAAATATTCACTAGAGATGGAGAGACAGAGGGACCAACACCCAAGGGAGCACCAGAAAAAGAACCATCTTGAAGGAGAGGGCCAAACAAAGGTTCCAGAGAAGGAGGCCAGTCAACGGAGACACCATAAATGTAGACCTCAGCCAGAACATTGTCTACAAAAGTATCCTCAAAGGAAGGCAAAGGCTACAAATTGATGAACAAGGAGGAGATAAAGGCATCCTCGCTAGACTGGGGGCTAGCAACCTTGGCACACGAATTACTAGTCCCAGGCTCAGAAGTCACAACAGGGTTGGAACCCGAACACAACACTTCACAGGGAGGACCATCAACATCCAAGTTAGGGGTATGCACCGGTGTAGAGGAAGGCAGTGTGTCCACAGACATCAGTGGAATGGAAGTCTCAACATCCATCTCATCCGTATTCCCAGGACTTAAAGTGGAAGCCCTGTATTGTCAGACGAAGAAAGATCCAGTTCCATTATGGCAATATCCATCATCGAGTCTGAGGGTAGATTTTTACCATTAATAACAAAGGTTGGGTAATGGCAGTAGCAAAGAATCCCCTCGGAGGCCATCGTGCATCAATGGCTCTACCATAAGAGCAGTAATCCATAACATGGAAAAACCGCCCACAACGAAAACAGATTTTAAAGGCTTCCCAATGCAGGAGACCGAATCATTAAAGTTTAAATGTAGATCTAAGACCTTCCCAATGCAGGAGACCGCTTGTTTGATTGCATCAAAGGAAAACACCTCAGGGGGAACCGGGCTAAGCTGAACCCAAATAGGAAACACCTTTCTTTCATAGACAAAGAGATCATTGTCTAGGGCATGTTGAACCAGATTAATTAGGCACCTTCCACACCACCATGGTCCAAGTGCAAGAACCTTATCTCGTTCAACACTGGAACAAAACTCCACCATAAATCCATCAAGTTCATAGCAGCAAAGGTAGATTAGTCCAAGTGGTTCCCAATTTCCACCAGTTTTGAACACAGAGTAACTTTCGATGGTCGAGGATACCCCAAAGTGAAACCAAATAGAATTTTAGAACATAACAAAGGTTTAGTCGCCAAGTCCTCCGAAGGAGCCGAAGAAGGCCTCACAGGAACCCTCCAGATAGTAGACGAAGAATGGTGCTGGACCAAGTTTGGACATTCCTCCAGTGAAAGATATTTCCCCCGGTCCACCAAGGGGGAAGAAGGCCGGACAGGGGGCGAGTGGCGAGCAAAAGAACGAGACTACGGCATCAAGACCAAGCCATCACAAACGAGGAAGGGACAAACCACCAAGAGCACCTAAGACCACCAAAGAGGCTTTCAAGAGCAACTCCACAGAAGAGAAAACCGACAAGAGTTAGCCCCACTCAAGGACGAGCACCAACCCAGACAGGGAAAGGAAAGCCACTGCCAAAAGAAGTACGAAGAATCAAAAAGGGAGAGAAAGGGAAAGGGAATAAGAAGAAAGAAGTGAGAAAGAAAGGGAGCAAAAGGTAAGAGAAGGTCTTTCCGCAACATGGAAAAACCTCTTCACTCATCCTAATAAACCCTCCTTTAGGAAAAATTTTCATTTCAACTGGCCTGGACTTATCACCCTGATTTTACCAATCTATGTAGGACTTATTGGTTTTCCACTCACAAGACCCCTTTTATTGTTGTTTAATTTCCTTCTCTAATATTCTCCGTGGTTGGAACAAATCTGTTTTTGGCCATGTCAATGCTTTAAAGGATAAATTTTTTCTCCATGTTTGTAGCTGTTGAAAATTTGGTTGTGCCCTCAGCTGACACTCTCAATTCGGTCTCCAATAATTTGAAATGGATTTTCGAAGTTGAGGAGGCCTTTTGCTTGCAAAAGTCAAGACACAACTATATAAAGGATGGGGATAGAAATACAAGATATTATCATTCTGTGGTTAAATCAAATTTGAGGAGGATCGATTACCTTACCCTGGAGGACGGTGAGAAAATCTCTAACCCTGTTCTAATTGTGAATGCCTTTGTCGAACATTTACAAAAGATTTTCACTACTTCTAACCCTTTGGATGCTAGTTTTGTGGAGTGCCTTTTATCTCCTGTTATCTCCCCTGATTAGCCTGGTTTTTTATGCGATCCCCCTTCGTTGTATGAGGTTAAAAATGCAATTTTTCTATGGGCCCTCTTAAGGCTCCTAGAATCGATGGATTTCAAGCATGCTTTTTCCAAATATTTTGGGAAGAAATCAAACAGGATTTACATGTGTGTGTATCTGTAATTTTTTTTCTCAACTTATCCTTCCTAATGGTATGAACCACAATTTAATTTGCCTTATTCCCAAAGTTGAGTCTACTTTAAAACTTGGAGATTTTAGGCCTATCAGCTTGTGCACTGTGAGTTATAAAATTCTTATCAAAATTATTGCCAATCGTTTGAAGTCCTTTCACCCTTTTTTAATATCACCTTGCCAAGCTACTTTTGTGGTAGGCTGTCAAATTTCAGATATCATTGTCATTGCGCAGGAAATTTTTCATTTTTGTAACCCAGAAAGGGTAAGTTGGGGTTTGTCGCTATAAAAATTGATGTCTAAATCTTATGATAGGATTGAGTGGTCTTTCATTACATCCATTTTTGGGTTTCTTGGGTTTGGAAATTGGTTGTGCAATCTCATTCATGCCTTGATTTCCACCCCTTCTTTCTCCACTATGCTCAACAGGAGCCCTTTCGGACTTTTCCAAGGTTCTAGGGGAATTAGACAGGGCTGCCCCCTCAGTCCCTATTTGTTTATCTCGGCTATGGAGGTGTTATCGCGTCTTTTGACTATGTATAGGGACTTGAACTTGTTTAGGGGGATCAAGGTGGCTAGACATGCCCCTGAGATTTCTCATCTGTTATTTGTCGATGATCTTCTTATATTTTGCAGAGCTGTGCCTGAGGATCTCTTAACCATTAAGGCTATCCTTGACTTGTTTTCAGATCTCTCAGGCCAGGAGATAAATTTTTCTAAAAGTGGAATCTATTTTAGCAATAATGTAACTCTGGCTGAAAGATCTCACCTCAGTTCTATCCTAGGCATTCCTGAAATGTCAAAGGATGTTGTTTATCTCGAGACTAACTTGTTCCCTCTCGATCAATAACAAAATGCCTTGCCCCTTTGGTCAATAGAATTAATAAGAGACTTTCTTCTTGGAAATCTAACGTTCTTTAATTTGCAGGGCATAGTGTTCTTATAAAATCTATGCTTGGCTCTTTACCTGCATATCTGATGAACTGTTTTTATTTTCCTAACACCATTTGTAGCAAAATTGATTCTATCTGTCATAATTTCTGGAATGGTGGTAATGAGAACCATAGGAAAGCCTCGCTTGTTCCTTGGAAGCAACTGTGTCGACCTATTTCTGGTGGTGGTCTTGGGTTTAGGACAGCCCGAATTCATAATAATGCCCTTCTTCTGAAATTGGGGTGGAGACTCTTAAATGATGGTGAAGCCCTGTGGGCTAAGGTTCTTAAGGTTCGCTACTTTCCTAACTCCTCTCTTTTTTATACTAAAACTGTTTCAAAAAAGGGTTACAAGTGGAATTGACCTGAATCTATTTCGAAATAATATCTTTAACTGGAATCCCTGCATGTAATACACGAGAAAAATAATTTAAACTTAGGAACCAAATTTAGTTTCCAAAAAAAGTTCCACCAAGTGAAAGTAGAGGAGTCACGAACAGAGGCATGAGAGTTGAGAAAGTTAGCCACTCATTTAGTACTAAACCGGCCATCCTTGGCAAGAGTGCAGCACCAAGAGTCACAATTATCAGAAATGGGAATGAGGGGGATGACAGAAGCAAGGTCAGGGACAAGCTGTAAAAGCTGGTCACAATCCCATGACTGATTCTCATTAAAAAACAAACAAACTTTTTCAAGGTAGTTTCTATGTGAAGGGGCCGAAAGGATAGTGAAACTTGGAAGGATGGGATCCAAGGATCGGTCCAGAAGTAGGTGTCTTGTAATGAGACCCTCTGGCATATCTTCTTCTCCTGTGATTGGGTTAAACATATTTGGGCAGCTGGTCCACTGGGTCTGAGAACCGAGCTTCTTACCCATCCCTCTATGGAACATTTCTGCATCTCTACTTTCTTCAATGGAAGGCTTGATAAATCTACTCTTAAATGGTTTTTTTTCGATTTTCATCATAACTTGTTACTGTATTTGGGAAGCTAGAAACAATGTTTGTTTTAAGTCTCTTAAACCTAATCCCCTCTCACTTTTGAGAAGGATTACAACCTGGTTGCAGGATCTTCATATTCCCCTACCCCAATTCCAACTATGCCTGTAAATGACCCTTATGAGGAGGATGTGTTTATTTATTCCATTTCTGATTTACCTATTTTATACTTTCCTGTTTTGTTATGCGCAGGGGTTGATTCCAAAGACTTAAACTCTTCTGGTTGGGCCTTTGGCATTTTGATGGATGGCAAATTCATTTTGGTCAGTGCAGGTTTCATTAAGAATCATGATGTTTTGGAACCGAAGCTGGTGGGGATAATTAATGGGTTTACTTTTGCTACTAAGAGAGGTGTGAAGCTAAGAGAAGTTTGGTGTGCGGACAACTTTTTGATTGAACTTCTTCCAACTCCATCCCATTCTCCTTGGCCATACGACCTTCTAACATAATTTTTGCAGATTTCGGGATTGTATAAAGGTGTCATTTTCCGAAATATAACAAATAATAGAATATTAACCTGGTTAAAAATCAAAGCTAGATTAGCTGGTACCCAGAAACTTTCTTGTATGGATGAACTACGTACCAATTTGCCATCTATTTAGTAATAGAATCTTTTCTTTCTTCATCAAAAAAAAAATAAAAATAATATATCTTACGGAAGTATTAGCATATCATCTGGTCAATTCTGGGCGGTGTGCAATCCTTTTAATTACAGGTGCAACTCAAATCTTTGTTCGAGTCGGATCCGGGCAATGCACCCACACTCTTGACGCTAAATTAAAGAGCATTTGTTTGGCATTTGATATGGTACAGCATCTCACAGAAGCATTAGTCCCATTGGACTATTTGGAAGCAGTGAAAATTTTACATTCCGCAAACTTCTCTTGTCAAGACAAACCTTTTTTTTTGTTTTTTACGCTTACTATCTGTTTAAGAATTTGGATGATTGTACTCTTAAACGTTTTTTGTTTTAGTAAACATAAACTACTGATACCGTATGTTACATATGGAATCCGAATTACAACTTCAAAAGCCATAGAATGGAAAGGCCCCACTCCGTCCTACTGATGATTGTACTCTTAAACATGTCTGTAGAGGTTGATTTGGCACATAGGGTAGCACTGAAAGCAAATGTTTAGTGCTTGACAGATATTTATGTAGAAGAACTCCCGCACTCATCCGATGGCTGAACTGGCATGATGTACGTTGGAATGTTTGCCAGAATGTGGATCATGCCAGCCCAGCCGCTGGAGAGGCACCCGCACAGGGAGGATCTGAATCCTTAAATCTCTCTCTCGTTAATAAAAGTATGCTTTCCATCAATCCCTTCTCCCAGGTCCTCGCATTGACCCAATAGACAGGACCCCCGAAGTATGCTTTCCATCAATCTCTTCTCCCAGGATCCCCACATTGACCCTATAGACCGGACCCGCACTGGGTAATGGCCCTCTGGAAACCCACCAAAAGCTGCAGAGAATAATCCCGATCAATTGAAGTCTCCCGGCATAGGTTTCTGACCTCTTAAACACATTTGAATATTGGTTTAGGAGATCTCACCCTGCCCTCAAAGCCAAAATCACCTATTCAATATTCCACAGCAGCAAACAGAGACGCATAAGAATCCTAACTATCCATTCTCTCAAGTCATGGACAATCTCAATCCTTGAAATCCGAGGGGAAAATGGAAAATGAAAAAAGAAATCACAAGAGCAAAAACACATACAATCTTGTATTCAGCACACATGTACCAAAAGGTTCAAAACCATTGTCATCATCTGGTTGCTTTTGCAACATTGATTAAACAGGCTGTCCTAGACATCTGTATGTCAGTAACAGCAACCAGTTATGATCGATAAAGTTCTTATGTAGCTGGCGTGCAACAACAAATTCAACCCAACATAAAGTTAAATTTCCTTAATGAACTACAAATATTCTATGACACAAGATAGTTCTCTTAATTTGCATAATCAATTTGCTCTAAAATGTGTATAAAATGTGTACAAATAAAAGATCAACTATCTGCATCCATACAACCTTGGATTACATTGATCCGTATGGCTGTGGCTGCAGTCCTTTAAAATTTACAGAATCCTTCCTCTTTCTTTTTTTTTTTTTTCCCTTTTCATTTGTCCCTTTTAATAAATTAACAGGCCTGTACATGAATCAATGTGGTACCAGGTACAGACGAGAAAATGTATCTACTTACAGTTGTCTTTCCAAAGAATATATAAGGGGAAAAATATACGTGATACTTAAGCCATTGAAGATCAATTAATAGAAGGCAAGATGGGGTTCATGCTAAGTCCATTACCGCCAAAAGTGTCGGGCTCAGCATGCTTTACTCTTCCAAAGTGTCGGATATGACGCAAGAGCCTGGCCAGGAAAGTGTTATGGCATATGGTAGAACTATCACACACAACCGCTACATGCTTACGTGCTCTGGTTATAGCAACATTCATTCTCCTGCTATCACCAAGGAATCCAACAGCTCCCAGTGTGTTTGACCGGACCTACATAATAAGAAACATACATCATAGGTCTTTAAACATCAAAAAGTTAATGATGATCTATCCATAATCAATGTGACTGCAGTTAGGACTTAATATGACAACGCGGCAAGCGCCAGAAGAATCATATGCATAATGTAATTATTCAGTGATAGAACATAGACCCTTGAGATAATTATATTAAGGCTGTTATAGTCATTTTCCATTTTACTTGAGTCCTATGCATGATATTCTAAAGGGTTATAATTGTATTATCCATATTTATTATAAATAGGAATATTAAGTGAGACTCAAGACATGTTGGGTAATTGTATTACAATTTCTTACAAACAATTGAAATAACACAAATTGTCATACAATAGCTTAAGCAGTAGAAACTAGGTTGTTATTTTGACCTTTGGGTAGAATGAGAAGACCAAATCTTGAATTTGATGTTGAGTCACACCCGCAACAACTTGAACAAGCTTTGAACAAAATTAAGGTTGAGTCACACTTGTGGTGCTGCCATTAAGGTAATTGATGCCTCCTACTGCTAAGGATTGTTCTGCACCACTATCCCAAGATAAAACAACCTCCAACTAGAAGATAAAGTAGTTCTTCTAGTCCCTTGAAGGAGCCAAAAGCTTCAGCACAGCAACCCTCTAACCTTACACAGACTTAGAAGAAAAGAGAGAAGAAAGATAAACCTCATGTGATTGTAAAGTGTGGGCATAGATGTATATCAAAATGTGTGTTTTACAATGTATTTGGTTGGGTTTATATAGACCCAAAACCAACCCTTGCACACCCTTGGAATTCCCAAGACCAACCACCAAGTAATGATCAATTGAATTGGAGAAAAACTTATGGACATGAATTGAGAATTGATTCCTAATTCATGGTCTTTAGTGGGGAAAGACCATGAAAGGCCTTAAAACCCCATAAAGGGTCATTCTCCACTAAGGACCATGAAAGGCCTTAAAACCCCATAAAGAGAATAACATAACCTATGACCATGAATTGAGAATTAATTTCATAAATAAAATTAATCTCAATCAATATTCTTGATCCAACTTATCACTCATAATAGTGACCATGAATGGACTTTAGGGTACCCATAGGATGTTACAACCCTTTGGAATTCAACCATTACTTCCTTGATCACATGGGTCCCACACCATAACAAAGTAATCAAAACCTTTTTTAAACATAAAAAATGAAATATATTTTAAATATTTTAAATCTAACAATCCCCCACAAGTTTCAAAATGACACGAAAGACACATGCTGTAACTGAATTAGACACTATAGGACACATCGTTGTAGGTGTCTTCCGGACTTGAACCTACACTAGGTCTAATGGACCGAGCTACAGAGCAAAGGTAGAGTTAGACTCCTTGAACCTTTCCTCATTGGTGTAGTTGACCATCTCATCAACCATATCCCATAGGTCGACTTTTGGGTTACCCATTATATAACCACTTTGGACTTTTGAATTGGTCATGTCCCTTATCTTGAACTCATGAATGTTTTAGAGATCTTTCCTATAAGTTCTCATTGGCGGCGGCCACACCCCCTACAATCACTTATGTTAGTCTCTGGTGTACACCACAACTGACACACCCCCACATTTCCTGGGATTAAACTAATTAAGAACTTTACCGCTCAACCTCTTTCTTTGTGGTAGTACTACTTTCACCATCTACAGCTTGTAATGAATATTTATACAAGTGGTAGTACAGAACCGGTCAACCGATAACTTCGTTTGTACCCCTTGAACCTAATTCAGGCATTTAGTCTCTTCACATAGGTAGGGTGTCCATCATATGACCTAAGGATTAGGCATTAACCCCATTTCTGTAGATACACTACATAAGTTCTTGACAGACATAGGCTTATGAACATGTCAGCTTGGTTACTTTCTGACTTCACATAATCGATAACTATCATTCCTTTATCTATGTACTGTCTCACAAGATTGTGTCTGAGACGTATGTGCCACTTTTTATCATTGTATATCCGGTTCTTGGCTAGATGTATAGCCGCTTGGTTATCACAATTTAGTGATACCGATGGCGCCGGTTTTTGCCACAATGGAATATCCGCTTTTAAATTCCTAAGCCATTCGGCTTCCGTTTCCGCCTTTTCCAAGGCTATGAACTCAGCTTCCATGGTAGAGCCCGTCCCACAAGATTGCTTTGTGGACTTCCATGAGATTGCACCGCCTACTAGTATAAATACATACCCACTAATAGCTAAGGATTCGTTTGTATCCGAGATCCAATTTGCATCACAATACCCTTCCAAAATCGCTAGTTTACCATTGTAGTGTAAACTATAGTTTATAGTACCTTTTAGATACCTTAGCAACCTATCAACCGTGCTCCAATGTTCCTTACTTGGATTGTGAGTATGTTGACTCAACTTTCCTACCGCAAGGGCAATATCTGGACAGGTACAATTCATTAGATATGTGACCAAATCAACAATTTGAGCATACCTTTTTTGATTCACTGATTCACCTAGGTTTCTTTTCAAATGACACCCTATATTAAAAGGTGTTTTAACCGCTGAAACTTCATGGTACCCATACCTTTTAAGTATGTTTTCTGCTTAACGGGCTTGGGATAGTGAAATATGATTTCCTTGTTTGATGATCTTGATCCCAAGGATCACATCAGCCTCTCCTAAGTCCTTTGTGTCAAAACTAGACATCAAAAGTTTCTTAGCTTGATTCACTATTTCCAAGTTTGTTTCCATTATAAGCATATCATCTACATATAGTAGTATGAATATGCCCCTACCACCATAGAACCTGCTATATAAGCATCTTTCAGCGTCGTCTACAATGAAACCATTTGAAATTAAAACCTTGTCCAATTTTTCATGCCATTGCTTCGGTGTCTGTTTCAATCTATACAAGGATTTTCAAAGTTTGCAAACCTTTCGCTCTTGGCCAATTACAACACAACCTTCTGGTTGCTTTATGTAAATTTCCTCCTCTAAGTCCCCATTAAGAAATGTTGTTTTTACATCCATTTGATGGATGATCAAGTTATGTATTGACGCCATTGCCAACATAACCCTTATCGTGGCAATTCTAGACACTAGGGTAAATGTGTCAAAGTAATCAATATTAAGCTTTTGCTTAAATCCCTTGATTATAAGTCTGGCCTTGAAACGATCAAGTGACGCATTACCTTTTAGTTTCTTTTGAAATATCCACTTGGTTTCCAAAGTTTTAGACCCGAATGGTAAATCCACCAATTCCCAAGTGTTATTCGCCAAGACTGAATCTAGTTCACTCTTGATTGCCTCCTTCTAAAAGACGGCATCACGTGACGTAATAGCTTCTTTGTATGTAAGAGGATCCTTATCTACTAAATAAACAAGCCACTCATCATCAGTATATTTGAGTCTTTTGAGTCGCTTGCTCATCCTAGGCCGACTTCCGTCATCATTACTCAATTCTTGATTGGTAACCCTTTCATTTGACACCATTTCCCTATTAGTCAATTGATTATCTTTACTTGTAAGTAAGTTGGACTTAAAAGGAAATAAGTTTTCAAAAAACTCAACGTCCCTTGATTCTATAATGCTATTTGGTTCAATAACATCATCCATGACTTTAATCACCATGAACCGGTATGCTGTACTATTTGTAGCATATCCCAAAAACACACAATCATATGTTTTTTGTCCCAATTTTCTTTTCTTGGTATCCGGTAACACCACCCTAGCCAAACAACCCCAAACCCGCAGATGTTTTAGACTTGGTTTCCTACCAAACCATTTCTCAAATGAAACATACCAATCTTGTTATGTGGGATTCTATTTGATAGATAACATGTCGATAGCATGGTTTCCTCCCACATATCAAGTGGTACACCTGAACTCAATAACATAGAGTTCATCATCTCTTTAAGAGACCTATTTTTCCTTTCGGCAACCCCATTTGATTCCGGTTGGTATAGAGAGGTTGTTTCATGGATAATTCTATTTTCCTCACAAAACTTATCAAGGGTAAAGTACTCAGCCCCTCTATCGGTTCGGTCTTTTAACCTTCTTACCAAGTTGATTTTCAACTTCCATTTTGTAAGAAATAAACGTCTTTCCGGCCTTATCCTTTGATTTGAGTAAATACACCATGGTATATCTAGAGTGATCATCTATGAAAGTTATGACATAGTTGTTTCCTCGCCTAGACTCATAAGACTTATAGTCACATAAGTCACTATGAATTAATTATAAGAGATCACTCTTCCTATCCATAGTCTTATGAGGCTTTTTGGTTAACTTTGCCTCTACACAAGTTATACACTTGTTCACGGGGGGTTCCACCTTATTGGTAATCATGCCTAACTTGCATAGTTTGGTGATATGTTCCACACTGCTATGACCCAACCTACCATACCACAAATCAAAAAAGTTAGAAGAGACAACCATGTAAGCGGAAGAAGCACTAGTTTTCTCAATTACAACATTTTCAACGCTTAGTACAAACAACCCCTCACTAAGGTATCTTTTCCTCACAAAAACATTGTTTCTAGTGATGACCGTCTCATCACTTTTGAAAGCTAATTTCATTCCTACTTTATTAAACAAAGGAACTGAAATTAAATTGCACCTAATGTCCGGCACATGGAGAACATTGGTGAGAACCAAAGTCTTCCCCGAAGTGAGCTTCAAAATTACTTTTTCTTTTTCCATAACAAGGGTACTTTGAAAATTTCTCATAAATACCTTTTCATCCTCTATACTCCTGGAATAGGAAGAGAACATCTTTGGATCACCACAAATATGTCTTGTAGCACCAGTATCCAATACCCAATTGTTTAGTTTTTCAACCAAATTTGCTTCCGCGACCATAGCTATAAAGATGTTGTCTTCAACTAGGTTCACCTTTTCAGAATTTTTCTTCCTAAACCGGCAATCTTTCTTAAAGTGTCCTAGCTTACCACACACAAAACAAACGAGTTTCTTCTTCTTGAAAGAGGGTTCATCATTGTCTTGATGGTTCTTCCTTTGCTTGCTTTGTTTGTTGATTTCTACCAAGTTCGCTTTTAGGTTTCTTTTCCCAAGGTCTTTTTCATCCTTGTCCTTGTGTCGATTCTTTTCTTCAATTTTGATCCTTACAATCAACTGGTCTAAAGTCAATTTCGTCTTCTTGTGTTTCATAGATGCCTTGAAGGCATCCCAAGAAGATGGAAGCTTTTTAATCAAGGCTCCGATCACAAATTCTTCTGGTAGAACCATCTTTTCCTTTGCTAGCTTTCCAACCAAATTTTGAAATTGATCAATTTGGTTGGAGACGGTGTCACTATCTTTCATAACAAAGTTTAGAAAGTTAACCACCAAGTACTTCTTTGAACCAGCATCCTCAAGAGAGTACTTTTTTACCAAGGCATTCCAAATCGAACATGCATATTCTAATGAACTATACACATGGTATAAATCATTTAACAATGCGTTCAAAATCTGATTCTTACACTGGTAATCCGCTTGAATCCAAGCCACCCTTTTGCCGTCCTTTTCAGGATCATTGCTTTTTTCCGGTATGGGTTCAGTCAAGGCAAACACCACCCCAACTTGGGTTAATATAAACAACATCATTTGCCTCCATCGTTTAAAGTTTTGACCTCCAAACTGTTCGATCTTGTTAAATTCAGAGACAATCCTCATCTTACCCAAATCCGGGATAAACTTCGTCATCAATGGGATAATGTTGGTGGGAATTGAGTCAACGGTAGGGAAAAAAGGAATCTCCTTACCATTGCGGCTAACAAGAACTCCGCCTTCTTGGTTGTTGATTGCTCCTTAAATACTGTTGTTTGAAGGATTTCCTTCGTTGGCAGCTCCATCAATGACATTGTTGTTCGATGCATCACCCTTGTTGTAGCTTACATCTCCAAGATCAGCCATGGGATCTTATAACAATCAATTACCTTAATTTGTTGGGTAATTGTATTACAATTTCTTACAAACAATTAAAATAACACAAATTGTAATACAATAGCTTAAGCAATAGAAACTAGGTTATTATTTTGACCTTTGGCTGGAATGAGAAAACTAAATCTTGAATTTGATGTTGAGTCACACCCGCAACAACTTGAACAAGCTTTGAACAAAATTGAGGTTGAGTCATACTTGTGGTGCTGCCTTTAAGGTTATTGATGCCTCCTACTGCCAAGGATTGTTCTGCACCACTACCCCAAGATAAAACAACCTCTAACTAGAAGATAAAGCAGTTCTTCTAGTCCAAGGAGCCAAAAGCTTCAACATAGCAACCCTCTAACTTTACACAGACTTAGAAGAAAAGAGGGAAAGAAAGATAAACCTCATGTGATAGCAGAGTATGGGCATGGATGTATATCAAAATGTGTGTTTTGCAATGTATTTGGTTGGGTTTATATAGACCCAAAACCAACCCTTGCACACCCTTGTTGAATTCCCAAGAGTAATGGCCAATTGAATTGGAGAAAAACTTACGGACATGAATTGAGAATTGATTCCTAATTCATGGCCATTCCCCACTAAAGACCATGAAAGGCCTTAAAACCCCATAAAGGGCCATTCCCCACTAAGGACCATGAAACGCCTTAAAACCCCATAAAGGGAATAACATAACCTATGGCCATGAATTGAGAATTAATTTCATAAATAAAATTAATCTCAATCAATATTCTTGACCCAATTTACCACTCATAATAGTGACCATGAATGGACTTTAGGGTACCCATAGGATTTTACAACCCTTTGGAATTCAACCATTACTTCCTTGATCACATGGGTCTCACACCATAACAAAGCAATCAAAACCTTTCTGAAACTTTAAAAGTAAAATACATTTTAAATATTTTAAATCTAACAAGACAAGCTCTAAAAACCTATAATTCTCAAGAGCATACAAATCAAGTATCGAGGTTTCTTTGATCCCAGACAAGTCAACAAATCATTTGAAATTTCATTGAACAAAATAAAAAAAAAATGGAAAACAGTTGAGGAGAACTTATGTCCAGATTCATTGTATGTAGGCTAAGGGTTGTGACTGTGTTATGACTCGGCCCTAGCCTTCATACCTTATTTGTAACCATTATTCTCAATATAAATAAGAGCGGCCTCTGTCATATCTAACAAGCCAAATCATTCTCTCTTTCTCTTCTCCCAACTTGGTATCAGAGCACCCAATCCTTTTTGGGAATTTTTCACCGCCGCCGTCGTACTACTACTACAAATGAGGCTTCAGCCTCATGGTTCAGCATGGTTAACTGAACATGTGTTTTTGCATGTCGGACCATGCTAACCATTGATGAACGCTAACCATCCAACCATTATGATTCCTACACATCATTCTTAGGCTATCGCCGCCGCTCACAACGGCTCTTTTCTCTCACCTAGGGCTTCCGCCACCCTGCCACCACCTACCTGGCCCTCTGCATCCCTCGCTGCCTGCTGGCCTTCCGCCAGCCCTACCCTTGGCTACCGCCCCTTGCCGACGTCCCTAAGGATACCGTTTGCCCCTATCGGCCCTCCCAAGGGCTTTTTTTTTATTCTACCAGCCCTCTAGGACCTCACCTTCCTGGGGAGGAGCTTCCCAGGGCTCTGTTAGAAAAGAAAAAATATTGAGTCAATATTGCATTCCTCTAGCAATAGGAATCTTTACTTGCTTGGAAAGATTTGGGAGCTTGGAGATTGAGTCCTAATAGGAAACTCAATATTCCTAGCCCATGTGTCCCACTAATTTGGGAGTGTGGGGTTGCATAATATATTCAATATATTGCACAACCCAAAATAAGAAGAGAGTTTGACTCAAATACACTCTTGAAATCGTGGAGCACATTCCCCTCCTTGAATTCCTCCCTCCTAGTTTTAGTTCAGACTCCTGAGTTGGTAAGGTATGTAGACTCCGGAAATCTCTTTATGGCCTCCAACAATCTCCTCGGGCTTGATTTGGCTACTTTTAAAAGGTATGCTGAAGTATGGGTACAAACAGAGTCAGGCTGACCACACCTAGTTTGTCAAATACAAGGAAAAGAAAATCATTGCCCTTATTGTTTATGTAGATGATAAAGTTATAATGGGCAACGATGATGCAGAAATCTCCTCATTGAATACTCAGTTAGCAGCAGAATTTGAAACTAAGGATCTTAAACAACTCAGATACTTCTAGGGATTGAAGTTGCCCGCTCTACAAAAGGCATTTTCATTTCACAAAGGAAGTATGTTACAGAGTATAGACCTTCTTGAAGAAACATGTATGCTAGGATGTAAGCCTGATTCTCCCATTGAGGTAAATCATCATCTTAGTTGCACAGGAGGTTACCGGTTGACAAGGAAAGATATCAACGCCTTGTAGGAAGACTAATATACCTCTCTCACACTAGCCCAAACATTACTTATGATGTGGGAATTGTTAGCCGATTTCTTCATGATCCAAAGACTCCTCATCTTGAGGTTGTATACCATATCCTTCAATACTTAAAGTCTGCCCCAAGGAAAGGTCTTTTATTCTCTAATAACAACAGCTTGAAGTTAGAATCCTTCACTGATGCTGACTGGGCAGGATCCATAAATGATCAGCATTCCACCTTTGGATACTGTACCTTCCTAAGAGAAAATTTGGTCACATGGCGTAGCAACAAACAGTCTGTTGTATCCAGGTCAAGAACAGAAGTTGAATACCGAGCTATTACACAAGGAGTTTGTGAACTACTCTAGTTAAAAATTCTTCTCAAAGATCTAGGTGTTACTTTTGAAGACCCTATGAGGCTCTACTGTGACAACAAGGCTGCAATCAACATTGCCCATAATCCAATTCAACATGATCAAACTACACATATTGAGCTGGATCGCCATTTCATTAAGGAGAAGCTTGAAGAAGGCCTGATCTGCAAACCTTTCGTCAATAACTATTTACCAATTGATTGATGTATTCATCAAGGGTTTGAGTTCTCAGTCATACCATCCTATTGAATTCAAGTTGGGCATGAAGGATATCTATGCACCAACTTGAGGGGGAGTGTTGAGGATAACTATGTCCAGATTCATTGTATGTAGGCTAAGGGTTGTGACTGTGTTATGACTCAGCCCTAGCCATCATACCTTACTTGTAACCATTATTCTCAATATAAATAAGAGCGGCCTCTGTCATATCTGACAAGCCAAATCATTCTTTCTCTTCTCTCAGCTAAAATAAAAAGCTAAAAACTAGAACAGCATGTTGCTTTAGGTATTTACAAGAAAGTTTGCAATTTCAGGTTACTAAGGCAAATATTTTCTCTTCTAAGTGACGAGTTCCTAAGAAAGAATACTTGGCGAACCAACTGACTCTGAACAGGATCTATCTTCCAGCAGAGGAAGGATTCTTAGATTTTCTGGATGCTAAAAACAAGTAGGATCATTGTTCAACATTTTCTCCACCTTCACGATATAGACACAACTGAAAACTACTAGGAGCATACAAGGCATACCATTGATATAACTACTGCATCAGCCTCTCGACCTTGAAAGCTGTCAATAGTTGCAACCTCAACACCAGCAGCCAACGGAAAGTCATCAAGCCTATCCCTTAGGAGTTGTACCTGAGCAACATAGGGAGATTGCACTGCAATGGTGTTTGGTCTAACTCCTGCATATAAGTTTGAAATGAGAATGGATTAAAATCAGGAGAACAAAAACCTGGTGAATGTGTAAAACTGTCACTAAAGATATATGCAAGAAGTTGAATAGATATTCTTCATGCCCAAGTTGCTGTATGACAGAAAAATCAAAGATCATGTCATAGACAACACGGAATCATTGTTTATCAGAAGACATGGCTTGACTAGAAAACAAATAGTGAGATAGCACTGGATGGGATAGAAGGTCTTTATTGAAGCTCTTGACTAAAGAAAAGTGTCAGAAGAGATTGTGAGGGTGTGAACTGACATTGATTAAAGATCTAACTAAAACTACAATGCAAATTGTGAAAGTGAAGAAAAACTACAGTAACATGGTCAAGCAATTAAGAAAGAAATTATCCATCTTCGTTAAGACGATCTATTGCCCAAGTTGGTGCCAAGTTGTGTTAATTGACATTCACTGTGACTAATATGCTTGTCTCTATCAAAGACAAGACCCCCATGACTCTTTCTCATAGCCAAAGGATTTTATACGTCTCAGTAATCTTTCAGCATAAACTTTACAGAAAAAAGCCACAGCAGAAATCTTATGGTAAAGAAACACAGTATTCTATCAACATGAGTTATCAATCAAACCATTTAAACATTTATTCTGTTGAATTATTGGAAAGAATATCAAAAGAAATGTTGGATTATCCAAGATGCCAAGAAGCTTGAAATGATTCTCAGATAGTCATTTGTTGCTCAAACTTCATGAATTTTAGAAATTTTAAGCAAGCAAATCTAGGGATTTGGGAATAAGCAATCATTTTGTTCAGTATGGAACATTCTCTACCAGTAATCCCAAAAACATGTTCTTTTGGATGTCTCCCTCAGATGGTACTATTTCCTTACACTGATGGTTCGCTAAATCAAGATAGGACATCCTATTGAGGTATTGCTAGACATCATGATGGCAGTCCCATTTTTTCCTATGTGGAAAGGAGGGAGGACAGATCTATCGTCGCTATGGAGATTCTTGTAATTTATAGAGGATTGTTGCTTTGTAAGGAAAAGCGGTTACAAAAGGTTTCAGTTCGGTCAGACTCTAAGTTGGCAGTGAAAGTCCTTGAGGTAAAACCTCACAGCCATTGGGGTGTTTTATACTTGAGTAGTGCTATTTCACATTTAGTTGGTGTTACGTGCAAAGATAATCTGAAAATAAAAAATAAAAAGAAAAAGAAAAAGAGAGAAATAATAGGGAGAGAAAATAGGATAGAGATAATAGGGGAAGATAAGAGAGAGAGGGGATAGGGGTTTTGGGGCTTTACGGACAAAGGTAGCACAAGTATACCTTAGGTGTCAAGGTTGACTGTACTATGTTTTAGGCGTTTGCACTTTTATATTATATTTTATTATATCCTTCCTTTTTCTTTGTGTGCCAGGCCTAATCTGAGCTTCTTGTCTACTTTATCATCTTTGCTTGTTGAGTTTTAAACATTGTTTTACCATCTGTGTGGCGTGCTCTGCTTGTTTTGGCACCTCTTTCTTCCTATTGAAAGTGCCTTTAATGCATTAGGTGTATCCTCTCCGTCTTACCTTTTGTATTTTATCTTTTTTTTATTTATATCTAGTTTCTTATACGGGTGCGTCAGGTCGGCAGCCGACACCATATTATACCTTGCTAATCACATTTTTGCATGGATCTTTTTGTTGTATGATTTCTTGTCTCTTGATCTCATGTCTTTCCATCCTCGTTCTTCTAGGGTGTCCCTCGTAACTGATGCGCCACGCCATTGCCCGAACACGGTGATAAGCGACATGGGCAAGTGAAAGGAAATTTATCAGCCCAAAAGCGTAGGATTAGGTTAGCTTCCTAGAACATTAGATCCCTAACAGGTATGAATCTGGAGTTGGTAGACATTATGAGGAAATGAAGGATAGACAAGGTGGAAGGGTAACAAAGCTAAGATGTTGGATGACTTCAAACTTTGGCATTTGGGCGCTCTTAGTAATGGAAGTAGAGTGGGCATAATTGTGGACAAAGATCTAAAGAATACTGAAGAAGAGGTCAAAAGATGGGGAAAAAGTATTATATCCATCAAACTAATTTTAGAGAAAGAGGTTGTCAATATTGTTTGTGCCTATGCACCCCAAGTAGAATTGGATGAAAGTAGTAAGCGGCTTTTTTGGGAAATCTTGGATGACCTAATATAGGGTTTTGGTCAGGATGAATCGATTATTATTGGAGGTGACCTGAACAAACATGTTGGGAATGAGTCGTAGAGGATATGAAGATGCTCATGGCGGGTACCGTGCTGGGGAGAGGAATGAGGAGGGGACCTCAATCCTAGACTTTATAGTAGTGTATGATTTTTCTGTTGTGAACACTTTCTTTGAGAAAAGAGAGGGGCACTTAGTTACCTATAAAAGTGGGAATCACACCAGCCAAATAAACTTCTCCTAACGAGAAGGGTAGACTGAATGGTGTGTAAGGACTATAAGGTTGTACCTAGGGAGAGCCTAACCACCCAACATAAACTACTGGTCTTGGATATGTGCCTCAGTGCACAGAAGCGTAGTAGGAGAGAACATATGTACCCTAAGATAAGCTGGTGGAGATTAAAAGGGGAGACCCAAAGGACATTTTCTGATAATGTGGTTAAACAAAAAAAGTGGGACTTTGAGGGAGACATTTCTCCATTAATATACAATTTCTCTTGTGATTTTTTTTTTTTTTTTTTGGTCTCATATAAAATATCAATAATCAATTTAATAATAATAATAGATACAATAGAATAGTAATAATTCTATACATGTGAAATCCAAGACATAAATATTATTGGTAATGCTCAGGAAGAAGAAGAGGGGGATGTCTTTTTATCTTTTTTCTGTTTTAAGAAAAAAGTCAATCTCATTTATCGGATTATTATACATATAGAACCAATCCCAATGAAAAGGCAGAAAAAATGGGATTGGTAAGTAATACTACTCCCAGACCCCCTAGTATAAGGCCTGATCCCAGAAATACTAAAAGAAAATCATGTATTTGCCCAAGTAAATCCAATCGTCCTACATCTATATATAAATGCTGGTTCATCAAGAATACGCAAGAAAAGTACTTCGAATTGTTGATTCATCGCCAGAGATGGCTTAGAACCAATAGTTCATTATCTAATGGATCTTTTACGATGCGATGTGGAACGAGATGATGACTTGTATTAAAACTTAAAGGGTTGCCAAAGATGTGTTAGGGGAAGCGAAGGGTAGTCGTCAGGCCCCTAGGGAGGCTCGGTGGTGGAAGGTTGAGGTCCAAGCAGCCATTAAGGCCAAGAAGGTTTGTTTTAAGACTTGGCAAAGGACTAAAGAATCAGAGGATAAAAAGAGGTATTATGATGCCAAAAACAAAGCTAGGAAGATCGTGGGGATGGCTAGGGCAAAGAAATATGAGGATCTTTATACCAACCTAAATACTAAAGAAGGGGAAAAAAATATTTATAAGATAACTAAGTTGAGAGACAGGACGAGTAGAGATCTTGACCAAGTGAGGTGCATCAAGACTAATGATGGAAGAGTGTTGGTAAGAGATGGGATGAGTATTTTTGTGATCTACTAAATGGAGATAGGTCGAGTATAAACGAACCAAACGATTACATCTTTCATCAAGGCACCACACATCATAGATATGTAAGAAAGGTTAGTATGGCGAAGGTTAAAGATGCTTTAAGAAAGATGAAAGCAGGCAACACTCCAAGCCCTGATGAGATTCCAATAGAAGTGTGGAAAACCTTGGGAGGTTGTGGGGTTTAGTGGTTAACCAA
Source organism: Telopea speciosissima (assembly GCF_018873765.1). NCBI lineage: Eukaryota > Viridiplantae > Streptophyta > Magnoliopsida > Proteales > Proteaceae > Telopea > Telopea speciosissima. The sequence goes on from NC_057926.1 coordinate 409,937, forward strand.
TTTGTTTAATAGGATTATGAACACTAAAAAAATGCCAGACGAGTGGAGGAGAAGCATCGTAGTCCCAATCTACAAAAATAAAGGTGATATCCAAAGCTGGAACAACTATAGAAGCATAAAGCTCATGAGTCACACTTTGAAACTTTGGGAGAAGGTTATTAAAACCCGTTTTAGAAGGGAGACCCATATCTCAGTGAACCAATTTGGCTTTATGGCAGGTAGATCCACGACAAAATCTATCTACTTATTGAGGAGGCTCATGGAAAGATATAGAGATAGCAAGAAGGATCTCCATATGGTGTTTCTTGACTTGGAAAAAGCCTAGGATCGAGTCCCTAGGGATTTAATTTGACATGTTCTAGTGAAGAGAGGGGTTTCGAGTAAATATGTGGATGTAATAAAGCATATGTACGAGGACGTGGAGACTAGTGTGAGAACTGTGAGAGGTCAGGGCAAGAAATTCCCAATTACGATTGGGCTACACCAAGGATCAGCCTTAAGCCCTCATCTTTTTACGCTTATCTTAGACGACCTAACCAAGAGCATTCAAGATGAGGTCCCATAGTGCATTCTCTTCTCCAATGATATTGTTTTGGTGGATGAGATAAAAGCAGGGATTAATGCTAAGTTAGAGCTTTCCAGATCAACCTTGGAAACCAGAGGTTTTAAGATTAGTAGAACGAAGACAGAGTATATGATGTGTAATTTTAGTCACACTATGATGGATACTGACATGGTGCGAATTGAGGAAAGAGAGATACCGCAAAGTGACTATTTTAGATATTTGGGGTCAATCATTAATAAAGAAGGGGAATTAGAAGATGATGTTTCACACAGAATTTAAGTGGAATGGATGAAGTGGAGAGATACATCCAGAGTGCTGTGTGACCGACGTATTCCTTTAAAGCTTAAAGGAAAGTTCTATAGGACTATCATACGACCAGCTATGCTATACGAGGCAGAATGTTAGGCAGTTAAAAAGTGTCATATTGCAAAGCTATGTGTGGTAGAGATAAGGATGTTAAGATGGATGTGTGGCAAAACAAGGATAAAGTAAGAAATAATAGTATTAGAGCTGACTTGGGAGTTACTCCGATCAATGACAAGCTCCGAGAGAGTTGCTTGAGGTGGTATGGTCATGTTCAATGGAGGCCTAGGGATGCTCCAGTTAGGAGTAGTGATTTGATTCCGATTGAAGGAGCTAAAAGAGTGAGGAGCAGGCCTAAATTGACCATCGGAGAAGTTGTGAGGAAGGACATGAATAGTCTAGGTCTTGTACCAGGTATGACCTCGGATAATGCCTATTAGAGGGCAAGGATCATAGTTATCAAGGCGGGTAAGCGACCATGGCGTTTCAGAGGGGCCAAATTCAAAGCGACACCGCCATGGCGGCAAGGAACCTAAGGCGTTCAAGGCGACCAAGGAAACTGGACGCCATGGCGTTGCCTTGGCGACGCCTTGATAACTATGGCAAGGATCCATGTAGCAGACCCTATTTAGCTGAGATTCTCCTAACTTGTTGGGTTGTGTCTCTTTCCTCTTATTTTTCTCTTTGACTTTTCTTTTGTTTATACATCATTCATTTGTCATTTCCAATTTTCACTTCTCACCTCATTTCCCTTCCCTCTTTTTCTATCTCTTCATTTCCTTTTTGTCTAATCCTCAGTTTTACCTACTTTGATTATTTGGATCCATGTAGCCGACCCCATTAAGTTGGGATAAGGCTGAACCTATTGCTGAAAGTCTTTTCGTCACATGACAACATACGAATCTTCTCATGTTGCAATATTTCATCATCATCTAATTTTGCTTCCTCCACAACTACCATTATTTTGTTCAAACTCAAACCCTTCCCAAGTTCCTTGTACTCGTCCAATAAGACTTCATGAATTTGATCATGTGCTTCTTTCCTCATCTCCTTCCTCAACTCGGCCAAACTCTGTTGGACACATTGACAAACTTTAGCCATCTCGTTGGAGATCACCATCATGTCCCGAACGGATGAACACATGGCCTCGATGATCTCAATCCTCGTACCCATGGTCATAGGATCAACCAAGCTCTGATACCATTTGTTATGTGCAAAGATAATCTGAAAATAAAAAAAGAAAAAGAGAGAAATAATAGGGAGAGAAGAAGGGTGAGAGAGAAAATAGGATAGAGATAATAGGGGAAGATAAGAGAGAGAAAGAGAGGGGATAAGGGTGTTGGGGCTTTACGTACAAAGCCGCTGGACATCTTGGCACAATTGGGAGGCCGCCGGTCCTCTCCTCAAGATAAACTTAGGAGAAAATATTGGGATTTCAAAGATGTCCACCCCCATTACTTCATATTTATGCCCGTTACACATGGTTGTAACTCCTCATCACGTTCACACATCCACTAATACTTAACTAACCCCCAATACATACATTACTACATTACCCATACCCACTTCTACCAATGTGAAATAAGAAGGGAAATTTTCACGTACCACACCTGAGGTATCACATAAGTATAAACACACCCCCAAGTTTTGGAACATTCTGCGTACCCCCCCTGAGGTTCACAAAAGTTAACACATGCCCCCATATTGTTAGTTTATGACTAACAACGCTAAAAACATGGGGTGAGCTGACAAAATTGCCCTCATCTTCCACAAATCGTTTAGGGTTTGAAAAAAAAAATCTGAAACTCATCTTCCCCAAATCATTTCCCCAAAACCTGCAGTTCATCTTCCCCAAACCTGCACATCACTTCCCTTTCTCCTTTCATTTCTGAAACCTTATCTAATTAAAATCTTTATGTTTATTACTTTTTAAAAATTAAGAACAGACAGAGAAAGTTATTCTCTGCATCTGGGTTGGATAAGAGTAAGAAGACGAAAAAAATCATCTCCTTCTCCTTCTTCTTCTGTGTTTCTCTTTTTCTCTGTTTCTCTTTTTATTCCTTGATCATTTCCTTCCTTCCCTTCCTTCCCTTTCGTCTCTGTTCGTTCTCAGATTTGAATCAATTTTAAACCCTCAACATTAGAAACTTTTTCTCTTTTATCCTTTAGAGAGCTTGGATCACTCCATTGAAGTGACCACCACCTGTTCTGGATTGAAGAAAGCGCTACCTCTGTAACTTAATCAGCAGGCAGAAAAAGGTAATGTTCACAGCCTCTGTGAGCTGAGAATCGCTTTTTGATCCTTTTTCTTTGATTTTTCGGAAAGAGTTTAGTTCTGTTTTGTTTATTGTTGACTTGAACCGAGAATAGGAGAATGGCTTGAATGATCTATGAGATCAGTCAAGCTCTCTATTTATAATAATAAAAGAGATAACAAGGGGAAAACACTATTCATGACACTGTTCACATGAACAGTGTCACATCCCTAATTACATTTCTACCCTTGCTCATAAATACATAAATAAAGAATAAATAAAACACCCAAAAGACCAGAATACCCCCACGGTATTCTAGATTACATATTCCAACACTCCCCTTCCATCTGGATTATACAAATAAGAGAAGAAAGAAAAACCAGCTTGAACTAAAAAGAAAAAAATAACTCCATAATAATGCTAACACTCCCCCTCAAGTTGGTGCATACAAGGTACTAATGCCCAACATGAACAAAATGGGAAGAAACTAAGTTGCAGCAGAATCCAGCTTGACAGAGATGAATGCAGCTCCCAAATAAACCTTTAAGAACTTTAAATATAGATATTCAAAAAACTGGGCAAACTTGATCAGCAAAAAAAGGCAGCTTTTACCAATCTTCTATAGCTATCCAGTGATGAATCTCTGACTGATAATCTTGAAGACAAGCAACTAGGGCAGCAAGCAGCGGAAACAAATGAATTAGGCAGCGGAAACGATCAACCCAACTGTAGAACCTCATATAGGCAGGCAATAACCAAGCATCTTCAATACTCTTCATCTCCCCCTTACGGCAAATTCAACCCAATAAAGAAGGATTCCCAATAATAATGGTGGAAACATTGATCTTCTATGTTTTGCACCAAGTATTCCTGCAAGTTCTGTTTCTACAATGTCTACAGGTGTACTGTACATAATCTCCCCCTCACGTGTAGTAGTACACGTGGACATAACAGAGATAATGTAAGAGATAAGGCGAAAATATAATATTCCAGAATTTTTCAAAAGGTGCTAAGGGAATGGAAAAGGAAGAAATGGCAATTTAGAGAATACCATTATCGTCCAAAGTGGTTATGGGTATATGCCAAAGGTATGTTAGGGGAGGTGGTGAAGTGAAAAGAAAAGTTGTGGGATAATGAATTATGGAGAAAAACAATGCAACATAGAAATTGTCCACCATCTTCAAATGACCAAACAAACTCCTTAGATGGAAACTCCTGCAGGGGAGAAACGCCGAACTCCAATATTCACATCGGATAAGTATACAGATCTGATTTGAAGTAAGGAAAAGCTCCAATCTTCAAGGCTTGATCAATCTTCAAACAAGGAAGAACAAGTGCGCAAAACTCCAATTTATAAACTCCCTCATGCTAAATAGAACTAACAAAGATATCTGGACAGAATTGATGTAATAAACTTCAACAAAAAACTTGGATCAGATCTGAATTAGTAAACACTGCTAGGAACAAGCTCCAAAGTAAGCCGGATATGAAGCAATAGAAGAGCTTCACACAACTAAATAGGTTCGTAGTTGCAACCAATAACCATGGAACAATGCTGTTGTAATCCCAAATAAGCTGATCTCCAAGGTAGTAAATTCGAATCTTCAACAATGAAAGAAATTCGAACTCCAATAGTAGGATATTCAAACTCAATAATAGGGCAGCAGTAGTCCTCATAAAGGCAGCAGTAACATGTCAACCAGTCATGCTTACAGAAGCCAATCAATAGAGTAAGGTATGTAGTAAAGCTTGATAGAACCAGCAAGTATAAATTAATTAACCCAACAGATCCATAGGTAGTTGAAGCAGCTAGCCACATAGGAACAAGTGAAAGAATAGGTTGATAAATGATGAAATCGAGCCATAAGTGTAAACCTGAATTTTTTTTCAAAATAAATCCATGAATGATGCTGAAACTTGGGTCGAGTACTCCTCTGATGGTTATAAAACTCTGCTCAAAAAATTAGCAAGAGAGGACTACCTTAACCCTTAGATCGATTATAGTCAGGGTTTTGTAAAAAACCTGAAAGTTGAGATCGATTGTAGGGAAAGGGGGCTTCATAAAAGAGATGATGACTTGTCAAAGATTGTTGATGGTGTGTAATAGATGCTGTCCAGAACCCAGAGCTGCTTGAATGGATCTCCAACACGAATAACCAACCTCTTTTGTGATTGAGACTCGATCTTCAAGAGGGAGAAACACCAAAAAAATGCAGAAAAATAGGGCAGCAGCTATCTTGTGTAATATAACTTCTTCAAGCCATGAAAAGTTGAAGCAGAATGTCCCTCTTGATGGTAGAAACACCTCCAAAAAACTTCAACAGCAGCAATCAACCCTAACCCTAAAATCAATATGTGTCAGGGTTTTGTAAAACCCTAAAAAGGAGGATAGATTGGGGTTAGGGGTCTTCAAACACTTAGAAAGAGGCTAAGACTGAAGTCGAGTGGTCCTTGTAGTTGGAGTAATCATCCCTCCAAAAATCAGCAAAAACTGAAACCTGTAACCCTTATTTCGATTGGAATCAGGGTTTTAGCAGGTAACCAAATTAGCAGGTTAAGAAAGTTTTGCTATAGAAACAAATCCAGCCATCAGAAAGGGTCCCAACTTAGGTCGAGTATGGCTTGTAGTAGTAGCGAATCACCCCCAAAAAATTAGCTGCAGTTGAAAAGGGAAACCCTAAAATCGATTGGAGTCAGGGTTTTGAAAAACCCTGACAAGTTGAGATCGATTAGGGTAGGGGCTGGAAAGGTTAATGAAAGATGGAGAAATAGAAAAAAGGGAAGAAGGTCAATGGAATAGGGTAGGAAGGTGCTGGAAAAGAGAGCAAAGGGAGCTCCAATGGTGGAAGGTCAGCCTTCAATAGTGATAGGAAGTTGATCTCCCAAAAATTCTAGAAAGCTCCAATTCGCAAAGATGGTTCCAGCAGAATTTTAATGGAATAAAGAGATTGAATGGAGGGCAGCAACTAAATCATTGGTTAAGGTTTTTACCTCATTAGTGCTGCCCCCTTACAAGGATGAGAAGAAGAAAACCAGAAGGAGGAGAAACCGAGAAAGAGAGAAGAAGGAAGAAGACGATTGGAGAGGAGTAGGGTTTTTTCCTCTTTTTCTAACCCAGATCAGACCAGCTCTGATACCATGTTGACTTGAACTGAGAATGGGAGAATGGCTTGAATGATCTATGAGATCAATCAAGCTCTCTATTTATAACAATAAAAGAGATAACAAGGGAAAACACTATTCATGACACTGTTCACGTGAACAGTGTCACATCCCTAATTACATTTCTACCCTTGCTCATAAATACATAAATAAAGAATAAATAAAACACCCAAAAGACCAGAATACCCCCACGGTATTCTAGATTACATATTCCAACATTTATATACTAATTTCTTAATGGGTTTCTGGCTTTGGTATCCTTTGATAGTTTTCTGTTTCTTGACTGAGCAGAAAGGTTCTATTTTTTTTGGTGGAATATAAGTTAATTATGAGAAACGAATCAATGGGTTTTTCTTGTTGCATGTTGGGTTTCTCTCTCTCTCTCTCTCTCGCTCGTTCCGTTGATTTCTTGGAAGAGAGCTATGTTCTGTTTTGCTTTCACTTTCATGGCTAGAGAGTTTTGGTACTGAAAATTGCAGAACACTCTTCAACAAAATCTAAGCCAACCCATGTAGCGATCAACTTGGGTGCATGTTTCAGAAATGGAAGATGGATTTGGTTTTGGGATTAGAAGGAGAAAATGGGTTGAGGGTTTTAATTAGATTAGGTTTCAGAAATGGAAGGAGAAAGGGAAGTGATGTGCAGGTTTGGGGAAGATGAGTTGCAGGTTTTGGGGAAACGATTTGGGGAAGAAGAGGGCAATTTTGTCAGTTCACCCCATGTTTTTAACGTTGTTAGTCATAAACTAACGGAATGGGGGCACGTGTTAACTTTTGTGAACTTCAAGGGGGTACGCAGAATTTTCCAAAACTGGGGGATTTGTTTATACTTACGTGATACCTCAGGGGTGGTACGTGAAAATTTCCCAAATAAAAATAATGGATAATAACTGCTAAGAATAACTACTAAGGATAACCATTCCCTATCACGTACATAACAGTTTGTGACTTCGTTTCTGTGAGATTTCAGCATGTCTGGAGAGAGGAGAATCGACCAGTGGACTATATTGCTTCTCTTCCTTCTTTAGAGGAGGAATTCTGTTTTTTCCTTCGATGATTTTTCATCTGATTTGGCTACTTTGGTTCATAATGATGCCAGATATTGTATTTATCAATGGATGTAATTCTGCCATCTACGCCATTGGATGGTACAGCTTTATGTTGCCCAAGATTTCTGGATCTGGTATACCTTCATCCACCTAGATGACAAAAAACCTTCCTATTCTGCATTGTTTGTTTTTGTTAGAACCGTAGGGATATTTTAGACCCCTTTTTCTTATGTTTTTAAGTTACTATTATGTGGGTTTTAGTCCCACATTGCATGTTTGTACTTTTATTCCCTAGTCTCACTGATATAAATAAAGAAGCTTGGGATGCTCATTATTTTAAGCCTTACTCTAATTCTAAATCTCTCAACATGGTATCAAAGCAGGTTTTGAATTAGGGTCTTCTACCTTCTATTTTCAGCTCTTTCTTTCTCTTCTCTCTCTCTCTCTCTCGATCTCCTCTTCTCTTCTCTCTTTTCTTCTTTTGTTTTCTATTCTTCAATAGGGCAGCACTGATGAGGTGATCCATAGATCCAGCTGCTGCCCTTTCTCACCTCATTCCATGATTACATAAGTTTCCATATCAACAACACCTTGGCTGCGATATTTGAAACTTCCCATATTTGATTGATTCCACCTCCACTGTAAGGAATCAATCTCCCTTCTTGAAGATCAAGAACTGCAGCAAGTTTCTTTGTTGATTTTTTTGAAGACCCCCTAGATCAATTTCTCCAAAAACAAGGTTTTTTTCAAAACCCTAACAAATATCGATCTAGGGGCTGCTGTCCTCTGTTGGGGCTGATATTTGGAGGGATGCTTAGTCTCTTCTAGACCCACACTCCAGCCAAGTTTCAGCTCAATCCAGTGCTGTTTTTGCAGGTTTCTTTCCCTACATCGATCTCAACAAAATCAAGGTTTTTTTTCAAAACCTTGAAAAAATCGATCTGAGTGATTTGAGCCTCTGTTGGTGCTGGTTTTTTGAAGGTTGGTTCACCACTTATAATTACATATCTGCCCCAGATTTGAGCCTCAACTATTCAGTTTTTGGGCCTATTCTTCCCTATATCGATTTCAGCCTAGCAGGGTTTTTTTTCAAAACCCTGAAAAAATCGATATAGGGGCTACACTTGTTAGCTGCTGCTGATTTTTGGAGACACATCTTGTGACATTGAAAGGGGATTCTCCTCCAATTTTCAGCCTTTAATTTGGAGGATATCTTGTGTTTCTTGTTACCAGTCTTCTCCGCGATTTGATTTGTTCTGCTGCACTTATGGTTGAATCTGAGATTCCTAATGGAACTTCTACTAACAATGGATATAGCAGGAATGATACCCATGATCTTCTCCCTAATCCTATCAAACTGGATGGGAGCAATTACTTGATATGCTCTCGCTCTGCCTACTTTGCCATTGCCGGCCGTGGGCTTACTGGCCATATTGATGGCACTATTGTCATGCCAACTGAAGCTGGCCCTTCTTTGACCAGGTGGATCTCTAACAATGGTGTACTAATGTCCTATTTGATTGGCTCAATGCACTCAGACCTTGCCGATGGTTTTCTTCTCCTTGATACAGCCCATCAAATTTGGTCTGCTTGCAAGGAGACATATGGACAGCTCGGTAATGATGCACAAGGGTATGAGCTCCGGAAGAAGGCCAATAATACTACTCAGGGGGAGTTATCTATCTCCAAATACTATGCTACTTTGCGTAGTCTCTGACAGCAACTGGACCATTTTTCTGATTACCATCCCACTAAAGCTGTTGATATCACTGCATATAAGAAACATCTGGACAAAAACCAGGGTCTATGATTTTTTGGCTAGTTTGAACATGGAGTATGACCAGATTCGTGTTCAGGTATTGGGTCATTCCCCTTTTCCCACACTTGAACAATCCTATGCTTTGGTCTCCTCTGAAGAGAACCGTCGGGCTGCTATGCTCCACCCTCCTGTTACTGACAGGTCAGCCCTCCAGTCTGCTGCCCAGGCTACTCCTGCCCCTGTCAGACATGTTTCGCTTGGTGATTCTACTTCAGGGACTATTACTTGTGAGCATTGTCATAAGCCTTACCACACCAAAGAGAAGTACTGGAAACTTCACGGGAAGCCAGCTGAGTTTAAGGCTAAACGGACTGCCAAAAAATAAGGCAAACCACTCTGAATCTGTTTCTACAGCCCCAGCTACTGACACTGGCCTATCCCAGGATGATCTACAGTCTTTCCTACGACTGCTAAGGTCTTCCGCTGTTGCTGCCTCTACTACATCAGCTCCTACCACCTCTTCTGCTCCTTCAGGTTCACACTTTGCCAGGTCAGGTATTCCATTTGGTAGTCATTGTGCTTCTGTAGCTTCTCCTCCTTGGATCATAGATTCTGGGGCTACGGATCACATGACCAGTTCCTCTAGCCTGTTCCATCGGTATTCTCCCACTTCTGGAAAAGATAAGGTCAAAGTAGCTAATGGTTCCCTTTCCTCCATATCTGGAAAAGGAACCATCAACTGCACTTCCTCCCTTACTTTGTCTTCAGTTTTGCATATTACTACTAACCTTTTTTCTATTAGTAGTCTTACTCGTGATCTTAACTGTAAAGTGATTTTTTTTCCTTCCCATTGTGTGTTTCAGGATCTGGCCTCTGGGAAGACGATTGGATTGGGTAAAGTGCATGGTGGCTTGTACCTGCTTGATGATGGTCATCTCACTCCACCACCATTACCATCTCCACATCAGAACTCCTTAGTCGCTTCTGAAATTTACCAGTGGCACTCTAGATTAGGTCACCCTTCATTAGGAATATTAGCATCTCTGCTTCCTACTTTGGTCATATCATGCGATAAGACCGATTTTTTTTATGAGGCTTGTGTTCTGGCCAAACAGACACGTTATACTTATTCGGTTTCAAATAAAAGGAGTTCTTCACTTTTTCAGGTGGTGCATTCTGATGTTTGGGGCCCTAGTCGTAAAACCTTCCTCTCTTGTCATCGTTGGTTTGTTTCTTTTATTGATTGTTATTCTAAGCATACATGGATTTATCTTATGCACACTAAGAGTCAAGTTTTTTATTGTTTTCAGCATTTCTACAGAATAGTCCAAACTCAGCTCCAGGCTAATCTCAAGGTTTTGAGAAGTGATAATGGCACCGAGTATAAGGAACGCCAATTTCAAAAGTATTTGGCTGATAATGGGATTATTCACCAGACTAGTTGTGTTGATACCCCAGCCCCAAATGGTGTGGCTAAAAGCAAGAACCGACATTTGTTGGAAGTGACCAGGGTGTTGATGTTTTCGCGCCATGTCCCCTCCCAATATTGGGGGGATGCTATCCTCACTGCAACCTATCTCATTAATGGGTTGCCTTCACGTGTTCTTGATTCTCGCAGTTCAGCGCTGAACTTTTACATGGGAATTCCACCTTTGTGGTTCCTTCCAAGGTGTTTGGTTGTGTGTGCTATGCCAGAGACACGAACCTCGTGGGTTGTGGTGTATTTTTTTGGGTTACTCTCCAACCCAGAAAGGTTATAAGTGTTACCATCCCCCTTCTCGTCGTACTCTGGTCAGTATGGATGTTGTTTTTGACGAGCGTCTTTCCTATTATCCATGTCCACATCTTCAGGGGGAGAATTCTGGTTCTAGTGAAGATGTGTTTGTGCTTCCTTCCCTTGGGTCTCCCGAGTCTCCTCCTACTTTGGAGCCTATGGCTGCTATCCAGCCTACTTTGGAGCCAACTTTGGCTGCTGCCCCTTCTCCTATGGCTGCTGTCCAGCCTACTTGTGAGCCTACTTTGGCTCTGCCCCTTCTTCCACAGGATTCCTTTACAAGGGGAGCTTGTAGAAAATAATGATGGTCATGTTCCTAGTCGGGAGTTGATTCTAGTCCAGAAGACCATCAGCGAATTTCCGAAGAGAATTGACAACTCGAATGTTATCACCTACCAAAAGAGATGCTCCAAAAGAGGACAGCATCAATCCACTGTGGCACCCATACCTATCCAATTGCCAGCTCAGGATCCAGATCCTCGTCCTCCTCCTCCAGGTGAGAGTTCTCCTTCCGAACTACCTATTGCCCTTCGTAAAGGTACTAGGACTTCCACCTTGCATCCCATTTCTCGCTCTGTTTCTTATAGTTTTCTTTCTCCGTCTTTTCGTGCATTTGCGTCTTCTCTTTCTTCTGTTTCTGTTCCTAAAAATTGGCAAGAAGCTTATGCAGATGGAAAGTGGAAGGCAGCTATGTTGGAAGAAATGAACGCCCTAAGAAAAAATAATACTTGGGATCTTGTAGATCTTCCTCCAGGGAAAAAACTAGTGGGATGTTGTTAGCGAAGATGAGAAAGACCGAAAAGGTCACAAGATATGATCGGACGCCCCACTGTCGAGTATCCAAGACGAAGAAAGCATACATGAAACGGAAAGGTTTGCTGCAGTACCTACCATATGAGCGCTGGACGGTGAGGAAGTGATATGTAGAAGGTTCAAAAGCTGTTGAACCTGATCGTGAGAAAGACCAGACAGAGGCGTGGAAGGCGCTGGAGAAGCTGAGGCCGGCTGCTGGACTGGCGCGGTAGCGGCAGCATGAGCGTGGGCCTGGTTGGGTTCACGATTAGAAGGAGCACCGAGAAGGGCGCTGCTGCTCTGGGGGAAAACCGTGAAGAACATAGCAAGTGCTCCGCCAGTGACCATGGCACTGACAGTAGTTACACCATGGACGTTTCCGAGGCTGGGCAAAGGATGATGGAGAGGAGCGAGCATCTTTAGAAACAGCCATAGCGGCAGTGTCGGGCACAGTAGCATATCCGTCAAAGAGACCCATGAGAAATTAATAAACACGCTCCTCCTGAGCAGTCGATTGCGGAGCAATAGGAGCCCCACATGAGCAAGTGACGGTGGGGGCATGAGAGGCCAATTCATCCCATAAGACCTTCAGCCGAGTAAAATAATCAACCAGAGAGTTCGTGCTCTGTTGGATCGTGGCGATGGAACGTTTAAGGTGAAAAACCCGAGGAGCATTGGTGCAAGAAAAACGTTCCTCGAGATCTTTCCAGACAGAAGAAGCAGTCTCGGCATAGATAACACTATCAGCCAACGATTTGGAGAGAACGTTTAAGATCTAGGAGAGGACCATGAAGTTACAGCGGTCCCAGAGTTGAACAGCGGAAGGCAAGGACGATGGCTTGACGAGAGATCCGTCGACAAACATCATTTTGTTCTTCGCATAGAGAGCCATACGCATCACGCGTTTCCAAGTAGGATAGTTATCCCCAGTGAGAGGGGTCGACATAAGAACAATGCCCAGATTATCAGAATGGTGAAGATGATAAGGAGAATGGGAATCGATGGTAGAATCAGACGAGGAAGACATATCAGTGTTCGCCCTCTCCACACCGCTTCACTTGTTCACTTGCCGACTGGTGCGAGCCTTCCCATCACCCACCATGGATCTAAAACTCTTAGCCCTACTGTTACTTCGCATGATGTTTTACATGTTCCTGCTTTTCAATTCAATTTAATTTCCATTAGTAAGCTCACCTCTTCCCTCAATTGCTCTATCACTTTTTTTCCCTTTTTTTGCGTTTTGCAGGACCTGTCTGCGAAGAGGCTGATTGAGGTGGGCACGATGCGTGATGACTTATACTATTTCACTCCCCTTCATCACCTTCTACGGTTGGGCGTCCTCCCCCATCTCCGCTATGGCATCTTCGTCTCGGGCATCCCTCTCCAGATCGTCTTCATCGTTTGCTTCCTTTGCTTCCTATTAATCCAACTATTACAAATAATTTTATTTCCCCATCCCCTTGCAATGTTTGTCATTTATCAAAACATACTCGTCTCCCTTTTAATTTAAGCAATAATCGTAGCACGGAGCCCTTTGCTTTAATTCATTGTGACATCTAGGGGGGTTACCCTACTGCATCCCTTTCTGGGGCGCACTATTTTTTAACCCTCGTAGATGATTATTCCCGTAGTGTTTGGGTTTATCTTATGCGACATAAATCTGAAACTTATGCCATTTTCACCAATTTTTATCACATGATCCACACTTAGTTTAATTGTAAAATACGTACTTTTAGAACTGATAATGGATTAGAATTTTTTTTCCGGTCCTATGCAACAGTTTTATTCCCCCAATGGCATCATCCACCAGCATTCCTGTGTTGCCACTCCTCAACAAAATGGTGTGGCAGAGCGCAAGCACCGTCATCTTCTTGAGGTTGCTTGCGCTCTCCGTTTTCAGGCCCATCTTCCCCTCAAATTTTGGGGTGACTGTGTCCTCACCGCGGCTTATTTAATTAACCGCACACCCACCCCCAACCTTGACGAGAAATCCCCTCACCATTTGCTTTTTAACCAAAATCCCTCTTATGACCATCTCCGTGTGTTTAGTTGTTTATGCTATGCTCACAGCCACCCCCTGGACGTTCTAAATTGAATCCCCGTGCTACGCGTTGCATCTTCATTGGTTACCCTTTTCATCAAAAGGGTTATCGCCTTTACGATCTCTCCACTCACCAAACTTTTACTTCTCGGGATGTCACATTCCACGAGTTTGTTTTTCCCTTCTCTTCTATCTCACCCACCCCTTCCACCACCGTTCTTCCCAACCCTATGCCCGACGGCCCTTCCCCTCCATTGTTGCCTGTGGCACCACCATCGCTGCCCACGGACCCCCCCTCCATACCCGACGCTCCTGCCATCGTTGACCTTCCCTCCCCCCCCCCCCCTTAGCTCCTCCTCCCCTTAGGCGTTCTGACCAAACCTATTCCAAACCTGTCCGTTTACACAACTATGTTTGCACTTCGGTCACGTCATCCCCCTCACCCATGGTCACATCTTCAGCGGCAGATTGTGTTCCCTATCCTCTTCATCATTATATCAATTATACTAATTTATCCCCTCCCCATTGAGCTTTTCTTTCTGCAATTAGTACTGATCATGAACCCTGTACTTACACTGAGGCATCTAAATACCCCCACTGGCGTAATGCCATGACGGATGAAATTAATGCACTTGAACGGAATAACACTTGGTCTTTGCAGTCTCTTCTTGCAGGTGAGAAGCCTATTGGGTGTCAGTGGGTTTATAAGGTCAAGCGTCGGGCAGATGGTAGCATCGAGCTGTTTAAAGCCCGCCTCGTCGCCAAAGGCTATACCCAGCAGGAGGGCTTGGACTATACTGACACTTTCGCTCCTGTTGCTAAATTAGTCACTGTTCGTAGCCTTCTTGCCGTCGCGGCTGTTCGTGGTTGGCACTTCACCAGTTAGATGTTAATAATGCTTTTCTGCATGGTGAGCTACATGAGGAGATTTAGATGAGACTTCCACCAGGTTATCCCAAGCAGGGGGAGAACCGGTTCTGCAGGCTTCAGAAGTCGTTGTATATCCTTAAACAGGCTTCCCGTAACTGGTTTGCCACTTTATCACAGGCTCTCATCACTGCTGGTTATGTTTAGTCTTCGGCCGATCACTCTCATTTTATTCGCCGCACACCCTCCAGCTACACTGCGGTTCTTGTTTACTTTGATGATATTATTCTCACTGGGGATAATGCTTCTGCCATTCAGGGACTTGTTCGGTTTCTTGATCAGCGTTTTCACCTCAAGGACCTAGGTCGCCTCAAATACTTTCTCAGTATTGAAGTTGCCCGCCACCCGACCGGGATTTTTATAAACCAGCGGAAATATACATTGGAGATCCTTTCAACTTCTAGTCTTCTGGCATCTAAACTGGTTGATTTTCCCATGGAACAGAATCACCGCTTATCCCTTAACTCCGGTCCTCTTCTTGACAATCCTTCTCCTTACCGGCGTTTAGTTGGCCGGTTACTTTACCTCACCATCACTCAGCCGGATATTGCATATGCCGTTACTACCCTCAGTCAGTACATGCGTGCTCCCCGCCAACCTCATTGGGACGCCGCTCTCCGTGTTCTTCGTTACCTCAAGTCGTCTCTGGCACTGGTTTATTTTTTTCTTCCAAGAGCACTTTGCAGCTTTCGGCTTATTGGGATTCTGATTGGGCTGCATGCCCCACTACACGCCGGTCCATCACTAGCTATGTCACCTTCCTTAGTGCAAGTCCTCTCTCCTGGAAGTCCAAGAAACAAAGCACGGTTTCTCGCTCATCGGCTGAAGCAAAATATCGTGCTATGGCTAATGCCACCTGTGAATTGGTCTGGCTACGTGGTCTCCTCAACGACCTTGGTGTTCCCCCTTCCGGCCCAATGCGTCTCTTTTGTGACAACCAGGCCGCTCTCCACATTGCGGCTAATCCGGTCTATCACGAGCGTACTAAACATATTGAAATTGATTGTCATGTTGTGCGTGAACGTCTCTAGTCTGGTTGCCTTTCCACGACTCACGTTCCTTCTCGCATGCAGATTGCCGATATTTTCACCAAAGCGTTGGGTTGTGATGCTTTCCGTTTCTTACTATCCAAGTTGGGCGTTCTGGATATCCACGCTCCAACTTGAGGGGGAGTGTTAGCGGATTCACTAGAAGGAATCCGTGTCCTACTTACCTTCTAAGATTTTCATCCTTACCTATTGTATTTCATTCTTATTATATCTCTTACTTTCCTCTTATTGTAAATCTCTTAATTCTTATCCCTCATTCATAGGGATACATATCTTGTATTTTTGGGTATTTAACCCCACATAGAATAATGAATAGATCATCCAATTCTCTTCAACGTGAATTCCTTCTTTACACATGTAAATGGCTGTTTGTGGTCAAACAGAAGGTTCATGGCACTGTGGATCGATATCAGGCACGTCTGGTTGCAAGAGGCTTTACTCAGACATATGGGATTGACTACCAGGAGACTTTTGCTCCTGTTGCAAAGTTGAATACAGTTCGGGTTTTGCTATCTTGTGTAGTCAATCTTGGATGGGATCTACAACAGCTGGATGTGAAGAATGCCTTCCTAAATGGAGAACTTAGTGAGGAGGTGTGCATGGATATTCCACCAGGTTTTTCTTGGGATAGTAATCAAGGTAAAGTGTACAAGTTGAAGCAAGCACTTTACGGGCTAAAGCAGTCACCTAGAGCTTGGGTTGGTCGGTTTCACAAGGCCATGATTTCTGTAGGCTATAAACAGAGTAATGCTTATCACACTCTCTTTATAAAGAGGGTAGGAAAAACCATCATTGTTCTTATAGTCTATGTGGATGACATTGTGGTTACTGGCAACAATGGTGATGAGATCAACCGGTTGAAGAAGTTTCTTGCATAGTTCGAGAACTCGCGAGATCTCGCCCAGATCTCATCGAGTTTCTCGATTTTTGAAAAACCGATACTGCATGCGAGTCTCAAAAGTGCAATATCTCGCCGAGATCTCGGATCTCGGTTCGGGTCTCGGTTTCGACCCATTTTTTAACCCACCTACCACTTAAATACCTCACCTAACTCGACATATCTCGGCGAGATCTCGGATCTCTGGTCCAGATCTCGAGTGGACCCATGAAAATGACCCATCTACTATGTATTTACCTAACTCGACGAAAAACAAAAAATGCACCAACTCGGCGAGATCTTGACTCGACTCGGTTTTTCCAAGAGCCGAGTTGGTACCGAGACCTAAGTTTTAGTACCTTGGTTTCTTGGGTAGGAGTTTGAGATTAAAGATCTAGGGAAGCTACGGTACTTTCTAGGGATTGAGGTTGCCAGGTCTTCTAAAGGCATCTTTCTCTCCCAAAGGAAGTATGTCCTAGACTTGTTGTCTGAAACTGGTTTGTCAGGATGTCACCTTTCAAATACTCATAGAGGCTACTATTCGTCTCAAAGAAAAGGAGGGTGAACCTGTTGATAAAGGCCGGTACCAAAGACTGGTGGGAAAGCTGATTTATCTCTCACACACACGTCCAGACATTGCTATTGCGATGAGTACTGTGAGTCAGTTTATGCATGACCCCTATTCTCATATGGAGGCTGTCCTTCGGATCCTTCACTACTTGAAGTCAGCTCCTGGAAAAGACATTCTTCTGTCTCCTCATGGTCACCTACGGATAGAGGCATATACCGATGTTGACTGGGCTGGTTTTACTGATCGGAAATCTATCTCTAGGTATTGTTCTTTTGTAGGAGGCAATCTTGTCACTTGGCGTTGCAAGAAGCAGAATATGGTGGCTCGGTCTAGTGCTGAAGCAGAGTTCCGTGCTATGGCACAGGGCATTTGTGAGTTTGGCTGAAAGGCTTGCTACAAGACCTTGGTGTTCCTGTTCATCTCCCTATGATGTTGTACTGTGACAACAAAGCTGCAATCAGCATTGCTCACAATCCAGTACGACATGATCGCACCAAGCATGTTGAAGTGGACAAACATTTTATCAAGGAAAAGTTGGAAGACGGATTGATTTGTGTTCCCTTTATGAAGTCTACTGATCAGGTTGCTGATATTTTCACCAAGGGATTGTCTGGAAAATTGTTCCATCCCAATCTTGTCAAGTTGGGCATGATTGACATATTTGCTCCAACTTGAGGGGGAGTGTTAGAATCATAGGGGTATTTTAGACCCCTTTTTCTTATGTTCTTATGTTCTTATGTTTCTATTATGTGGGCTTTAGTCCCACACTGCTTGTTTGTACTTTTATTTTCTAGTCTCATTGATATAAATAAAGAAGCTTGGGATGATCATTATTCATCCAAGCCTTACTCTAATTCTATCTCTCAACAGTTTTCCTTTACCTTTTGTTGTTGTTATTGGTGCCTTTTGTTCTATGTGGAAGCGGGAATACTGGGTTTACTAACCTTATAACAGATTAGGGTTTTAGAAGACCAAGAAATTTCAGAATCGTAGGGTAAGGAACAAAAATCAGAATAGGAGAAACTTATAATCTCAGAAAGAATTACTCAGATTGGCCTGAAATTCAAATCGATAACTCAGTTTATTCAGGACAACAACAACAACAACTGAGCCTTATCCCAACTAAATGGGGTTGGCTATATGGATCCTTGCAAAGAAAAAATAATAAAAATAATAGCAAAAAAGAAGAGCACAACAACATCCACATCAACTCAGCAATAACCCACCTAAATGGAGTCGGCTACATAGATCTTTGCCCTTTTATCAGCTCTATTCGATGTCATACTTGAGACAAGGCCTAAACTATGCATGTCTTTCCTCACAACTTCTCTTATGGGCATTTTAGGCCTGCCCCTAGCTCTTTTAGATCCTTCAATCTAAATCAAATCACTCCTCTGTACTGGTGCATTCCAAGGACTCCATTGAACAAGGCCATGCCACCTCAAACGACTTTCACGGAGCTGATCCTGTATCAGGGCAACTCCCAAATCCGCTTTAATATGGTCATTCCTACTTTATCCTTCCTAGTTTTTCCACACATCCATCTCAACATCTTCATCTCTGATACACTTAGTTTATCTATATGACGCTTTATGACGCTTCTTAACTGCCCAACATTCCACCCCAGACATCATAGCCGGACGTACGACTATCCTATAGAATTTTCCTTTAAGCTTTAAAGGAATATGTCGATCACACAGCACCCCAGATGCACCTCTCCACTTCATCCATCCTATTTTAATTATCTGGGCAACATCATCTTCTATATTGCCTTCTTCATTTATAGTGTCCAGATATCTAAAATAATCACTTTGAGGAATCTCCCTCTCATCAATATTGACCACCTCCTTAACCGTTACCATGTGACTAAAGTTACACACCATTTACTCCGTCTTTGTTCCACTAAACCTAAGACCTTTTGATTCCAAGGTTGATCTCCATAACTCCAACTTAGCGTTAATCCCAGCTTTTGTCTCATCTACTAACACAATATCGTCAGTGAAAAGCATGCACCAAGGAACCTTGTCTTATATGTTTCTGGTTATACCATCCATGATCAGCGCAAAAATAAGGGCTTAAGGTTGAAACTTGATGTAGCCCAATATTAATTAGGAACTCACTATCTTGGCCCTCCATAGTTCTTACGCTAGTCACCACACCATCATATATATCTTTAATCATGTCCACATATTTACATGGCACTCTTCTCTTCTCCAGTATATGCCAAATTAGCTCTTTTGGGACTCTATCATAGGCTTTTTCTAGGTCAATAAAGACCATATGGAGATCCTTCTTGGCCCTCTCTAAACCTTTCCATGAATCTCCCAAGTATATAGCTTCCATTGTGGATCTTCCTGGCATAAAACCAAATTGCTTCTCCAATTTAGTAGTTTCCTTTCTCAGGTGGGCTTCAATAACCTGCTCCCATACCTTCATCATATGACTTGTAATTTTTAGGGAAATTTACAAGTACATCCGAGTTTTGGATATTTATGCATACCTCCCCTGCTTTTCAAAATAATTAATAAGTAAACCCACTCTATTAGTTGTCCCCGTTAGTTGCAAACGATAAGAGTGTTTAGTCATTTTATAACCAATAAACCCTTGATAGGGTAAAGATATGCCCTTCACACAATCCATCATTTAGGGTTTGAAGACCCTAAAAATCTCTGCGCAAGAACACATGCCATCCATCTTCCCCATGCAAGAACACCTGCAACTCATCATCCTCGCCGACGATAACCTTGCGGTGAGCTTGTACTTGAGAAGCTAAACATCCTTCTCTCCCTGTTCCATCCCCGTTCCTCCAGAGGGGGGTGAGGATGAAAATGAAAAGAGAAGTAAAACAGAAACAAAGAAACTCGTAAAGGTCCAAATTTTGATTTGATTTCAAGTGTCTTATTACTTCAGCATTAAGTCTACAAGAGAGAACTTCTTTGAAAACCTTAGATACGTTAGAAATTACTTACCTTCAGAAGAAGGCATGTGATCTCCAATCTCCAGGGTAGCCACAGGAGTTGACATCTTGACAAGAATAGTAGTCTCAGGAGCCACAGTTCTGGCTAATAATAATGGCATTTCATCAATGGGTGAAAAGCCGATCGAATTAGAAAAGAACAGGCAAAAAGCAAGACCAATAAGGACTGAAACAACGACCTTCACAAATACATGGTTGTACTTGGGAAGGGAGTGTGAGTTCAAATCTAACCTCATCTTCCTCACCATTGGTTCTCAGCAAAGAATAGAAAGTAATGTAGTTCTAGAATTGGTAGGAGACCAACTAGAAGCCAGTAAACCAAGATCTGTTATGAACACTAAATCAGCTAGACTAAAATAGGTGTTTTTTGTGAAATTAGGGTTAGAGTTTGATGGGACCTAGGGTTTGATGGTCAGGTTGATGTAGGGGAGTCTATCAATAAAGGTTACGTTAAGTTTTAACAAGTCTAGGCCTTTTAATTAGAATTGGCAGCAAGGTTAGGATTAGGGTTTCAGGTTTTTGAAAAGAGGAAAAGATAGCTTTTTAATTGCAACATCCCGAACCCAAATAGGGTTCTAAGCACTGATCTCAAGCTTTGACCCAGAAGGTCACAAATAAACATGTAAAGGTAGTAGTAAAAGTCCCAGTATCGGACACAACACAGCGGAAGCATAAAGGTTAAGTTAAATTTTAAAAGTTAATTTATGCACTGGTGGCAAATAGCTACATTTATGCATATACAAAAGTCTGAATCGAACATACCAAAGTGTTATTTACAATTCAAAAAGTCAACTGCTCACAAAATGTCTTTTGGGGCCTAACTTTGGGTTCTCAACTCACATACACTAGAGTTGTACAAGCCTCCTCATCTAAAAAATATCAACATATATGGGGTGAGCTTATGCCCAGTGAGGTACACATGATTCTATACACACAAGTATTCAAAGATACAATAACGGATACAAAGACATAAATGGCAAACCATAGAAATCCATTCCTTTATTAGCTAGGTCAGTTCTTGGCCATTTAGTGAACTACAATAGTGCACAATCTGTTGGGTGTAGTAGCCGACCTCGTATCATTATTCTACTCATATTCGTAGGCACTGCAGCCTTAGGGAAGATGATACGATGAGCATTATAGACGAGCTCTACTCCCATGAATCCAAGCACCGGAGCCTTGGGGGAGAAACCCTCATCTTATAAACATCATACTATTTAGACGGGCTCTACTCCCATGTGTCCAGACACTGGAGCCCTGGGGGAAATAAGCATCATACTAATATAGACGGACTCTACTCCCGTGTATCCAGGCACCGGAAACCTGGGGGAGGAACCCTCATTTATAAACATAATACTAGACATGTCTACTCCCATGTGTCTAGACACAATACCCTGGGGGAGGACAAGCTCTAGTTCATTATTGACCATATCTACATCTTGTTCCAGGAAACCGGAGCCTGGGACGGACATGGTCCTACTCATCATAAGGCCCTCATCCAATACATAACCCCTATTGGAAAGAGGACGATAGCCTCAACGATGTTTTACAATGTTACCATTAGCCATACATACATACATCTCTGTCATTCATTTACTTCCATCTCTTCACTACCCTTTTCATTTCATAATCATTCATTACCTTCTCCTGGCATAACATGTGAATCATTCTCATACATATTTCATTGCATGGCATATATCAGATTTCATATCACATTCATAAACCATATGCATATCAGTTCACATAAACATCTCATGTCATACTTTATACAACATCCAAATATTATCAAGTAAACACTTCAAGCATTCCCATAGCATTCATTTATATATCAATATATAAATCAAGCATCATTCAATAAACACATCACATCATACAATTCATACCCATGCTTCCCTCATCCAACAGACATACATTGTATTATAGTACATAGTCACGGATCCCTCACCTTTGACTCAACCTCTCTGCTCCAGTAGCACTAAGACTCATTAAAATAATATAACATCATCATATAAATAATACCAAAGAACAGTAGGGCATTCCCACCATAATACAAATATTAATAAAATATTCACAGAAGTATAAAAATATTCGACCCCATCTAAATATCAATAAAATATTCATGACATACATGCGGGGTGTTACAATTATGATGGTCACCTAGGGCTGATACCTGGATCGAGTTTCCCTTATGGTGAGAGGAGAGTTTGATCCATAAAAGGAAGGATTTTGTTGGCTGGTTTGGTCAACAGAAATTAGTATTGAGAACCGTGGGATTAGAATATTGTCTCTTTGTCTTTAGAGTTTTTTATTATTCTTTCCCTTCACTATTTTGCCCTTGGGGTGTAACTTTATTATAAATAAAGAGGATCTCTGTCATCGAGGACAAGCCACTTCATTCTCTCAACTCAGATTCTGAACTTGGTATCAAAGCACGAAACCTTAGGAAATCTTTTTTGGTTTTTCGCATTGACCTTCCCTCACCATCGCCGCCGCCGCCATTGGAGGTTGTAGCCTCCTCTTTTAACATGGTAGACGATCACCATATCATGCACCCTTAACTATTTCTCTTTTTGCGCCTCCTCACCACGCTCTCCTACCACCGTTGTCGCTGTCGTCGCCTCTCCAAAAGCACGACCCAAGGTTGCCTCTCCCAGCTGTGATCGTCGCATGGTCGCCTCTCTCTCTCCATCACCCTCTGCCACGATTACTGCTGGTCACCCCTTTCTGCCGCCACAACCCCCTCCCTAGTCGCCTCTCTCTGTTGCGCACCCTTAGTCGTCGCTGTCGCTGCCGCTACTCTGCCGCTACCTCCCGGTCGCCGCACCTCCACGGCCGGCCTCTCTAACCACCGCCACCGCCACCACACGCCACTGTCATGACCCTCCTGGTCGTCGTGCCTTCGCCGGCCTCTCCTATCAGTACCGCTGCAACCTGCTCAAGTCGCCATGCCTTCTCCTGCCGACCTCTCCGGCGGCGGTGTTGACACTCCCGTGTTTTTGGTATTATTGAGTACTTCTACCCTTGATCCTCTTTTCTTGGTTCTCATGGGTGACGATAATACAAGTATTGCTTCTCTTAATGCGCCCTCCTCAGGAACCACTGAGGGGCACCCACTTGGTCGATCAAGTAGTACTGAGAATCACACTCTCCAACCTGGCCCCATCAAACTGAATGGTCAGGACTACCGTACTTGGTCCCGGGCATGTCTTCTCACTCTTCGGGGAATTAACTAGCTTGGCCTCATTACAGGAGACACTCCCAAGCCAGCCGATCCTACAGCTGCTTCTACATGGTTGTCGAATGATTTGTTGGTTATGTCTTTCCTGCTTAATTCAATGGAGCCATCTATTAGTCTTAGCTTTGTTCTCCTTAATTCGGCCAAGGAACTATGGGATGTCCACCCTGATGATGTTGGCACCTTCCAAAAGGAGAGGGAAATGGAACATGTGTATGACTTCTTGGCTGGTCTAAATCCTGAGTATGACCAAGTTAGGGTGCAAATATTGGGGCGTGATACATTCCCTAAACTTCTTCAGGCATACAATTAGGTTCAGTCTGAGGAACACTGTCGGACTGTTATGATGCCTCATGTTGTTCCTGTTCAATCTGCCTTGCTCACTACACCATCTCAGTCGGCTACATTACTTCCTGCCGATCTCTCCAAGGCTTCTGTCCCTCCACGGTAACCTGTGAAGTGTGAATATTGTTGTCGCCCTCGTCACACACGGGAAACTTGTTGGAAGCTCCATGGACGCCCTAAGAGCGGGCGTAACTCTAAATAGGGCAGCACTCATTCCCATCCCCATGTCTCTGAAGCATCCGACACTTCCCTAGCCACTTCTACCATGGCACCCTTCTCTCTGGATCAGATGGCTGCTATTAAAAATTGGTGACACAATTAACTACTAATTCTACGTCTTCTCCTATCTCCAACCTTGCTCAGTCAGGTAATTTTAATGTTTCCACTTCGAGTCCTTTGTGGTTGATTGATTCTGGAGCCACTGACCACATGACTAGTAACTTTGAGGTCTTCTGTACCTACACTCCTTGCTCTAGCCGGGATAAGGTATGTGTTGCCAATGGGTCTATATCTTCCATTTCTAGTTACATGTTCTTCCCATCTCTCTCTTTCTTCTATCTTACATGTTCCTAAGTTATGTGCAAATTTATTGTCTATTTACACCTGACTACTGAGTTGAATTGTTCTGTTCACTTCTTTTCTACTCATTGTGTGTTTCAGGATCTGGTGACAGATGCAACAACTGGGTATGGTCGGGTCCATGATGGTCTTTACTACTTGGAGTCTCCACCAATAGCACCTCTCCCATCCTCTGCTTACACCCTTCGTGTTGATAGTACATTGACCAAGCTTCACCACTTGCACTGCCGCTTGGGACATCCTAGTTTTCATATTTTACGTTCTATGTTTCCAGATTTAGTTAAAATTTGTGATTTAGAACAGCTACATTATGATGTGTGTGAATTTGCTTAACACACTAGAGATTCTTATCCTGTTAGTGACATTAAATGTGATATTTCATTTTCTATCATTCACTATGATATATGGGGTCCCTCTAGGACTGTTTATCATAATGGCTTTCGCTGGTTTATTACATTTATTGATAACTGCACTCGCCTCACACGGGTTTACCTCTTGCACAATAAATCTGATGCTTTTTCATGCTTTCAGTCTTTCCATGCCATGCTTCGTACCCAATTTAATGCAACAATTCGGGTTCTTAGAAGTGATGATGGTATAGAATATCTTGATGGCACCTTCCAGCAGTATCTCCTTCCTCATAGAATTCTTTCCCAAACCTCTTGCATTCGGACCCCTGAACAAAATGGCATTCCTGAACAAAAAAACCGTCACCTTCTAGACGTGACCCATGCCTTAATGTTTCCTAATGATGTCCCTAAAACATATTGGGGCGATGCTATCCTTACTGTTGCATATCTCATTAATAGGGTACCCTTTAGTGTTCTTAATTTTAAGACACCTATTTTTTTCCTACTAGAACCATCAATTGCATCGTCTTCCTCCCAAGGTGTTTGGGTGTGTTTGTTTTGCCCATAATTCTTCTCCCTCTAGGTCAAAATTGGACCATTGGGCTATTCGGTGCATTTTTCTGGGTTATTCGGCCTCTTAAAAGGGTTAAAAGTGTTATCAGCCCCCTTCTCGCTACCTTTATGTCACCTTGGATGCATAGTTCGAGAACTCGGATCTCGGTACCAACTCGGTCCTTGGAAAAACCGAGTCGAGTCGAGATCTTGCTGAGTTTGTGCATTTTTTTTTTTCCGACTCGAAGCCTCAACTCGGTGGGTTTTAGACCTTGTTTGGGTCTGAAACTTAGTATTCTGCCTATTTTAGGCCATTTAAACACAAAGGCACTACCAGATTTTGCAAAAACAAAGTCCAAATATGAGTTTCGCTTCAGACCATAGGTTGGTAGGCATCGAGGACGACAACATACTAAAATACCCTACTCTACACAAAGTTTAGTAATAGAAAGCAATCAAATCATTCAATTAATGTAAAACAACTTAAATAAACATTAGAAATGTTAAAATATACAATACATCAATCTTTTAAACAAATGTTACATAAAATGTGATATGTTAATGTATTCAACCTCAACCATATCCACATAGAATTCCCATGTCATAGTGTTGCTGTAGTTTTGCACATAGTTTGCCACAGCACTCATATAAGTGTTGTCATCAACATATTCCAACTCCCCTATCCTAGGGTATAAAAGAGGCGGAGGCGGTTGGTTTGAGGCGTGAGATCCACTGCTACTGTGATATAGAGGCATGTATAGGTATGGCTGGTTTGGGACTGGGTATATGGGCCCAAAACCAGACCCTGTGCTTTGATTGTCAAACTCATGTGTTGACTGCCCAAACTGACCATAGCCACTATATTCGGAACCGGTGCTCTCCTAACCATAATCATAGTCATGATAAGGCTGAGATGAATGCCACGACTGTCGCTCACTAGTAGTATCTATACTCATGCTTCCGAAACTTCCAAGCATGGTGTTTATACTCATGTCATCATCCTGAGCCTATGATTGTTTGGGACCCTTCTTTCTCTTGTACATAGCGTGGCCACCATGGTCTCGATCATGTGTGGCATGCGTAAACTGAGACTCACCTGTGTAACGCAAAGGGTCTGCCTGCGTTCCCACCTCATGCTGGTACTACTCACGCTTCCCCTCCTGACGATCATCATAATAACCACCACTTCGCATGCCACCACCACCAGCAGGGTCATCACCATCACCACCATCACCATCACTATCACCACCATCACCATCACCATCACCACTATCATCATCATCAGCAGCAGCAGTACTTCCTATTACAGCCTCAAAAGGTCTCAGTGACTCTAAATGTGCACGCCTCTCTTGCGATATATAGTCATCAACATCTGTACCAATTACAAATGCAATGGTGGGGTCGGGCCTACCCCCAGGTTTATCCATATCTGGTGTACCACGATCCCTCACCCACTGGAATAGGGGATCCTCATCATTATCAGAGTCCTCCTGGAAAATGTTGGCTAGTTTGATGGGTTCTTTATCATTGGTGTCCATTCCTTCACATATGTGCCTCATCCTTAGTCTCATATTGTAATGCACATACACCAGCTACTCCAGTCGTTTGCTACCCAATCTATTCCTCCTCTTCGAGTACATCAATGAGAATGTACTCCAATTGCGCTCGCATCCGGAGGATGAACAAGTTTGTGAGAGCACTCTCACTGCTATCTTCCTCAAATTGGGTGAACTTGTACCATAAAGCACCCACCAGCCGGCTGCATTATAAATATAGAATATTAAGAAAATGTACATTCTAAAGGGATAAAATTATAATTCGTAAATGTAATGTCATGCCACCTACCAGGGTCTGACTTTTGTCTACCCTCCACTGCAGCTTTTCGACTGAAACTTGCTGAGGCCTCTCTGAAGTTTTGGATCTGTTTTCATTTCAATTTTCAAACATTGTTAGAGGCATTAGTATTTACTACTTAGTAATTACATTCTTTTACTTACTACCAAAGTACCAAGTCCCATACTCTCACCTCATCATTGCACTCAGCCTGTGTCTTGGCATTGGGCTCCAACTTCTCAATAACATTTTGAACAGCCACTAACAACTCTGTGTCTAACCCAAGATTATGCGAGTACTGATATTTTGGATTCAGATAATATGCCGATAAAGTGGAAACCAAGAACATATCTTGTTAGTAACTTAATGCTTTTAAGTTTGAATATGTAAATGTAAAAACTCATATAAAGTGTAAAGTATGTTGAAGTATTGAACTCACCAGCTTTATAGAATGGATGACTCAAGTGCTTCTCCCACCGCGCATCAATGATGTTAGTGTATGACCTTACACTCCGGGGTATCGCAGCTCTAACCATTTCCTTCATCTTCTGAAGGGCAGCATAAATGTGGGATAAGATAGGTTTCTTCTCTGTATCAACCATCCTTAGTATTGTCACCACTAGCTCTAATATGGCAACAACTTTATGCAGGTCCTTCCAAAATTGGTCACTTACAATGGTATGTTGTGCTGCCCTCCCTTCTTCTGAATTAGACCCATACCAACCAAACCACTTGCAAACATAGACCTCAGACCTATCACCTTCGTCTAAAAGCTCTTCAATGCAATGTAATTGGTGGCAAATCAAGTGACACCAGGCCTTACTAAATCGTCATTGCATTTTTCCCTCAACATGGCTAAAGCATAACCATGGTCATATACAAAAGTGGTCACTTGTCTTGCCGTATTAACCACACTTGCCACCAAAGTTTTCTTCCCCATATCTTTCAACATTAAATCATTGGAATGTGCTGCACATGGAGTCCAAAAGAGGCAGATCCTCTTATTCTTCTTGTTCATCAACTTCTCTCCAGCCTTTTTAAGTTAGAACCGTTATCCGTCACAATTTGGATAACGTTCTTTGGTCCTATCTCATCAACCACTAGCTTCAATTCCTTATACAAGTATGATGCATCCTGACAGACTTCAAGAATATTGTCTTCCCATTGCAACTCACCATGAAATTGATAATGGACTGTCTAGCAGGTCCAGTCCAATCATCAGCCATAAGGGTAACACCATACATCTCCCACCTTGGCTTCAGACCCTCAATGTACTCTTTCAGCTCCTCTACCTCCTGAGGCAAATATACATTATATAACTCATATGGTAAAGGCCCCTTCCATCCTGGGCCAACCCTCCCTGCAGCGTCAATGAATGCATGATAGTATGTTCCTTGTGCTACATTAGCTGGAATGCCATTGTATAACATGAACTTGCTTAAGGCTTTCTATGCTTCCTCTTGTTTACCACCAAACAGTTGCGGGATGGTTGGTTGGTAGGCATCTTGTTGCCTAAAAGTAGATGGATCCTACTCAAAAATGGGATCTGGGGAATGTGCTCGTGGTCAAGTTGGGGGCCGTGGGATCTGTCTTATGTCAGTGTTTCTCCTCCTCTCATCTTGTTGCACTGGTGCAGCTGAGCCAGATCCACTAGGTCCTCTTGCCTGCTCATATCTTCTTATATTCTCATAATGCAAACTTTGTCTACTCTCTTCCAAAGTCGGCTGGTAAATTCTCCACTCAGCCTCTGATTCAAACGCACCAAGTGTAGGCCTAAATTCAATATCATCTCCTCCATGGATCTCTACACCAGGCCTCTCTAAAACTGCCTCATCAAACTCTGTTTGTTGTCTTTCTCTCTCAGCTTTCTTTGCTCGTCCTCCACTCAAGTGTTGGGCCATAGCCACTTTCACTCAGCTCGGAACATTGCATGAGGCAACGTCCTTTCCTATACCAGCCAAATGTTGTTTTAACCTAGTGGCTCCTTCAGATAGCACCTTTCCACAATAGTTACACTTGGACTTCTTTTTATCCTCCAACATCGGGACTCCATGTTGCCATGCTATATACCCCATTATGTACAAAATGTCTTACTTTTTACATTGTTACATAAAAAAGCATGTATTAGTAACTATTAAAGACTTAAAGTATTGTATTCGTAACTATTAGACATAATGTTAAGCTACTAAAACAATCAAATAGTTATCTTTTATTTATCCCCTAACCTTAGTATTTATTTCTTAATTAAAAATAAAATTTAGAATTTTTATTAAAAATATTTATACCTTAAAGTATAAAATATTATAATGTAATGATGTATTTGACACCATTTAAAGTTGAACATTATGTACATATGTTGTGCATAATTTTCCAACAAAAGCAGGTATTTTTCCTAAATATTATATATTTTTTTACAATTTTAATAATATATTTATTAATTCTCAAAAATAAAATAATTTTTTTAAAGGGTGAAAAAATAAAATGACTCTAAGAGGCTGTAGAGCATCCATTGTCCAACATACATGAAAATCACTTCCAAACAATCACTATTCATTCTACTTTTTTCAAAAAAATCATTTTTTTTTGCAGAAAATATAATAAAAATAATAATAACATATAAAAAAATTCGGACTCCATCAAGTAATAGATCGTCCAAAGTTGTGTAACATATCTTAAAATGACATGACTCTACCAAGGATTGAACAATTTTTTTTGAAAAAACATAGATTTGGGGAAAAATAGTTTACCTTGAAAAATCCTTCAAATTTGTGATGAATCTTGCAAAAGTGGAGTTGAATCTTCAAATGTGCAACTGAATCACAGTTCCAAGGCTTGAAATCCATCGAAAAAATGAAGTAACAAAGTAGTTTTGGGAAGAAGAGGTCTCGGTTTTGGGAAAAAGAGAGAATTTTGGGGGGTTTGGACAAAACTCGCCGACATATGGCGAGTTCTATTGAGTTAGGTGGGGTATTTAAGTGGCAAATGAGTAAAAATATGGGCCGAAACAGAGATCCGAGATCTCACCGAGATATTGCACTTTATGTACCGTATGCCATCTCGTCTCGGTTTCTCAGAAAACCAAGAAACTTGCTGAGATCTCGCCGAGTCGAGACGAGTTTTAGAACTATGCTTGGATGTAACTTTTCAGGAGTCCGAACCTTATTTCACGACACCTCTTCAAAGGGAGAGTCTTGAGGAAGAAAAGCTGCCGTTACCAACTCTAACAATTGGCAGTCTACATATACCTGTTCTTGTTCCTGTTCAGGGGGAGACATCGGTCCCACAACCACCTGCTGCTCCAGACTTGATAACTTACACTCGGAATTGATCCAAAAGAAAGGAGACAACGATCATCAACCAATACTAATTGTGGCGCCTCCACCAGATCTACCCTAATTGAAGAAGAGAGCGAACAAGGGAAACTCACCCTTCACAGATTCAATCTAATACATCAATAACAATCAACATCATCTATATTGCCTCCACTTGCTTGCTTGGTCAATTGTTTTTTTAACCTAAAATATTTGGCTTTAATATAATGGTAAAAATTATAAACATAAGGGTAAGGAAGGAAAAGAGAAAATTGAGCACAGTTGGTGGGTGATATTTATTCAATTATGCCCACGTGTCCTTTTCCAACAGGCAATTTCAAGAATGTCTGTGTGTCGTGTGACTCCTCATTTCCTCCGCTCCACTATCCTTACGATTCGCGTATGTTTTAAAAAAGCAATAATATATATATATATATATATATTGTAATATGGGTTCAAGGGTAGAATTGTCCCAAAGGTATTTTTGTCCTTGTACTCATTCCAGAATGTTCTTCTCTTTATTATAAATAAAGATGGTTGTAGTCACTTTGACTCAAGCTAGTATTCACGGAATTCTACATGGTATCAGAGCCAAAAATATTCCGGGGATATGGGCATTGAATTTTTTCCTTTTTTTCTTTTTTTCTCTCTTCTCCATCGTGATTCTGCCCTAAGGACAGCCACCACCGCAAGCTTGCACAACCCCGCAAGCCTTCATCCACCTTCCGCAAGCCCCTCCACCACTTACTACCACCTCCGCCAGGCCTCAACAGCCCCTCCACCACCTTCTCGCCCTCCCCTTTTTCTCTCACGAGAGGCTTTTTCCCTCCTTGCCGAAGTTTTTTACCCACCCTTGGTGATGAGTTGACTCCCACCGAGGGTTTTTTACCTTCCCTCCTTATGTTCTAAATTTTTTTGGGGGATTTAGTTATATATTTTTTACCAATCACCATGCCTGACAACTCTGAGATCTCTTCTGCCTCCTTTGGTTCTGATGGTTTGTCACAACGTGACTTCGTTCCGTTTCCGGTGAATCCCATCAAGTTGAATGGCAGTAATTATCTGTTATGGTCTCGCTCATGCTTATTTGCAGTTGGTTCCCGTGGTCTCTCTGGCTACATCACGGGCACTCAGGTCAGGCCTGTTAAGACTGATTCTGCACAAAATCGATGGATGAACTTCAATTTCTTGGTTATGTCCTATCTGGTTAATTCCATGGAACAAGATATTATCCAGCGCTATCTCTTGATTCAGTTGCGAAGATTTGGAAGACAGCCAAGGACACCTATTCTCAGGTTGGGAATGCTGCCCAATGTTATGAGCTCCGTCAAAATATTCACTCTACCAAGCAGTTGGAGTTGTCCCTGCCTCAGTATTACAATACCATGTGTACTATGTGGCAGCAGTTGGACTTTCTGGGCACCTTCACTGCCACCTGCGATGTTGATGCCACAGCCTTCTGTAAGTTGAAGTATGGATTAAGTGTCTTTGATTTTTTTGCCAGCCTCAATATTGAGTTTGATCAGATCCGTGCCAATATTTTGAACCGAGACCCACTTCCATCTCTGGAGCAAGCCTATGCGATTCTATCGACTAAGGACAGTAGGCGTACAGCCATGGTTCATCCTGTTACTTAGGAACGATCGGCCCTTATCTCTAATTCACAATCTTCCAGTGGGAATTCTTCCCGGTCTGCTAGTACTGATCGGACATTTGGTGATCGCCCTTCCATTAAATGCGATCATTGTGGGAAGGAGTGGCATAGCAAAGACCGATGTTGGAAGCTTCATGGTCGCCCTGCAGAGACTCGCGGGCGTGGGAAGGGTGGTTCCAATCGGCCCAGTAACACCCGTGCTCATTAGGCAACTACTGACGAACAGCCTGATCAATCTCTTTCCCAAGTTATAGCTGAATTACAAAATCTTCGGGATATGGTGAATCAATTGGACACATCTTCTTCGGCATCAGTATCTCCTTCCATGGCTGCCTCGGCTTTATCTCTGCCTACCAATCCCAATACATCTTCTTCCACAGGTATTTCATTTGGTGGGAACTGCAACTCGGTCATGCCCGATGCTTGGGTAATTGACTCAGGGGCAACCGACCATATGACAGGTTCTTCATCTATTTTTGCCAAATATTTTCCTCTTCTGGTCATAATAAGGTTCGTGTTGTTGATGGGTCTCTTTCTCCTATCTCGGGGAAGGGATCTGTGCAATGCACTTCCTCTCTTAGCCTTTCATCTGTGTTACATGTTTCGCAGTTTACTATTAATTTGCTTTCCACTAGTAGCCTAACTAAGGATTTAAACTGCAAAGTAACATTTTTCCCAACCCATTGTTTGTTTCAAGACTTGGCAACGGACAGTACGATTGCATGTGGTAAAGTGGTTGGTGATCTATACATGCTTGACAGTTCCCGGGCAGCTTTGACATCTCAGCCGACATCTTCTGATTTTGATTCTGCACTATTTGAGTTAAATAATTGGCATCGTCATTTGGGCCATCCTCCGATTGGAGTTTTATCTGATTTATTTCCTAGTCTAGTGAAACGGTGTAATAAACATAATTTTTCTTGTGAAGCTGGCACTTTGGCAAAGCAAACTTGAAGCATTTTTCCTATTTCTAATAATCGAAGCAATGTACCTTTTGGTTTGATACATTCTGATGTGTGGGGCCCTGCCTGATGTGTTTCTACTTCTGGGTTTAGATGGTTCATAACATTCATTGACTGTTTTAGCCGGACAACTTGGTTGTATTTGATGCATAGTAAAAGTGACGTCTTCACTTGTTTCACTCTATTCCATAAAATGGTTCAGACCCAGTTCGATACCAAGGTAAAGATTCTCCGATCAGATAATGGAAAAGAGTATATGGAGGTGCCTTTCGCTCCTATTTGGACAGCCATGGAATCATACACCAGACTTCTTATGTTGACACTCCTGCTCAAAATGGAGTGGTTGAACACAAGAACAGACATCTATTGGAGGTTGCTCGTTCTCTTATGTTTACTATGGTTGTTCCTCCTCGCTTCAGGGGTGATGCTGTCCTTGCAACTACCTATCTTATCAATCAGCTTCCATCTCGAGTCTTAGGTGGCCGCTGTCCCTTGGAAATGTTGTGCCTCCAAAGGTCTTTGGCTGTGTCGTGTTTGCCAGGAATCACCATGTCCATGATAAGTTTGATCCCAAGGACTACGGTGCATTTTTCTCGGTTACTCAACTACCTAGAAAGGCTATAAATGCTATCATCCTCCTACACGAAAAGTGTTCGTCACTATGGATGTAGTATTATGGGAGTCTAAGGCTTACTTCAAACAGTAGGTACCTCTGCAGAGGGAGATTCTAAGTGGTGAAGAGGTCCCGCTGATTGCTCCTCTGAACATTGAGATACCTACTATAGAGGATGTTTCTGTTGAACTAGTAGATGGAGTTACAAGTCAAGAACAAGAAGTGGGACAGACTGAGCAACAGCAACAGGTCCAGGGGGAGAATAATGTGAAGACAACTCTCGAGACACTGATTTTCCTCTGGATGGCCCTTAGTACAAAGAGACCACCACCACCAACACTACACAATTGGCATTTGTTCCTACTTCATGTCTTGCTCAGAGTCATATTTCTGGTAAGTCTCCTCTTGATCCCAGTCTTGATTTACCCATTGCTATTCGGAAACCAAAAAGGAGTTGTACACAGCATCCTATTTCCAACTGTGTGTCATACAAATCTCTATCTCTTGCTTTCCATGCCTTTGAATCTTCTTTATCCTCTGTTTCCTTTCCTAGCAATTGGCAGGAAGCAATAGCCGAACAGAAATGGAAGGATGAGATGAATGAAGAAATGTTTGCCCTTGAGAAGAATCAAACCTGGGATTTGGTGAGTCCTCCACTAGGGAAGAAACCTTTTGGTTGTAAATGGGTCTTTGTTTTGAAGCACAAGGCTAATGGCTCAGTGGAAAGATACAAAGCAAGACTAGTAGCCAAAGGGTTTACTCAAACCCAAGGAATTGACTATCAAGAGACCTTTGCTCCTGTAGCAAAGATGAATATTGTGCGGGTTATCATTTCTTGTGTTATGAATCAAGGTTGGGAACTCCAACAACTTGATGTGAAGAATGCCTTCCGATATGTAGACTTGGAAGAAGATGTTTATGTTAACAAAACAGAAAATAGAAGAATGCTTGAATGATCAATATGATCACACAAGCCTATGTATTTAAAATAAAAAGAGTTACAGCATAAAGTCTAAAATACCCCTAGCATAGCCGACTTAACTAGGGGATACATAAAATAAAGAAACAACAGTAAAAAGACTTGAATACCCCCACGGTATTCTGGTGTACATTATTCAACA
Source organism: Telopea speciosissima (assembly GCF_018873765.1). Classification (NCBI taxonomy): domain Eukaryota; kingdom Viridiplantae; phylum Streptophyta; class Magnoliopsida; order Proteales; family Proteaceae; genus Telopea; species Telopea speciosissima. Next base: position 444,592 of record NC_057926.1, read on the forward strand.
CTCCCCCTCAAGTTGGAGCAAATATGTCAATCATGCCCAACTTGACTAAATTAGGATGAAATAGCTTTTCAGATAATCCCTTGGTAAAAATATCAGCAAGCTGATCAGCAGACTTCACAAAGGGAACACAAATCAGCCCTTCTTCCAATTTCTCCTTGATGAAATGCCTGTCCACTTCAACATGCTTGGTGCGATCATGTTATACCAAGTTATGTGCAATGCTAATTGTAGCCTTGTTGTCACAATACAACCAAGGTTCTAAGACTTGGGTCTCGGTGGCATCTCGTCCAAGCCAGAAACCGAGTCGAGCCGAGATCTCGATGAGTTGCTGCATTTTTTTTTTTTTACTCGGACCCCCAACTCGGTGGGTTTTACACATATTTTGAGTTTGAAACTTGGTATTTAGCCTATTTCAGGCCATTTAAACACAATGGCATGCCCAGATTTGCCAAAAAACAAGTCCAAATATGAGTTTTACTTTGGAATCCTGCAAATAGGTGATGATTCTTGGACTGTTGGAGTTGAATCTTCACTTTAGCACTTGAATCTCACTTCAAACAATGCAATCCACCCAAGATTTGAAAGAAAGAGGAAGAAATTTGAGGGAGAGAGCTGTTTGAGTGTTTTCCCCTTTGTTTAGAGAGCTATGGACAAAACTATTGAGATTTCCGAGTTCTGTCCATTGCCCTCTTTTAATAAAAATGGGCACATGGGTCAAATGGGCAATTAAAATGGGTAAAAAACCATGTTCTAACCTGATACCGAGATCTTGCCGAGATATTGAACTTTTAAAACTAAAAAAAACTGGAAAAAATGTGTACCGAGACAATACCGAGATCTCGCCAAGAAAGTGAAATTTTAGAATGCGTATGACATCTCGTCTCGGGATCTCACAAAATCGAGAAACTCGGCGAGATCTCGCGAGTTCTCGAACCATGAATACAATATCATAGGAAGATGAATAGGAAAACCAAGATCTTGTAACAAGATTTTGAGCCAAAGCAGCTCACCAATGCCGTGTGCCATAGCACGAAATTTTGCTTCAACACTAGAACGAGCCACCACATTTTGCTTCTTGCTATGCCAAATGACAAGATTGCCACCTACAAAAAAATAATACCCAGAGATAGACTTGCAATCTGGAGAACCAGCCCAATCAGCATCAGTATATGCCTCTATCCATAAGTGACCATGAGAAAACAGAAGAATGCCCTTTCTGGAGCTGACTTCAAGTAGTGAAAGTTACAAAGAACAGCCTCCATATGAGAAGAGTAGTGATCATGCATAAACTGACTCACAGTACTCACCACAACAACAACAATGTCAGGATGTGTGTGAGAGATAAATCAATTTCCCCACTAATCTTTGATATCGGCCTTTATCAACAGGTTCACCCTCTTTTTCCTTGAGAACATTCGCATCCATAGGAGTATCTGAAGGATGACACCCTAACAAACCAATTTCAACCAAAAAGTCTAGGACATACTTCCTTTGGGAGAGAAAGATGCCTTTAGAAGATCTGGCAACCTCAATCCCAAGAAAGTACCATAGGTTTCCTAGATCTTTGATCTCAAACTCCTGCCCAAGAAAAGTCTTCAAACGGCTTATCTCATCACCATCATTGCCAGTAACCACTATGTCATCAACATAGACTATAAGAATAGTGAGTTTTCCACCAACCTTCTTTATAAAGAGAGTGTGATCAACATTACTCTGCTTATAGCCCACAAAAATCATGGCTTTGTGAAACCGGCCAAACCATGCTCAAGGTGACTGCTTCAGCCCATAAAGTGCACGCTTCAGTTTACACAATTTACCTTGGTTTTTGTCACAAGAGAACCCTAGTGGAATGTCAATATACACCTCCTCACCTAGTTCTCCATTTAGGAAAGCATTCTTCACATCCAAATGTTGCAATTCCCATCTAAGGTTGACTACACAGGATAACAAAGCTCGAACAGTATTCAACTTTGCAACAGGGGCAAAGGTCTCTTGGTAATCAATGTCATATGTTTGGGTAGAACCCCTTTGCCATGAGTCGTGCCTTATACCTATCCGCAGTGCCATCCACCTTCTGTTTCACTACAAACACCTACTTGCATCCAACAATTCTCTTCCCAGGTGGAAGAACCACTAGCTACCATGTGTTATTTTTTTTCAGGGCAGCCATTTCTTCCATCATTGCTGCCTTCCACTTTCCCTCTGATAGAGCTTCTTACCGGTTGTTAGGAATATGAACAGAAGAAAGAGAAGAAACAAAAGCACGAAAGGATGGAGAAAGGGGGTCATAAGAAACGACATGGGATACAGGGTATTGAGTGCAAGCCCTAACACCTTTGCGTAAAGCAATAGGTAGATCAAGAGAAGAAGTATTACCACGTGGAGAAGCAAGTTCTGGAGATAGGTTCAGCAACTAGATGGGTACTGGTGCTGCAGTAGATTGAAGCTACTTATGTTTCCTCATATAAGTCTGCACATTAGATTCATTAATCCTCCTCTGAAATTCACTAATGGTCTTCTGGACTAGAGTTTTCTGGACTGGAGTGTTCTCCCCCTGAATAGGAATGTTAACAACAGTATCTGTGATGGTCTCCCCCTGTATAGGAACCTCTCCCCCTGAGGGAGGATTAGGAGTAGGAGGAACAGGAACAAAATCATTGTGAACATACTGCAGGGGAGGTTCTATGGTCAGCACATCTTCACTAACACTATCCCCCTGAAGAGGTGGGGACAAATAATATGAGACACTCTCATGAAAGACAACATCCATACTTACCATAGTACGCCTAGCAGGAGGATAATAGCAATTGTACCCCTTTTGGGTGGTAGATTACCCTAAGAAAATGCAACGGAGACTACGAGGCTCAAGTTGACCAGGGGACCTAATATCCCTGGCATAACAAACACAACCAAACACCGTAGGGGTAACAACAAAAGAAGAAGAGCCAAGTAAAAACTCAGTAGGGGACTTGGAATCAAGAACCTGACTAGGCAGCCTATTAATTAAATAGGCCGTAGTGAGGACAGCATCTCCCCAATAGAAGGACGGGGGCATATCGAGCAAACATTAGTGCTCTTGCCACCTCCAAGAGATGGTGATTCTTCCTCTCAGCCACATCATTCTGGGCTGGAGTATCAACACAGCTGGTCTGATGTAAAATCCCATGGGCAGCAAGGTATTTGTGGAACTGACCTTCCATATACTCTGTCCCATTATCACTTCTCAAGACTTTGAGAGTGGCATTAAATTGGGGTTGAACCATCTTGTGAAAAAGCTGAAAACATGAAAAAAACTTCATTTTTGTGTGCATAAGGTAGACCCAAGTGAAGCATGGAATAACAGTCTATGAAAGTGACATACTACAGATGACCAGAAATAGAAGCTTTTCTACCAGGACCTCACACATCAGTATGAACCAAATGAAACAAGGAAGAAGACCTTTTATTAGAAATAGGATAGTTTAAACGTGTCTGTTTCGCCAAGACACAAAGCTCACAAAAAAATTCTTCCTTATTACAACTTTTAACTAATGCTGAAAATAAATGTGATAAAGTTCCTAAGGGGGGGTGTCCTAGTCTAAAATGCCATTGGTGTAATTCAAAGGAGAAAGATGCAGGTTGACAAAGCTGAGAAGGTAATGCTTGTGTAGCAAGAGGTTCACCATCAAGCAGGTACAATCCACCATGCACTTTACCCGATCCAATCGTCTTCCCCGAGTCCAGTTCCTGAAAGACACAATGAGTAGGAAAAAATGTCACTTTACAATTCAGATTATTGGTAATACTACTAATAGAGAGAAGGTCAGTAGTGAAATTGGAAATATGCAACACAGAAGACAAGGTAAGAGAAGGGGAACAACTAATGGATCCTTTCCCGGAAATAGATGAGAGGGATCCATAAGCTATTTTGACTTTATCCTTACCAGAAGTAGGTGAATAGGTATAAAAAAGGCTAGATGAAACTGTCATGTGGTAAGTGGCACCGGAGTCTATAATCCATGGAGTGGAGACGACTGATGCACAATGATCAGCAAAGGAAATACCTGAACGGGCAAAGTGAGAACCTAATGGAGTGGAGTAACTGGCAGCAGATGTAGTAGAGGCAGCGGAAGTCTGTAACATACGCCTGAAAGCCAGTAGTTCTTCCTGGGAGAGACCATTTTCAGCAGTGGGGGCTGTAGTTACACTTTCAGTGTGATTGGCCCTGTTTTTAGTTTTACCACGACCACGTTTGGCCTCAAAATCAGCGGGCTTCCCATGTAATTTCCAGCACTGAGCCTTAGTGTGATATGGCTTGTTGCAATGGTCGCACTTTATAGGCTCTTTTACAGGAGCAGCAGTAGAAGCACTACTCTCAGAAGGAAGAGTAGAGTTGGAACCAGCAACCTATAGGGCTGATCTCTCAACAGTAGGAGTCAACATCATAGCAGCCCGACGTGTCTCTTCAGTATGAACATAAGAAAGGCCTGCTCCAATGTCGGAAAGGGGACCCTACCAAGAACTTGCACACGAATTGGATCATATTCAGCATTAAGGCTAGCCAAAATATCATAAACTCGAATCTGGTCCACATACTTTCGATAGGCAGCAATGTCGATGGCTGTAGAGAGCTGAAAACGAGAGTAGTGATCCAATTGTTGCCATAAGCTCTTGAGGGCAGCATAGTATTGGCGACAGACAACCCCTTTTGAGTAGTGGTATGGAGTGTCTTCCGAATCTCATAAACCTGTGCATCATTCCCCAACTGTCCATATGTTTCCTTGGCAGCAGTCCATATCTGTGTAGCTGTGTCAAGGAGAAGGTACTGTGCAGACAGTTCTAGTTGCATGGAGTTCAGAACAAAGGACATAACCATAGCATCATTAGCATTCCATCGAGCTAGAAGGGAGCCCTCTTCAGTTGGCTGTGGAGAGGTGCCAGTAAGATGGCCAGTAAGTCCTCTTCCAGCCACAGTCAAGGAGAGAGATCTGGCCCACATTAGATAATTGGTACCATCAAGTTTAATGGCAGCAGCATAAGGGAGGAACTCAGTCCTGGACTGACCATCACCTCCAGAAGTAGCCGTGGTAATATCAGAGTCTAGCACGATGAGAGCAAAAGCTTTGCAAAAATATCAGAAGAAGAAGCTGAATATGAGGTCGAGTGATCCTCTTGGCAGCAAAAAATCCCTTGAAAGTAATAGCAGCAACAAGCAACCCTAACCCCTAAAAATCGATAAGGATCAAGGTTTTGAAAAAACCCTGAAAGAGGAGATCAATTGGGGTTAGGGGTCTTCAAAAGGCTTAAAAGGGGCTGATAGTAATGTCGAGTACTCCTTGAAGCAGTGTGAATGAGATCTCCAAAGATCAGCCAAAGCAAAGAACAGAAAACCCAAAAATCGATAAAAGTCAGGGTTTTTCAAAACCCTAAAGTGAGATCAATAATGGGTATAGGCTTCAAATAGGTTGAAATTCCTGTGAGTGTTGCTATCCAATACTGCTATAATGGATCTCCAATAAGGAAAAACAGCTTCAAAGGCAAAAGAGAAACTGATCTTCAAGAAGCGGAGAACTCTAAAAAAAATCGCAGAGACAAGGGTAGCAACTATCGAGCTTGATATGTGATTAAACCATCTACTGGAGAGGTTGGATTAAGGGCAGCATCTAGATCGTATGATCACCTCATTAGATCTGCCCTAGTGAGTGAAGAGAACCAAAAAAAAGGAAAAGAGAAAGAGAAGTTCGAGTGGAAGAAGGTGGAAGAGAAGAACAATGGAAGGGATGGGGTTTTGAAAACCTAGATCAGAGAAATTGGCTCTAATACCATGTTAACAAAACAGAAAATAGGAGAATGCTTGAATGATCAATATGATCACACAAGCATATATATTTATAATAAAAAGAGTTACAGCATAAAGTCTAAAATACCCCTAGCATAGCCGACTTAACTAGGGAATACATAAAACAAAGAAATAACAGTAAAAAGACCAGAATACCGTGGGGTGCACATTATTCAACAATTTACATGGAGATACCTCCTGGATTTACCTCTTCAGAGTCTCAGGGAAAAGTGTGTAAGTTGAAGAAGGCTCTGTATGGTCTGAAGCAATCACCAAGGGCTTGGTTTGGCCGATTCCATAAGGCTATGGTTGCTTATGGGTATAAGCAGAGCAATGCTGATCATACAATGTTTGTTAAAAGGATGCAACAAGAAGTAACAATTTTGATGGTCTACATTGATGACATAGTGATCATGGGCAGTGATGCACAGGAGATCCAGAAGCTAAAGACTTATTTGGCCAGCAAATTTGAAGTCAAAGACTTGGGCAGATTAAGGTATTTCTTAGGGATTGAGGTTGCCTATTTAACTAAGGGCATACCTCTCTCCCAAAGAAAATATACCCTAAATTTATTGAGTGAAACAGGGATACTTGGGTGTAAACCAGCAAATACCCCTCTTGAGCCCAACACACATTTGAAGAGTAAGGAAGGTGATCTAGTGGGCAAGGGTAGCTATCAGAGGTTAGTTGGCCGATTGATATACCTCTCACATACCCAACCAGATATCACATTTGCTGTGAGTATTGTCAGTCAATACATGCATGATCCTCACTCTTCTCACTTGGAAGCAGCATACAGAATACTCCGTTATCTCAAGTCCTCTCCTGGAAAGGGAGTCTTGTATTCTCCACATAACCATCTCCGGGTAGAAGCATACACTGATGCAAATTAGGCTGGCAGTCCTGATGATAAGAAGTCAACATCCGGGTATTGCACATTTGTTGGAGGGAACCAAACTACTTGGAGAAGCAAAAAACAAGTTGTTGTAGCTCGATCTAGTGCTAAAGCTGAATTTCGAGCTATGGCATAGGGTATTTGTGAACTTCTCTGGCTCAAGGGACTTCTTCAAGATTTGGGGATGAATGCTGATCTTCCAATGCAGCTCTACTGTGACAGCAAGTCAGCAATCAGCATTGCTCACAACTCGGTCCAACATGATCGTACCAAACATGTTGAGATTGACCGGCACTTTATCAAAGAGAAATTGGAACAAGGAATTATTTGTATTCCGTTTATCCAGTCTAGTGAACGACTAATCCTTACCAAAGGAATCAGCAATAAATTATTTCTTCCTATAGTTGGCAAGTTGGGCATGTTTGATATGTATGCACCAACATGAGGGGCAGTGTTGTAATATGGGTTCAAGGGTAGAATTGTTCTAAGGGTATTTTTGTCATTTATATATATATATATATATATATATATATAGGGTGAACTTTTTGTCCTTACGTTACAAACTTACAATACACCAAAGGGGACTCTAGGGTGGACAGTTGTGTCCATGAACCCTGCCACATGGTTTATGTCCCTTTGGGTTTGAGAAGTGGGAACAAAACTGTATCCATGTAATGTAGTCTTAGATTTGATGTAATCAAACTAGAAGCCAAACCAGAATCTGTTTTCAAAAGGTGACTCAAGTTAGGGTTTGAAACTAGGGAAAAGGCTAATTTAGGTTTAGGGTTTTATGGGAATTAAGGTATGACGGTTAGGGTTAATGTTAGGTTGTAGTTTAGTAAGTAAAGTGATTTATTAAACTGAAATCAGCAAACCAGTGAGGTCTAAATAGAATCAGCAGCAAGTAATGGAGAGATAAGATTAGAGTTTAAGAGGGAAAATTGGGATTTCTAGGGTTTCACAGGTCAGAACCATCTATAACTTGGATCGAGTTTTCCAATGGGGCAGGGGAACACTCAATCAAAGTATGAGCAGATTCCCACAGCTGGTTTGGGCTGGTATGAATATAGAACTTGAAAAAAAAAAGGGGGAAAAAGGAATTTAGGGTTTGGGGGATTTTGGACTTGCTTGTTGGAGATGAACAAACTTGAAATCATAACTTGTTGATGTTGAATGAACCTTGAGATCGGAACTTGAATGTAGAACAGTAATGGAGATGCAAAAATTAACCAAATGAACTACACGGGCTTCCCACTGCAAAAGTGTCAATCGGATCAAACATTGATTCCGTCAACTTTAATCAAACACAAGACAAATATCTTCAACAAGAAGACAAGTTGCAGAGCAGCAGCTTTGAGAGTTTTTTTTTTTTTTTTCAATATTCGATGGGTAAATAGGAGCCCACGAATAGCCTTTATTTATAAAGCCTAAAGGCCATTGTCCTATTCAGACTAGGAGAGGAAAAGCCCCCCTAGCCAACTCTAATATATAACACATCCTCTCTAAAAACCATGGAAAGGAGTGGACCCAAATTTAAACAAAAAAAAAAGGCATAATAAAAATCTACTAAAATCACTGAAATTGAACCATTGGTTGAACCAACTTGGACCCATTCAATTTAAAAACACAAATACATCAAAAGAAACTAAGTATAGAAAACTGCTAAAAGACTAAACAACTACTAGAACTTCTTCTTCTTCTTACGAATGTAAGTCTTCAGATCTGCATCAGCACTCCCCCAGCTTGAAAACAGTTGTCTCCGACGAATAGTTAAAGGACATGTATCGTTCATATAGATCAAGGTCGAGCCTGTTGAAGTCGTCGGCGTGAATCCAAGTGTTGTCATGGCGTGGACGACCTTTCCATTTGACAAGGAAGCATGGTAACCGCCGCCATGTCGTGTGGTCTTGTGCATGTCTTCCAAGACCTCTTTGATAATGTCATCAGTGGGTTGTGTGCTTACATGGGCTGCCAAGCACTATTGTGTCCAATCGAGACGTCAAGTTCATGAGTTACTTTTGAAAGACCTTATGATTGAAAACTAATAGCAAGCTGCAGTTTTCTACCACCTTACATGACGGAAATAGTAAACAAGAGTTTGGGAAATTTGTTGAGGTGTTTAGTCCGGGATTATGAGAAGATATGGCCTTCTATCCTTTACATTGCTGAGTTCGCCTACAACAGTTCGCGAATAAAACCACAAGACATACCCCATTTGATATTTTACTTGGAGTTCTGCTAAGGCATCCTATCGACCTTGTTCCTTTACCCCCTCAAGCTCGGGTCAACCTTGAAGCTGATGAATTCTTGAATGACTGCATAGAGCTCAAGATCATAGATCGAACAGCGTCGCTTGGCTTCATGAAGTTTCTTTCTATAGAAAGCGATAGGGTGCCCACCTTGCATCAATACACCTCCCAAACCAATATGTGAGGCATCAATCACCACCTCAAATACATGGTCAAAGTCTTGTAAGCATAATATCGGAGCCTCTATCACCATCTTCTTGATAAGATCAAAGGTTTTTGCTACTACGGCTGTCCATCCAAACTTACCCTTGCTCTGCTTAATGCATTCGGTGATAGGTGTCATGATTGCACTAAAATTCCAAATGAAGTGCCTGTAAAATGAAGCTAAACCATGGAAGCTACGAACTCAATAAATGTCTCCGGTGTATGCCAATCAATAACACTCTTAATCTTGTCTAGATCAGCTTCAACATCCTGTGAAGAGAATAAAACTAAGGAATATAACCTTGGGCAACAAAGAAGAGCATTTCTTGAGATTGATAAACAACTTCTCTCTACAGAGCACTCTCAAGACTTGCTTTAAGTGGTCGATGTGGTCTTCTGGATGCTTGCTATAGATCAAGACAACCAAAAATCGACCAATGAAAGGATGAAGTACCTAAGTCATAACGAGCATGAAAGTACTGGGTGCATTCGTCAGACTGAAGGGCATAACTTTCCATCCGAACAGTCCATCCATGGTCTTAAAAGCGGTCTTCCATTCGTCCCCAGGCCAGATACGAATCTAATACTACGCAGGTCCAATTTAGAAAAGACCTTAGATCCGGACTGCATATCTGACATATCATCAAGCCGTGGTATAAGGAATCTATACTTGACTGTAATCTTGTTGATCGCTCTACTGTCCACACACATACACCATGAACCATCCTTCCTGGGAGTAAGTAAAGCTGGTACAACACATGAGCTTAAGCTCTCTGTAATAAACCCCTTCCGTAATTGCTCATCAACTTGTCGTTTGAGCTCAGTATGCTCTGTAGGACTGAGACTGTAAGAGGGAAGATTTGGTAGGACAGAACCAGGTACCAAATCAATAGCATGTTGAATGTCTCTCATGGGAGGCAACTCATCAGGTAATTCATCGGGTACCGAAAAGGGCGTACCCAGTGCCCGAGACTCCCGCCACTGCGGGGTCTGGGGAGGGTCATAATGTACGGAACCTTACCCCTGCTTTCATCGGGTACTAGATCAGAAAAATAGGACAGCAGCGCTTTGATGGGTTGTGTGAGCAGAACTTTCGGCTGTGTAGTGACTTCTCTAGTAACCAAAGCTAATATCAAACCTGAGTCATGGGCCTCATGGCTGGTGTGTACTCCTTTTGTATGATAACTAATAACTTCTCAGAACCTATACCTTTCAAATTAGTTCGTAAGGACCGTCTTTGGTGCATTTCAGCTGGTATATTGACGGGATGAAAAACAGTATATTGTCCCTTGTGTAGGAATACACACTGATTCTTCTTACCACCAACCATAACGTCATTGTCATACATCCCAAGGCCTCTCGAGTAAGACATCAGTGAGCCTCATTGGGATAACATCACACCAAACATCCTCGGAATAATGATGAAGTTGTAAAGGAACTGAGCAGCACTGATTTACCTCTAAAGTATTACCCATTTAGTAGGGATATTTTGTACGGTTGTGGATGCTTCTCAGTCTTCAATCCAGCCCGCTTCACAAAAGTTTCAGAAGTGACATTGACACAGCTGCCACTATCAACAATTACCTGCACAGTATGATCTCCAGAACGCATACGGGTGTAGAATATACAACTGCGCTGCCAATCTTCGCCTTTGGTTTCAGCCACCAAAAGTCAAGTAACCACATGAATACCATTTGTATCCTCTTCCTGATACAAATTTAACGTAGTCCTAGATTTGATGTAATCAAACTAGAAGCCAAACCATAGGAGCTCTAGGAGATTCTCTTCTTCCCTGTGCCTTCGATTATTACGGTAGACTTGAGACTGTACCTGATATCTATCATCTTCAGATGGTATATTACTATCCCTTACTGGAGTAACTTGATGTCCCTCAAGTTGCTGCAACCATTCCCTAATAGTTCTCTGTTCAGCTGGTAATTGCTGAAACATCTCAATAACCTTAGCATAGGATCAGGTGGTGCTGGTAATATTGTTGAATCTTCACCCTCTGCCATGCTCTAATACCAATTTAATGTAGTCCTAGATTTGATGTAATCAAACTAGAAGCCAAACCAGAATCTGTTTTCAAAGGGTGACTCAATTTAGGGTTAAAAACTAGGGGGAAAGGCTAATTTAGGTTAGGGTTTTATGGGAATTAAGGTATGAAGGTTAGGGTTAATGTTAGGTTGTAGTTTACTAAGTTCAGTGATGTATTAAACTGAAATCAGCAAACCAGTGATGTCTAAATAGAATCGGCAGCAAGTAATAGAGAGAAACAGATCAGATTAGGGTTAGGGTTTAAGAGGGAAAATTGGGGCTTCTAGGGTTGGCTGGTCAGAACCAGCTATAACTTGGATCGAGTTCTCCAATGGGGCAGGGGAACACTCGATCAAACTATGAGCAGATTCCCACGGCAGGTTTGGTCTGGTATGAATATAGAACTTGGAAAAGAAAGGGTAAAAGGAATCTAGGGTTTGGGAATTTTTGGACTTACTTGTTGGTGATGAACAAACTTGAAATCAGAACTTGTTGATGTTGAATGAACCTTGAGATCAGAACTTGAATGTAGAACAGTAATGGAGACACAAAAATTAACCAAATGAACCACCCGGGCTTCCCACCGCAAGGTGTCAATCGGATCAAACACCGATTCCGTCAGCCTTGATCAAACACAAGACAAATATCTTCAGCAAGAAGACAAGTTGCAGAGCAGCAGCTTTGAGAGTTTTTTTTTTTTTTTAATATTCGATGGGTAAATAGGAGCCCATGAATAGCTTTTATTTATAAGGCCTAAAGGCCATTGTCCTATTCAGATTAGGAGAGAAACAGCCCCCCTAGCCGACTCTAATACATAACACATCCTCTCTAAAAACCGTGGAGAGGAGTGGACCCAAATTTAAACCAAAAAAAAAAAAAGACATCATAAAAATCTACTAAAATCACTTAAATTGAACCACTAGTCAAACCAACTTGGACCCGGTTCAATTAAAAAACACAAATACATCAAAATAAACAAAGTAGACCCAGTTCAATTTAAAAACACAAATACATCAAAATAAACTAAGCATAGAAAACTACTAAAAGACTAAACAACTACTTGGACTTCTTCTTCTTACGAATGTAAGTCACAGATCTGCATGACCATGTTTTAAAATCGTTTATGCACACTTAAGTCGCCTAGGTGCCACCTAGTGGCCGCCTTATTGCCTAAGCACTTAGGAAGGCCCTCCAATGCCTTGAGTCGCCTAGCACTTTGGCAACTATCTTATCAATAGCAGAATGATTTAGACAGCAGATTTCGGTCCCAAGCAGGATGCTTATAGATGGCACACACAAATGTAATGGATTACCACCACAAGAGTTAGAAAGGAGACAGCAAGATCATGTTAGTAGCAATTCATATCTCAGTGGCTACAAATACATACCAGCATAAATTAGAGAGAAGACATGTTGCACAACAATATCTGCTTCGCCTTCATTATAGAAGGAGCCTGTGCCAGCTGGGTCCAAGTGCTCCTCACAGCCAACTGACAAACTGCCATATGGCATTCGCGTATCAAGTAAAAGCAATGGGCAGAGAGTTATCCATGTGGGCTGCAATTAGAATATGACAAGAGTTAACAAGATGTTTTGCACTTCAAATACCATAATATAAATAACAAATATAATAATCTGATACTTTTATCCTGCCAAGAAATTTCAAGTTTCCCCTTTTCCTCTTGTTGCTAAATTAGTTTCCCAAAATTGTAATAATCAAGGATTTAAGTCTCAGTATCGGTATCATACCAGAGGGGTGATTTTAAGAGACAGATCATATCGTATCGGAGAAATGCAAGATACACTCCAAATACGCATTGAAATAGTCAAGAAATGCATGAATGTGCTTATGACACATATAAAATACAGTTTTGAAGCATAAAACCCCTTATTATGTAATATGTGCTGCATTATAAGAGCAAGGAAAGCCTTGCATCTTCTCAAACCCCTTAACGAAATTGAAGCTAGTTTCCAAAACCAATTGGGAACTAAAGATACAGAAATTAACTGAATTTTCAGACATTTAGTGCCAGGTCACTCGAAATATAAAGTCATATACGCTGCTATTAGAGACTCAAAAACATAGAACAAGATTCAAAACAGAAAGGTTACGCGTTCAAGCTTAATACAGAAGAGTTCTTTGGGCAGCCATTATGCAAAGATACCATCAACGTACTAAACAAAAGTTGATAAAACCTAAATAAACAGGTATACCTTGACAAATGGAGAATCAACAAGGAGATGTGAGGACACAGTCGGATCAGACTGCACTAATCCATCATACATCTCTTTGGAAGCCCAGCTTGCTATTGCATCATTCATCCTGTATTGAGTCGTTAACCTAGTTGCAAGAATCCCTTCATGCAGAGTCGATGCTCTTTCTAGAAGAGATACACCAAGTCCACCTTCTAAGGCTTTTCTGGACAAAATCACTGGAGCTAGCTGCCACTGATCTCCCGCAAGTATACAGCGCTTGCCCTGCAAAATTGGGATCCAACAAGATGGCTCAATTGCTTGCCCTGCTTCATCTATGACAACCAAATCAAAAGGATCCAGTCTCCGAATAAAAGGATCAGCTGCTCCAGTGTTAGTGGATAGTACAACTTGAGCACTTGATAATACTTCCTTCACAGTCTCCTTCTCCTTTTTCTTCAATGCATTCCCTAGTTGCTTTAAAAGCTGGCGTATACCTGCAGCTAAAGAATCATCTTTTAAACAATGCCGTAGGTCTTTTCTTAGATCTGCTTTCTTCCTTTCATACTCTCTCCTAAAAGTTTCAAGCTTTGAATTTACGATTTCACCAAGAGACTTCGAAGCTACAGCTGGAGATATCCTAGCAGGATTTCCGACACGCACAATCTCCATTCCAGTACTTGAAAGCTTCTCTACCATGTTATCTACAGCTGCATTTGTAGGTGCTGTTACGAGCACCCTTTCACCTTGTCGAACAGCAAGTGAAATCAATTCCTTAAGCAAACCAGTCTTTCCAGTACCAGGAGGACCATGTAATATTAGTACAGGCCTCATCTTGTTCAAACCTATAGAAATTGCCCTTTGTTGAGAATCATCATAGGTTCCAGTCTCTAATAGTCCATCCAATTCGGCTTCATTCCATTCCACCAAATCATTTTGCTCCAGCCATGTAATATCTTCTTTATCTCCAAATAGGGTGGCAACAATGGCAATTGAAGGATTTTTCTTCTGCAAACCATTCTTTTGGAGCAGCATGAGGGCTTCACAGTTGCGCTGCAAATGAAGATTAAAACTAGATATCATGTAAATTGCAAGGGAAACAATTAAACAAAATTAAAAACATTCACTAACCACCATCAAATCTCCACGTGAATCAATGTCGTGAATTAAAATTATAACTGCGACACAGTCTATAGAATGCAAGTAACAATTAGATAACAATTTCCCCAACCTTCATAACAAGCAGAGTACAGAAGCTTTGATAAATATATTTTAATATCTTCTACAAAGGTATTCATGAATCAGAACAGCAGAGGTGAAACCTTCAGTTGTAAGAAATCTTAGATGGATACAGAAAAGGATTGAATTCGAGGTTGCTTCCAGGTTTTCCATTTTGGCACCCGTAAAAAGTCTTAAAAAGATGATCAGAAACAACAGGAGTTGACAAAATATAAGGACTTAAATGAGAGCATATTATTAGGTAGTTATTGAAACCGAAATAAGAAAGCCATTCTAGCTTTTGAAGATTAGCATATTCAAGCAGAATTAATGCAAGGAAACTCCAGTTTGTCTAGATGAAAAAACCATGCAAAATAAGGAGCTCATCTCATCTATACCTCATATGTGAGCACATCAGCCAATCCAGGGATTCTATCAATGCGAACACTCTTGCCAAAGAGCTTAGAAAAGGTGGGATCACCATGGCGAGACTCCAACGCCACACTGATGCTACAACCATCATCTCCTAAGTTGTTAACAAAGCCCTGCATGCAAGAAGTTGCACCAGCTCCCCTGCTATCACATGTCCTCACACAAACCATGTCTCCAGGGGAAAGTGTTGTAGGTGGCAATCGGTGGTTCCCTTCGACCCTGAACAGAACCAAATGCATACCCCCTAATCCTGCAAACATAATAACGGACATTATTAGATACAAGCCGAGGCCAAGGCCAACTCACAGGCAGAAAACCCATTACATTCATTTTCTGATAAATCAAACGGAAGAACCAGCTGCTGTTGAAGAGGATAATGAAATATATTTCTTGACCTGTAGACGAGCTAACCGCATTTAGATTGCAAATGGTATCGCACAGCTCTTGCTGAGCCTGACCATGGCTGACCAAGTACTCAATAGGCTTGGAAGAATCCGAATCCTCATTGGGTGTGGGAACAGCATCCAGTTCCTCCTGAGTGAACTCCAACTCAGAATCCCTTTCAATCCGCAGGAGCTCAGACATGTGCTTCGCAAAGTTGTCAATGCTGCTTTGTATAGCCTTGGCCTTCTCAAGGTCCATCCCTAGACCACCGTGAACGGTCTTCAGTTGGGGAATCTTCCGTGCAATTGCTCGATGCTGAGCTGAAAATGCATGACCTCACCGTCACCGCCTATTATTAAGCGAGCTCAGGATGAAAGGAAAACATACAAGATAAGTTGGAAAGAGAGGGGGGAGGGAGAGAGAGAGAGAGAGAGAGAGAGAAAGTGACATAACAGGTTTTTGGTTTCAACTTCTCAGCTCATTTCTTAGCTACAAATTGTGAAGTTATAATAAGGAGCTAGTTTCTGTTTTTACACTTTCTGGCTTTGTTTAGGCCTATATCCATTTAATGCTTATACTGTACTTTGAGATTTCTCCCTCTTTCTTCTCCTTTAACCTTCCCAACCACCCCCCACCCTCTCAAAAAAATGAGAGAATGTGAGTAATGAAACCCACTATTTTTTAAGTGATAAGGAACAAGTTTCTGTTTTTTACGCTTCTGGGTTGTCAATGTGTACCTATTTGATGCTAACTTTGGGATTTTTCTCCCTTTCTTCTCCTTTACCTCAGACGAAAATATGAAATTCGCTTTCAATGAGAGAATGTGAGAAATGAAAAGGAACCTGAACAGGCGAGGTCCTTGAGGAGCTTCCAAGAGTGAGTGTTGCGCCAGTCTTGGACCTGGTTGGTGCGTTGGAGGTGCTGGAGAACGTCACGAAGCTCCCTCTGGAAGTGGTCGAAGATGGTTGGATAGTGGGTGCAGGCCTTGAGGCAGAGTGATTCGAGACCCAGTGGCATAGGGACCGCATTGAGATAAGGCTGAGCTTGGATGACGAAGGTGAGGCCAGGACCCATCCGCTGCTGGACCTCAGAGAACTCACCCTGTACTTCGGCGGAGGCGAAATCCGAGGACATGGCCTTCATCCCCTCTGATATCCACCTCACCACGCTCTTCCCTAAATCCCTCCTCCCAAGTGGGTCTCCGTTCTGATAAAGAGTTTGGACGCTCACCGATGCCCCTCCTTCCACGTTCCTCGTTACAGCCGTCACCGTGGTGGTCTTCCTTCTCCTCCTCTTCTTCTTCTTCGTGTTGTTCTGCTGCTGTTGATGATGATGAATCTGCTGGTCCTCAGAAGGCAATGACGGAGTTGAAGATGTTGTCGCAATGGTCACAGCCATCTTTTTACTGGTTCTGGTGCCATCGGTGCTGGTGCTGTTGCCGTTACCGTTCTTGATGATGAATGATTTACCAGAGAAGAATGGAGGGTCATTGAGCTTGAACACTAGGCGAATGGGTCGGAAGGAAGACAAGTATGAGATATTGTGGAATGGGAAGCTCAAGGTCCTCGAAGACAACGGCTTTAAGGTCGAATGGAAGCAGACGCCGCAGCATATGCACGACGCGGCTGACTCCACCATTTCGAAATCCCAAAGCAAACGGCCAAAAAATTCAGCTAAATCAGACCCATTTTTTCCTTCTACAGTTCAAACAAAGAATTGGCAAGCAGCAGCGATGAGAAATGTTTGGTGCGAACAACCGTAACAGTAGTTCACAAGCCAGAAAAGGAGAGATTTTCGGGAGGGTAATAGCATACAACAGTCTTTAGTGGCTGGGAAGAAGTAAGGGACTCAGTTTAAACCGGGATCCAAAATATATTTCCAGATTTTTTATTTCGACTTTGATTAAATTGAAGGATCGAAACAGTGTGTGAAATTTGAAATTTGTGGTCATCGAAGAGGCGACGAGGGCAACAAAGATTGAAATTTGAAAGGGAGCAAGAGTGCGAGAGAATCTCTCTCCTCCATCTCAGATGTTCTGAATTGTGATTGGCTGGCTTTGATTCTCCCTCTCTCTAGTCCACCAAATCAAATCAAGGCTCATTCAGACTTCAACGTGCTGAACTGGGGATCCTCTCAATGGGGGCCAGCTTCTCTCCAGGTTGTGGTCGCAAATGGCCCGGGCCGCTCGGCGCGATGAGTCCAAAATTTACAGCAACTTGCATAGAAGTGTTCGACGTGTGCCACCCTCGCCCCCACCCTTAGTTCTTCACCCCTCTACACCCCGAGGTGAGACTCGAGTCGCCATAGGAGGATGTTGCATATGTGCACGCACCTTTTGCAAGAGGATACGAACTGGTCACTATCAAACCACCTTACTGATACAGAATACATGGGTTACCGTCCACTCTAGACCTAAATAGAAAGGAGCACCGGGGAGGGTTGGCTAAACTATTGATAAGGGAGGAAAGTAAAAGGTTCCGTAGTGAAGGGGGAATGACGGAGTGAATGGGGATCCCTTTCAATATCAAAATGAAGAATATAGAATGTGAGTTTGATCCCTTTCTCTCAATAGATGTATCTGGTCTTATACGATAGAGTACAATACGAGACGGTGGAATGTAATGGGATGGATGGTAGAGGGTTGTCTACGCCCAAAAGCGATGATTCACTTGCCCCTTGTCCATAGGGACCTCGTGGCATACAACTGACACGACTCCCGCTAGATAGCCACCCCTTTCTCTCTTTTTACAGCCTCGTGGACCGACGAAAGAAGGGGAGTTACAGAATGGGGCAGTGAAGGCTCGCAAAGTATACAGCAAGTAGCAAGCAACAACTTTTCCGCCGTAGCGCGCTGTAGTTTTTCAGCTGGCTACTCTGCTAGTTGTAGCACGCTAGCGCACGGAGACTCTATCATGATCTTACGAATCTAAAGATCTCAAAATTGAAGAACGAGCTCTTCTCTAACGACCCTATCTCTAAAAGGGCACACACACTGAACTCGCTAGGGGATGTCTTTCTACGGGAGGCAACATAGACATTGTGGTTGTCCAACGAGGTACTACGCATAATAAGATCGTGCGTTAGACGATTGGCTGGTGTTGCTGATATCGGACCCATAATAACCCCGATTGGAAGGGCAAGCTAGTCTTCATATGGCTCTAGGGATGCGAGAAGGTCGAAAAAGTGAACCAAACCAGTGCACACTCTGGTCGAGCACATCCGCAGGAGCGACGACCGTTTCGTGCTTCGCTTCAAGGGAGTGCAATCAAGTCCGTGCATTAGTAGTAGTAGAAGTAGGGTTCGATTCCGTAATTGAAACTAAAACCTTAGCTCTCACTGAAATGCAATTCGAAGAACTATCCCTCTCTCACCTTAACTAAGAAGAATTGGAAAGGATCCACTCTAGAGGGAGATTTTACTTTCAAGCATTCTTCTAGGAACCTATCTCAACAGCCCAAACTCCAAAGCATGTGTAGATGGAAAACAGCAAGTACATGAGAGATAAATGGTGGATGTGTGCATAAGCTTGAGGATATAGAGACAATCAAATCAAATAAACCATAAGTTGGTGTTACACACAGTGATTATTGCACACATGGTCCAAGTAATAAGTAGAAATCTCAGCCAAGGGTTGGAAGTTTTCCCAAAGTAGAGTATAGAATCTAGAATAGTTGATCAAGTGCATGCCTGAGTCGGTATTTTAGGATCTTACCTCGGTTTGCATGCCAAAAGATACATGGGGTGGTATCTGATGGCCTTGTCTTGATTTGCATGCCTAGAAATGCTTAGAATAGTATTTTAGGGTTTCATCTCAGTTTACGTGCCAAAAGATACCTAGGATGGTATCTGATGGCCATGTCTCGATTTGCATGCCTAGAAATTCCTGAGTCGGTATTTTAGGGTTTTGTCTCAATTTGCATGCCTAAAAATGCCTAAGTCAGTATTTTAAGATTTTGCCTTGATTTGTGTGCCAAAAGATACCCAGGGTGGCATCTGATGGCCTTGTCTCGATTTACATGCCTAAAAATACCGAAGCAATTTTTTAGGGTTTTGCCTCGATTTACGTGCCAAAAGATACCCAGGGGGTATCTGCCATAACTACGACCAATCGTTCCTCATGTTCCCACCTTCAACTCGCTCCGAATGTTTGGGGGTGACTTTCCCTATAACGTCAATACCCCAGGTTGCGAATGGCCATGGCGAACTGAGGGTGTATAATTCTAAAGGAGGTACACATATCAAGTTTGCAAAGACCTGAAGGCGATCGACAGTGAGAGCGTAGTGTTCCACAGTAAGACGCTTCCCTTCGCGCTTTCGAACTCTTTGGATTGATATCCAGTTCCACCAGCGGCAGAGACAGTTGGATAGGTAACCCCAACAGTTGCTTCAGAATAGATCTGCTTCTCTTTGTTCCTACGTGTTCCATTATTACCAATGGATCCCGAGACTGTCTTTCAAAAAATTGACCTCCCCAGCAACTGAGGTCCTAAATCTCTCTCAGACCGATTTTGTCTACTAAGCCTTCGCTTCATTTCTAATGACTCGAGCTCGGACAACTCAGTAAACTGAACCTGGGACGGATCGTCCAACTGGAAATGATAACAGAATAAATAGGTCATTAGAAGGAGTTCCAATAAGTGGATAATTATGGTATACCACCTTACTTATTTCCTCTATGAGGGAGAAACACAATTGAAGAAGTGCGATACCCTCGTGCGCTTTTGACTTCGAGCGGCCCTTTTCTTCCTCTGCACTTGTGTGACCCTGGTTATACCGGTCCACCCTCGCCTATCTTAGCCTTTGGAATCTTTCTTGAAAAGGTCCCTTCGTTCTCATGCATCTGGGTATCTCAGGCCCTTAAAAATTGGAAAAAAAATTATTTCAGGAATATTTTCAACAAGGGAACAAGAAAACGGTTGAGATAAGTCAGTGACAGAGCCTCGCTTTGGTGCAGATCTCCATGAAGAAAGGCATTCTTCACGTCAAGTTGAAATAAGGACCACTTTTTGATTGCAGTCAAGGCAAGAATGACACAAATGATGGTCATTTTAGCAACCTGGGGCAAATCAGTGCTATTCTGTCCTCTTGGGGACTCCACTAAGAGGTTCTTTCTCTCACCTAATTTTGCCCACCCATTCCACTTCTGTGCTGGAGAAAATGGGATTCGAACCCATGATACAATCTTCTTGTATGTCGATTTAGCAAACCAATTGATCGTGTCATGTGCAACGTCCATCAATGATGGTTCATTAATGTCCATTGATTTAAACTCCTTCCCCCTTCCCTTATGGGGCTGATGAGGATGAGTTACTTTGGGCTCCTAAGGGTGAGGAATCCGTTCTTTCGCGATAAACTGGATATGTTAGTTCGGCCTCGGCTTCAGGGCTTGACAAAATGAGAATAAAGGGGAGGCCTATGGATTCGAAGTCACTATGAAAGGGTCGGTCAATAGCTACTGCGCGTTAGTGCCAGCGGTAACAAGGGTTGAGAGGCAAAGGAATCATCCGAGTAGTAAACAGAAGCATAGGTGGAAGCAATGGTTGATGTTCATGAACCACAAGCAGCCGACCTAGCATGGGTGTTAGATGGGTCTGGTTAAAGGTATGCAGAATCAAACGGAGAGTGAGACGTTGGATTGGATTATAAAGCTCGTGGATAAAGAGTTAATGGGGCTCACTAATCCCGACGACGTTCCTCACTCTGCTCTAATGGGAAGCTGCTCCTCAAGGGAATCCTAAGACCAACTTTTACACGAATTTGAAAGTGGAAGGCTGTTGCTTGTTCCTTCCTGACTCGGCTCATGAAGCAGCCCCTATTAGAGTAAAGGGCGGACCGAGGGCCTGGTTTGTGCCTATGATGCCATCGTCAAAGAATAGTCGAATGGGCGAAACCTATCTAAGCACTACTGGAATGGGTCTTAAGACCAAAGAGTCTGGCGGAAAAGGGGGGAAAGCTCTCCATTCCTGGTTCTCTTGTCGCTGGATTCTCCAGAACCACAAGATGGCTGGCAGTGTTTCGAATATGCAAAGCTGCTACTCGGGACGGATTAGAAAGGTCTTCAGCCCTTCATCCCAAACAAAGCGAACCTATTCCTGGTCGAGAAGATGCAGATAAAACGCCAATAGCTGCTTCTACGACATAAGCTGTCTACCAAAATGACTGGGCAGATGTCCCTATTCCGCCTTCTAGGGCTTGCCTAGCCGTTATCCATGCAAGGATATGAACTCATTCTTCCCCTTTTGTTTCTGTTTTCCGTGGATCCGTCCCTTCCATCGGAAGAAGAGGAGCGCTACTCGACCAACTTTTAAGTTGCTTCTCCCCACTTTCGATCCCTCGAGTTGAGTCGATTCCCATTGGGAAGACTGGGCTTGTTGGATGAGGGGTCTGGTAAGCGTTGGATGCAGGGCATGCCCTAGCTGGAACGAAGGCATGAGCCCCTACAAATAATCGACGGATCTTATCTTGTCTTAGTGTCATCGTAGAATGATGGCTGAACATAAGATGTGTCTTCATGGACTAGCTTGGTTTAGGTTCAGGTGAATGTGTCTAAAGAGAAAAGAGATACGAAAGGAGTGAAAAAGATCCACTGCGCCTTACTCAAATAGGGGCAAAAGGACTTCCTCGCTTAGAACGATAGGAGCCCTCCCATTGCTTACGATTGGTTTTAATTCCTCGATTGATGAAGCCTAAGGAGTGTCTCTTGGCTTTGCTTTACTATAATATATTCGATTGGTCAGATGATAGGGACATCACAGAAGAGCTTAACTGGTGAGGCTCTGAAGGAGTAGATAATATCTCTCAGTAAGTGTTTCAGTCTTGCCTGCACTTAACTTACTGAATGTAGGAGCAGTTAACCACTCTCTCCCGCACACTAACTCCTTCTCGAGGTCTTTGTCAAGGGGATCCTCTCTCTTCATACCTTTTCGTCCTATGCGAGGAAGTGTTCCCCACACGACAAGGACCCCCCGCTTGGGATGTGTACCATTGTTATGATTGACCGTTCGCCTGTTCGGCACTGTACCACACAATTACATGATGGCACAATGCGAAAAGAGGCCAAGAAGAAAGATAGTCAAGGGATTGGTACAGAGCCTTTTTTCAAAGCCCGAAGGCGGATAAAGAGAGGTCTCCATCCGCTTCAGGCAAATATTACCTTCTCACTTTTGAGCTTTGGTTAGAGCAAAGCCCAAAATAGCATTGATTCTTTTATTGCATGATAGAATTAGAGTAGTCAGCTTACAGAAAGAGTGCATTGTTAAATCTATCTAATCTAAGCAAGAAAGCCTTAATCGAACTGAAAGTCGAGTTGAGGAGGAACAACCACCAATAGTAGCATCCGTTAAAGACCCATCACCAGCAGCGAGACTAGTGCCAACATCCTTGCCTGTAGAATCCACAATCGATCATGTCCTTCAAGTCACATGTTGTTTTCTATCACATCGTTTCAAATGAAGTTTTACCATAACATTCCTCTAATTTGGAACCGGCATGGAATTGATTCAATATGGAATCATGAATAACTGAACGTGCTCTATATTTGGTAGCCCGGGAGGACTTAGTCCTTCTACCATGTGATTAAGCTGTCCAAGCCCTTCCTTTATCCCTTCATGCCTTAAACATCTGCTCTCTTCTGGCTCCAATAAAGAAAGATGACTCTTGCTTGAGAGCAGTTTACAATCTAACAATTATGCCTCCCCTGACAACAGAATGGAGTCCACCCGCTCAACCACTTGCCGCTTGAGAGCAGGAGAGTGCTTCTTGCTCTAATTCTCAGGCAGCGGGCCCAGCAAAGTAGTACCATGAGGGAAGGGTGAAAAGAACCCCCATCAGGGAGTGAAATAGAACATGAAACCGTCAGCTCCCAAGCAGTGGGAGGAGGTGTTCCAAATCATTATTCTCTGAATCACTAGACCCCTGTTTTCGACCTAATCCATAAAAGACCTTGAATTTCATTTAGACTGGAGTCTTAGGACTAGCTCTCTATGCCCATTTCTATTTAGTTAGTCAAAAGGCCAATGAAAGCAATCGAATGATGGACGACTAAGCTTCTAACAAGTTTGACGAGCCGTTTATCATTACAATAGGTGTCAAGTGGAAGTATAGTGATGTATGCAGCTGAGGCATCCTAACAGACTATGCAAAACAACCACTTATGAATCGTTTTTCAGCCTACACCCCTTATCTCAAGTTTTGGATCTATAAATCAAGTCAAAAGAGTTCGTTTTTGGGTTCCCCGAAGGATTATTTGAGGGGGCCTATTGGGAGTACTTGGCCAATCATCATAGGCATGGGCCCTACTATTCTAAACCCACCCACTTACTGGGTTCACCAGTGGAAGTAGTACTAAGTATGCCATAAATGGGCCAAAGGGGAATCGTAGGAAAAAGATCTTTTAGATCTCATGCTCTATTCTCCCCCCTCCCCAAAAGACTGATGAACGGATATTGAAGAAAAGAGATGAAAATAGGGAGGGGCATTTTAGTCAATATCTCCCGAAAGGCACTCTAGTCCAGCCGATCTGTATCTGAGAAGAGGAGTTGCATAAAGAAGGGGATAAAGCTTGCATTCATTTCTTATCCACTCCGCCCTCCCCATCAAAGGTCGATATCTTACCTTTAAAAGCGGGTATAAGTAGTTATCTATGTAATTACGGTGGCCGTTGTTTCGGTCGAGCACTCTCTTTTATTTGTCCAATTCCGTCTTACAAACCTGCAAAGGGTTGTGCTATTGAACCAGGTACGAACAATGAATCTATATCTGTGCACAAAAGTTGCTGGCCGACGACCGCTCAACTATTCGAGCGCAATGTAGTGGTTGGTTCTGATTTGACAAGGATGGAATGCCTGGTCGAAGGTCCAGTATAGTAGGTAGCAGGCGTGTTCGTTTTGGCTCCCGAGCAAGAATGATAAATAGGCGATGCACCATCCTTGCTGCTAGTTCTCTTAATGAATCTATAGATTGGAATGGTTGGCAAAGGCTTGATCAACTTTGTAATCATGGATCATCAACGAATCCCTAAATGCTTCTATATACTGTTGCCACAGGAACCTGGAATTAATAATACACGGGCTGAAGTCAATGGGCTTTCTAACCGCCTTTCTTTTCTCACCGATTATCCGATGAATCTATCGTCTACGCTATCTTTTTTCTCCTAGGAACGATTGACCGGGAACGAAAAACCCCATCTCTGACTTTGACCTGTCCCTTGCTTTGACTTTGCTACCTTGTGCTTTGACTGGCTATGAAGGAGGGAAAAAGATCCGGGTAAGATATACACTTCATCATGAATGAAAAAAAAATCGATCTACTTTCGTTTGCATTTTGCATTTTGGCCTACCTTGAACCCAGAGCGACGGGTGGTACCACTGTTTCATAGAAATCGAAAGTGATCGGTCGATTTGGATTGAAGTTGGCTGCGATCGATTTTGATTCTGGACATTCCGGGGTGGCAGATTTAGGATTTTTTGGATTGGATTGTAGGGTTTTTAGATCTGAGGGGCCAATTTTAGGGTTTTTGGGATCAATTCGGCTCAATTCCAATTTGGATTCGATCTGAATTTGGATCCTGATCGATAGGACCAATTTGTTGGGTATCATGTTTGGCAAGGTCGTCAATTTGGAACTGAACACCAAAACTTAAATTGACCATTTAAAATCAAACCGAACTGAATTGAATAAGAATTGTTTTGGTTTCAGTATCAAGAAAATGAATCTTACTCGGTATAGGACGATTTCAGTATCTAACGCAGAACCGTTCACTATGAAACTAACCATACCGAATTACCTATTCCCAAACCTAACCGAGAATACATACATATAATAATTATATATATTATGTATCTCAATATATATTATATAGGGTAAATTGCATGACACCCCCTGTAAGTTTCCCCATACTCAACTGACCTCTTCTTATTTTAAAATTCACTTCTTTCTCCCTCTACAGTAACGATGTTAACTTAAAACCAAAAAGTTAAATGGCAAGTTTACCCTCAACCCATTCTTTTCTATAAAATGTTTGATTTAAACAAATAAAACAAATGGAATTTTCATTCTACCATTGGAGCTACAACCGCAAATGGAATTGCTCTGCTAGGGTATTCGCAGCCTCTAAAGTGAGCCCCATGTACTGGCCCTACTACAGTAAGTCCTATTCTCTCTCTATTATCTCCTTCTCCCCTTCTCTCTATTCTGCTACTGTAATACTTATTCCTCCCTTTATTATCTCCCCTCTCCTCTTCTCTCTCTATTTTATCATGCTTCTCCTCCTATTCTCTCTCTATTATCTCCTGCTATAGGATTCAAGTATTTTTTACATATGAATTGATAAGCCCATGAGAAGCACATCTAATTTTAGAAAACCTCGAATTCATTTGGAAAAGAAAATAAGAAATAAATTCTACTATTATTTATCTTCAATCTCACCCCAGGCACTGGCATAAAAGAAGATACCAAAGTTTTGAATATTAGTTTTAGCTCACAAACATCTCAGCTTCATGTATGGCAACAATTAGTAATCTAGAAAATCAACAACTTCAACATGCTTCTTATGGTCATGTGAAAACGCGAGGGGGGGGGGGAAGGCAAAACACACCCAAATACAGCAAAAATTAGGCCTACAACACAGCCAAAATACAGCAAAAATCTGACCATAAGAAACTAATATTAGTCATTCTACAAGAGAAGCTACATGGAAACAAATCTTACCATAAGAAACTTAGCACAGGCCTACAACACACCCAAAGTACAGCAAAAATTAGGCTTAAAAAATGTAAAGGAAAAGCATGGTAGCATGTTGGATGCAAACATGACATGAATATAGGATATATCAAGGACTTCGTAGTTTTAATTTGTTTCCTTTTAAGTGAAACATACCTGCTAGCATGTCAGTAGAATGCACACACTTGCCCCTTTTATGTGCATTAATCCCCTTATGCCTATGATAATATAGAAGATATTAAATCTGGTTCCATAGAAAATCTTGAAAGTACTCAATCAACTCACCCACACCAAAATACAGCAAAAACATTCATGCTCCTTTCCACTTCAAATACACACCTTTTCATCCTCACACACAAGCACATAAATATACACTACACTGCCACATGGACAACAACACACCCACACACAAAGAACACACAGATTCACAGACACACAGAGACCACCCAAATACACACCACACTGCCACATAGACAACTACACACCGACACACAAAAAGATAATATAGAAGGTAACTGCCCTACCCCCCTCCTGCAACTCCTCTTCACCACCATAAAAAGTCCCAAAAGACAATAATACCCAGTTGTAAAAGCCCCAAATACAATAAACCCCAGAACCAAACTTAGATAACATTCTAGCAGACCCATCTATATTTTTGTAAAAAAACACTTGCACAAACCTCTATTAAAATCAGAGGAGTTGCTGGCCTAGCCCTACTGGTCATGCTAGAAGGTAAAGTTAATGGTGGAAAATGTGGAATGGTCAGTCGTATAGTAAAATCAAGTGGCAAGATTTAGGGTGTATCAATTTACTTGTTCTTATATTTGTCCATGTAATTTATACCCTATTTACAGATGCACATGTTTTTTTTGTTGATAAACAATGTCATCAGCAAGTGTGAATGACGACTACAACCAAGGTGCTTTAAAGGTATGTGAATCAAATTTGTAACTGTAACAAAAGAGCAACAATGAGAATATCAAAGTCTAAGCAAAATAAGAACAGACTATACTACTGTTGTTAAGATGCACCATCAACAGGATGTGGATACTTCTCATGGTGTGACCTTGTGGGTGTACCAAAAGGAGTATCTTTGAGTAGAGACAATTCTTAGACAGTTATAGCTGAACGTAGTACATAATTGCAATAGATGAATGAAAAGATTCGAAGTTTGAGGAATATAATGACTAATAAGATGGACAAATCAAATGCAAGAGTAGACCTTTTGGGTTATTTTGTACTAGCTTTGTTTGTTTTTTGTAGTAGCAGTGTTGATTGTAAGAAAATGAGATTTGGGTTATTCTGTACTTGGTTTGGTTGTTTTGGTAGTTGTAGTGCTGATTAAATGAACATGACAATTGGGTTATTTTTTACTTTATTAGGTGATGTTATCAATGAAATTGTGTTTTCATGAGGTTATGCTTACAAGCAATCTCATAGTGTCAATATTCTTAAGTTGAAAACTCCACTAACTAGAAGCATTTTCCTGGAACATCACATTCTATTTATAAAATTACATATTTGGAAAGCAACAACCTAGATTTTAACCTAGGTGAAAGAGAAGGCATATCAAAGAAGACATTATATTCAACCTGGATTTCATTGTTTTCCATCAGCTACTGTCAACCACAATACATCCATAATGAAACCAAATTGTTCTCCATAGAATACTTTCAATCTTAATTCAAATATTCATTACATCAATATTCAAACTAAACTGTTATCGATCAAGTACTTCCATCCACAATTTAAAGAAAATATTCATTACATTCATAATCAAACCAAATTGTTATTCATCAAGTACAAGTCTTCCATAATTAAAATATTCATTTAATTAGTACATCATATTCAAACCCAATGGAACCAAATCCTAAGTGATTCATTCTCATTTAATCTCATCCAAGACCAGCTCTTGGTCCTCTACCACCAGACCCTACTCCTTTGCCACCATCTCCTGTGCCTCTCCCACCAGTTCCTGATCCTCTGCCACCATCTCCTGCTCCTACACCTCTCCTTGCCTTTCTCCTTGATAGCTTCTTAGCCCCTTTGTGTTCTTTTCAATGATTGTGCTGTGAGTTGACTGGATGTAGAAGCTTGAGACCTGGTGAGTCTATGGGAGTTGTTTGTGTCATCAATTCTCTTTCTCTACACAATTTAAGAAAAGACAAAAATAAAACCAATCAAAATGAAGTTATATTAAGTTATTTAGAAGATGTTGTGTTAAAAATAATACCTTCACACTCTTCTTTTTTACTCCAACACCCTTACATGTCCTACTATTATGTCCCACTTCTTTACATACATCACACCTAACAGAATTATTCTTCCTTCTAAAATCTGAAGGTTTTGGTCACCTGGTTCCCTCCTCCTGTTTTTCCTTGATTAACCTGGTTGTCTCTTCAATGGTGGAGTTTGCATCATATCAATATCAAGCACAAGTTCCAGATGCTCCAGACTAGATAGTGGGTGAATAATCTCCTTGTGTGCCAGTCTGTATCTCTCAATAGAATAAAATGGGTCACAATATTCTTTAATATTATATGTAACTGTTGCTATTATATGTTTACAGGGGATTCCTGTAGCTTCCCAAATTCTACAAAAACAAGTCGTGTTTCTTAAATTCACTTCAAATTTTGAAATCCCTTCTATGACTTCAAACTCATCATTTGTTGTTGGAATAGGCTTACAGTATCTTGATTCTTGAATGACTGAATGGAGCTTTTTCTTAATAGTAGGTGTCACCATCCCCTCCATTTTGAGTACCTTGGATTACCTTTTGTAAAATCTTCTCATCAATTTCACCCTAATCTCGTAGACTAAAGTTAGGATTGGCTTGCTTCTTAGTGGTCCTATCCATTGATTGAAGGACTCTGTCATATTAATAGTTATGTGATCACTCTTACAAGTGAAATCAAATGTGTGCCTGGACCACGTGGAAGGGAGACTCTTCATTAGCCAGTCATGTGCTTCTTTGTCACATTGTAATATTTTCTTTATTGCAACTATAGACCAGGAAATTTTTCCTTGAATTTGTTTTAAATGTGTCTACAACAATTTCTATGATTAACATATGGAAAAACTTCAACAATTGCATCTTGAAGTCCATGCACCACAATTTATTAATATATTAGCAATGTATTAAGTCATATTAACAGTTATAGTAAAATTGATAAAGAAAACTAGGTTTTCAAAGTATACATTTTACTTATTTGACATAAATTCCAAGCCCATTACATTCACATCCAAGCGAAGTGCTTCTTCTAAATTGTGCATGAACCACCTCCAACTGTCTTTATTTTTTACTTCAACAATATTGTATGTAATAGGAAACAACCCATTGTTCCCATCCATTGAAATTGCAAATAACATTATTCCACCATATCTGCCCTTTAAATGACAATCATCTAGACCTATAAAAGGTCTACATCCATCAATAAACACTTTCCTGCATGCATCAAGACATATAAATAACCTTTTAAACTTTGGACCCTTTGAAAATGTATGTCTCTCATGGGGTTTTAATATAAATACACTACTAGGGTTCCTATCTGTCAACAATTTCCCATACATTTCTTATGCATGATCACACTTTCTCTCTTTACAATCAAGCGTGCCCTGTAGCATTGCATCCGATGTACTTTTACATCATACAACTCTCTTATCAATTCCATTGTGGCTCTTAATCCTCATATCAGGGTCTATTCTCAACCTGGATTTAAGTTTCTCGGCAATCCAAAGTGATGATGCATTAGAATTTTTTCTAACTCTTTTACATGTAGGATTTGAGTTATATGGCTTGGTCATAAAAGTTGTATTATCTGTTGTACATGATGCATGAACCCTCCATGGGCAACCATCTGCAACACAAATAGTTGTTACCATGTTCTTATCACTTTTTGTCTTCAATATATCAAAATTTTTTCTAATAGCATAATTACCAAGTGTAGCCCTGAAGTGGCACACATCACTAAACACTGAATTCAGCCAAAAAT
Organism: Telopea speciosissima; assembly: GCF_018873765.1. Taxonomy (NCBI): domain Eukaryota; kingdom Viridiplantae; phylum Streptophyta; class Magnoliopsida; order Proteales; family Proteaceae; genus Telopea; species Telopea speciosissima. The sequence continues at coordinate 474,733 of NC_057926.1, forward strand.
CTACATCTGCATCATTATTGATATCATACTCTTTGTTAAATTTGCTATGATACTCATCAGAATTCTAACATGTTATCTTCATCCATGTAATTCTCTTCTTCTTCCACTTCTCTTACTTCATCATTTTCATCAGCCTCATCTGCTTCCTCTTCCTCTGATGTTTCATTAAGTTCTCTATCAAAATCATCATCTAGTTCAAAATCACTTCCATTGCCTTCTTCATTTTGTTGATTTCTATGATCTTCTTCATTTTGATTATCTCCATCATTGCCATTATGAATATTGGAAGCACCATGACTGGCTGCCCTAACATCATCTGCTATCATCTAACTACTCCCACCTGTAGCAGTTATCCTAATGTTAGTCCTTGCACCGACTAAAGTGCTACCACTTCCTCCAACTGCTGCATCACTCTTTCTGGACATTCTTAACCAGTAAATTCACTCCTATTAATCTATCAAAAAAAAAAAATTCACTCCTATTACTTACACGAGCAATGGCATTACTCCAAGTTCCAGTAGCACTACTGGATGCCCTACCAATAGCAGTAGCAAAAATACCCCCTTCTCACAGGTTGCTTTCCAAACCTACTTGTCCCACCTATAGCATTTGACTTTACAATCCTTGGTTCATTTAATCTGGGAACCAATAAACTAGGGAAGCCATTAATAGTATTCCCATCAACCACATACTGAGACACTTGTAAATCATACACAAAAAAGCACATCCTATCTTCTTGCTCATGCAACCTCATTATTAGCAACACAGATTCATCACTTATAAGTATGGTCTGGTAATATACACTTCACACAGAAAGAGGCTGTATTCCCCACAGGGGCTTCATCCCTGATCACTGAATTATAAATATTAGATACTACATCCAAATACCCATACCTGTCTGGGTTTATCAATTTCTCACTTGTTTTCCCATTATAGTAGTAAAATATTGTTGTCCTCGCATCCATTGCTTGTCGTATCTTCTATGGCAACCTTGCAATGGTTTAGAGAAAATATCAATAATCCAATGAGATTTAAAAAAAAAAAAAAAAAAAAACTAAATGATCAATTGTCTATTCACATGGATCAGTAGAATGAGAGTGCTTAACTAGAATTAGTCATTTGGTAAGAGTGCCTAAATATAAAAGTTGCTTATTCACTCTCTCTCTATGTGTGTGTGTGTGGGGAGGATGCTCTCTATAGTGTTTACCATGTTCAGAGGCATGACCATCATCCTAAAATATGGGCAGAGAAGCCTGAGTTTTTCCAAAACAAGTATGAACACATGAATCCTAAAGATAATGCCACAAATGCTGGCAACTTATAAACTGATTTCATAACTTAAAAGAGGAGATGGAACAGAGGACCAAAAAATCAATGATTTCACATAATGAATGATTCATTTGCCATACAATATAATATGGTTGCCTATGCAAGTGCATGCTGAACAGGACTGCAATAGGCTCTGCCTAAAAGATGTTTGACATAAAACCATTACATTCTAATTTTTGTTTACTATTTTGAGCATCCATGTTATATCTCCATTGTCTACATACTGTTCCAGTCCCAATCAAATTAGTTCTACTCAAATTCAATTTTCCACCTATGTACTAAACATGCAAAGGTGATTCTTATTCTATGAAATAGGATCATACTTCTTAGGATTGGCTAGGGGATTATATTACCATTCTTAGGATCTGAATTTAGTTGGTAAGATATATCAACAAGATCCATGGAAGGTTACTGCAACATTGGGGAAGCTGACCACCCATTGATATTTATGATCCAGTTTGAGGAGGTCTACTGCTAACTGCTATGTCATTGTTTCCATCATTACTGCACTACTAAAATCGTTTTTAGATTAGTATTTTATATAGATGATCACTTCAGGATCAAAATATGAGGGGAGATTAGGGCTAAATGAGTGAGATTTTAGTATGGTATGCATCAATCAGTCAGATCAGTGTACATTAATCCTGTGTTTTGGTGGTGGTTCTGTTGAATGTGTGACTAGTTTCCATTGGATAAGAGTTGAATTATTGATACAGTTTGATTGGGTGGAGTTCTTGTGGGTAAATTTAAGGAGAAAAGAGGTTTATTAATAAATTAAAACTCAGACCAAACACAAACTTAAAAATCAACTAAGTTGAAGCATCCAATGACAAATTAAAGTTTACAATTATTGTAAGCACATCAGTTACAAGAACAAAGAACATAATGTATTAGACAACATTCTATTCATTCTCATCCATTTAGAACAGAGAACATAGTGCATAACAAGAAAAACCCTATTTTAATTGAAGGTTACCTTGTATTGTCGTCTGAGAAATTGGTTACAGGTTAGGGTTTTGGTTCTTGTGACAAGAAAACCCCAAAATTATGAGCACTAGATTGAAATTACAAATAATAGGGAACAAAAGGATGGGGAAAAACTTACCTCCTCCTTCCTCTGGTGACCGAGATGCTTTGCCTTTTTTGATTTAGGGTTGTTGCTTCTCTGTTGAAGTTTGAAGAAGAAGGTTGTGTGTAAAGGGGGTTTGCAGAAGGCTATACTTCAATTAAATGCACCACGATTCTTCGCAGATGAGTGAAGTTTTAGTTCAACCAAGATTTAAACCCAAGACTTCTTCTCTGATGCATGGCTCGACTGGACTGGTCGAGATTGAGTTGCAGTTCATATGAGGAAGAGAGTGGCGTGAGGAAGAGGATCGATTTTGGGGCTTTTAGATCCAAGGGTAAAACAATAACTCTACCCATGGCCAAGGGTAGTTTAGAGATTTAAGAAAGTTAACTTGCTGACTTCATCACTTAACTGCATAAAACTAACGGTATGGACTAACTTGCAATATAGTCCTCTAATAGAGGGAAACAAAAGTGAATTTTGAAAAAAGAGGGAGTAAGTTGAGTATGGGGAAACATACAAGGGGTGTCATGTAATTTACCCAATTATACATGTCTAATATATCTCATATATTATATATGAGTTACCGTTTATGAAACCATATAAAAGCAGTACCAAAACCAAACTGAACAGAATAAGAAACTGTTTATGAAACTGAAAAAATTGTATCGAACCGATTCGGTACGGTTTCAGCGTTGAAAATGCATTCCTATTCTTGGTATGGTACGGTAAGGTTTTGGTTTCTTCTTTTCATCTCTTGCACCGAACCGGAACTATAGCGATTGACACCCTTAATGTCTTGTATCTGTAATGGACCACATAATTATTATTGGGCTTGTATTTGTAATTGGGTCGGGTTTTGGGTCCATTAATGTACAGAGGTAGAATTGTTATTGTGTAGGGATTAAGGTTTTTTGGGTTCCCTATATTTTGTCTCTATACAAAAAAAAAAAAAAAAAAACCCCAACACAAGCAAATGAGAGATCACTTTGTAAGGTGGAGAGTGGTATAGATAGTCTTCTAGGATGAACAACAAACTCTAGTTCTCTTAGGCAGATGTAGGTATTCGTGTTGAACCATGTTAACCCCGTGTTGTATGATTGGTTGCTTGGTTTTTTCCTCATGGTTGCGAATTTGTCCCCAACAAGTGGCATAAGAGCAGGGTTTGGTGAATCATCACAGGAGGTCCATGGAGATTAGGGGTTTTTTGAGCTCCCTATATATTGTCTATATGTTAAAAAACTAAATACAAGCAAAGGGGAGCACTTTGTGAGATGGAGAGTGGTATAGAGAGTTTTTCAGGATTAGTGAAAAATATCTGGTTGTCTCGAGTGGATAAAGGCATTCGTGCCAAACCACATTAAATTCCTCATGTTGTGTGATTGCTAATCTCTTTTGTGAGAAGTGATCATGGAATGGAATTTGAAAACCTTTAATTTAATGATTTATGTGAAAAGAATGGTGATGCGGGCAAAAACTAAAAGGGTAGCATAAGCTTTCAGATACACTAATCTGCACAAAAGAAAGAGGACACAAGAGATGAACCAAAGCTGGCCCCGGTGTAATCCTCCGACGCCAAAGTCAGTTTTCGATGCACCAGTCAAAGGGGAGAGACGAGTAGAACCAAATTAGGGTCTTCGATCGTAGTCGAATCATGTTCAGAGCTGGTTCTAAGATGTGGTATTGAGTTCAATCTGTCTAATCGAGTGTCTTCATCTGACCTTTATAGGCATTTTGGAGGATATGTCGTGACGTGACATGGTGGGTGTCAAGCCCTTATGCGACCCAAGATTGGTCGGCTTAAGCAAGCATGACTTAACTGCGAAAGGTCTTGTCAGAAGATACTCATCCCTTTCGTTGGATATTAGATCACCTTAAGCATGCCTTCATTAAATGCAGCCGATTTGTTGCATGATTTGATACATTGAAATGAGATGTAGAGGGGATATGGACAATAGAGGCCCATTCCCCATTTCCCTAGGATGATTAGATATCACTTGCGCTATCCTGGTGTCTGTGTCAAACATAGACTTTACATCCTATGGAATAGTAGGCTAGTTACCTTTGGTTCCTGATAAACCAAAAATACACGGGCCAATCCCGAGACACCACGTGTCCAACACGAGGAAAAAGTTGGCCCAGGCCAGGCTACGTTAAGACCCATTCAAGGAATAGACCCCAAAAGGTCATCCACAGGCTGGGCTATGTCAAGACCCATTCGAGGAATAGACCCCAAAAGGTCATCCACAGGCCAGGCTACGTCAACACCCATTCGGGGAATAGACTCCAAAAGGTCATCATCCATAGGCCAGGCTATGTCAAGGCCCATTCGAGGAATAGACCCCAAAAGGTCATCCAAGGACCAAGTCTTCCATGCCAGCCAACGAGGTCCAACTGTGATGTCACCACCAAAGTCCACGTCATCTTATCACTAAAAGGTCGGAGCATGGATATGTACCAGATGGGCGTTATCCTGAAGAGATATAATTCTAGTTGAACTCAAACATCAAGGGCCATTGCCTAACACGTGAAGAACACGCTTAGGGAACCTCTTCCCTACTAGGACTCTACGTCTCACGAGGAACACTTCCAAAGATGACTCTACTACGTGATGATCTACCTAGCGTAGCTCACTCATCACTCACCAGGACTCTCCACACCACCACACTCAACTATAAATACTCAGGTGTTCTACCCCATTAACCATTTTGAATTCCAGTAATTCATCTGTTCCTAAGGGAGACCTAATTTAGGCATCGGAGAGTCCTAGGCAGGAACCACACCGGTTCTCCTTTGTCACTGACGTCCTTTTTCAGGTTATGGCACCCGAAGGACCCATCGACAATTTACTGACGCAACAGATTGGCGTCGTTTGTGGGAACGACGCTAGCCAACGTTTCTACTAGCTCGCTTCCTCAAATGCTCAATGGCACCTCGGAAGAAGGTCACTCTCTCTACCAATACTATAAGGGAGAGGAACGAGACACCACCACCGGAGAGCGCTTGGCAGAGAGCCGATCATCTTGGACTTCAACAGATGGGGAATTCGGAGAACAAGCACCCTGACGCAGGAGAGATAAACCTCAATAAGGAGATATCCAGGGAAACAATAGCTGACCCAAACGCGCCCTCGATAGTGGGTCAAATTAATGACTTGCAGAGGCAAATTCTCCAGTACCAAAGCCTTTTTTGGGATTATCTCAGGTAGTGGACGACTTCCCGCAGGAGGGTGGTGCCACTGCCGAGGACAGAACCAATTCCTTGGCAAGAGCAAAACTCTAGGAGGTCACACCCTAAAGGTGAAAGAGCAAAGAGAGCTGTGAGATGCGCAGGTTCAACCCATCCACAAGGAGATCCTTCACATCATCTTGGGATAACCGTGGATCTACCGATCCAATCCGAACGTGGGGCATTTCAGATGCATAAATCGGTGGGACCTAATCAGAATGGTTCGATCTGAAGATCAGTATTCCAGGGGCGATTAGGAGAAAATCATACACCAAGGATAAGTTGGATGCATCGTGAAGAGTATCCCTCACGTTCATGTCAGGGCTCATCGTGTCATAATGTCTCACCATCATGTCAAAACTCACGGGAAGAAACAACAAGAAGGGGTAGAGAACAGGTTCGCAATGAGCACGTGACCAGGCGTGATGGACGATCACGTGATGAAGAGTTAGATAAAAAACTTCGAGAGCTGGACGAGAAGCTGGAGGGATTGAAGAAGCATACAAGGGTGAAACACACTCTATACCAGGCCAACACCAATTCTCGGCAGAAATCATGAATGCACCTCTCCCCTACCTATTAAGGCTACCAACTTTTAAACTTTATAGTGGTATCATGGACCCCAATGATCACATCAACTACTTCAACGGGATGATAACCTGTATGGGGGATCAGACGTTGTTTCTTGCCGAGTATTCTTGGCATCCCTTAAGGGTGCAACCACTTCATGGTTTTCAAGGCTTAAGCTTCGATCTATAAACACCTTTGCAGAACTCTGCGAGCAGTTTGTCGCCCGCTTCCAAAGCAGCGTCAACCAGAAGAAAACCACGGTCCACCCATTAAATGTGGTACATAATCTAGGGGAGTCCCTTAGGGAGTATGTCACCAGATTTACGAAGGAATCCCTGGAGGTCAGAGACCTGGATGACTAGACTCAGCATGCAGCCCTGGCTGGGGGCATCAGGGACCTGGACCTTATCAAGGACCTGACGTGGCACGAGACCAAGACAATGAAAGAACTATTGGAGCGATGCACTGAGTTCTCCAACATGGCTGAAGCATTACAAGCCCGAAAGAAGGTGATTGAAGCAAAACCTTAGGAGAGTAAGAGATTGGCGCCGGATGATCACGGAGAGAGCAAGCGACCTAAAACTGAGCGTCGATAGGAGAAAGGTGATCGTCGACCAGAAAAAACTAAGCGTCATCCAAAGAAGACCGATCGAGCTAGAAGCCCTAACTACACTCCCCTGAACACCACAAGGTCTCAAATTCTCACGCAGATTCAAGATTGTGGTTTGCTCTATTGGCCCAGACCCATGCTTGTTGGACTTAGGAAGCGAAATCCAAACAAATTTTGTCTCTTTTGCAAAGACACTGGTCATGACACTGAAAATTGCATCCAACTGAAGAGAGAAATAGAATAACTTATAAGATTAGGGAACCTGAGCGGATTCGTGAAGGGAGGCTGGGATAATAGTTTAGGTCGAGGAGGTAGAGAGCCTGATCGAGGAAGAGAGGAGCCACGACCCGAGGAGAGGAGAACAGAGCACGACAGAGACCGCCTAGAGGAAAGAAGGGATGGTTTGGGACCAAGCAACTCTAGAGGAGCCGCTAGGGCAAGAGTCCACAAGAAAGGCAAAAGCCCATGCTCCGTTCGTCAGGGTGATGAAGGTGCCAAACAAAGTAGCCAAGACAGAAATGGTAATCTCCTTCTTGGATGCTGACCTAAAAGGAATAAACTTACCACATGAAGACGCCCTAGTGGTGCAGGTGGGGATAGCCAATCGAGCTGTACATAGGATGCTGGTTGACACTAGAGCGTCCGTGGACGTAATCTCACTAGAAGCCTACAGACAGTTCGGGTTCAGCGATGATAAGCTCAAGCTTGGGGTAACCTATCTACATGGGTTTTCAGGTGCCTCCTCCATTAGAGGGACAATTAAATTGCCAGTCACCTTCGGAGACCACCCTCAGCAAGCCACGATCATGGTTACCTTCATGGTAGTAAGGTTGGTTGTATCCTTTAACGGCATCCTGGGGCGACTAACCCTAACTGCCCTCAAGGGGATAGTATCACCCATACATCTGAAGATAAAGTTCCCAACAGAGAATGGCATTGGCAAGATCAAGGGTAACCAAAAGAAAGCCAAAGAGTGTTACGTGCTGTTTGTCAAGAAGAATAACGGCAACACTCGGGGGATGGCTCTATGTGTAGAGAACCTCATTAGCGACCAGAGAGATGAGCTCACAGAACAGAGTGGAAATCCGGTAGAAGATCTCATCCCGATCCCTCTTAGTGAGGATGAACCTACCAAGACAATACAGGTCGGGTCATTGCTAAACAAAGAATAGAAAGATAAACTGGGGTGATTCCTGAAGGAGAACTCGGATGTCTTCACATGGTCGGCCTTAGACATGCCAGGCACACCTCGGCACATTGCCGAACACAGGTTGCACGTGGATCCAGCTAGGAAGCCAGTACAACAGAAGTGGATGAATTTTGCCCTTAACAGGCAAGCAACAATAAAAAAAGAGGTTGAGAAGGTGAATCAATCGGGGTTATTAGGGAGGAGAAATTCCCCACTTGGCTCGCGAACGTCATGATGGTTCCTAAACCAAACGAAAAGTGGAGAATGTACGTAGACTATACCGACCTAAACAAGGCATGCCCGAAGGATGAATACCCCTGCCAAGGATCGACCTATTAATCGATGCTACTATAGGTCATGAAATGTTGAGCTTCATGGACGCATACTCGGGCTATAACCAGATCCTCATGAATGAGGACGATGAGACCTACACTACTTTTAGAACAGATCAGGAAAACTACTACTACCGCGTTATGTCATTCGGGCTGAAGAATGCAGGAGCAACCTACCAGAGGATGGTCAACAAGATGTTCGAGGCACAGATCGGGCGCAATATGGAGATGTATGTGGATGACATGCTCATGAAAAACGTCAAGGCCGAAAACCATTTAGCCGATCTCAAAGAAGTGTTCAAGGTATTGAGGAAGAACAAGATGAAGTTGAACCCAGCAAAGTGCGCCTTCGGCATAACATCAGGAAAATTTCTAGGTTTCATGGTTTCGGCTCGGGGCGTAGAAGCTAATTCGGCGAAGATTAAGGCCATCCCATAGATGTCACCACCCTGAATAGTAAGAGAGGTGCAAAGGTTGAGTGGAAGGATAACGGCCTTGACAAGGTTCATGTTACGAGCTGGGGACAAGTGTCTGCCGTTCTTCAAAACATAGAAGAACCTGAGAAGTCCTAAAGACTTCACATGAACGGAACAATGCTAGAGAGCTTTTGAGGAGTCAAAAAAGTACCTGAAAAATACACCATTGCTGGGGCAACCCGAACCTAATGAAGAATTACAACTCTACTTGGCCGCAACACCAGTAGCGGTAAGTGTAGTGTTACTGAAGGAGGAAGGCAAGCAGCAGAAGCCTATCTACTACGTCAGCCGTGTATTGATCGATGCAGAGACCAGGTACACTGAGATCGAGAAGATAGCCTATGCGCTTGTGATCGCAGAAAGGAAGCTAAGGCCATACTTCCAAGGACATATGGTCATAGTACTCACAGACCGACCGTTAAAGAAGGTGTTACACAAGCCTGACCTATCAGGACAATTGATCACCTAGGCAATGGAATTAAGCGAGTATGACATCAAGTTCTAACCTCGAATGGCAATCAAGGGTCAGGTCCTGACAGATTTTATAGTTGAATGCACTTTCTTAGAGACTGAGCCAGAAGAGGTGGAACCTAAGGAGCATGATCGAGGATCGTGGGAGATGTTCATGGACGGATCGAGTAATGTGGCAGGGAGTGGAGATGGGTTCCTGATCACCAGCCTTGAGGTTTTCGGATTCAATATGTACTCTAATTTACGTTCCAAGGATCTAACAACGAGGCAGAGTACGAGGCATTGCTTGCTGTACTAAAAGTTACAAGGGCCATCCAGGTCACCTACCTAGCTGTCTGTTTGAGTTAAAATAATATCGCAAGCGTAAGGGTCAATCGTAGCTATGGGTCGAACACGAGGAGATATACGCCACCCTATTTTACTCACTTTAAAGTAATGCAAAGTGAACCAAATTAAAGTGTTAAATTAAACTAACAAATTAACACATCCTAACTCACAAACATCTAACAAATTAAAGCATGAATCAAAAGCATTACAACTATGGAATTGAAAGCATGAAATCAAACTTGAACTTAGAAAGCCAAAAACTAGAAGAAGAGAAGACGAAATTTCTCTAATTAATTGAACTAAAAACTGAATTAAAACTAACTTAAAAACTGAACTAGAACTAACTTAAAAATTAACTAGTTATAACCCAAAGGGCAACGGGTATTTGTAGGGGGAAGGGAGAAGAGAGAAGAGGGAAGTGGTAGGAGAAATATTCCCTAAGAAACGAGAATATTCTCTTCTCCTTCCTCCTTTACATTGCCTTGAATCCTAAGAAAAAAGAAAAAAAATAGGAAGAGGGAGAGAAAAGAATCCTAGATACATAAACCTTCTATTTATTAAAAAGTAACTTTCTAATTCTAACTTGTGCTTCCTTTTCTTTGTAGATATCTTCTCCAGGCAATGAGATCAAGGCATATTTGACTTTTCAACCTTCCATAGATGAGAGAATATCTTTCAAAAGAAATCTATCCCAAGTAGAATTCCAAAAGTGCCCTTGAAAAGTTGGAGGAGTCAAGCAGGTGATGACTAGATTCCACCCCAATTAATGAAATGTCAAATCTATCCTTCAAAAAACGTGGAGCATGGGATGCTTATATGGGCCTCACTGTTGTATTCCTTACGAAAATCACCCAAAATAGACCCAAATTTCGTCCAATTTGGAGTTCGGGAGCCCAAGATATCTCAAGTTGAAGTTGGACTGCTCTAGAGCCTTCCAAATGGAATCTTTCGGCTGACAGAAAGATAACTTCTGATAATTGGGCTAAGGCCCCTAGAATCCAAACTTTTGCTTTACTTTGTCCCCAGCCGACTATCAATAATTACAAATAAACCCCTATCCATGGAAATGGCCGTCACTTCTTTGTTTTAACTCGGAATCAAGTGTTGTTTGAACCGTTGCGAAGCTGACTCGACGGGCTACGCATCCATACTATTAACACCTCAAAATTATGCTAAGGGGCCCACTGTAATCATATTCAAATTTGATTGATTGGCCTGATTCTTTAAGTGCTCAATTCAAACTTGATTTTCTCGACTCCTGGGCACTTTCGGCTATTCTTAGCATCTTTTGCTCCATTTTCACAAGAATTCACCTAAAACCTGAAAAGCACAAGAAAGCACCAAAGTAACTCTGTCCAATGTGGTAAAATGTATGCTTTATGCCCTAAGATTTCGCACATAAATGTGCTCATCAGATTCCCCCACACTTGAACGTTACTTGTCCTCAAGTAAACAAAAAGAAAAACTAACATAGAATGCAAAAAATCCTAATTCACTTTCGTAGGAATCACGGTTGCACTTAGCATGTGCAACAAGCCTTTGAACCCCTAGGTTACCCCTAGTGGACTAGTTTTGTCTCGTGGGTGTTTGCAGTGAATATACACCCAAAATTCAATTGTAAATGATTGCTACAAATTTTAATCATGGCGTAAGTAGGATATTGCACATAATCCCAAAAAGTACTCAACTAAAAATCAAGGAGCCAAAGGTTCCCCCACGCTTGAATTTTATCACCCCCATCAATTCAAGTAACAAGCATGCATCAAGGTCAAAGGATCTCCTTATATTTTCTGAACACTACTCACCTTCAGGTAAACCACTCATAATATCAATGGAACCAAAGACTTTGGCTTTGAGTATTTTTTACCACACTTTCTTTTCAGGCATTAAGGCAAAAGCTTTTTTTTCACAACAACAAACTCTATTTCTGCCCCACTACTGTTCTCTGAATGACATGGTGGAGCATACACCAGACACCCAAATACTTGGCAGCTTCGCTTTTTGTATATATCTGTAAAGACTTTGAGACATTGATGCAAGAGTTTTTTGAGTTTCCTTCCAAAGAATTTCGATCAAGTCACCCTGCTTCATGAGGTACAGTGCCCTATCTAGTCCCAAGGAATTCCACTTTCTTTTTTTTTTTTTCCATTCACTTTCACTTTCATGCCTTGCCTTGCCACAAACAAATTGGTCTAAACTACTGGCCAAAAGATCAAGGGGTCCATAAAACACATAGAGGAATCTAACCATCAAATGAAATAATGCTTATATTTTTCAATTCAATCCCTCTCATCGGATACAAACCAACTACCGTCCTTGAAAAGAGATTTTTTTTATTATTTCGCATGCTAGGGCACCTAATTCCCTCTTTCTCTCGCTTTGCAATCAAAAACACGTATGCACAACACCAAACTACCGCCACAATCAAAATTTACCAAATAAGCAAGCTCACACCCCCCCACACTTAAGTCATGCTGTGTCCTCAATGCATGCATAAAAGAAATAATAAGGACAAGGGAGGAGATGAGGGGGCTTACCAGATATAATAAAAAAAAGGATCATGAAGAGTCATGAGCTCTACAACAAGTACTTGGGGCATCAAAAGAAATCTCAATCCATGGTCGGCAAATGTAGAAAAGGGCTTCAGAACCAGAAAACACTCGACCATGAATTTTAGTAAAGCGAGAAATAATATAGAATTTAAGCACAACTGAGAAATATCCAATAGAAAAATCTGTCCTCATGGGACAGTGGAAAATGAAGGCATTAAAATTCATGCCATAAATCCTCCCCTTCTCTACCATTTGCAATGTAGAACACATGTCATGTTTAGAAAAACCAACCAAAAATGGATCGCAGTAAGCATAAAAAAGATCATGAATGTCAGTAACCTCATCAAAATAATCATAAAAAATGGTAGGTTTACTCAAATCAATCCTAACAATACAACTATCCGCCCTTTGCATAACTTGATTTTCCAAATAAGGATCGTGATAAAATGCTTGAAGAGCACTAGGACTAACATTGTCCTCCTCAATAAAATCATTAAACCTAGGAGGTTTGGACAAATCAACATATGGGGCAATTGAATCCTCAAAATGACAATCATCTGGGTTGTCCAAAGAGAGAGGGGGAGATCGAATTTCCAGGGTTTCTATGCTATCGTGAAAATTTGATTCTAAATCAGTAGAAACACTAGGCTCACTAAAATCAAAAATTTCAGGCAAAAGTTGTACTTCCTCAGGTGGCTCATCAAACTTCGCTTCACTAACATATTCAGGAGACTCAATCTCAACAAATAAATCATCTTGAAAATCATCTTGTTGGTAGTGACTCTCATTAACCTCAAACTGGGATGGTGGACTTTCAACATCATTAAACTGGGGGTGGGGTGGTTCATTTTGAAGAGGAATCTGGTAACATAGACTAGGTTCAGGCTGACTAGGTAATGTACCCATTTCCTCCTCCTGTAACATGGTGATCAGTTGAGAGAGTTGCTTCTCCATTCTATCCATAGTCCTTTCTAGCTCATTCATTCTTGTTGAATGCATTGGAGGGTTGGGCACTGGAGGACCAAACTGACCATGACATTGGAAATTGGGTGGTCTAGCTTGGTTATTCCATTGATCCCATGAGAAATCGGGATGATCACTCCACCCCTGATTGTAAGTGCCAAAAGAATTGTACTGAAATAGAGGACTCATATTCTCATCACCAAAGCTACCCCCATAAAGAATAGGGCATCCTTCCATAACATGGATAGCCTAGGGAGTTGACTAATCAAAATTTTTCGAAAGCCCATAGTTGGGTTGGGGAGCAAAATTGTACTGGGGTGGTGCAAAATTGTTCTTTATCTCACTACTTTTGGCTTCCCTAGCCTGTTTAAACATTTTCTCCAAAGTCATGGTTGCCTTAGCATAGTTCCATCTTTCCCCCAAAGTCATATGTGGAAGTGTATCTCCCATTATTCTAAACTAACCACCTATCCCAAATTGAGGTCTCCTTTTTTAAAAAAATTAAAGAAAAATAAAAGACTAGAAAAAATTCACTAAAACATGAGGGAATAAATAGACAGTTGGTGCATTGCCCTCAAAAATTGAAACAATGATTCCAAAGCTGTAAGGTTGCCATATAGGTTGACAATAAGAGAACCTGTATAGTCTTCAAGAGCCACCTATAGGCGCCTCCAATTGGATTCTAATGTAGAGTGGAGGACTACTATACGTTTCTGTTTTCAAGGCACTCACTATGTCGCTTTCCTGTTATCAAAGTTGGTCACCTCCAAAGATAAGTCATATGCCATTCCACCCAATCAAGTCAAGATGCAGCGTCATAGGTAACTTAATCCTATGAGGGACACCAAAAGAGGTTGGGTTTCAACATAAGAAGGACTTTAGATTAGGCGCACAGTCTTTGAAACAGAAGAGAAACAAGATGAGGTTTTCAAAAAATGATTTTGTTTTTATTTTTTTTAGAAGAAAAGGTAAAATAAAATAAAGCACTTCGAATTACTTAAAAATAAAAAAAAATAAAGTGGACAATAATCTCCCCGGCAACGGTGCCAAAAACTTGTTTGAGTTAAAATATACAGCAAGCGTACGGGTTAATCGTAGCTACGGGTCGAACACGAGGAGATATACGCTACCCTATTTTACTCACTTTAAAGTAATGCAAAGTGAAGCAAATTAAATTGTTAAATTAAACTAATTAAACTAAAAAATTAAAACATCCTAACTCACAAGCATCTAACGAATTAAATTGGTGTCCTAACACATATCCATCTAACCACAACCACATAAAAAAAATAAAAGAAATAGAGGGAGAAGAAGAAGAAGAATGAGATGGAAGAAGAGAGAATGAGATAGAAGAGAGGGAGAATGAGTTTAAGAGTTTAGAGAGTAAAATCCTGGATACTTGAACAAACCTTGCATGGCTTCCTCTTCTAAATCTCCAAGTCTTGTCATCAACTTAGGAACTTAGACTAGAAAGCTTGAAACTAAACTAGAATTATTACAACCATATTGAAGATATAAAATTAAAGCATGAATCAAAAGCATTACAACCATGGAATTGAAAGCATGAAATCAAACTAGAACTTAGAAAGCCAAAAACTAAAAGAAGAGAAGAAGAAATTTCACTAATTAATTGAACTAAAAACTGAATTAAAACTAAACTAGAACTAACTTAAAAATTAATTAGTTACAACCCAAAGGGCAAGGGATATTTATAGGGGGAAGGGAGAAGAGAGAAGAGGTAAGTGGTAGGAGAAATATTCCCTAAGAAAAAAGAATATTCTCTTCTCCTTCCTCCTTTACATTGCCTTGAATCCCAAGAAAAAAGAAAAAAAATAGAAAGAGGGAGAGAAAAGAATCCTAGATACATAAACCTTCTATTTATTAAAAAGTAACTTTCTAATTCTAACTTGTTTTTCCTTTTCTTTGTAGATATCTTCTCCAAGCAATGAGATCAAGGCATCTTTGACTTTTCAACCTTCCATAGATGAGAGAATATCTTTCAAAAGAAATCTATCCCAAGTAGAATTCCAAAAGTGCCCTTAAAAAGTTGGAGGAGAGAGAGAGAGCAAGGGTGATGACTAGGATTCCACTCACAATTAATGAAATGTCAAATCTGTCCTTCAAAAAACATGGAGCATGGGATGCTTATATGGGCCTCACTGTTGTATTCCTTACAAAAAATCACCCAAAATAGACCCAAATTTCGTCCAATTTGGAGTTCGGGAGCCCAAGATATCTCAAGTTGAAGTTAGACTGCTCCAGAGCCTTCCGAAAGATTCAGACAGAAAGATAACTTTTGATAATTGTGCTAAGGCTCCTGGATTCCGAACTTTCACTTTACTTTGTCCCGGCCGACTGTCAATAATTATAAATAAACCCCTATCCACGGAAACGGTCGTAACTTCTTCGTTTCAACTCGGAATCAAGTGTCGTTTGAACCGTTGCAAAGCTGACTCGACGGGCTACGCATCCATACTATTAACATCAAAATTATGCTAGGGGGCTCACTGTAATCATATGTAAATTTGATTGATTGGTGTGATTCTTTCAATGCTCAATCCAAACTTGATTTTCTCACTCCTGGGTGCTTCCGGCTATTCTTAGCATCTTTTGCTCCATTTCATAAGAATTCACCTAAAACCTGGAAAGCACAAGAAAACACCAAAGTAACTCTCTCCAATGTGGTAAAATGTATGCTTTATGCCCTAAGATTTCACACATAAATGTGCTCATCACCGTCCAAAGTGATTCCTAACTCGTGGTAAACCAAGTAAATGAGGAATACGAGGAAAAGGATGAGGGCGTCCAGCTTGACGCGTGCTCGAGATCTAGTAGCAGAGTTCGAGAAGTTTGAGATAGTTCGAGATGGTTCGAGATTTATGGGAAGAACCCTACATAATTTCCAAGCAAATACGACCAGGGACGTATCGCTTGAAAACTTCGGGGGATAAGAAGATAGATTGACCCTGGAACTCTGAGCACTTGAAGAAGTTCTACCAGCGAATGATCAAATTTTTTGAAGTTTTTCGAAGCTGAAGATTTTAAAGTTATAACAAAAGCTCTTAGCTACATTTCTCCATTACTGATCAAGCTCGCTCAAGCACCAAGGTTTGTAGGCCATGAGGCGTTCATGCCCCCATCAAGGCTTGTAGGCCACGAGGCGTTCATGCCACCAAGGCCTGTAGGCCATGAGGTGTTCATGCCACCAAGGCCTATAGGCCACGAGGCGTTCATGCCACCAAGGCCTGTAGGCCACGAAGCGTTCATGCCACCAAGGCCTGTAGGCTACAAGGCATTCATGATACCAAGGCCTGTAGGCCACGAGGTGCTCATGCCACCAAGGCTTGTAGGCCACGAGGTGTTCATGCCACCAAGGCCTGTAGGACACGAGGCGTTCATGCCACCAAGGCCTGTAGGCCACGAGGTGTTCATGCCACCAAGGCCTGTATGCCACGAGGTGTTCATGCCACCAAGGCCTGTATGCCACGAGGTGTTCATGCCACTAAGGCATGTAGGCCACGAGGCGTTCATGCCACCAAGGCCTGTAGGCCACGAGGCATTCACGCCACCAAGGCCCATAGGCCACGAGACAACCAGACAGTAGTAAATCACAACATGCACAAGAAAAAGGGCGAGGACCCAACCACAAAGGTTCAAGAAAAAGAAGATAACGTCAAATTGCATCAAATTTGAAACAAGGCCCAAGTGAATCCAAAAAGTAAGTACTGTACGACAAGTCCAAGACAAGTCAAGGAACATAGTCTCAAGGCTCAAGGGGAGTAGTAGTGGCAGTATCACAGTCAGGAGATGATAACCTCAGAGATGAGGGAGATGCGGCTCTCAAGAACTGAGGAGGAGCTACCCTCGGAGACTGGGCCACCTCAACACCTTCCTCTGGACGAGCATCAACTGCTACTACCTCGTTGGTGTCCGCAACAGTGGGTGAGACATAGCTTTGAAACCCAAAAAAATCATAATCGAGATCTCTCCTAAGGACAAAATCCATAGTGTCATTTACACCCATAGCGTAAACCTCATCATTGTACTCATAAAACATGTCCTCACAAGCTCAAGACTCCCAAAACTCAGCAATAGCCTGCTCACGGACATGGAGAAGATCAACCTCATGCTTCTGCCTCAAGGCATGAAGCTCATCATCGAGTGCCCGAACCCTCAGCCATCTTCCTCTCCCAGATGGCACCCTCCTCACGAACAGCCTTCCGCTCTAGAATATCCCTTTCCAGACTCCGCATGTGCCGAGCATAATGAACATTCTAGAAAGCATACTTCTCACAGCATAGCACCGCTTCTACAGTACGATAAAAGACCTGCAGCAAAGACGAAATCAACAAACCTCAAATACATAACAACATAAGAAAGGAAGGGGATGACCGCAGAACCTGAAGGGAAGGTGAGACCCCTAGCCGCAAGCCGCGATGGGCGAGCCGCGGAGAGTGACGCCAATGTGGGAGACGTGGGCGAAACGTGTTGGGCAAGACGTGGTGGGCGAGCCGCATGACGTGGGGAGTGACGTGATGGGCTAGACATGATGGGTTAGACGCGATCGGTGAGACGCGAGGGGCGAAACATGATGGGCGAGACGTGATGGGTGAGATGTGGAAAGCTGAGACATGAAGAGCCGAGACACAAAGAGCGACGTGATGGGCTAGACGCGATGGGCGAGATGCGGTGGGCGAAAAAAAATCTCTTAAAGAGGGAAAAGGACAAACACTTGGAGGGAAAGAAAAGTGAACTTGGTGAAGAATGGTGAAAGGTGGTAAAGGTCCGATGAAGAGAAAAAATAGGGAGGAGGTGAAGAAAAGGTAGAAAAAGGAAAAGAAAGCAAAAAAGAAAAAAAAAAGCAAAAAGGGTATAGAAGGTAGTGGGGAAGATTTGAACCCTTCACCTCTCCCACATACCAGCTTCCTACAAGAAAAAATAGCTATCGATACAAAACTCCTCCCAAGAAGCTTTATCTGCAGCCAGCCCCTCACAAGACTGAAGACAATAACAAAGACACTACTCTCTCGAGCACTCCATTCCAAGAGAGTGGGGGGCAAGTGATAAACCAAAAATACATGGGCCAATTTCGAGGCGCCACATGTCCGAACACGAGTAAGAAGCTGGCCCAGGCCAGGCTACGTCAAGACCCATTCGAGGAATAGACCCCAAAAGGTCATCCACAGGCCAGGCTACGTCAACACCCATTCGGGGAATAGACTCCAAAAGGTCATCATCCATAGGCCAGGCTATGTCAAGGCCCATTCGAGGAATAGACCCCAAAAGGTCATCCAAGGACCAAGTCTTCCATGCCAGCCAACGAGGTCCAACTGTGATGTCACCACCAAAGTCCACGTCATCTTATCACTAAAAGGTCGGAGCATGGATATGTACCAGATGGGCGTTATCCTGAAGAGATATAATTCTAGTTGAACTCAAACATCAAGGGCCATTGCCTAACACGTGAAGAACACGCTTAGGGAACCTCTTCCCTACTAGGACTCTACGTCTCACGATGAACACTTCCAAAGATGACTCTACTACGTGATGATCTACCTAGCGTAGCTCACTCATCACTCACCAGGACTCTCCACACCGCCACACTCAACTATAAATACTCAGGTATTCTACCCCATTAACCATCTTGAATTCCAGTAATTCATCTGTTGCTAAGGGAGACCTAATTTAGGCATCGGAGAGTCCTAGGCCGGAACCACACCGGTTCTCCTTTGTCACTGACGTCCTTTTGTAGGTTGCGGCACCCGAAGGACCCATTGGCGATTTCCTGATGCAACAGTTCCAAAGGCTTCCAAGAATAATTTCGAACCCTGTTCCTTTATGAACCGATTGTAAGACTTGCCACATGGCATCCATTCGTGGAACGAACTTTTAGTTACATAGCATTTGCCTCCTCGCTCATTTGAGGCTGATAAGGCTTGGGGGAGCGAATGATCCTTAATTTCTATCTTTAAACCCAAATCGCTCAGGACCATGAGAAAAGGAAAACTCTCTTTGCTGAGGGCTGAAACAGACCGAGTAGTATCGACCAATGGGGAACAATGATACAAAAAGTCTTATATCTTTTCCAAAATGATCCCTACGATTGCTTTGTACCTCCAGGTCATAATGGCGTGAGTTCTCAAGGCGTCGCTTTATGGTACTCGAGATTGTATATGGCTCTCCTACCACTTTACTCCTCTTGCAAGCGAAAGGTTTTCTCTTGAGAGAGCCAATTTCTATAACTAGGGACTTCTTTGATTGCCACTTATTTTGTTATGAACGGGGACGAGAGGATTCTCTTGGATCGGCACTTTTGTTTGTCCACTCTGCACAATCCGAACCGTCAAACCATCTCATAAAAAGACTGGACTCTTGTCTTCTTCTCTTGTCTAAATTGTTCATGTTCTTTCTACTGCCTGCTAGTTTGCTGCTCTAACCTTCGTCACTTTTGTATCTTCAAATTCTTCTTCTCCTCATTTGTATAAACAGTAAGTCTCTCATCTTCACTTTTCTGATTATCATGACTCGTCGTAGTGCTGTTGGTCTTGCAAGACCAATAGGGAGGGCCCAACCTTCACCCACACTGACTGTAAACCAGGTGATCAATATTATGACTGTCAAGGACCTAGAGTGTCTCTGGGTGGAATTTTGGATTCCGAAAAGTATATAGATTAGGATAACCTTTGAACGTGAGAGGGCAAATTCTTATCCCGCAGGGGAGGTCTGCCTTTATGAGGCTACCTTTTGAACAGGTGTTCGGCTTTGCTTTCATTCCTTCGTCTGTGAAGTACTCAAATGGTACCATCTGTCTCTAGCTCAGTTTGTCCCAAACTCTTGGACTATAATAATGTGTTTTATCCTCGTCTGCAAGGGCTTGGATATCATTCCCTTGACAAAACTCTTTGCGTATTGTCACTTGTTGATGCTTTAGGAGGACTTGTACTACCTTAGTCGTCGGCATGGGACGATACTAGAATTTGTATTAAAACTTCCCTCCTCCAATAAAGGTTGGAAGTACAGAAATTTTTTCACCCAGTTTCCTGACCTGGAGGCCCACCATTTTCCTTTAAGATGGAGGCAAGTGCCCGACGGAACCTATAATCGGATACGCAAGGAGGTGCCCATGCTAGAGCCTTCATTAGTAGCTGACCTGTATACCCTTAAGGAAAAGACTAAATCCATTTATAAGAGTACTCTGACCACTTTGTTAGGTCCTGGTGAGTCTAGGAATCCCAAATGCAATCTTAGCTGTGTCTTCTTCATTTTTTGTCACATGCCTAACTATTCTGGTTTATGCATTTTCCAGTGAAATTCAATCAGGAGGACCTTGAAAAAGCATTGACAAAGAAAGCCAAGGGTGCATCTGGCACCAAAACAAAGAAGAGGGCTCCTTCCGACCATAAGGGGCATGTATTGCGAAAGTGGGATAAATTACCTTTAGATGCCATTGTCTCTGAGAGAGAGGAGACCGAGGTGTAAGGTGGGTTCGGAAGAACATTTGATAAGGGCAAGGAGATTGCCCAAGATGCTAGAAATAATCAAGCAAGTGGTGCCCCCCAAATTGTTGGTGCTCGATCCTACGGGTACCGAGCCTTATGACCCAATTAGGGGTGGTCCCACAGAGAGGTTTGGTCTGATGGCCGACGCACGAAGAACGTGGGTCTCAAGTTACGAGGACCCCATTGCAACGAGAGATTAGATACAACCCCCAAAAGAAACAGGGGATTCTGAGGAGTTCCCCACAGCTTGGGATGAAGGAACGTCATCTCCTCGAGGACATGTTCCAGTCTGCACAGGCCCGGGGGATTCTTATACTTTTCAACCCTTTTGGAACTTGACAGAGGATGACATGACCTATCTGAATACCAAAGTTAGCAAAGAATTTGTCTTATAGTCACGATTGCCTCATGATAGAGAGGCTTATTCCGAGCTTGAGAATGAGCAGCTTTTTTTTTTTTGATAAAGTGAGAATGAGCAGCTTGTTGATGGGGGATACGATTATAGGTTAGGCTTTTTGAAACAACTCCAATTACATCTTCTAAATTCCTTTGTTCGGAATTCTGAATATAACTCTCTTTCTCTTCTGTCTTGTAGGGTTGTCTGGGAATGGGTGAAATCATCCAGCACTTCGCTTCGTGCTTCCTAGAGGTGGAACTTTCCAAGAAGAGGTTGGGAGAATGGATGCGGTTTTGAACAGGATGATGGGTAGCGTGAAGTGCTACAAGAAGGAAAACACTCTCCTCAAAGACAAGTTGAAAGAGGCTGAAGGGAAGAATGAGAGACTTTGAGAGCAGCTGGGAGTAGTTGAGACCAAACTCAAGACTAGTGAGGAGCTCAACGCCAAAGCAGTTGAAGAAGCCCATGTTAGAGATGCAAAGACTAGTTAGGAGCTCAAGACTAGTAACCAAACACACTTTTGGGGTTCAATCTCAACTTGTAAGTCTTGATTCTTTCAAAGAATTTCCACAAGTCTTCTACATGTCCCTCAAGATACTTGGATTTGACGATCATGTCGTGAATAAAGACCTCGACATCTTTGTGCATTAGGTCATGAAGAATGGTGGTAGCCACCTTTTGATAGGTTGCCCCAGGCATTTATTAGTCTAAATGGCATCACTTTGTAATAGTATGTTTCTCATTGAGTTACAAAGGATGTCTTTTCAATTCTTTGGGTGTCATATTAATCTGGTTATACCCTGAGAACCCATCCATAAAAGATAGAAAGGGCATGTTTAGCCGTATTGTCTATGAGTATATCAATGTGAGGTAGAGGGAAATCAGCCTTTGGATTGGCTTTATTTAGGTCCCTAAAGTCTACACACATTCATACTTGTCCATCTTTCTTACGTACAAGCACAATGTTGGCCAACCACTCAGGGTAATTTGTTACCTCTAAAATGTTAGATATGCATGTTCATCAAACCTGGTTTGTTCCGGTTCAATCTATTTATTGTATATTGAACTTTTTATACATTTTGGTTTAAAGTTATCAGATTCGATATAACTTTTTTGAGCAATGTATGCTCGTAAGTTTACTCTTAAAATGGTAGTCACGACTAGGTTTTGGGTTGGGCACACTTATATGGTCGTCGCATTGGGTATGCCTAGACATGTTGATGTCAGGATACGAATGCGAGTACATAATTTGGTGTGTATTGGCAAAGAATCTACTTGTGTTGATTCCCTCATGTATTACTGTCAGATGTAGGTTTGGGATAGACATGTGTCACAGTGTCGACCCAATACATGAGAGGGCATTGTCACTGCAAAATGTGAACGCATTCTTTGGTTTATCAATGAATGAAGTTCAAAAGAATCAATGTCGGTGTTCTGGGAATGCGTGAACATTTTGTGAGTGAAAGAGTCACTCAACATGGTCTCCACTGCTCGATTGGGAACATCAAGGATAGATTGTCTGTGAATGGTCAGATGAGAATCAGGATCCTGTACTGTTTCAGAAATGGTTTGCAAAACTTATTTTCACATGAAATGATAAATTATATTTATGGTTTTAATTAAAGTATTTAATCATGTTTTATGGATTCCGATCACATACATAGACACTCTGATATAGACATGTACTATGGAATGAGTTTGACAGTATTGAGATATATGCCCTAGATTCCATAATGATAATGTTGATTAGTGGAGGGTTGGCGCGTAATAAGTTGGTTTTATGTAAAGGTATTTCTGAGATTTGTTAATTAATGATTGATTTATTTAATTGTCTATTAATAATTATATTAATTAATTATTTATATTCCCTTTTTGATTATGCTTCTTCACCAATTAGAAGTCCATCAAGAAAGCCCATTTGATTTCAAGTCAAACTTGAAGAGAGAGAGAGAGAGAGAGAGAGAGTCAGAATTTCATAAGGAATGATCAAAGAGGCTCTTTAGAGCCCTACCTATTTAAATAAGAGAGAGAGGTGTTAGCCAAGGATGCTTAGCTGATTCTCAGTTTCTCTACTCTCTATCTGATGTCTCTCTCCTCTCTCTTGCTCTTTGGCTCTTTTGGTGGTGAGCTGATTTAGGGTTTTGGAAAACCCTGGTTTCAGAAAGATTGGATCTTTTTGGTTTGAAGAAGTTGGTTATTCGGCTTGGGGATCTTCAACTGCATCATGAAGGTACAAGAAGGGTTTTCTTGAAGTGCTCATTGGGAGAAGAACCATTATCGGGAGGAGGAGCAACACTTGAGGCTCTCCAGGTTAGCGAATCTTGATGTTTTTAATTATGCATTAAGTTCTTTTATTTGATATTCTTTGATATTCATGGGATGTGAAAAAACACCCTAATTGATCTCTTTTCGCTGCTCATTTGGGTATGAGATGGTTTCTTTTTTCCATGGGATGGATAGAGATGATCTTTTCTCTTCTTGTTTTAACCCTAATTCTTATGGGATACAAAAAGAGACCGGTGAAACAAATTTTCATTATTTTATAATTTTCATATGATTGATTTTTCATGGGCAACCATGGAGATGATCCCATGATTACCTAATAATGTGGTGTCAGAGCCAACTTTCCCACCCATGGATATCAAATAATTTATTGCAAATATGTGACCACCATTCCTCTTGATTTTCAAGATTTAGATTCTTTTGAAAAAGAATGGTCAACGGTTATGGTTTCTTGATCTCTTTTTGGGGAGAGACCAAGAATTTTATGGATTCTTTCCCATGGAATGGTATTACTTTTGCTTTAGGGTTCTTTCCCAAGATTTATAGAGATTACATTACTATAACACTATTCCATGGAGATATGGTTAAATTTGCAACCATGGGTTTCAACCAAAATTTTACCCCAATTGTATGAGTACCCAGGGCAAAGGAGAACATACGGCCATGGTACCCAAGGGTGAGCGCACTATGCACCGCACCTGTGCACCCCACCCCTGTGTGCCATGCGCCCAGGCCTGGTGCACGGTGTTGCGCGCCTATTGCTCATGCGACTTGTGCGCATGTTGCAGCCGTGAAGCCTTCGCTCCTAGTGTATGCTTCCCATGGCGTGCAGTAGGCTTGCAACCTAAGCGTGCTGCCCACGGCCTGTGCCTACTGTCCACAACTTGCGCTCACTGCCCGCGGCTTGCACTTGCTGCCTTGTTATTGGCAGTGAACTACATTCCTTCAATAAAAAATAAATAAATTGAATTTGAAAAGTGTTTTTCAGATTTGGTTTAGGGTTTTGAAGGAAGAAGATAGGTGAAGAGAGTGTCTCTCCACCCACCTTGAATTAAAAAGTTGTTTTTAATTTGATGGGCTTGGGTACTTATTTTCACATGAGATGTAATGGTTATTTTTAATGGTTTTGGAATCCATATGGGTTGAATGGTGATGTCCGTACATAATGTTGCAATGGCTATGTGATTATGGGATTGGCTTCCTAATAATGTGGATGGCATGTGATGCAATGGTTTCTTTATGGGTTATGGGTGGATGTAATGCTTCTTCTCTCTCTTTCTCTCTCTCCCCCCCTTTCTATTTTATAAAGAAATGTACTCCCCCCATGGGTAACCCAAATGGTGGGTTGGTTTCTCCATCGGGGTTTTTTATTTTTGGAAAGGAAAATGTATAGATTTTTCTTAGGTTTCCAATTTAATTTTAATGGAGATAGGTTTTTCCCAGTGCATGTTGATGATGATCCACATGTGGCGTTCATAGTTTATGGAGATGTTGATCACCAACTTTGATGCAAGATTTGACAGAGGAGATGATTGAGGTGAAACATGTGATACATCCATGGCATGATGATGCGCTCATGATTCATAGAAGGCTTATTAGTTTTAATGGGAGAGAATTTTCACTTCTATTAATTGCTGCCATCCCATAATCACATTAAAATGGTTAATTTATTATGATATCCATGTTTGTTCATGTTTGTGAGAGTTGATCATTATCCCTCTTTGATATCAATACATTTATGATATGGATTAATCTAGGTTAGTAGATAAATCCATGGCCTCCCATTGAGGGTAAAAGTAGAAGTTGTGTGACATGGCCCCGCGGATGTCGATAGGATAAAGTCTAGCTTATGGCACATAATGTCTATATTTATCTCTTCTTAGATAAGTTTATAGTATAGATAGTGAGGGGGCATTGTGATAGTGGGCCAGCCTTCATGATTCTGTGATTCTAACCAATGCAGTGGGTGTGTACATGACTTGAGTGTGTGTCAGTCGATAGGATCTGGGCGACACTCAGGTGGCCAGAAATAGTGGAAGCCCAAGGGGCGGATAGCATAGTCCACACTACCAAGTTGTGTATAATGACCCCCGACATGGTAAGTTATGCATGCAAGGGTAGTAGATATTCAATTCACTTTCCAAGTCATGAGGGAGACTTGAATTCTGAGAGACCATTGAAATTGTTTGCTCACTTTTAATTTATCGATGGTTATTGATGCATGCGATTTTACTTGTACATATGTAGATTCTATTACAATGACTTCTGTTAATTCAAACCTACTAGCCCTAATTAGTGATTCAAAATTAACTGGACCCAACTACGTTGATTGGTACCAGAGCATTAAGTTGCTTCTGACTGTAGAGGGACTTTACGTAGTTCTTAATGAAGCACCTCCTATAGAACCTCTCCCAGATGAAGGACTTGAATACCTAGAATTGTACCAGGATTTCAATGTGAGGGACTCTAAAGCCTCATTGTATATACTTGGGTCTGTGGATAAGTCAGTAGTGGATTCAATTAAAGACATAAGAACAGTTGGGGGTAAGATGGATAAGCTCGCTGAGTTGTTTAATAGGCAGCTCACTCATGAACATTACGATGTGGTGAGCCAGATCCATAACACCCAGATGTCCCAAGGGGCTTGAGTAATGGATCATGTAATGAAAACGATAAGTCTATTTAAGAAATTGGAGTCCATGGGGACCACATTTGATCTGTTATATAAGACAAATGTGATTCTAAATTCTCTGTCATCTTCGTGTGCTCCTTTTCGAATGTTTTACAATATAAGCGATAAGGAATTGGAGCTCACTGAGCTGCCTAATGTTTTGGTGGAGGCAGAGAAGACCTTGAAAGGTAACAAGCTGAAAGGCAATGCCATTGATGCTAAGCCTTCTTCAAAAGGGAAGAAGAAGAAGAACGAAAGTAAGGGGAGAGCCCTGAAATCCAAGGGAGAGGGGAAGGGCAAAAAGAATGCACATGACAAGTCCTTCTTTTGCAAGAAGGAGGGTCATTGAAAGAGGAATTGTCTTGCATTCCTGGCGGCTGTGAAAGATAAGAAGCTCGAAGAGTCGGGTACTCCTAAAGAAGGTACATGTGATTTATTTTTTCTTTATGAGTCGATTTAGTCTATTGAACCATCTAATTCGTGGTTGGTGGACTCTGGATTCACTGTTCATATTTGCATTGTAATGTAGCGGTTCAAGGAGACAAGGAAACTATAAAGAAATGAGGTGCACATGAGGATGGGCACTGGAGCTGGAGCCATAGATGGCTGTTGGAATTTATATTTTAAAATTTTGGTTATGTTAATTTAGTTTTTAAAGGATTGTTATTATGTACCCTCTTTTAAGAGGAAGATACTCTCAGTTTCAAAATTTGTTTTGGACGGGTATAATTTTTTCTTTAATTCTAAATTAGTTATTCGTTTAAATAATTCTTTTGTGGCATCTGGTTATTTGTAAAGTGGTTTGTATTTCCTAGATTGCCCAGTTAAAATGAACATTGTTTCAAATGTTGATCTGAAACGGAAATCAACTCTACTAAATCTAACGTATATGTGGCAGCTAAGATTAGGTCACATTAACATGGATCGAATCAGTAGGTTAGTGAATGATGGATCCTTAGATAGTCTAAAGGTCAAACCCATTCCTACCTGTGAGTCATGCCTTCAGGGCAAGATGACTAAGAAACCCTTTAGTAATAAAAGGGCTAGAGCCAAAAATCTATTAGAATTGATACATACTGACGTGTGTGGACCCATAAAAATATACGTACAGTACGGATTTTAATACTTTATAACCTTTACTAATGAATACTCTAGATATGGATACATCTACTTAATACGTAGGAAATTGAAAGCCTTTGAGAAATTCAAGGAATTCCAAGCCGAAGTCGAAAGATAGTTGGATATACACATTAAGTCCTCGTGATCAGATTGCAAAGGAGAGTACTTGTCAGATGTGTTTAAAGAGTATCTCAAATCACTTGAGATTGTTAGTCAGTTAATGAATCCTGGAACACCACAACAAAATGGTGTATCCGAACGGCGCAATTGAACTTTATTAGATATGGTTCGGACTATGCTCACTTATAGTGAACTCCCTCTATCTTTCTGGGGGTTTGCCCTAGAGATAGCTATTTATATCTTGAATTGAGTTCCAACTAAAGCTGTAGCTAAAACACCTTTTGAGTTGTGGAAAGGACATAAGCCTAGCCTACAACATCTTAAGGTATGAGGTTGCATCACACACGTGTGTAAGCAACAGATAGATAAGTTGGAATCCAGGACTTCAAGGTGCCATTTCTTGGGATACCCCAAAGGCACGATAGGTTATTACTTCTATGGCCCCAATAACCAAAAGGTCATTGTAAGTAGGGCTGCAACAGGGTTGGGTTGGCCGGGCTTTTTAAAATCTTAGCCCAACCCTGAGTCCCCTTAGCTGGGCCCAGGTCTGCACTGACCCTAACTCAGGGCCTAAAAACCCTAACCCTGACCCTGACGGGCCAAGCCTGCCCTGATTGGTTCGTGCTTAGCATATTGGCCCTGACCTTGACCTTGGCCCTATAATAAGCAAATTAAAATAACAGGAGGAGGGGAAGATGTGAAACAAGAGGCTTGAACCCAAGACCTCCCAGTAAGAATGGGCTTTTACGCAACACAAGCTACCAAGTGCGCTAGGCAGTTGTTCAAATGTATCATAACTTTTATTTTTTAATAAATAAAGAATTTTCTTCACGGAGTATAACCCAGAAACGATGCTTTAGTGAACCATAGAGCACATACTAGAATATTAACATGAAAATAAAGAATTTTCTTCACAGAGATTTTCTTATCTTTTATTTGGCTTTTTTTTTTTTTGCACAAAATATTCTGCATCATGTTGGAATAATTGTCTCCATCTGAGAATTAATTAATTTAGTTTTTCTTGATGTTACTTTGCATCTGTACTTAGAGGTCAAATTTTTTCCTGTGTCCCCCTCAGACCTCCGATATCTCTTAACCTTTTATTTGTTTAATGAATTTACACATTAATCCTTCCCAACCCTAATTCTATAATATATATAATGTACTATCAGGATAAATATATGAACTCTATTTTATTTTAAAAAAATTAAAATAATAGAAAAAGAATCAGGATAATAGTTGGTGACTTGGTGTCATGTTATGTTTTGATAAATAATAGACCCTTTAGTTGTCAGTTGTTACATTAATAATTTCCTATATAATATAATATTATATTATCATTATATATAATCAAGGTCAAGATCGGGGTCAAAAATCAGGGCCAAAATCAGGGTCGGGCTGGGCCCGAGGTCTCAACCCTGACCCGGCCCGACCCTGACTCAGGGCCACGGATTTCTGGCTCTAACTCGCCCTCAAGGCCAGAAATCTTTAGCCCAAGCCCTAATCGGGCTCAGAGAGGGCCAGGGCGGGTTTGGGCCAGCAAGGCCAAACTTGCAGGCCTAATTGTAGGTAAGCATGTTTCTTTCCTTGAGGAGGAAACACTCACCAAAGAAGTAGTTATTGGATAACTCAGAAACTTCACTTCCTGAAGTGAGACCAACCAACATATCCACTGAAATCCCAACACCTCAAGAACCTCAATGCAGTGGGAGGATTAGAAGACTACCCATCAAGTTTCTTCTCACAGAAGAAGAGAAAATAGTGGAAGAGTTCCACATGGTTTTAGTTTGTCGGATCATGATCCGACAACATACTTTGAGGCTTTTAAGGATGTTGATTCCATTAAATGGCTGGAAGCGATGTGCTCAGAAATGGATTCAATGCATTCCAATAAGGTTTGGACTCTAGTATATCCACCAGTTGGGGTAAAACCCATTGGATGTAAGTGGGTCTTCAAGAGGAAGAAGGGCCCTAATGAAACAATTGAAAGATTTATAGCAAGGCTGGTGGCAAAAGGATATACCAAGAAAGAGGGTGTTGACTATGATGAAACCTTTTCCCCAATGGTAATGATGAAATCCATTATGATTTTATTGACAATCACAGTATACTTTGATTATGAAATTTGGCAGATGGATGTGCAAACCGCATTTTTGAATGGATTCCTCGATGAGAAAATTTATATGCAATAGCTAGAGGGGTTCTCTTCCTTGGAGGAAGAAGGCAAAGTATGCAAATTGCAAAAGTCCATCTATGGACTAAAGCAGGCTTCCAGAAGCTTGAACATCAAGTTTGATCAATCAATCAAATCATTATGTTTTGATCAAAATATAGATGAACCATGCGTTTACAAGAAATTCAGTGGGAGTGCAGTATGTTTTCTTGTTTTATACGTAGATAACATATTGCTCATCGAATACGATGTGGGGTTTCCTTCATCGATTAACCAGTGGTTGTCCACTACTTTTTCTATGAAAGATCTCGAAGAAGCCGCCAGCTACATCTTAGGGATTAAACTCGTAAGATATCTCCAGAGGCAGATGTTAGGCTTGTCATAAAAAGCAACCTATATAGATAAAGTCTTGGCTTGATTCAATATGAAAAACTCCAAGAGAGGAACTGTTCCTTTTCGGTATGGAGTCAGTCTTTCCAAATCTCAATGTGAGCTATATTGTGTATGAGGCCAGATATTTGCTATGCAGCAGGTACGAGGCCAGATATTTACTATGCAGTAGGTATTTGCTATCCAGTAGGTATTATGAGCCGTTTCGGGACAAGAGCATTAGACTATTGTGAAAACATCCTCAAGTATTTGAGGAGGACTAAGGATCATTTCTTAGTTTACGGATGTGATCAGTTTTTGGTTCTGGGGTATACTGACTCAGATTTCAAAACCAACAGAGATGAAAGAAAATCCACATCTGGGATGGTTTATTTAATGGGTGGTGGTGTTATTGTTTGCATGAGTGCAAAACAAAAATCTACAACTGATTCCACTATCGAAGCAAAATACCTTGCAGCCTGTGATGCGACAAAAGAAGGTGTTTGGCTGAGGAAGTTTCTATCAGACCTGGAGGTGGTCCTTGACCTTGTCAAATGCCCTATTCCCCTATTATATGACAGTAGAGGGGCAATTGCACAAGTAAAGGAGCTTAGGGCCACTCAGAGGAACAAACACGTGCAACGAAAATATCACCTTATTAGGGAGATTATCTAGCAAAGCGATGTGAGTATCTCCAAAGTTGATATTACTGAAAATCTATCAGATGCCATGACAAAGGGTTTGTCTCCTAGACTGTTTGAAAATCACATGGAGGGCATGGGTTTAAAATTTATGGGTAATTGGCTTTGATGTATAAGTGGGAGATTGTTGGATATGTATGTCCATCAAAACCGATTTGTTCTGGTTTATTGTGTATTAAACCTTTTATACATTTTTATTTTTTATTAACACATGCGATATAAACTTTTTGAGTAATGTATGCTTGTAATTTTACACTAAAAATGGTAGTCACGAAAAGGGTTTGGGTTGGGCACCCTTATCATATGGCCTTCGCACTGGGTATGGTTAAACATGTTGATGTCAGGAAACGAATGCAAGTACACAATTTGGTGTGTATTGGCAAAGAATCTACTTGTGTTGATTCCCTCATGTAGTACTGTCAGATGTAGGTTTGGGATAGACATGTATCACCGAGACCCAATACCTGAGAGGGCCTTGTCACTGCAAAATGTGAACGCATTCTTTGGTTCATCAACGATTGAAGTTCAAAAGAATTAAAGCCGGTGTTCTGGGAATGCGTAAACATTTTGTGAGTGAAAGAGTCACTCAACATAGTCTCCACTTTCTGATTGGGAAACATCAAGGATAGATTGTCTGTGGTGGTTGGATGAGAATCAAGATCCTGTACCGTTTTAGAAATGGTTTGCAAAACTTATATTCACATAAAATGATAAATTCTATTTATGGTTTTTTTTAACCCGAATATTCTTTGGGACCCGGACTGGCCCCTAGAGTTTTATTAAAATCAAAATCATGGGAAAATTACAGGGGGACATTCTCGCCTTACCCCAACCCATGCCCTCAATATCCTCCAAAGAAACTCACCACCATACAAGAAACACCCAAACAAAGAAGCAAAAACTAATGCCTCAAAACAGGAAGACCTGCAGCATCCTCACGGGTAATCCTCCTTAGCTCAAAAGGCAGCTGACAACCAAATCTAAACAAAGTAATAGTATTCGATTTGCATGGAAAATTCACCAGCCAATCCGCGGCCCTGTTGCTCTCTCTAAATGAAAAGGAAATCATAGGGTGAAGGGAACAATAAGAGACAAAATCTCATGGAAATAATACCATCCCTTCTAGAGATTGCACACCTTCTTGGAAACACAAAGAACTGCCAGGGAAGAATCAGAATTCACATGGACACCCATAAGCCCCATCTCTGCACAAAGATTCAGGTTGTCCCTCAACGCCTTGAACTCAGCAATGGAATTAGTGCATTCCCCATAGAAATTGGCAAAATCTGTTAAGACTCCACCATCCATATCTCTGATAATACCTCTTCCTCCCCCCACCCCAGGGTTTCCTTTACACACCCCGTCCACATTGAGTTTAACTGAGATAAATGGGGGACACCACTAGATTGCTCTGGGGGGGGGGGTTTCGTAAGCTTGAGAATGAGAAAGGTTAAATATTTGAAGGATGAGAGCTTCTCTTGGGGAAGATGATTTAGTAAAAGAAGCATAATAGGAGACTTCCTTCACCCAATTTTTAACAGTCTCTATGATGGAGTTGGTTGGGCGACCTCTCTCCCTGTGTCTTCTGTTGTTTCTTTCTTTCCAAAGCTTCCAAATAATAAAAGAGGGAATCAACCCAATTATTACTCCAAATAAATTGCTCCCGTAAGCATGGCTCTACCAGAATAATAGTCTACCCCTCACATCTTGTGACGGAACCTTCCACATAAAAAATGCTAGAAAAAAACCCCATAATTTGGATGCCGTTTTGCCCCTATTAGGCAATGAGATGTGGACTCATAAGAAGGGTTGGCATAGCACTGGCATTTTGACACAATGGGAATGCCCAACACCCTCAAGTCATCATCTGTTGGGATTCCACCACATATAGCTTGCCAAGAGAAGAAACCTATTTGGGAGGGTAAAGTTCGATTCTAAAACCACTTCGCAAATGACTTAATACCTGAGTGAGAATGAACCTCATTCCAAATAGATTTGGTAGAAAAGTTACCATCAGCTGCCGGTGTCCAAACCAGTTTGTCCTCCTTAAGGGATAAGCAGAAATTACTATCGGTAATGATGTCCCAAACTGCTTGAGAATCTATTTGTAGCCAGATGTTCTGATTCCATGACCCATTGCTGTCTAGGACCTCTCTTAGTCTCTTATGCTGATATCCAAATCTAAGTTTAATGCCCCATCAACATAATCCAACAAGGGACCCCAACTTGACCAATTTTCAAGCCAAAACTTGATATCACCCTCCCTAATAAGCCATCTGAATTTAGCAATTAGAAGATCTTCCTGCAACAGAGCCTTTCTCCATGAAACATATCCTATAGCTCTTGGACGGGCTAAGACAATGTGCTCATTTCTAATTAATTGGGCTTTAAAGAAAGAGCACCAAAGAGAATTCCCTGACATAATTCTCCATAGCCCCTTCAGCCTCAAAGCTTTGCTAATGTCTTCTAAACTACACAAACCAAGGCCCCCCTGCCACAGGCCGAGTGATTTTATTCCATCCTGCCCAATGCTGGCGCTTATTCCATTTTGAATGATCCCATAGGAAATCAGTGCATATGCTATTAAAATTCCTTATGACAGCCTTGGGAGATCAAGGGTGGAAATGATGTGAATGGGCATTGACACCAAAACATGCTTTAAAAGGATTACTCTCCCCCTGAAGATAAGAGCTTCCCCTTCCAACCTACCACTTTTTTGCACATTTTTGATTAAAGTATTTAATCTCATTTTGAGGATTTTGATCACATACACAGACACTCTAATATGGACATGTACTATGGAATGGGGTTTGACAGTATTGAGATACATGCCCTAGATTCCATAAAGATGATGTTGATTAGTGGAGGGTTGGCGCGTAATAAGTTGTTATTATGCAAGGATATTTTTGAAATTTGCTAATTAATAATTTATTTAATTTTAATGGATGTGATGTAATTATTTAATTATCCATTAATGATTAAATTAATTAATTATTTATATTCTCTTTTAGATTTTGCTTCTTCACCAATTAGAAGCCCATCAAGAAAGCCCATTGGATTTCAAGTCAAACTTGAGGAGAGAGAGTCAGACTCTCTCTAGGAATGGTCAAGAGGGCTCTTTAGAGCCCCACCTATTTAAATAAGGGAGAGAGGAGTCAGCCAAGGATGCTTGGCCCACTCTTAGTCTCTATCCCCTCTACCTGATTTCTCTCTCCTCTCTCTTCTCTCTTGCTCTTTGGCTCTTTTAAGTGGTGAGCTATTTTATGGTTTTGAAAAACCCTGGTTTCAAAAAGATTGGATCTTTTTAGTTTGGAGAAGCTGGTTGTTTGGCTTGGGGATCTTCGGTTGCATCAAGAAGGGTTTTCTTAAAGTGCTCATTGGGAGAAGAATCAATATTTGGAGGAGGAGCACCACTTGAGGCTCTCCAGATTAGCGAATCTAGATGTTTTTAATTATGCATTAAGTTTCCTTTATTTGATATTCATGGGATGTGAAAGAACACCCCAATCGATCTCTTTTCTCTACGCACTCGGGTATGGGATGGTTTCCTTTTTCCATTGGATGGAAAGAGAGTATCTTTTCTCTTCTTGTTTTAATCCTAATTCTTATGGGATTCAAAAAGAGATCGGTGGAGCATTTTTTATTGTACCATAAATTTCCTATGATTGATTTTCTATGGGCAACCATGGAGATGATCCCATGATTATATAACATAAAAATCTTGCTTCGAGTTGTTTGGTAACTTTCTCTTTAATTTTCAAAATCCATTCTGGTCTCATCTGTCTTAATTTTTTACTTTTCTGGTTTCATCCTAGGGTATAAAGGTAGATGGTGAGTGAAGATGTTGGTGTCAATACCAGGAATGCCATCGTATGACCATGCAAATACCTCTATAAATTCCTTCAAAAGTTCAATCAGAGGTTAGGCCTCTTGTTCATTCAATGTTGAGCCTATTTTTATTTCTCTTGGCAATTCTGGTTATCCCAAATTAATGGTTTTGAAGCTCTTAGAAATGGGTTGAGCTTTCTTTTCTTCTGATTGTTGTATTATTTTTAAGAGATCAAGTGGAGGATCATTAAACATTTTGTCCTCATTTATGTAACAAAGAAGAGACACAATATAACTAGAAGAAAATAATTCATTGAAATCAAACTCATCGTCTACATCAGATTCAGACATACTAGATGGACTCAGAAGAACTAGAAGAAGAAGAAGAAGATCTGGACTCAGACTCTAAACTAGAACTAGAAGAATTGGAATTGAAACTAGGACAAAAACTAAAACTGTTGGTGCTATTGTTGAAGCAGTACTCCAAAAATGGGGTCCACTTGGGTATAGCTCCTTTAGCTGGATGGATCATTGCTTGTGGGTTGGGAACCCAATTCTCGTCATCACCTAGAGCAACGACTACTCCTTCGAATAAGCCTCCAATGTCAAAAGATGCTGCTTCATCTTGCTAGTCTTTGTTGGAGTCCACACGATCTTCTTAAGAAATCTCCAACTAGTCCACTTCATTTGCAAAGAAGATTTCAAGACCTGACATTAGTTTGTGTGAGATTTCATTGTACCATGGTTCATTAAATCTACAATAAGGGAGGATATCCCCTTCTTTGATGAAAGACCCATTGTGAGCTCATGGGTAAAGTGTAATGGTATTTACCTCAATTTTGGTAACTTTGTACTTTCTCATTCTCTTGTACTTCTGGGAGTCCTCTTTTGGTAATTTCTTCAAATAAGCCTCCGCTTTCTCTGTTTCTCTTTGAGAAAATCTTCTTTGGTGGGGGTGTACCCTAGGCCATAGTTTTCTTCATTTGCTGGAGGGAGTGAGAGTTTCGACTTTCCTTGGTAAAACTTTCCTAGGCCCATTCCCGGAAAATACCCCATTTTCTTGAGTATGTTAGGAACTGCAGTGTTGTGACTATCCAAGTATGTGAGAGGAAGCTTTTCTCAGAGGGTCATGGGTGGTATGTGGCAAATATAGTTTCAACCTAGAACCCATTCAACTGAGTGTTTGTTCCCTTATCACTTGCCTCTACATTATTCAGGATGCTGATGACTTCTCGATTAGCCATAATGGTGATGACCTTAACTTCCACTACAAACTTGAGCTTTTGGTGGAGTGATGATGCAATTGCCCCTGTGGTGTGATGCCATGGTCTGCCAAGGAGCATATTGAAAGAAGAGAGGATATCTATAACCTGGAATTTAACCTTGAACTTGGCTGGACCTATGGTGTCCAGTGTTGAGAATTCCTATCACGTTCCCCTTTATATTGTCATATGCTCTTACTCTTTGGATGGATAGCTATAATTTCTATGGATCAAGTCCTATGCGCTTGACAATGCGGAGAGGAAAAACATTCAGGACTGACCCATTGTCAACCAAGACTTGGGGAGTCCGATTCCTATGGTAGTTGACGAGTTATGTATAAGGCCTTAGTGTGATTGGGCCCCTCGGCTGGGAGGTCCTTGTCAGTAAACATTATAGCCCTGACTGCATAGAGAGCTCCTACTATGTTTGCTAGTTGAGCTGGTTTAGTTTCGATTGGCACATGTACACTGGCCAAAGCTTTTAGGACTACTTCTCTATGGGCCTGTGAATTGGTCAACAAACCCCAAATTGAGATGTTGGCCTGTCTTCTTGAGTTACTTTAGAACCTCATTTTTTGGTTCAACCTCGATGCGGGTTTGATTCTTCAAAAATTCTACAGGGTTGTTGACATTTTGTTGAGCTGGCTTGAAATTCATCCCACTTCAGGTGTTGGCATTGTTACATTCTTCATCAACCATGAAGCACAACTTAGAGTCAAAATGAGCTAGAAGATGGTCCACATTGACATCCAAATTGTCCGATTCTCCATCACTTATGATGATCATGTTGATTGTGGGTTCATTGGTAGGAACCGCCATGTTTTTTTCCTTTAACTTGTCACAAAGATTCCATACCAAGGCTTCTATTGTATGAACTTCTTGATCAAGACTTTGGAAAAGATCGAAGATGTCATCCTTCTAGATAGGAATGGGGAGACCAGTGCTCCACCTCATGCTAAGATCAAGGCTTCCAACTATATTTTTGTAAAGGTAATCATTTGTTCCTTGAACCAGTTGAAAGATGGCATCGATCTGATCTTGAAAATCATTCCACCATTCTATATGTCGGTCCCACAGTCGCCAATATTGTTCGTCCATCCATTGATTTATCTTCTTAAGAGTGTCGATCTGCTGCTTTTGAGCCATGATTATGTTTATACTTAAATGAACTGCATTTCCATCTCTGTTATGATCAAGCAAATCCCTTCAACCATTTAGTATATCTCTTGTATGTCCTCTGAGAAATTGGGCTATGTTCTTGAGTTCTTGTACTATCCTTGGTAAGGATCTAATATCTTCTACTCATACATATTTCCCATATGCACCTCTACTATGTGGTCTGAATGGATTAGGACTTTGACATAAGTTCGGATGACCACATCAGCTTCTAGCATGACTCGATAGACTTCCTCTATGTATGTGTATAGTCTTTCCTCTTGATCTTGCTGATTATTTCCAAGTGTAACAACCTTGTTTCTCAATTGTTGGACAATCGATGCTAACTCGTCCCTTTCTTGGACTGGGTCTATCGGATCACCATTCCCAAACATTTCACTGTCAAGACCCTCCGTCCATTCGTGATGATGCTCATCAACTGCTATATCTATGATGTCATTTTCGAAGTCCTCACCATCTTGAGAGGCTTTTGGAGATGAAAGTACCTCTCCTAAGGTGGCGACCACCAAAGCATGGAGCATCTCTTCAGTCCATTCTATTTGAGGAGGGTTTTGTTGATGCTCGATAGGTTTGATCAAGGCTTGAAGATTAGTGGGACGTTCCTCACCCTCGAGGTTGTTCATGGACTTAGAGCTTCCATCTTGTGGTGGGAGTGGGTTGGCCTGCACATTTGGCTGACTTGTTTGAACATCGAACTTCTCTTCATCCAAAAGATCTTGGATGGCATGTTTCAATTGGTAGCACTCATCAGTTGCATGCCCATTTTGCAGGTGATAGGCACAATATGGATTCGGCTTGTACCATTTGGGTAACTGTGTTTGTAAGTTGGCCAGTTGGATCTTGTTTAACAACCTTTTTTGAAGTAATTTCTTAAGGACCAAGCCCAAAGACACACCCAATCGGTGAACTGTCTCCTCTGTCTAGGGAACCCTACCTTAGGGTTGTTTCCTTGTTCAAGTAAGAGAGGTGCCTCGACTATGGTGGCCACGCCATTAACTTTGGGATTCTGATTTGGGAATGTCCTTCTCTCTGTTCCAGTCCGTTGATTGCTCACTATGATGTTCTATTTGGGGTTCTCTTGAACTAACTCAGGTGGGTTTAATGCATTTTCAACTTGTTGGCCTGCTTCAAATAAAGCCTGAAAAGTGGATAGAGGTTCGGCAAACAAGTGGGTCTTATAATGCATCTATAAATTCTTAATGATCATCTTAACTTGCTCTTTCTCAGTTGGTCGGTCCCACATTAGTGCGACCTTGGATTTGAACCTCATCAAATACTGGGTAAACCCCTCGTTGGATTCCTGTTTTATGGTTTCAAGATCTCTTCGGATCACTCCATTTCAGTATTGTATGAGTATTAGTTCTTAAAGGCCTTGACCATGTCATCCCAAGTATGTGTTAGGGAGGAGTAATGACATAAGCCATCTCAAAGCAGGCCTGATTAGTGTCATCTAGAATCCTTGGCCTATCTATTAGTCCGTGAAATTTTTTTATCATCATATGGCCAATGTAAACCCTGAGATGTGCATGGGGGTTACCGGTCCCATCAAATTTCTCGGGTTTCCACTTAATCCCTTCAGGTAATCGCGCTTCTGGAAAGAAACAAAGACCTTAAGAATCTATCATATGATCCTCAACTCCTTTGACATTCTTCATAGCATATTCCAATTTTTCTCACTTGACTCTATTGATGGTTATGGTCCAAAAGTGATGATCTCCTCTTGTCGGATCGGGTTGGGCTTATGTGATGAACCTCCACACAAACATGTGTGGCTCTAGTCCGTACTAACCTAGGGTGCAATTGGCACAGCAGTGTTCGATACCAACTTAGCAACTAACCTAACCAAGAGCTACATATGAGCCTTCAACTCTTCCATATCAGTAGGGTGATTCTCTATGTCACTCATAATCGAATCGGGTGAACTCAAAACACTAACTAGTCTTCTCCCAATCCTAGTCCAACTAGTGGTTGAATCGGAATCCTACAGTCATGAAGTAATGGTTTTTAATTGAATAGGATCACGATTAGACCAAGTGAGATTTAGGAAAGACCTAGACCTAAAGTGAATCTCATACCCTGTATCTGTCATCCCTTAAGAAGGATGATATGCATATGATGCACAAACAATTTTATAGCAAACACGCCATATCCAAACAAGGGTTAGTAAGTGTGGGCGCAAAGTTGATTAAGTTCTAAGTTGGCACTTACATCAAGGACCGCACAAGGGTAAAGTGGGCCCAAGATGGGATAAATAGTTATCAGGATAGGTAAGAACAAAGTCAATAATGTGCTGATTCAGTTCTCATACAATGCTACAATTAATGGGTCATCACCTAAGTGTTGGGCTCTAAATCCTTAAATGATTCATGGTGCACCTATATACCTCTTACTACTCTACGAGTAAGATGATCCAGCAGTACGGTGACATGTACCTCTTTAACATACCCAAAGGTACTGTGCTAAGAGCTGTGGTTTCACCAAAGGTAAACCGTGTGTCTACACATCAGGCCCAGGGCTACACCACGAGGTGTAATATGGGGTTAAACTATATAGTAGTTGGCATTACCAAAGGTTTGTGATAGTGTATGCAAGACATGATGTGAAATTAGCTCACCAAAGTAGCATCCAAAAGCATACAATAAAAGTAAAAACATGTTACAACAGTCTAACATATATGCCAAGCACAGCAAAAGTCTGACCTATTTTACACTAGTAAAAGTGGTCCACAGTAGAGTCACCACTGTGAGGACAATGACATGGCAGCAGGGGTTCGCCACGTGCCCTCCACCTCATCCCTCTTTGGGGGGAAAGAGAGGTGAACGAATTGTGTTGTAGGAGTTGGCACCTAAAGGAGGGTCTAGGATCCATAATATAAAAAAATGACTCTTTTGCAACGCCCTTTGGGGACTGATCGATCTAGTAATCTGGGTACAGATCAAATTACGGTCTGGGGAAGGTATTAGGTGTGAATTCACCTAGAGGGGGGTGAATGGGTGTAGGTAGGAAATTATAAAAATTTTTACGAAAATAAAAACAAACTACCAAAGTAAAGACAAGCAATAAATCAAAATTGACACAAGAGATTTATAGTGGTTCGGCCAATACTTGCCTACGTCCACTCCTCTCACCTTAGAGAGAATTTCACTATAACAACTCTTGAGTGTGAGCAAGAGAACTCGTACAACTCTTGAATAATGAGCAAGAGAACTCAACAACAATTAATCTTGAGTTAATGAGCAAGAGGACTCAATCTACTCTTGATTCCGAGCAAGAGAACTCAATCTACTTATAATGAGTAAAAACGAATGTACTAAAGTATTAGAGTTACCTCAATCTTTAGTAATGAAATGCTACCTTTCAATCTTGAACTTTAATGCAAGTTCAATGAAGGAAGGTAAGTGAGTGAATGCCTTGAATGAGTGCTTGAATTCTCACTTGAGAATGACTTGTTTTTTGAGGCTCTTGATTATGATTAGTAGTGGTGTTTAGAGCCTTAAACAAGTGGGTATTATAGGTTAGATGGCTTGAATTAATTAGGAATCTAAATTAAGATCAGATTCTAAAAGCCATATATAATCCGGTATGCTGGATTCCAATCCAGTATGCCGAATTACCTAATTTTCTTATTGAACAGGGAATAATGGTCAAATATTAATAGTAATGTATTGATCCGGGATGCTGGATACTCATCCGGTATGCCGAATCAGGGTAAAACATGGGCAAACAAAGATCCGGTATGCTGGATCATAATCTAGCGTACTCCGGAGGATTACTGTGAGCATTTTCCTGAGATTCCCATTAATCCTGTATACCGGATCAGGAATCGATATGCCGGATTGGGCAATTTCAGTGGAAACACTTCAATTCCACTAAGGGGTTGGTTTGAGGAGGTTTCAAAACTCAATAGTCATATGTCTAAGGGGTCAAAACACCTCCTAAGGACAATCTAAATGGATGTATGCGTGTGTGTGTGCATTACATCAATTGTGACTTTTATTTACAAATACATGATTACAAAGTCTTCAATATGTCTTCAATCTTTAATAGGCCCTTTAGTCTTCAAAGTTTGACTCGTTGATTTCCATATCTTTGTAATCACCTTGAGCATTATTCTTGTACGTATTTGTATACGCTCTTGTGTTTGTTCTTGTGTATGTTCCCCCTTACTTGGTACTACGCTCTCATCTAAACATCTTACACAAATGTTAGTCCAAGAGAGGTTTTATTTGTTATCATCAAAGCATGGCTTTGGAGTGTATTGAAAAGGTCTTCTAGGATGATGAAAATGTTGCTTCATGTGATAGCATTCCCAAATAGTGTGTCCCTTCTTGTTGCAATTATTGCATACAACAATTTGAGGGATATATGTGGTCTTCCCTTTGGTAGTGGGTTTGCTAAATTGAGGACTTTTCTTTCTCAAGTAACACTCCTCAATGGAGTGACCTTTCTTTTTACAGTAGTTACAAAACATCTTTTTGACTTTCCTACTTGCCATTTTACTTGAACTTGGCTCTTTTGATTGATTTGAACATTTGTTCACATCATAGCCTACCCCTTCCTTATTTAGAGGTGCTTTGGAGGCATTTCCAAGTAAGATGTCAAGAGTTTTTTTTTTGTTAGTAAAGGATTCTAAGGCTTTACACAATATTTTTTTTTCTTCTTTCAAGATGTTAACTTAAGAAGTTAGAGTTGTGTTTTGGTCTTTAAGGGTATTTATCTCTTTCAAGAGATTCTTTTTTGTAGTGGCTAGCTCCATGCAACTTTGGTAGAGATCTTCAAAAGCTTCCTCCAATTCTAAAAAGTCCTTATCTTTATGAGATGGAGAAGTGGGGGTTACCTCATTTTGAATTTCTTCATCTTCAGTAGCCATGAGTGCCAGATTAGTTTGTTCTTATTCTTCTTGAGATGATTCATCCTTATCTTCTTCATCACTTGAATCAAAAGAATGTTCAGCTTTGTAGGCCTTCTTGTATTTCTTTATTTTTGGACAATCTCCTCTGTAATGTCCTGGTTTTCTACATTCATAGCACACAATCTCTTTTGAAGAAGAGTCATTAGTTTCTTTGAAATTATTTTTACCTTTTTGATCCCTTGAGAATCTCTTCTTGTTGAATGTGGCTTTTCCTTTCTTCTTCAAGAATCGAGAGAATTTCTTGGATAAATAAAGCAATCTCGTCATCAGATAATTCTTCTTTGTCGTCACTGATTTCATAAGATTTGAACGCAACAACTTTCTTCTTTGGATCTTTTGGTTCATCCTCCTTGGTGTCTAGCTTGAGTTCCATTTCATGGATTTGGAGTAATCCCAACAGTTCATCTAGACTTAGCTTGTCAATGTCTTTGGACTCTTTGATTGCTGTAGTCTTGGGTCTCCATTCTTTTAAGAGGGATCTCAAAATTTTTTGAACATTTTCACCATTGGAATAGACTTTTCCTAAACCTTTCAGCTTGTTCACAATGTTAGTAAATCGAGTAAATACAGCATATATGTCTTCATCATTTTTTATTTTAAATAGCTCATACTCATTTATAAGCATATCAATCTTAGATTGCTTGACTTCAGAAGTACCTTCATAGGTAACAACAAGCTTATCAAACATATCCTTAGCTGAGTCACACATGCAAGTTTTATTGTACTCATTTTCTCCTAGAGCACATTGAATATAACTTATGGCAACAAAATTGAGTTGAATCTTAGCTTTTTCAGCTGGGGTCCACTCTTCTTTGGGTTTATCTATGGTATTTGGTCCATTTTTCAATTACTTCTCATGCGTCAATGTTATTGGCACACATGAAGTTCTTGAAGCGATTCTTCCAATAAGAGAAGCATTCACTTTCAAAGAAGGGAGGTAGGATAATGTTGTATCCTTTAATCTTACGATTGGCAGAGGATCCCATGGTCTTTAACTCTTAAAGATTGAAAATCAATCAAAATCTTGAGCTCCCGCTCTAATACCAAATATGAATTCGCCTAGAGGGGGGTGAATAGGTGAAGGTAGGAAATTATTAAAACTTATGCGAAAATAAAAACAAATTATCAAAGTAAAGATAAACAATAAATCAAAATTGACACAAGAGATTTATAGTGGTTTGGCCAATACTTGCCTACGTCCACTCCTCTCACCTTAGAGAGAATTTCACTATAACAACTCTTGAGTGTGAGCAAGAGAACTCGTACAACTCTTGAATAATGAGCAAGAGAACTCAACAACAACTAATCTTAAGTTAATGAGCAAGAGAACTCAATCTACTCTTGATTCCGAGCAAGAGAACTCAACCTACTTATAATAAGTAAAAACGAATGTACTAAAGTATTAGAGTTACCTAAATCTTTAGTAATGAAATGCTACCTTTCAATTTTGAACTTTAATACAAGTTGAATGAAGGAAGCTAAGTGAGTGAATGCCTTGAATGAGTGCTTGAATTCTCACTTGAGAGTGACTTGTTTTTGGAGGCTCTTGATTATGATTAATAGTGGTATTTAGAGCCTTAAACAAGTGGGTATTTATAGGCTAGATGACTTGAATTAATTAGGAATCTAAATTAAGATCGGATTCCAAAAGCCATATATAATCTGGTATGCTGGATTCCAATCCGGTATGCCGGATTACCTAATTTCCTTATTGAATAGGGAATAACGGTCAAATATTAACAGTAATGTATTGATCCGATATGCTGGATACTCATCCGGTATGCCGGATCAGGGTAAAACATGGGCAAACAAAGATCCGGTATGCTGGATCATAATCCAGCGTACTCCGGAGGGTTACTGTGAGCCTTTTCCTGAGATTCCCATTAATCCGGTATGCTGGATCAGGAACCGGTATGCCGGATTGGGCAATTTCAGTGGAAACACTTCAATTCCACTAAGGGGTTGGTTTGAGGAGGTTCCAAAACTCAATAGTCATATGTCTAAGGAGTCAAAACACCTCCTAAGGACATTTTAAATGGATGTATGCGTGTGTGTGTGCATTACATCAATTGTGACTTTTATTTACAAATACATTATTACAAAGTCTTCAATATGTCTTCAATCTTTAATAGGTTCTTTAGTCTTCAAAGTTTGACTCGTTGACTTCCATATCTTTGTAATCACCTTGAGCATTATTTTTGCACGTATTTGTATACGCTCTTGTGTTTGTTCTTGTGTATGCTCCTCCTTACTTGGTGCTACGCTCTCATCTAAACATCTTACACAAATGTTAGTCCAAGAGAGGTTTTATTTGTTATCATCAAAACATGGCTTTGGAGTGTATAAGGTGTTTTCCTCAACATTAGGCACCCTAGTCCACCATGTCAACCCAGTCTTTCTATTACTTGGCTAGGTAGTGGTATAATATGCTTTGGGAGAGGAATATAAAGTAAAAAATGAAAATCTAAAGTATGGGTGAGATAGAGAAAACATACCTGGAAGCTTGACTGCATGGTAGAGGTTAGTATAAGTGGAAGTAAAGAGAATAAAAAAGGATAGAGAATAAAGCTGAACATAGAGAGTGATGATAAGCAAAGCTAATATGCATGAACAAAATAATATAATAAGAACATAAAAGGGTGATAGAGATGTGAACGAGGAAGAAAAGACCTAGGTTTGCATGCATGCACATAAAGAATAAGAATATGGTGGTATGAAGATGTGTGAACTTAATAACCGTGAATGAACATATGGGTTGGGAATCATGGACGAGTGGAAGACATGGAGCAAAATGCTTAAGAGAAGGAAATAACACTAGGGTAACATGCAAGCATAGCATAAGAGTGAGAAAATATAGCGAACATATCATGAAAAGAGGAAAGAGGGAGAGTCTTAGTCTACAGGTAAATTTCACCACTAGTACAGGTTGTTTCCATTTCTCCTTGGACAACACTTTGTCGTAACAAGCAAAAACAACCAAGTGCTGGTGTTTCTAAGCTATGAACTAAGTAAGAGACCAAAAGAATTGGCCAAGGATCCTCCTCAATGTGAGAGGGGTTTATTTATAGATGTA
Organism: Telopea speciosissima; assembly: GCF_018873765.1. Taxonomy (NCBI): domain Eukaryota; kingdom Viridiplantae; phylum Streptophyta; class Magnoliopsida; order Proteales; family Proteaceae; genus Telopea; species Telopea speciosissima. The sequence continues at coordinate 519,432 of NC_057926.1, forward strand.
GAGGGGTATATGCACTCCCAAATTCGTGCAAGGATCTTGAGTTTGATCTGGGTCGTTGGCGAAGCATCGGAATGGTTGTCTTTGTATCGACGGTGGGTGTTTGGTCAAAGTTATGGCCACTGGGGTGTGGTCAAGTGGTTTGTTACCAAAGGAGTTGTTTGGGGCTTAAGGAAGTCAAAATTCGCATCCAAGTTGCCAAAATTGAGCTTGGGTGTGAAAGAAAGTGAAATCGAAACTAAACATGGTAGGTTTGGGTGTCTCGAATTTGCATAGAATCGACATTGAAGGAAATCGAGTCGACATCGAGGAGGGGGTAGGTCGACATCGAATTGTTGTTGATAAACAACTTCGACATCGATGGAGGTTTTTTTGGGTGTTGGCATGAGTGGTATGAGTGTCGATTGTGGATAGACATTTAAAAGGTTCTGTTCGACATTCAAAGGAGATAGGTCGATGTCGTTGAAAGGTAGAGTCGATGTCGACTTAGGACCTTTCAGTGTCGGCTCCAGGTATGGTTGTCGACCGGGCTTTTTGGGCTGGTTCTATGCTGGCCAGGTAGGTTCCGAAGGTGTCTGGGATGGGGCTAGCCTTTCCAAGGTTGGTTTAGACACAGGGGCGCGTGAAATGACCGTCGTGCTCTTGGGAAATACTACCTTTCCATGGGGCATGGTGACCATTTCACCCGCCCCTGTGTCTAGGCGCAGGGGCAGCGCACCGCACACACCCAGGTAGCATCCTTTCTCCCATAATTTTAATAATTAACACTAAACCACAGCCGAATAGATAAGATATTTGGTCCAATTTATTATTTTTTATCAGTTTCAGTTGAATAAACCAGTTTGTACTAATTTTGACATTTTGAGCACACCTAACCCAAAGGCCCAAGCCTATTTTTGGACTAAAAATATGCTTAAGAATTAAGATCTCCCACACCCCTAGTTAGGGAATGTAAAGGTTAAAAGGAGGAGTGAGTATGACAATGTTTCTGTTTTAAATTAGTATTTTTGAGTCAGAAATACCTTTTTGTGTTTATGTTAAGGAAGAAAATTATCTACACACTGCCATGATGCCAATGTGCACTCTCATTGCCCCCATGCACGCACAGAGACCACTTTCCCCCACAGAGAACACCAACCCTTATGTATTTGGAATAATTTCTATACAAAAAATTTGCATTGCAAACGCACAGCGCACAACATTGAGCAGTGCTTTCAAGGTGGTGGTGGCACTTGAGAGTTGAATGTCTTATTAATTAGAGTAAATGGCATCCAGGGTACCTAACGTTTTGATAAATTATAGTTTAGATATCCAACGTTTCACATATTGTGTTTGAGATACCTAAACTGGATTATCATTAATCCGATTACCCAATTTTTTTCTTTTTCCAAATTTACCCTTAAACAGGACCACATCACCGTCCCTCCTTGTCCATCTTCTTCTTCTTCCTGCAACCCCATTAGCCACTATCCTTCTGCAACCCAACACAACCTCACCCGTCCCTACCTCCTGCTATCCAAACCCACCCTCCCCGTCTCCCCCTTCCTCTGTTCCTCACCCACCCCTACCGCGACCAATTGCCCACCCCCTACAACCTTTCACCCCACCCTCCTCAAGCCCTCCCCTTTTCTTCTTACCGTCCCCACCATTTGCTGCAACCACCTTCCTGCCCCACTCCCTGCGAGCCCCCTCTCTCACAATCCCACTTAGTTCAACCCCGTCTCTCTCCCTTGTGGCTTCATGCCAGATCTAAATCTGGGACCCTCTGTTTTTTTTCGAGAGAGAAAGAACTACACGTGGGTTTGATCATGGGCAAGAGAGACCAAAGATTGCAATAGTAGAGGAACGAAGCAGCCAAATGTTGAGGGAGGCTGAAGGCATGATAAATTACGATTTAACAAAAGATATAGCACTTACAATGACGAAACAATAATTGTGTAGCCCAATCCAAACAGATTGGATAAAGCCTATTCATATTGAATTGTATTTAATTGGAAAAAGCTTTTACCAAATTAGAAATATAATATCACAACATTCTCCAAACTAGGTAGATAAAGCAACTAATTGTGAAGTCTTCTCAGTAAGATGAGCGAGATCTGGGAAGCCAGAGTCGCCATCGCTGTTGTACCTGGAATCAGTTCCACTACTTTCATTCTCCAAAAAATCACTTACCATTACAGTCAAATCGTGCTCACTTTCATGACTGAAACCACCGATCTGTCAAACACCAACACCCGCCAGTTTAACCCGAAAGATCCCCAGCCGCAGCACAGTTGCGGCAATCCATCCCAGCACCATCATCACTGGCATCTCCTCCAGCGGGGGTGGTGGGACCCTGATTTCAACCCAAAGTCACAGTTTGTGGCAAGAAATCATTTTGGGAAAAAATTACAATGGTTTCTCAAATGTAAATCATTACAGTGAGTGGGGTTGAAGGAGACGGAAGGTCTGCAGGGTTGGAGTTGGACGGGTTGCAGCAGACGGTGGGTCGGTGGGAAAAATAGGGGAGGGGCTCGAGGAGGGTGGGGTGGGGTGGGGTTGCGGGGAAGGAGGATGTGGGGGTGTACGGAAGGAACAGAAGGAAGGGGAGACAGGGAAGCTAGGAGGTTGAGGGCGTAGTGGGGGGGGGGGGGGGAGAATCCAGATCAGCTAGACAGATTTGACCCCTCAATGGGGCATGGGTCTCACACCCTAGAGGTGGGTTTTGAACCCCCATGGAGGGTTCAGATTTGTTCCCACCCATCCCCATGTGGATAGCAGATCTGAACTCGTGGTGGGTGGGGTTGGGATATGGGTCCTACAAGATTTTTATATAAAATATAAAAATAATAATAATATATATTTTTTTTGGGTAGAAAAATGATCCATTAAAGATAAACGAAAAGATTACAACAAGCTTGCTGCTCCAGATGGAAGAGCCAAGCAAGGATCGAAAATGGCCCAAACAATCCTCTCCTTAACAGATTGTGCCCCCTGGCAAGGGTATCTGCCAAAGCATTAGTAACCCTTGGAATGTGGTGAAAAACACAAGAATCAAAATATGTAGCAAGGTGTCTAATATCTTCAACAATCGGTCTCACAGACAAAGCAGACTCCTTCCCATCTGGCTGAAGATAAGAGATGATTTCCTTGTTGTCACTCTCCACCACAAGCTTTAACGCCCCTTCAGAAATAGCCTCCAACAAGCCTTCTCTAATCGCCAATGCCTCACCCACCAATACAATCGAGAACCCAACTGGGTTTGATACAACAATCTTGGTCTGGCCATGATGATCTCGAATTAGAAATCCAATGCCTCCTCGCTTACTATCATGGTTATATGAGGCATCACAGATTAACTTCATAAAACCGAGTGAGGGGGGTTGCCAATCTTGGCCCTGCTGTACCAAATGCTGTTGTTGAGGTTCAGTGGGCAAACTTCCTGCAGATAAGAACTCTTCATATGCTCTTTGGGCGGGATTGATGACCTCTTCAGGGGACCATTCCTTCTTTGAAAAAAGGAGGTCATTCCATGCATACCAAAGGAACCACAATATTAAAGAGCATTGAGACTTAACCTCCTTGGCCACCCGCTTACCCCTCGCTTTGAAGACCAACCAACCATCAATCGACTTATGAACTTTGACATCATCATCTCTTGGAACCATATATGACAGACTACTGCCGAACCAAACAGTCCTCACAAAAGGACAGTCTAGTAAGATTTGATCTATGGTTTCCAAGGTAGCTCCACACCGCTAGCACTGTGAATCCATTGGAATCTTTCGATGAGTCAAAGCAGCTCCTGAGGCAAAGCCATCAGCACAGGCACGCCACATGAAACTCCTAACTTTTGGCATTGCCAAATAGCCTTCCACACTGCAGAAGTCACTCCAGTCCAACTATGTGGTGCCGCTATTGAAGGCTTTGCTCTCTCTGCCTCATTCCATGCATTACACAACATATGATACACACTTTTTACTGTAAAGATACCATCCTTAGTGGCTCCCCATACCTGGCGGTCTTGGCTTGGAAACAAAGCCAGTTGTATTTGATAGATAGCAGCTCGGTCAGATGGGTGAATGTATTGCTCCATCAACATCTTCCTCCAGCACCGATTGTCCTCATCAATGAGGTCACTCATCGGGTTGAGAGGGCAATCCTGAAGGGGTGGGTATTGGTGTTTGAAACTAGGTAGAGTGGGTACCCAATTGTCCCCCCAAATCTGAATATTTTCCCTTGTTCCAACATGCCATAAAAGACCAGATTTCAGGACCTTACAACCTTCATATACGCTCCGCCACGCCCATGAGGGGGAGGAACCCTGTGTTGCCTCCATAAGACTCCAATTTGGAAAGTAGATTGATTTGAGAAATCTACCCCAAATAGTATCTGGTTCCTTCCACAGTCTCCACGCCACTTTGGCTAAGAGGGCCTTGTTGTGCAAAGAGGGATCACGCAACCCCAAGCCTCATTTTTCCTTCGATTGACATAAGCGTAGCCATGAGATCCAATGTATTTTCCTCTTCCCTGATCCATCCCCCCAATAGAAATTTGATGCCGCTTGACAAAGGTGAGAGTGATGGGAAGTAGGTAATTTGAAATGGGAGTATGCAAAATTTGCCAATGAAAGAGCAACGGACTTCAACATAACCTCTTTGCCTGCATGTGAAAGGAGGCGATGTTTCCACCCACTGAACCTGCTACCGGCCTTATCAGAGATGTCCTGGAACACCTTTGCTTTGGAGACACCAAAGGTAGTAGGAAGGTCTAAATACTTACTCGGTCCTTTGGTGTAGGATACTTTCAAAATCCTAGAGAACAACCGCTTGAGCTTAGCATGGACATTTAGACTGAAAGAGAGAGTGGATTTCTTCAGATTCACAGCCTGACCACTCGCTTTACAATATAAGTCCAAGCAATGTTTTAAATTACACACTTCTTCTAATCTCATCTCAGAAAATAGTAAGCAATCATCTGCAAATAGTAAAACTGTAACAGGTTCTGTTCGATTGCGTACTCGAATACCCCTAATGAGGCCAGCTGTTTCAGCTTGTGATATAACTCCACTTAAAGCTTGCGAACACAAGATAAATAGGGCTGGTGAAAGTGGGTCACCCTGCCTTATTCCTCTTGAAGGAACCACACTGCCCCTTTCTGCTCCATTAATAATCAGTTTATAAGTAACTAACCGCAGACATGACATCACCATCTTGACCCACATATTATAGAAGCCAAACCGATGTAGCAGTCTCTCAAGGAATCCCCACTCCACTCTATCATAAGCCTTCTTCATATCCAGCTTTAGGGCTAAGAATCTCTGCTTTCCTTTTCTCTTCTTGTTGACGTAGTTAAACAGCTCATGTGCAATAAAGACGTTGTCCGAGATGGATCTCCCAGGGATAAACATTGATTGTGCTGGTGAGATAACTTGCTCCAGTATGTCTTTGAGTCTGTTCGTCAAGATTTTTGTAATTACCTTTATTGCAACAGCACACAAACTAATCGGTCTATACTACTCTGCAGTTTCAAGATTAGTACATTTGGGAACAAGACATAGATAGGTTGTGTTACATGACTCAAGTAAATCACCATTCACAAAGAAACTACAAACAAAAGAGAAAAGATCGGCATGGGTAAAGTCCCAGTATTTCTGAAAAAAGGTCAGTGGCATACCGTCCGGACTAGGTGCCTTCCATGGGGCCATCGCGAATAAGGCTGCTCGCATCTCCTTCAGTGTTGGCCTCTCACACAGCATTGTGTTCATCGCATTTGATATACACGGTTGAATAGAGTCAAGGACTGTTTGCAAAGCCACCTCATCCACCCCTTCAGCAGTGAAAATTTCATCATAGTAATTCTTCATTGTTGCATAAATATCATTTTCCGATTCTGACCATGCCCCGTCCTCATTCTTGATTTTTAGAATTCTATTCGTACCACTCCTTTGTATGGTGGACATGTGAAAGAAACACGTGTTTCGGTCTCCACCTTGTAACCAGTCGACTCTAGATTTTTGCTTCCACATCTCCTCCTCTCGCTCAATATCCTCATTCAACTGAGTAGATAAAATCCTTTCCCTCTGCTGATTGGCATCAGTAATTGGGCCGCCTTGTAGTTCTTCTAACTCGTGCATTAAAGTTCTAATCTTTGTTTGGACATGACCAAATACAGCTTTGTTCCACTTGGTGAATATTACTTTGCAATTCTCCATCTTCTGATAAAGTACCGGAGTGCTGTCTAACACAAGTGGTGGTGACCAAGCAGATACATCCGTTTGCTTACACTCCAGGTGCCTAAACCGCATCGATTCAAATCGGAAGGGTCTACGGCCAGAGAGTCTCCCACCTTCCGTGTTGATAATTAATGGGGCATGATCAGAATTCTGAGTAGACCGAACAAAAGCTGATGCATCAGGGAAACTTTGCCTCCAGGATTCATTAGATAAAGCTCTATCATGCTTTACTCTAATATGTGCAGAACCTTGCCTTCTATTACTCCATGTAAATGTTGGCCCATGGCTCCCCAAATCCAACAATTCACAAGCTACCACCATATTCCGGAACTGATTTATATCACGGACACCCACAGTATTACCACCCTCCTTTTCATGCCAAGAGGATAGAATTAAAGTCACCATAGCAAACCCAATTAGCTTGTCTACACTCTCCCAATGTAATGATCTGATCCCAAACGGCCTGCCGATTTTCTCTAATAGGAGCACCATAGATAGATGTCGTATAGAACGAGACCCCATTCTCCAGGGTAACTTTAGAATCAATAAAATGATAAGTAGATGATAAAATTTCCACTTGAAAACCCACTCTCCAGAGTAATGCTAGGCCACCAGAGGCACCACAGGAATTAACACTGAAACATGAATTCATCCCCAACCTTCGTTTAAGCTGCTCAATTTTCTGCTGTTGACACTTAGTTTCAATTAAAAAAATAACATCAATCTTCTCACTTCGGGAGAGGTGTTGCAGATAGCGAACTGTCGGGGCTTCCCCTAATCCCTGGCAGTTCCAAGTTAGGATCTTCCTGGCTCCCCGTGGAGCTGTTCCCCAGCTTTCACTGGTTTGCAGCCTAAAAAAGGCTGAAGTAGTTCACGGATACTCAAGAGTAGTGGAATAATCTTCATCATCTTGAGACTCCAAATGAGGCCTTTTCTGCTTTTCCTTCGGTGAGCTTAGATCCAGGTTTTGGGTTTGGTAATATGGAAGGGATAAAAGTGTAGGTATGCATGACTCAGAGGTGTCCATCATGGTAAGGCCTTGGGCAGGATTACAAAAAGGCTGGGATATGGGGCAGTGGTTCATTTCGGTGGAATTGGAGACTTGAGGGCTGGGCAGAATTTGAGTGGGATGAGGGTTACCGGGTTGCTGGCTTATGGATAATGCAATACCTGAGAGATGAGGCAGTAAAGAGACCAGTGCAATCGATATTTCTGGGTTACGTAGGAGAGTGGGAAGGTCCAGGTTTGATAAGGCTGAGTGGGATGGTACTGAGTGTGCTTGGGAGGCTGCCAGCTGTCCCCCCCAAGCGAGGTTTGTGGGAGGCGGTTTTGGGTTAGGGAAGTGGGGAATATAACGGCACGTTGAGAGGTGGGGAACGTGGGTTTGAGTGGGGTGTTGGAGTGGACGATTGGGTTTCCTGGAAAAACGGTTGCTGCCACCTATGAGGACCTTCGTCTGGTGGTTGTACCTCCTTCTCCGGCGTCGGTAAGGGACCGGCGAACTTGTTGAACAATTGGAGTCAACTGGTCCGGCCCTGGATAATTATTAATAAGGGTAAATTTGAAAAAATACAATAAATTGGGTGATCAGATTAATGAAAATTCAGTTTAGATATCCCAAATACAATATGTGAAACGTCGAATACCTAAATTGTATTTTATCAAAACGTTAGGTAACCTGGGTGCCATTTGCCCTATTAATTATTATGTTGGGTCTTTTTTGTTACCCTACGTTTCTGTTAAAAAAAAAAAACACATTTTCAATATGTTTCTCAAAATACAAAGAAATGTGTGTGTAACTTGGTTCACTCCACAAAAAGCAAAAACAAAAACAAAAAAAACACACAGACCGAACATCACATAAAGGTTTTCTTTCAAATGTGTTCCTAAAAAGTATTTATGCACGTCATTCAGGATTGATTCTCATTGTTCTACGGACCACACCAATCTTTGCATTTTCTCATCCCAGAAAACTTGGTTCAAATTGAAATGCCAAACCATAGTTACTAAGTTCTGGAACAGCATTAATACGGGAACGAACACGTACGGCAATCAAACGGATTATACGGCAATAATAATTTTCAAAAAATCTGACACAATAATACGCTACGACAATAATACAATACGTGTTTAATACATGTATAATACGACTATTCTGTAAAAATCAAAGAGCAAAAATACGGGCATATATTCACTATGCAACAGACATGTACACAATACACCTAATAAAAATAATAATAATAACATTTACTGATGTGCTTAAATATATAGTTTGATTGGTTAACAAGCCTAGATTCATTACATTCTTTATTGTAGGGCTTAAAATGACCAATCAAAAGGGATGATTGAAATGAATATTGCTTATATCCCTGTTAAAGCAATAGAGATTAAAGAGAGAGAGAGAGGAAGCTGTTGGTTGGCAACCAATGACAAATGGAAGGAGAGCTAAGGAGAGGTCTCGTGTGAAAGGAAGGAAGAAATGGCTAAATGGGTATGAAGTAAAGAGAGATAGATGGTTATTAACAAATCACCCAAAAACTAATAAAATTTACTATTTACAATTAAGAAGAACTTTTATAAAAATGAAGAGGAAAAAGAAAGAGGATGAGGCGGGCAAACAACCCCCAAGTACGGAAAAGTGATGGTTGTCTGAAGAAACAATAGGTCATGAACCACCGTTACCATTGCTACAGAGACACCACCACCACCATCACCACTACCATCACTATCACCATCTTATTACTTTCATGTTATAAGCACAAAAACACAGACATGAAACAGTTACATTTTTTTTTCCCAATCTTAATTTACTCTTTTACATTTGGAAATTTGAAAAGGACTGTGGTGTGAATCACACCGTGTGATCATTGTGTAGAAAATATTGTCTATAACAAATAAAAATAAATGAAAAAATTAGTCAAGAAAAAAATTCTCCATCTATTAGACTACAACAGCTTTTGACCAAGTCAGAAAACCAGAAACTACAAGTTTGAAAATAAAACAAAACAAAACAAATAGTCCTTTTCTTCTTCTGAAGCTTAGAGAATAGAAGAAAAGAGCATAAATTAAATTTTAAAAAACTAAATCATAAGACAAAGGTTTTAAAACACTACGAGCTAATCAGGAAAATACCTTAAGGAATTACCGCTGCAATCGAACGCAAGAAGCACCGTTGCAATCACCGGTAGAACACAAGAAAAAGAAGAAGAGACAGAGAGGAATGGAGAAGGGGAACCAGCCACTAGAGAAAAGACGAGGGTTTGGTCCATGGAAGATTTTAGGCTTTTTTTTAATCTAACGATTAGTATTAGAATTGGTTTAACGGTTAACATAGTTTTTAGTTTTTTTTTTTAATATATATATGTAAACGTATTATATGCATATTATACACGTTTCATTTGAGTATTATACATCGACTCTTAAAATATACATTTTGCCGACTCTAAAATATTATACGCAATACAGAATTTTTTTCATTCATATGTTTCAGATACACATATAATACACGTATAATACGAGTATTTATTGTGTGCCTAACATCTAAGCAAAGTATTCATTGTCCTTTCCATTTGAAAAAGCAAATGAGAGAAACGAAAGTTGCAACGACTTTTATCATTGAAAAGGGAACCCATGTTGCGTAAAGCAAGGGCCACAATTGAGACTTAAAAAATTGAAGAATAGCACTCGAAACCCAACGAAGGAAACATATGAATCACAATCTTGATTTGGTCCCAAACAAAGTAACAGAATATTATTGAATACGATTTAAGGGTTAACATCAATGATGGGAGGTGTATAGGTAAGTTAAAAAAGTGAAATAAGAAATCATCGTAGCTATCTGGAATCATGGGCATTTACAACGGCCAGAGTTGCCAGACCCAAACAAAACTTGATGTACAAACAACCATAGCATTCCCATCGCATGATAAAGGCAGGCAGAGAAATCACCTTTCCACTTTTCAAACAAACTGGAAACCACTGAAAGAGGATCCAATTCATAGTAAAGGTTCAGCTAAACGAGGCATCAGGAACCCTGTAAAATAGAGGAGGAATATTGGAATAATATGTATACTTTTGTGACTGAACCATGAAGCCACAGAATCAGTGCGATTAGCATCCCCCCCCCCCCCCCCCGGGGCGGTGTAACAAAAGGAATAATCCAAGCTAGGATATGGGTTGCATTGACAGGAACCTTTCCACATCCATTATAGGAATAATCCAAGTGCTGTTGGAATTTTCGGTTGAGAAATAAATAGATGTAGCTTTGCTAAAGTACTTCTGACTTTCTGAGGCTGGTGTGTGAAGGTAGTCTCAATGAATCCCTACAAGTGCAACCAAATGTTTTATTTGAACCGTCCCAGGGTTACTGAACCCAGTATGTCACACCACATGGAGTTATGATCAAATGCATCTCCATACCGTATGAGTCATCCTACATTTGTATATTTATATTTTTTTCCTATAAAAAATGTAATATCTTCCTATTTCTTCTGCTCCTTCCCCCTTCACTAGAATGAAATCCTAAAATTATTCCAGCAAGAAAAGGTTTATAACTCTCACAAACGCAAAATGCACAACAACAACTCTGCCTAATCCCAACACAAAATTGTATAGTGCAATGCTCCTAAATAACATATACTTCTATTACTTTTGATCTGTATTATATATATATAGTCTTCAGATCCAATGCAAACAGTTGTTCATATTCCACACTTGAATTGGCTCCACATTTTCAACTTGAACTGCAGTTGAGTATAAATCGGTCATATATATTGCCACAACGGTATGTCATATTTCCAAACCTCACAAGACACCTATTCTGCCACATGGACAGATGATGTGTTCAATCCAACCATTGGATAGAGAAAATGGTCTAAATTAATCATGAATCACATTTCAGAGTCTAATTCAAACAAACACTCCCTGTATATTCAGAGTCAAATTCAATCAAACACTCCGTGTATATATTGGCATGCATACCGTTTATGTCCATGCATGTGTACCACTACTCTAGCCATTACTGTCACTTTCAATTCTGAGCTGGAACAGTTTAAATAAGAAAAATTTTGAGAATTGATAGCTCAGATCTGTCTTGTGACTTCCCAAAATGTCACAAACAGTGTGACACCAATAACCACCTATAAAAATATTATGATTGTGATTGAAATTTCTGGATGATAGGAACTGAAAAGTTCCACAATTAATCTGAGAAACAGCAAAATCAGCCACTCCAAAGAGAAAAAAAATAGACAAATGCTTTGATCTGTAACTGGCTGACAAAAATGGAGTAGAGCTTCAGGCTGTATACCACCTTTCTCCTAACCTATGTAGATATCTGACAACAGCAGGAGCTACACCCATCTAATACTCTTTATAGCCATTGTACATGTGCAGTGCATCAGTTTCACCTCGTTCAGCTTGGTCCTCTCTCTCTTCCCAAACCAACCCCCCCCCCCCCCAACACACATTTGCTTCTTGCTAATTCCTCCCTACCCTCAATTCCCAATTGATGTAAAATAATGTGATCCCTAGACAATAACCCCAATGATTAAGCAGATGTGTCATTCATGTGTGGACCATGGACATAAGTGCTCACACTGACGGTGTACACACAGCCACAACCACCACCACTAGTCTACTGCTGAAATATTTTTATGACTACTACCCACTCATACATACATATATAAATAATTTTTTTTCCTTAATGAGCAAGAAGAAAATATGACCTTTTCATTTAATCAAGAGGAAGAAAGTTACAATTGATGATGTATACAGCTCACACAACCCCCCACCCCCCCCAAAAAAAAAAGAAGAAGAAAACTAAAAAACTGATGACATAATGATTGTAAACCATGCAAAACTGAACATAGTACATAAGAGAATACAAAGAAATTAGTTAACATAAATATATGAAAACAATTTGAAGCTTCCATACACTAATAGAATTATTTATATCACCATAATTGATATGCAATGAATTTTGAACTTTCTAGAAACAAAATTTTATTTCTGCATAACCCATGTTCAAGAATTTTATTTTTGGGCCTTGGCAAGTCTAATGCTTCATGTTGGCGTCAGATTCTGTCACAAGCATGGTATGAGGTCTCGCAAGATCTCACATATTTTCTTGGTTTCGAGCCTCACTGAGTCGAAACCCCATGCGAAACACAAAATACAAAGTTTTGGCCGAGATGTCAGCGAAATCTCAGAACTATTTATCGTCTTGGGCAAAACCTGTTACAAGCCACCCCATGTAGAAGTGACTTATCTTGTCGAGACCTATTAGAAATCTCGATAGATCTTGGCTAGTCTTGGTGGGTTTTGAAGAAAAACTCCAAAATACTCCATTTTTTGCCCAAATCTCACTCATTCTCATTTGTAACAAGTAAGCTCACTCAACAACACCATTTGAGGAGATTCGCTGCACATCAACACCATTTGGAGGACATTTCGAGTTGAAGGTAAAACACTATTTCCCAAAAGTGTTTTTTTGCAAAAAATATGATACATACTTGTTTGTTGTTGTTCAATATTTTATATGTTGAACGTGTTTGACTGATCTATGACTTCATGGAATTAGTTTTTTTTTTTTTTTAATGTTTTAAAAATATTTTTTAATTTTCTGTAAATAAAAAAAGATTTTCTAGCAAAAAAATTGAACAAAAAGGGTTTATACTAATTGTTTGGAGATCACCTATACATATGTTGGACACCGTTTGTCGATCTACAGCGGAATTCTTTTTTTTCAGTCTTCAAATCAATTATTTTAATTTCTGTAATTTTCAAATTATTTTAAATAATTTCAGAAAATTATGAAAAATAGGGGGGAAATTCTGCTTTACTTTGAAAAATCTTTAAAATTACTGAAAAACATTGTTGATGTATTTCACAATATTTTTTATGATTCATGTCTCATTCCATTATATGTTTTCATAGATTATGATATTATTTTGTTTAAAAAAAATATAAAATTTATTTTTAATTAACAAAAAAAATACAAGAACTAAGGAGAAAATATGAATTAGTTATGTGATTGTTTTAGAGTTTGAAATGTTGTTGAATAGCTAATAATATATGTTTTTTTATATGTAACAGTGCAAAAAGTGTAAGATTGCTATGCAATGGCCGAGGGTCGACAGAGAGATATAGCATAGAACCATGGAGAGCCACTAGAAAACGACAAGAAAAAGTCAAGGTGTAGGTATTGTCGTAAAGTGCTAAATTCTAGAGGGGCTACTAGATTGAAGCAGCATTTGACTGGTGGTTACCGTGATATGGCCAAATGTTGTCAGGTTCCTTATGAGGTGCAGTAGACCATGTTTAAGCACTTAAGGGGAGGAAGACCGAAGAGGGCAAAAAAACAAAAGGCAGAGGAAGAGTTTGTTGAGGCCGTCTTAGAGAGAGTCCCACGAGCAGAGGCTGCATCTAATGACTCTGATGTTGATTATAGGCCTGAGGAATTTGAGACACAGGCAGAGTATAGGCACTTCCAGCAGGCCAGGAGAGAGAGCCGACTATCACATCAAATGGAGAGGGTTAGGGAAGCAAAGATGGGGAAAGGGGCAAGTGGCTCTGGTTCTAGAGCAGCTGGATCAGATGCAATACCAGAAGGGGAAGGAAGAAGCAGAGACGGGAGGATTTGCCTTTTAGGAGACCCTAGAGTGTGAGGATACTGGCACCGGCACCACCATCCCCCCAGTCCCAGGTGATTATGATCCCGTTGAGGTTCTTCAGCAGGATCCATAGTGTACAGAGAACTATAAAGTAAGCCTGGGGTAATATGGAATCAAAACTTGGTGATGCAGTTTCCAGGTTCTTATTCTACCATAGCATACCAGCTAATGTTGATCAGGGAGCATACTACCAAGCCATGCTTGGCATTGCAGTGAGGGCTAGCCCAAGAGTAAAAGAGCCCACTCCATGGGAATTGATGAATGTCTATTTGCTCCAACAAAAGAAAGAGCTTGATGAGTATATAAAAACATTGAGGCCTAAATGGGAGAAATATTGAATTACTATGATGTATGATGGTTGAACTGGACTAGACAGTCCATCATCAACTTCATGGTCTATTGTCATAATGTCATGGGAAGATTATCTTCCTAAAATCAGTAGATGCATCCAGGGAAATAAAGGATGCAACTTATATATATATAAGTTGTTGAAGGAATTTGTGGAGGTAGGGCCACAAAACATTGTCCAAATGGTAACGGATAACAGAAGTAACTTTAAGAAAGTAGGAAAAAGATTCATGAACAGACGCAACAGCAGGATGCACCTATTTTGGACATCATGTGCTACCCATTGCATTGACCTCCATACTTAAAAACATGGGGAAGAGATCCTGGTAGCGGGTGTGGTCGAGCGGGCAAGACAAGTGACCACATTTGTCTTAACCATGGATTTTCTCTACAATTATCGAGGGAAAAGTGTGGTGGGGATTTGGTGAGGCCAGGCATTACTAAATTGCATTGCAGTGCTTCCAGTTGAAGATGGTTGGCCAAATATAGCTAATGAGAAGGGGTATGGTTGGAGGGAGTGTAGTTCGCCAGGGGGTAACAGCAAAACCAACCATCTCCAGTGACTAATTTTGACAAGACCTAAAGAAGGTCCTTATATTGGACCCAGTGGTAAGGGTACTGAAGATGGTAGACTCAAAGAGAAGCCTTCTTACCATTTTTGTATATTGTCATGGAGATGATGGAGTAGAAGGTGAGAACTGCGATACCTCGAGGTGGCAAGTCATATCTAGAAATCAATGATGATTGATGGGAGAAGCACTTGCAGCATCTACTGCATAAAGCTGGTAAGTTTCATATGTTTAGTGAAGGATAATACAAGTTAATTAAAATTACACTTACATATTTGCAAATAATAAGTGCCGATTTGTTATTTATGTAATTATCAACATACTATCTCAATCCCAAATATCAATACAAGTATAATCTTGGGCTTGATGACTTACTAATAGACAGTGGAATTGGTGGTGGCGAAGTTGGAGCCAAATCCAGATATACAAGCAAAATGCAACTTTGAGGTGAGACCAAAGTAGTTACTAGTTTTTAAGGAATGTAATTACCCTATACTCTATTGTGTACTAACTCAAGACATTTCGAACTATGAAATGGGCATAGATAAAGAACTTCAAAGATGCTGAGGGGGGTTTCAATTGTGTGGCTGCAGTTTGTTCCAAAAGTACCGCTGACCCTTGTAGGTCCACGTGTATTATTCATTTATTTGTCATCTTGTCTTCATTGAATTCATATACCTTTAAGTAATCCTAATATTCTAAATTTGTAATGCAACTGAATGGTGGGTTCTCTATGGGAAAGACTCACCTAACTTGAGAAAGATAGCAATCAAGGTGATTTCTTAGACATGCTCTGCCTCCAAATGCGAGCGCAACTAGAGTGCATTCTCACTAATCCACTCTAAGAGGCGGAACCAACTGGGTCACAAACGACTGGAGCAATTGGTGCATGAAACTGAGGATGCAACACATACACCAAGGTGCAGAGGATAATAACAATTCAATCGAGCTTGCCAACAATTTTTAGATTGATTGAGATGATGAGGATCCCTTATATCAGTGGGTGAGGGCTCGAGGTGAGCCATTTATGGATCAAGCTCGGGGAAGGTCCAATCCGGAGATAGCTAGTCAGAAGGGTATAAGAATGTGGACGAGCATGTGTCATCTCGTGAGGGCCGTGTGCATTCACAGGCATCGCAACCTTTTGAGTCTTAGGATGGCAGGGATGATGAGGAGGACCCTGATTAGTCGCATTCCAGTGATGGTGGTGATAGGGGTGATTTGGTGCGCTTTACAGGCGAGACTCAGTATACTCATGCCACACAAGATGATAACCACGGTGCACATGCCTACACACATGCAAGGACTACTGGCTACTCCAGAGGCCTACGTCGCGTATTTGCACCACCATCTGAGCAACAACATGATCCATAGACATCAGAGTCAAGAGATTAACTGATACTCTGAGGTATGATTATGGAGGGTGGTAGGTATAGGGAGTAGTGGCATGCACCATCATATGGATATGAGTCATATGGCACAGGGAGCATTGGTTCTGACTATAGTCACCATATTGGGTATGGTAAGTTCGGGCAGATTGGCTCTTCATCATCATTACCTTCCGTCTCTGAGTATGAGAGTCAGTCACACACTGGGTCAGGTTTTGTGGATAGCATCTTCGGGTTCCCAACTCCCCAGCCATACATGCCAGTTCTAGTTCCAGTTCCAATTCCACATACACCATCTAGTGGCAGTAGTAGTGGTTCTTGCTCGAGTTTTGCATGGTTCAGAGATACAGGGTATCCTAGGTTAGGGTACCTCCAATACGTTGACGATTCCATCTATAGGGTTGTTGTGGACGACTTCGAGCATTTCTTTTGTGTCACTATGACATGGCCAGCTTTTGTGATTCAGTCAAAGGAAAACTTGGTCCGACATCAGCAACATTCTAGTGGTTTTGATCAGGCCAGACACTCGTTCCAATACTAGGTCACTCATTGACATTGTAGTTTGTATTGTATTTGTTCACTCTTATAGTCTTATATATGTCACACTTTGACTCTTTGTAACAAATAATGTTTGATGTATGATTTAATTAATGGTTTATAATTTCATGTCTTTTGACATGCTTGTATGATTTATTTAGGTTTTTTTTACTTGAAATCTATGTATTCTAGTACTAAAGATTGTATGAGATACGCCATATCACTGTATATATATATACAGCGTAAACTACCAACCGTAGGTCAAAAGTCAAATTACCATTTTGAGTTTTTTTTTTTTAAATTTAAGGGTTTCATTATGTTTATAGGGCGTAAAATAAGCTATCCTGCAATTTCAGGACCTGAATAGGTCATATGGCCACCGAAACCAGCCGCCAAGGAAAAAAAAATATATCAACTCGTCTGAGATCCGAAAAAATACATCTACTCGGCTGAGATCCGAAAAAAATACATCAACTCGGCCGAGATCCGAAAAAATACATCAACTCGGCTGAGATCTCAAACCTTGGTCACAAGGACCTGCATCCCATAGGATATAGGAGAGTAATACTTCCTCTAATTTTTTCTTTTGGGGGGCGGGTCGTGGGTGGGATTGTACTCTTCGTACTTATATAAGTATGTTATTATTCCACGATGCCAAACCCCCAACTGATGTCAAGCAATGTGAACCTATATATGCTGATGGATACTAATACAGATTTGAGGTTGAACCGGCTAGACCTGTTTGGTCATCCAGACCAAGATGAATTGGGTACCAACCTTATTCTGGTTTAGTAGGATATTATAAGTTTATTTATTTTTAATTATTTTGTAACCTTTTCTATTGGAGTATAGAAGAATTAGATACTAGGAGACAGTTTCCCAATTGCTTTAATTTCCTTGTTGAGTAAGTTTCCTAGTTGAGAGTTAGTTTCTACTTCTAGGAGTCCTTTATTTTATATATGCCTGTAATACCCATAGTTGGTGTAGAATTGAAAATTGATTTGAGTTGTTTTTTTGGTTAAAGCCTACATGGCCAATGCTTGTGCGACATCCCTTCTCTTCTCTCTCTTCCCTTCCTTTCCCTACAAGATCCTTCTCTCCTTCTTACTTTATTTCTTATTTCCTTCTTTATATTCTTCCTCCCTTGTTTTCATCTATTCCCTGTGATTTTCTTATTGCTCCTTTACTCTGTAGTGACTTGAGGTACTGATCATCTAAACAAAATTAGCTACCAACTCAACACCCTTAGTCAATTTGATCTGAACACTTGGGGGGGTTAGATCCCTGTCATAGAGTGACCCTAACCCTAGAGTTTTATCACCTTCAAAGGTTCCGACTGAGTTATCGACATGAACTCAAGCCTGGTTCTGTAGGTTCCGCCAGTTTTGATTTCAGCAAATTTTTTATTTATTTCTGGTTGTTTTGGTTTGTGGTCACTTGGGTTTCAGAAAACAGTGAGTTGGTATCTGTTGAGATGTGTTACCCGATCCTATAAGGGTATTTTTGGTATTTTTTTCTGTTGTTATTTCCCTATAGCTAATATAGTCAGCTATATGGGGCTATTTATGTAATTCTGTTATTTTATACAAGTTATAAATATGAGGGCTGAATAATCACATCGATTATTCTAGCCATTCTCTCAATTCCAGTTTTATGTGAGGCTTGTGTCTTGGCCAAACAGACTCGTTCCAGTTATTCTTCATTAAATAAAAGAAGTGAGTTTCCATTTGCTTTGGTTCATTCTGCTGTGTGGGGCCCTGCCCGTTGTAATTCCATTTCTGGTCATAGATGGTTTGTCTCCTTTATAGATTGTTATGCTCGTACCACTTGGGTTTACCTGATGAGCCATAAAAGTGAGGTCTTCCGCTGTTTTCAGTTGTTTCATCGTATGGTTCAGACCCAATTCAATGCCACATTGCGCATTTTACGCAGAGATAATGGCAGAGAATACATGGAGGGTCAGTTCCAACATTATTTGGCTGCCCATGGTATTGTCCACCGCTAGTTGTGTTGACACACCTGCCCAGAATGGGGTTGTTGAGTGGAAAAATCTACATCTCCTTGAGGTAGCCCGAGCCATTATGTTTGCACAGCAAGTCCCTTCCCAATACTGGAGTGATGCCATTCTTACCGCTGCTTACCTCATCAACCGTGTGCCTACCCGTGTTCTTGATGGTCGTTCCCCCGTTGCTCTCCTTCAGGGTTCGTCATCCTTCGTGGTTCCCCCCAAAGTTTTTGGTTGTGTCTGCTATATCTGCAATCATCATCCTCATGGGAAATTTGATCCATGGAGCATTCGGTGTATTTTTCTGGGTTATTCTGCGACCCAGAAAGGTACAAATGTTATCATCCTCCTACTCGTCGTACATTTGTCTCCATGGATATTGTCTTCCATGAATCCTTGCCATACTATTCCCAAACACCTCTTCAGGGGGAGCAGCATCAGGTTTTTGAAGACGTGTCTACTATTCTTCCGGCTCCTATTCAGGAGGAGCCCTCTGTAACTTCAGCTCCTACAGTGGTTCCTCATCAGGGGGGCGTAGACCAGTGAGTCAGATCCCTATTGATAAAGTATATACCCCGGAGCGCACGGGACAGGTTGAGACTGCCACCACCACCATACCACCTCTACAATCGTCTGCACCTGATCCATATTCAGACCCTGTTACATCACCTGGTAAGGATCCTTCTCTTGATTTACCTATCGCTGTCCGTAAAGGCGTTAGGTCATACACCCAACACCCCATCTCCAATGTTGTTTCCTATGATGCTTTATCTCCTTCCTATTGTGCATTTATTTCTTCTTTTTCCTCTGTTTCTATTGCTCAGAATTGCCAGGAGGCGATTGTAGATCCAAAGTGGAAAGCAGCCATGATGGAAAAAATGACAGCCTAACTTAAAAATGAGACATGGGAGCTAGTTGTTCTTCCTTCGGGTAAGAAACCAGTCGGATACAAATGGGTATTTGTTGTCAAGCAGAAGCCATATGGAACAGTGGATAGATATAAAGCCAGGCTTGTGGCCTAAGGCTTCACTCAAACTTATAGGATCGACTACCAGGAAACATTTGCCCCTGTTGCAAAGTTGAACACTGTCAGAGTTTTACTGTCTTGTGCTGTCAATCTTGGTTGGGATCTACAGCAATTGGATGTAAAAAAAATGCATTCCTGCATGGAGAGCTGGAAGAGGAGGTTTATATGAAAGTTCCTCTAGGTTTTTCCTCTGACAAGAATCATGGGAATGTTTGTAGACTAAAGCGGGTACTATATGAATTGAAGCAATCACCACGGGCATGGTTTGGTAGGTTTCATAAAACCATGGTCTCCTATGGATACAGACAGAGTAATGCTGATCACACTCTGTTCATCAAGCAAAAAGGAGAAAATGTCACTTTTCTTATAGTTTATGTTGATGACGTAATTGTGACAGGTAATGATGCAGATGAAATTTCTCACCAGAAGGCTTTCTTGGGAGGGGAATTTGACATAAAAGATCTAGGACAGCTAAGATATTTTCTTGGGATTGAAGTTGCCCGTTCTCCAAAGGGCATCTTTCTCTCCCAAAGAAAGTATGTTCTAGATTTACTATCAGAAACTGGTTTGTTTGGCTGTCATCCTTGTGACACTCCTTTGGAAGCTAATCCCGTCTACAAGAGAAGGATGGTGAACCTGTTGATAAGGGCAGATATCAACGATTGGTGGGAAAACTGATTTACCTCTCCCACACCAAACCAGATATTGCCATTGCTATGAGCCTAGTAAGTCAATTCATGCATGATCCCTATTCCACTCATATGGCTGTTGTTCTCCGTGTTCTCCATTACTTGAAATCAGCTCCAGGAAAAGGGATCCTTTTGTCTCATGACCATCTTCGCATTGAGGCTTATACAGATGCTGATTGGGGTGGTAATCCAGACAGGAAATCAACCTCCGGCTATTGTACCTTTGTTGGAGGAAACCTGGTAACATGGCGGAGTACAAAACAAAATGTTGTGGCAAGATCAAGTGCTGAAGTTGAATTCCGTGCCATGGCCCTGGGCATATGTGAGTTATTGGACTTCAGAGTTTACTCCTAGATATCCGTGGTTC
Source organism: Telopea speciosissima (assembly GCF_018873765.1). Taxonomy (NCBI): domain Eukaryota; kingdom Viridiplantae; phylum Streptophyta; class Magnoliopsida; order Proteales; family Proteaceae; genus Telopea; species Telopea speciosissima. Next base: position 540,246 of record NC_057926.1, read on the forward strand.
TGTTCATCTTCCGATGATGTTGTACTGCGACAACAAAGCAACGATTAGCATTGCCCACAATCCAGTACAGCATGACCGTACCAAGCATGTAGAGATTGACAGACATTTCATCAAGGAGAAGTTACAAAGTGGGCAGATTTGTATCTCTTTTGTGAAGTCTGGAGATCAACTAGCTGATGTCTCCACCAAAGGGTTGAGTGGGAAGTTATTTTATCCTAGTCTAGTCAAGTTGGGCATGTGTAATATCTATGCCCCAACTTGAGGGGGAGTGTTGAGATGTGTTACCTGATCCTATAAGGGTATTTTTGGTATTTTTTTTGTTGTTATTTCCCTATAGCTAATATTTGGGGCTATTTATGTAATTCTGTTATTTTATACAAGTTACAAATATGAGGGCTGAATAATCACATCGATTATTCTAGCCATTCTCTCAATTCCAGTTTTGTTAACAGTATCTTCTAAAATTTTGAATCCAATGGTGTTCATATGGGAGTGTTGTCTCAGTCGAAGTATCTGCAGGTTCTATAGAACAGCCCTACTTTCTAAAGTTGGTTCGATTATATCCCTCCTTTAAGTTAACTTCCAAAAACACCCTCTGTCTAACATTTTTCTCCCATCTTAATTATAATTCTGTCTTTTCCTCCAAAAGGACCTTCCACTGTTAACATTATTTAGAGATTTGCCATTGCTCCTTTAAATTGGGTTCTGACCTATTTAACTACAAATCTGCCACTGCCTATTGTAGTTGATTTATTTAAACTCGGGTAGGCCCATAACGAACCCAAACAGGATTTTGCGACTTGAGTTCCACATCAAATCCCCCAACCTTTCAAGGCAATGTTTTCTATTTTCCCAACTCTTGCATTGGATCATTTCTTACCATCTTAACTACAAGGAAACACAAAATTAAGAATTCCTTCTTGGAAGTACCTTTTCAGTCATGGTCCTTGAAGGATTACTCTCTAATCTCCTATTTATTCCCCCCCCCCCCCAAAAAAAAACAAATGTTATTCTTCAACACATCATAGTTTCAAGTATGTGGGAGTTAATCTGAAATGTTCTAGAGAATAGAAGGGTGTCAAGTAAATATGTGGATATAACTCAAATATGTATGATGGCGTGGTGACTAGTGTGAGAACCGTGGAAGGTAGTGATTTCCCAACTTATCAATTTTAAACCTCTTTTCTCCATCTCTTCATCCCACCCCCACCCCCCCTTTTTGACCTTTGTTTTCCCTACTTAGTTTTGTTTGGATCCATGTAGCTGACCTCATTAAGTTGGGATAAGGCTGAGTTTGTTGTTACATCTGTTTGTGTTTATCATGGATGATTTAACCAGGAACATTCAAGATGTGGTGCCTTAGTGTATGATTTTTGCTGATGATATTGTTTTGGTAGATGAGACAAAAGCAGAGATTAACGCTAAGTATGAGTTATTGGCATCAACCTTAGTCTCGGGGTTTTAAGATAATGAAGATGGAGTATATGGTGTGTAACTTTAGCTACAGTAAGATGGATAACAAAATGGAAAAAATTGAGAGATACCGCGAAGTGATTATTTTAGATATTTGGGGTCAATCATAAACAACAAAGGTAAATAGAGGATGATGTGTCACAGATAATTAAAGCGAGATGGATGGAGTAGAGAGGTACGTTTGGAGTGTTGTGTGATCGACGTATTCCTTTAAAGCTTAAAGGAAAATTCTATAAGACAGTTGTACAACCGGCCATGATGTATGGAGCATAGTCCGAGATCTCGCCGAGTTTCTCGGTTTTTGGAAAAAACGAGACAAGACCTTAGGTGAGTCCCAAAAGTGTGAGATCTCGCCGAGATCTCGGATCTCAGTTCGAAATCTCATTTTGAACCATTTTTATGAGGCATCTTGTCCATATCTCGCTAAGATCACAGATCTCGGGTTGACATCTCAGGTTGACCCATGAAAATGACCCATCTACTATGTATTTACTTACCTAACTCGACAGAACTCTTATATGCTTGCTGTGGAGCACTATATGCAACATTATAGCAACACTATGTCATGGGAAGACTATGCGAAACTAGTAGGGGCTGAATACTTGATTCAAAGTCATTTTATGTGATGATAGTTGTAACACTGTTAAACAGTTTGATATATCACTAACATTTTTTATTCTTATTTAAGTTGTTTAGCTATTAATTGAATATTTTGCTTGCTTTCTATAATTAAATAATGTGTAGAGTAGGGTATTTTAGTACATCATCGCCTACCAACCTATGGTCCGAAGTGAAACTCATATTTGGACTTTGTTTTTGCAAAATCTGATAGTGTTATTGTATTTAAATGGCCTAAAATAGGCTGAATACCAAGTTTCAAACCCAAACTAGGTCTAAAACCCACCGAGATGAGGCTTTGAGTCGGGGAAAAAAATGCACCATCTCGCCGAGATCTCGACTCAACTCGGTTTTTCCCAAAACCGAGTTGATTCCAAGACCCGAGTTTTAGAACCTTGGTATGGAGTGGAATTTGGGCAATTAAGAAAGTCATATAGATAAATCAAGTGTAGCAAAGATGAGGATATTGAGATGGATGTGTGGCAAAACTAGGAAGGATAAAGTAAGGAATGACTATATTAGAACTGATTTTGGAGTTGCCCTGGTACAGCCGTACGGGATAAGCTTTGTGAAAGTCGTTTGAGGTGGTATGGCCATGTTCAACGGAGGGCTTGGGATGCACCAGTACGGAGAAGTGATCTGATTCAGATTGAAGAATCTAAAAGAGCAAGGGGCAGACTTAAAATGACCCTAGGAGTAGTGAGGAAAGACTTGCATAGTTTAGGTCTAGTCTCAAGTATAACATTGCATAGAGCTGATTGGAGGGCAATGATCCATGTAGCCAACCCCATTTAGGTAGGATATTGCATAGTTGTTGCCGAGGTTGTTGTACCCTTTTCTTTTACTATTATTTTTATTATTTCATCTTTACAAGGATCCATGTAGTCGACCCCATTTAGTTGGGATAAGGATGAGTTGTTGTTTCAAAACATCATATTTTCAACCAATCAATCATATGTTGTACTCCAATAGGATAACATAGATTAAAAGCTCAATAAGCTCCATCATCAATCTGTCTGGCAATCATCTTTTACTCAAAATTACCTTATTAGTTGCATATACTCTCTAGACAGAAGACAGAAGTCCAAAGATATTGTTAACATTGGCATTAAAATATTAAAATATCAAACAGCATACCAGATATGATGCAAATGTAATGACGCAACTGCTCAAAAAATTACAACTTTCCAAGCATTGGATGAATATAACCTGTTCTCATGGATAAGTTTATCGAAGATACCACATACTGCAAGTGTCGAAGGAAAAAAGAAACAAATTAACAAAAATGAACATAAAACATATATACTGAAAGGCATATGAAGGGGAAGAACAACATGAAAACTAGTAAGATTGTAAGATTAATTATATTGGAGCAAAGATAAGGGAAATTACAAACAAAAATGCAGACATAAAATCCAAAACAAAGCTTGCCAGAAACTAGAATTCTCACAATTTTAAAGGGTATTCATATCCACAAGCACACTGATATATAGAGATTTGATGCCTACCCAAGAAGTTCACAACATCAAGATAGCTACATAATACATATGCAAGGAAACACATTAGCAAGCTTTAGCTTTTAAGTCTTTGTAGCTTTAGCAGAACATCAATAAACCCTCCTCCTCACCTCATATAAGTAGTCTCAACAGAAAAAGTTGCTGAGGGTTCTACCCTTCCCACAACAACTCCTAAGTTGCTAAATAAAAGGGTGAGAAGGAAGAGATTAAAAAGATTTTTTTTTAAAAAAAAAGAGGGGTTCTACTTCTTGTGGCTACCGCGGACCCCAGGACGAGGCTTAGAGGGTTCGGCCTCATGGGTGGCATGCAAGTTGATGAGCTTGGCCTCGTCGTAGGGGATCTTTGGGTGCTTAGCATCGTGATGTATCTGCATAGATTTGGCATCAGGAGCAGTAGTCTTACAATGAGGACATTCGAATTTGGCGTGGCCACCCTTGTCCAGCCCAGAGCGGTTTACCTGCCCGGCCTTTCCGCCGCCTCTGTTGGTGGTGGCCGCATCAATCTTCGCGGCTATCTCTTTCGCCGTGTGCTTCTTGGGCTTTGCCTTTCCGGTCATGGCCGCTACCCTCTCTCTTTCTCTCTTTCAGTAACAAACTATCTTATCCTTAATCCCGATGGATGATCTGAAAGCCCTGCTCAAAGAACAAAGATTTTCAAATTAGAAGACCAGGGAATATGGAATAGTAAGTGTTATGCAAAAGGGAGTAAGAGAAAGGACGAATCAAACTCAAAAGAGAAAACAGTGTCGAATTATCAAACTCTACCTCACCCAATCGATCGATCATCGGTTAAGATATTAAGAAAAAAAACAGAAAAAAAGGGTTCATAAACTTCTCCTTATTGCTACAGAATATGGATTCCATCATCGTATGAATGATAAAACAAAAGGCAGATCAGAGATACTTACGTTCTCTGGGACCTTAAAAACAGAGGCTGCACCGCAGCACAACCCAACCCAAGAAAAGAAATCCTTACCGTTTGCAAGAATTGGAGGGGAGATCAGAGATACTTACGATCTCTGGGACCTTAAAAACAGAGGCTGCACAGCAGCACAGCACAACCCAACCCAACCCAACCCAAGAAACCACCCACCTTGCTGCTGCTGCTCCTCTTCTTCTGCTATTGTTTAATAGTAGACACCACCGCTGCCCACAGATGCTTCTACATATGTATATATATATATACCTCCAACAAAGCGAGAGTCTCCTGAATTGCCCTATCCATTCCCTCCCTACTTTCTTTTAAGGCAAAGTGGTGCGAGTCCGGCGTGTACCGGGAAAGCGAACTACGGTTTTGATATCCGCCACGTGGAATATAAGCTGGGCAAATCCAAACCATTGAATGAGGGGAAGAAAAACATACGAAAAATAGATTTTAAGGGTCTGTTTGATAATCATTTCTTTCCAAAAAAAAAAATCTGGGTAAAAAATGTTCTTTTATTTGTGTTCCTTAATATTACTTCTATAAGGAAGAAATCTATTTGGTCACTTTGATTAAAAAATATTTTTGAATTAAAAAAGAAACTGAAACACGTTTGGAATCAAGGTTCTAAAACTCGAGTTTCAACATGGTTTTGACCAGCCAGAAATCGAGTTCGTCTCGGTTTCGACCATATCTCGGTCGAAACCTGGGATTTTTTTCCATTAATGGGAAAACCAAGGTTTCGACCCCAAAACAAGGTTTTTTAGGTCTGATTTTTTGCAAGTTGCCTATTTTTCACATTTTAAACACAATCCATGAATTACATTCACCAAAAAATCACTGAAAATGGTACTTGTGGTTGTTGACCCAAGTTTACTAACGTAAGTGCTGATACGATATAGACATTAAAGTGATATTATAAATTTATAATTAGTTCACATAATTTTAAAGTACCTGAACCATGAATAGGAAAAACTTGTAAACTTTTCTAGTTTTACATCCAAACACCATCATCTTACCAAAATTCCGAGACAATTGTTTTGATTCTGGCCGAAAAGGCCTGTAACAGTCACAATATTCTACTAATCTTCCCATCAAACAAGCAGTAACATAGAGAGAAAACATATGGCGAGTTTGTGCGTGAATCTAACACCATCGATTGTTATACCTCAAGATCCGCAAATGATTGAGTGAGATTCACGCACAAACTTGAAATATGTATCATCATTCATCAATTGGTTTTCATTCAAAAAGCGTTGTTGCGTCTGGACATGTAAGAGCTCCTTTGCTCTCCAATATTTATATAAATATGGAGGGGACAAGCAATGGTATAATTTTATTAGATTCTGACTAGGAAACGTCTCGAACATGGGTCTCTCGCCTCTTCTTTGAGTTTGTCAAATTTTGTGTCCAAAATCATAATGAAATACACATTTTTTTTTATAACCTGGAAAAAGCAGCTGATACAACCCTGGTTTCGACCGTTTCGCACTATTTCGACCATTTCGCATTAGTTTCGATAGTTTCGCACTAGTTTCGACTGAGTTACGGGATTTTTAAAAATATCAATCCAACTCGTCTAGAAACCTGCCGAAACCGATTTGTCTCGACGGTTTCGACAGGTTTCGACCTAGTTTACTTTTCCATGTTTGGAATGCACATCAATAAATACAAAAAAATGTTACCTTTTTACCAATAAGTTTCAGTTTTCCTCATACATATTAAAAGTTGATACTTATATGTATGGTTTAAAGTGTTTAATTGGTTTTGCGGATCCAATCACATACACAGACACTCTAATATGATCATGTACTATGGAATGGGGTTTGACAGTATTTAATTAGATACCCTAGAGCCTATAACGATGATATTGAATAGTAGAGGGTTGATACATAATAAGATGTGATAAACCATAAAAATAACGGCCTATCGATGGATGACATGTGGCTGATCCTAAGCCGAGTCTAAGAACCCGGCCCAAAAGGAATCAGAAGTCGACCAACCGAAGGAGATGGGTCAGACAAAAGGAGGATCTCTCATGATCTGCGACAAGGCCGAGCCCTCATGGTCGGCGATGTGGCCGAGTCCTCATGGTCGACGATGGGGCCGAGTCCTCATGGTCGGTGATATGGCCGAGTCCCCCTGATCCGTGACAGGGCCAAGTCCTTATGATCGGCTATATGGCCGAGTCTTCCTGATTGGTGACAAGGCTGAGTCTTCCTGATCGACAACAAGGCCGAGTCCTCATGATCGACAATAGGGCCTAGTCCTCATGGTCGGTAATGTGGCCGACCCTTGCACGGTCGGTGGGTAAGCCGACCACTCCTCACTCAGAGCCCCCTGATGAGTCCTACACGCTCGGATGATAGGTCCGACGAGGATACCTAAGATACCTCCGAGGCCGAAGGGTCGAATATTCCGAGCCGAACCCACTGGCAAGGTGATAACCGTCACTTGCTTAAAATACAGAGCCACGTTAGCACATCCCGACGTTCACGGGATATGATGAGTCAGCCGAATTTGGCCATTATCCGATAACAAAGTCGTCTTACACTCAAATAAGGACTGTTACCTATTAAAGAGTCCGTTTTTTAATATAACTCTAATTTTCCCACCACCGAGAAGATTCCATTCAAAAATAGAACCCTTGCCATACGAGGACTCTTCTCCACCGCCCCATTCTTGCTCTATAAATACTAAGCTATGAGGTATAAATCCACACTCACTTTTCATTAAGTTGAATCGTTGTTGCAAAAAAGACCTGACTTAGGCATCGAAGAGTCCTCGACTAGGGTCACATCGGCTCTCTTATGCTAACTCGATTTTTTGTAGGCTCATTTGTGGGCAGATCGGGCGACAAAGGTTTTCAGACGCAACAGATTTGGCGCCGTCTGGGGGAATCAACGTTAACAAAGCATCGTCATTTCTACCATTACTCACAACGAAGACAATGGTACGTACCACAAGGTCGGGCTAGCATACTGCCGCTTCCGGGGGGGAGGAGGTACAACCCAATGGAGGTACGAGGAACTCACCTCCACCCGAGACTTCACATCAGGGAACAGTAGGAAGACCTCCTCAGCGAGGAGGGACCCGACACAACACGAACGCGACTACCAACCTAGCCTTGCTAGTAGACGATGGCAATGGGGGGAGCATTTTGAACACAACCCAAGAGGGTCGGCTGTGGAATCAGCTATAGAATTGATTTGCCTTGAAATACAGATAAAAGAGCATACATCAAAAGATAAGCAAAGATTCCTAGTATCATTTAGGATTGGAACTGTAAGAATAGGCAGAACTCGACTCTCATCCTGCACACATCTGATAGCTTCAAAGTTGTCCGATTCAACATGAATCCTCCTATAACTAGCTGATATAGCCAGAGATAGACCCATGCGAATTCCAATAGCTTCACCTAGGAATGGAGTACTAAAGGAAACTTTCTCACAAGCAGCTAATAAAGGGAAACTCTTTTCATCACGAATCAGGAAACTAATGCCTCCAAAAGTAGCATCTCCTGGGAGAGATGCATCTGAATTTAATTTGACAAATCCCAGGGGGGCGGTTTCCATGAGGCCGTCGCTGAAGCATTCCCATAAACTGAATGAGTATGAGAAGTTGTTGTCGATGAATGATTAGCTGAAAGAAATTCCTTGCAATGATTTTTTGCATTCTCAATAATATCTAGAGGATACCAAACTTTCTGCTTAAACCCCAAATCATTCCGGGCTTTCCATAAGTTCCAGCAAATGAAAGAAGACAACGAGAGAGATTCACGAGCCATATGCTTATCCTTTCGAAAGAAATAGTCCCACCTTGAAGCCAGCGGTATAATAACGGTTCCTGATTTGTAGGAGGGGCATAAGATAGGGAGCTCCCAAACCAAACAGCTCGCGCAAAAGGGCAATTGAGCAGGATATGATCAATAGTTTCCATAGCACACTGGCATCTTTGGCAGCATGGATCTACTGGAATTTGACGATGATGAAGACCCTCACCTGACGCAATGCCTTGGGCACAACCGCACAACACCTCCATAAGAACATCTTTATTTTTGGCAATGTTCTAACTGCCCAAATACGTTTCCATACCGAGTCAGGGACATTGCGGGCAATGGTAGAATGAGAAGTAGAGGCCGATGCTTCATTTTCTGCTTGCACTTGGTTAGATAGAACATTGTATGCAGATTTCACAGTGTATATTCCATTGAAAAATCCTCCCCAAATTAGGATATCCTTCATGGGAAAAAGACTCAATAGAATTTGTAAAATTTCCTCCTTGTCACAGAGCAGAAACTCTTCAATCACATCTACTCGCCATCTCCTATTTTCTTGATCAATCAGATCTGAAACCAAAGTGATTGGGCAATTGGTGGGTTTGCATTGACGAACCTTAAAATTTGTTGAAGATGGCAGCCAATTATCCTCCCAAATTTTATGTGCTCACCCGTGACAACACGCCATATCAGCCCTGCAGTCAACACCCTACGCCCTTCAAGAATACTCCGCCATGAATAGGAGGGCTGATTCCCTATCTTTTCATTTAAAAAATCAGCATTAGGGAAATAGATGGATTTAATAAACTTCGCCCAATTTGAATCCAGTGTTGACCAGAGCTGCCAAGCAAGTTTAGAGAGTAAGGCTTGATTTTGGAGTTTTGGGTCCTTGAAATCCAACCCTCCTTTCTATTTAGATTTGCATAAGTGAGACCAAGACACCCAATATATTTTGTTCTTATCTGATGAGTTACCCCAATAGAAATTAGTGGTAGCTTTTCTAATTTGGGAATGGAAGGAGGATGGCAACTTGAAGTGAGAACTTGCAAATTTGGACATAGAAAGAGCTATAGACTTTAAATGCACCTCTTTACCAGCATGAGAGCAAGTTCTGCTTCCGGCCCTGCAGCCGCTTCAGAGTTTTATCTTTCAAATCATCAAACAAGATAGCTTTGATGTTCCAAATTCTATTGCTAGTCCTAAATATTTGGAGGGACCATCACCATATGGGACTTTAAAATTCCTCGAGAACCATCTCTTGAACCTGTTGTGGGTGTTTGGACTAAAAGTTAAGGAAGACTTCTGTAGATTCACCTCTTGGCTTGAAGCTTTGCAATACAATTCAAGACAATCCTTAAGAGTATTAATTTCCTGGAGATTTGCTTGACCAAAGAGTAGACAATCATCAGTAAAGACTAAGTGAGTAATTGTTGGCTTTCTATTTCTTACTCTAATACCATGAATTGATCCATTAGCCTCCGCCCCAGTGATGACTGATGATAGTGCTTGAGAACAAAGAATAAACAACGACGGTGACAGTGGGTCACCCTACCTTATGCCACGAGATGGATTAATGCTGCCTTTTGGCCGAACCATTAATAAGCAGGCTATATGTTACCGATCTGATGCATTCCTTCACAAGTTGAACCCATCGATGGTGAAAGCCTAATTTTGATAAAATTACTTCCACAAACCTCTACTCGAGTCGATTGTATGCCTTACGCATGTCTAGCTTGAGAGCAAACAGCTTTGTATGACCCTTCTTCCTATTCTTTATGTAATGGAAGACTTCGTGCACTATTAATATGTTGTCAGAGATCAGCCTTGTGGGGATGAACGCTGATTGGGATGGAGAAATGATACTATCAAGAGCACCTCGAAGTCTATCTGCAACAAGCTTAGTAGCAATCTTCATAGTGACATTACATAGACTAATAGGTCGAAATTGGTTTGCCTATTTAGGGTGTTTTGTCTTTGGGATAAGACAAACAAGGGTCTTGTTAATATCTTTTGGCACATGACCAGTTGAGAAAAAATCCAACACAAAGGCATACAAATCAATTTTGACTAAATCCCAATATTTCTGGAAAAAGATGGGTGGGAAACCATCCAGGCCTGGTGATTTTAGAGGTGCCATAGCAAACAAGGCTGCATTAACCTTTTCCATTGTTGGGGCCTTACACAACAAATCATAAATTTTAGTAGAAACAATAGGATGTACACAATTAAGGACCTGGTTTAGAGCATCATCATTAATCAATTCTGCCAAGTAGATAGCCTTGAAATGATCTTGAAGGGTATCTCCAACCTCACCAGCTGATTTTGTCCATTTGCCATCTTGCTTCTTCAATCTCAAAATGCGGTTGTGTTGATGCCTTTGAAGAGTAGAGATATGAAAGAATCTGGTATTCCTTTCCCCACATTGTAACCAGTCCACCTTAGATTTTTGCTCCACATGTCTTCCTCCTTCTGCAGTTCAATCAACAATAGGTTAAGGATATCATTTTCTCTCTATTAGGAGCAGAGAGATAACGACAGACTTTGAATGTGCTCTAATTCTTGTTTGAAAGAGTGGATATGGGATTGAATATTCCCAAAGACATCACGATTCCATTTCTTGAAAATAAACTTAGAGTGTTCGAGCTTTTGCATAACCTTATTTGGTGGGGATCCATAAGCAGCCATATTCCAACCTTTTTGAGCTGTGTTATGACAATTAGGGTATCTTAACCACATGGCCACAAAGCGAAAGAGGCATGAGCCATAACATTTGCCTCCCTCAGAATCAAGCACAAGAGGAGCATGGTCAAAACCAATAGATGCTTTGATGAAGACTACAACATCAGGGTAATCTTGATGCCAACGAACATTAGAAAAAGCTCGATTAAGCCTGTTTCTGATATTGGAGTCACCAGCCCGCTTATTATTCCAGGTGTAAAAGGGACCATGAGATCCCAGATTCATCAGACTACATGAATTCAACATATCCTGAAATGAGCACAATCACGATGGATAGTTGGATTGCCTCCTGTTTTCTCGTGCCATGATAGGTAGGAGTTGAAGTCTCCTAAGCACACCTAGCCAGAGTATTGGTTCACACCCAAGTTAGAGAGTTTTTCCCACACCAAGTGCCTTCTACTCTTATTAGGATCACCGTAGACACATGAAAGAAAGAAAGAGGGAATACTTGGAGTAGTAATTTCCACGTCAATAACACGATCATTAGCTGATATGATACGAACTTGGCAATTATCATACCAAAATAGGGCAAGATCGTCAGCGGTTTGTATTGGATCCACAGTAAAACAATTTTGAAGTGTGAAGTGTCTTCTAATCCTATCAATTTTTTGCCTTGATGATTTTGTTTCCATAAGAAAGAGCACAACAGGTTTGTTCATCATGAGGAGATTCTGTAAGGACCGGACTTTCAAGGATCTCCCCAGTCCCAGACAATTCCATCCAACGATCTTCATGATCTCCCGTGTGGCTTTCCCCCAGCCACCACGGGGTAAAAAATGGCCGACATCGTCAACATTATCAACCTCTTCAGAAGAGTGTTCCATTATAGTATCCACATAACCATGATCCACACAATCCACTCGAGGGCGTTTAGAGGTAGGAGAAGGGTTTGGCTTAAAGGTAGTTAGTGGTGGTAAAGGTAGAGAGGGTAGGAGAGGACCGAGAGAGGTGGGTAAAGGCTCAGCTTTGGATTGTGGGTGTGTGTACTGGTTCGGGTAAGTCGGTTGCTGGATCGGGTGGGACCCAATAGGGGATGGACATGCAATTGATAGAGGTAATGGAGAATTAAAAGGAGGTAATGTAGCCTTAAATGGAGGTAATAAATTAATATTGAAGGGTGAATGGGACCCAATAGGGGATGGATACGCAACCGATAGAGGTGATGGAGCATTAAAAGGAGGTAATGGAGAATTAAAAGAAAGTAATGGATTGATGTTGGATGGTGAATGGGTTAGTGAGAAGTCCATGATTTGAGGAAGGAGATTGTAAACTGCTTGAGTAATCTTTGGGTGTTGTAGGAGTTTTGAATGTAACTCCATTAATTGGGCATTATTGCCAGCGGTTACATGGGAATCATTCTGGACGTTGGAGAGGTTTATGGCATGGTTAAAGTCATGAATATGGGAAACGGCAGGGGGTGGAAATTTGGGAGGAGCAATTACATTGTCGAGCACTATCGCAGAAGAGGGAAGAGCGTGGATCGTGGGTAACGTACCCTTAGAAGTTGGAAAAGACAGCGCCACGTGGCTGGCCTGCTGGTTCGTCAACTGAAGCACCGACGGTGGCAGTGGCCGGAGTCATAGAAGGCGTCGGGCATCAGGAACTGGGTAGCAAATTGTGTGACTGAGGGGGCGAATCCTTTGTGATGAATCCCCGACAACATCACCCTGGAAGAGAGATGAACATCTCTACTCTTTATGACCTAATAAACCGCAGCAGAAGCACATCAATGGCAGACACTCATAACGAACCTCGATGATGGATTGCATTCCATTCCTCCGTTTGAGCATAATAGAGGAATTTAGATGTTTCAAGATATTCAAAGTGACTCGTGCTCATAAATAACACAGTCGCTGCACACCACGATTCCCTTTGATTATCATCACCTTCAAAGGAGAACCGACCTTCCTTGCTAGTTTACCTGCAATCTCCAAATCAAGAAGTTCATTCGTAAGAGCATGGAACTATATCCGAAAATCAGTTGAACAGAACTTCCAATTGCGCGAAGCTACCCATTTCTCCAAAACAATAAGGTTGCCTACGACAGACCAAGGGCTTTCCTCGATTACATTATGAAGATCCTGAGCATGCTGAAAGTGAAACATGAAAGTATCCTTATATAGAAGAGAAACTGAAATCGCAAACTTTGTATTCCAGGCATTGACGAGGGCCTCTGTGACCGCCTGTTTACGATATGGTTTTCCAGGGAGAACTGATCCAACAAGAGTCAGATCCCAAGAGTGTGCCAAGCGCTCCTCTGTTGCCTCATCAACTTCAAAAATATCATCATTTGAATCAAAGGATGGAGTTGTAGAAGGTGGTGGGATGTTTGGATTATCCATTCTGGGATGTGGATTGATAGGTGGAAGAAGCAAAGGTGGTGGTTCCATGGATAGATTGAAAATACTGCAATAGGTAACGGAGATGAAGAAAGACCAGGCTTGAAGGTGGAAGAAGGAAAGTCACTCCAAAGGAGGAGAAGAGATCACGCCTGAGGTGGAAAAAAGTAATTTTTTAGAATGCTTATTCACTAATTAGAAACATGCTAGGAAAGAATGTTGGAATTCAAGTCAACTTGGCGGAGAGAGAGAGAGAGTGTCAACTCTCACAAGGAATACAAGATGGGCTCTTAGCCCACCTATTTAAACCAAATGGGGGGAGAGTCAACCAATGATGTTTGGCCGAATTTTTCCTCTCTCCTCCCCTTAGCCGAAATTCTCTCACGCTCCTCTCTCTCTTTTACTGAATTTTGAGGTTTTGAGATTTAGGGTTTTGTGAAACCCTGGTTCTTAAAAAGATTGGATCTTTTCTTGAAGAAGATTGTTGTATTGGCTTGAGAAACCTTGGTTTCATCAAGGAGGTTCAAGAACATCTTTCTTGGAGTACCCATTGGAGGAAGAACCAATATCTGGAGGAGGACCAACACTTGAGCCTCTCCAGGTTAGCAAATCTTGATTTTTTTTTAAATCATTCATTAATGTTTTAATTAATTTGATATTCATGGGATGAGAAAGAAAACCTGAATCGATCTCTTTCTGTTGCGCATTCAGGTATTCAATCCATCGTTGAAAAATCTGTGGTGTCGTATAGAGGCCGAAAGGCATAACCTTCCATTGGTAATGGCGGTTAAAGGGTGTGGAGAAAGCGATTAGAGGTTTGGATTCCTCGGTTAGCTTGATCTGCCAAAATCCGGATTTACAGTCAAATTTGTTGTAGATCGTAGCATCTTTGGCGAGATGAATGAGGACATCTTTTCGAGGGATAAAATATCTATCAAAAATAATGTTCCGGTTTAAACATTTGTAGTTTATAACCATACGAGCTTTTCCACGCTTAATTTTTGCATGATTGCGTACCATAAAAGCGGGACAGGAGTGCGGACTATTAGAGGGTTCTATCAGTCCAAGATTAAGCAACTCAGGGATTTGTTTATCAAATTCTTCAATATCTGCTTCTAGATAGAGAATAGGTTTGACACGGATGATCTTATGTGGAGCATCCAATGTGATAGAACAAAAATGAGGGCTTTTATCCCACCATAAAAGAGGAAAATTACTAAAGTTGGGCTTGAGAAGTTTGAGGAGCCAATGTTGGTTTAGGTCATCGGGTAACTCAGCCGTGACTTGGATTAGTTCTTGAGTAAAACCATCTTTATCACATTGAGAAGAGTGAGATGTGAGTAATTTTAACTCAACAGGGCCAGTTGGGTGCTAGATCTGGATAATACGAGGAAGAAGGGTGATTGGCAAGAAGGAAAACAAGTGAGTTTTGGAATAACAAAATCTCTGTTTCCAACGGTAATTGGGATATTTAGAGCTTTGTACTCTAAGGTCGTAGACGGGCCAGAAATACCGCTAACCAAAGCAGGCAAATCTATTTTTTGCCAAAAATAGCCAGGGGTTGCATTATGTTTGAAAATACAACCAGTGGCACCGGTATCCATAAGGATATCAAGCGAATAAGGCTTGAAGCCGGGGAAAGAGAAATGTCCTTTGACATAAGTATATTTTGTCGGACTTTGGTGTGTCTAAAAAATAATATCAGAATTTTCAGTAATATAATGGTTGAAGATGGTAAGGACAGTGACTGAATCGGTGTCTTTGTCCGAAGGAGCACAATCAGAATTTTGTGGTCCTTTATAGAACCGAGGGTGTATGTAGTTAGGTATGTAGTTGGGTACATACCGTGGTAGAGAAGATGTAGCAGCTGAGGTTCGAGTTGACGTCGATCCATGGCTAAACGAAGGTATACTAGCCTGCATGCTGGGAATGGGTGTTCGTCTTTTGAAGTAAAGATTATTACCAGAAGACAGAAGTTCAAACGTTGGTGCTTGTACTTCCCGGATATTTTGAGGGGTGTCTAAAATATCAGAAATTAACCATTCACTGGGTATCTTAATATCATGCCAATTAAGCACTCGAGGTTGTATCTCGTGCTCATAGGGTCGTGGTTCAAAGAGTTCCACAAACTTTTTATCTGGGGGAGGCAATAGTTTTGTAGAGGTAACGTTAGTTAACTCATGTAAACATTTCCAACTAATAGCAAGGTTATGGCTGTCAGCTTTCATGCCGGTCCATTGGGTCTTAATTTTTAAAACCCAGAATCACAAAGATTCGGGTCATGGATAGAAATAAAGAAATTAGGTTTAAGTTTGAACCAAACCGAACCATTTACCAGGTTGGATTCGATTCCACCGATAAGGGCGTTGAGTGGCTCTTGAAGGAATCTTTTATCGAAAATGGCAACAACAATTGGAGTGTCGATGCCTTGTCGAAAAAGAGCAGTGAGTTCAATCTGTATGAGACCAATGTGTATGTATCTCAATTTAGGGTGTTTTTTAACCAATCATTTGATTTGGTCAGGATTGAACAAAGAAATTTCAAGACTAGCGTCATCTGTAGACTGGGCAGTGGTATTGCCATAGGCTTGATCAAAATAACGTCGAGACCAGAGATTACTAAGCTTAGATCGCTTGTAAACCTCATCGTGAGTAACCTCTTTTATTTTATTAAAGAGATTGGGGTCAAAAGAGACGTCTTCTCTCATAAGGTCGTTGAGAGCGACAAATTCGAGTTCAGAGGCCAAAATAGGCGTGATCTCAATAGGAATAGATGAGTTTGAAGGAGGGGTTCCTGGGTCTCATTTTCCATAAAAATGAAATCAGACTCGTCGTCAGACGTTTGATCGTCAGATTCAGAGACTAACTCATAAAGAAGTTCAGTGGGGTCTGAAACTTCAGAAAAGAATAAAACCTCATAATCAAATTCGTCCAAATAACGAATCATTTTACGAGCATTCTTGGTTTTGTTGGGACATTCATTTGCAAAATGGCCCTTTTCATTACACAAATAACAGGTACAATTGGATTTATCCCGTGTTGATTTAGTGTAAGGGGTTTTTTTCCTAATAAAGCATTTGTGGGTAAACGACTTTTGAGGTTTGGAGGGAAAGTCCTTGGAATTATATTTTTTCCATCGATACCGTTTGGGAAATTTGGACTTAAATTTATTTTTATGAGAACGATGATGAATTGGCTTTGTACCAAATTCAAATTCATTATTGAGCATGTCCTTACACAGACCGGGAGAGATCTTGTGTTTAAGAGCTTTGGCTGCTCGAGCCTTAAGACAATGATCCAGAATATGCCTGAAAACAAAATTAATTCTGTTTCCAAGTGTATCAGCACTTTTGGAGTCGTTGATAAAAGTTGGATAGGTAGAATGACATAATTCATCCCAAGGTGGGGGTAACTTTGGGAAAAACTGGTCCTTCCAATATGCTGATTTGGTGCTATCAAGCAACTGGTAAAGACTCATGTATTTTTTCGAAAAAGCTTCAAATTCAAGAAGATTATTAAGCTTAATCTTAGTTAAATTAAAACTGACATCTTCTGCAAGCATGTCGAGAGAATGAAAACCACAAAATTCACTTTTAATGATTTTCGTAAAGTCGACCAAGATTTTTTCAAAATTCTTCTGGAGAATTAGTAGGTTGGTTTTAGCCAATTTGCCATCTTCAGTTTGATCGAACTTTTTAATAAACTGCAAGACATCACCTTGGAGTGAACCACTAAGGTATTCCAGGAATTTGTCTGCAGACCAAGTAGCCTTATTGTTGGTAATGAGCCCAAACCAACATTGGCTCCTCAAACTTCTCAAGCCCAACTTTAGTAATTTTCCCCTTTTATGGTGGGATAAAAGCCCTCGTTTTTGTTCTATCACATTGGATGCTCCACATAAGATCATCCGTGTCAAACCTATTCTCTATCTAAAAGTAGATATTGAAGAATTTGATAAACAAATCCCTGAGTTGCTTAATCTTGGACTGATAGAACCCTCTAATAGTCTGCACTCCTATCCCGATTTTATGGTACACAATCATGCGAAAATTAATCGCGGAAAAGCTCGTATGGTTATAAACTACAAATGTTTAAACCAGAACATTATTTTTTATGGATATTTTATCCCTAGAAAAGATGACCTCATTCATCGCGCCAAAGATGCTACGATCTACAACAAATTTGACTATAAATCCGGATTTTGGCAGATCAAGCTAACCGAGGAATCCAAACCTCTAACTGCTTTCTCAACACCCTTTAACTGCCATTACTAATGGAAGGTTATGCCTTTCGGCCTCTGTACGGCACCATAAATTTTCCAATGATGGATTGATTCCATTTTTGGCAATCTCCCCTTTTGTGTTGCTTACATTGACGACATTCTAGTCTTCTCCAAATCCCCCGAAGAACACACTAAGCATCTTCGCATCATTGGAGATCTATTCCTACAACATGGAATAATCCTTTCCCCCTCAAAAATCGACTTAGAGAAAACTCAAATCGAATTTTTGGGCCTTATCTTAACCGATCATGAACTCCAACTCCAAGATCATATTCTTATTAAAATTAGGGATTTTCCAACAGTTCTTACTGATAAAAAACATCTTCAACAGTTTCTTGGCATCTTTAATTATGGTCGAAATTACATTAAAAACCTTTCTACCAAAGAAAAACGTCTTTTAACTAAATTACAAAAAGATGTAGTTTTTACCTGGACTAAAGCTGACACACAGGCAGTCCAACTCATTAAGGACGAGATACAAAACTCTTGTCCCACAGTTTATTTTTCTCTTGCTGGTGATCTTTTAATTCTTGAAACATATGCTAGCAATGAACATTGGGGATGTGTATTAAAAGCACGCCCTCTTAAGAATCCCTCGGATGAGCAAATTTGCGGATACAACTCCGACAAATTCACCCCAGCTCAAATTAATTACATGATTTACGAAAAGGAAATCTTAGCAATCGTTAATGCTATCCAACGGTTTCGGATTTACCTCCTCCCTGAGAAATTTCTTATTCGCACTGATAATCAGGCCATTCGCGATTTTCTCAAAACTAAACAATGAGAAACTAATTCTCGCAGAATTAATTGGTACAACACCATTAATCAATATTCTTATGAAATTGTACATACTAAAGGCACTGACAATTTTCTTGCTAATTATCTTAGCAGAGATGAATCCATGCCGTCCTCCCAATAAAGGAAAAGGTAAAGCGCCTGCGACACCACGTCGCACTCGCAAAAAAGCCACCCCAAGCTTACTCCCTACCCCTCGTGGTGGAATTCTCATACGAGAACCCCAGACAGCAGCAGCATCTCCTACCCAAAGGCATGCTTCTGGCTACACACGAATTCCTGCCACCACCGCGGAATTTACCCCTTCTCCCTATCAACCTTTTAGTCCCTATTTCTACCCCGGAAATAGTCAACAACAGGACAGTCAGGATCCTTATTATTTATGGAACATGACCCCAGCCAGCTATTTTCCGGTGGTACAATAACTACCAGCGGCTATTGCTCCATCTTCTTTTGGTCAGTCAGTGACAAACACTACTGATTTCTTTAAACATGATGGTGTACCTACCAAATGGTATCATCACATTAATACCTTGTGGAAGACTCAGTTAGCCGGACAGAAAAAACCATTCCGGACTGCTCTTACCACCTTCTCTAAAACCCTTGGTTTCTTTTATCAGAAACAACTCAATTTACAGATTATTGTACTCGACTCAATTAAACAAATTGATTGGGACGATGTTACCTCCCCTGAAAAAGTACAAAGCTTTCTTCAGATTTCAGAATGTATTGAAGATCATCTTAAAGATCCGGTCTTCTTTAAAATTAAAAGAATTTGTTTATATTTGAAGGCTCAAGAAGTCCTTCCTAAAGAAATCTTCCCCATGATACAACGTCATTGTAATGAAGAACAATACCAGCGCTACAAAGGTTTTATGCTGGACTACCCAAAAAATATAATGAGAGCACATCATCAACAACACCGTCTGATCTTTTACCCCGGACACGAACCCTGGAGTATTGCTGTTGTTAAATGGGGACTCGTTGGTCAACTAGTCTTCTCTAGTGATTGTACCTCTGTCCTCAACCAATTGCCCATGATGATCAGAACTATGGTCGTTCATGCTACTGCCAATTGGAGATTCTCTGGTGGACTCGAATTTACCATTACCAGTACTTTGGGATGGCGACATAGGGAACGCTTCTTCCAGCCATATCAGATTTGGCACCTCCAACCAGTTGCCTATTATACAGTTCAGGAACCGGCTCGCATCACCGATGAAGACGAAGCAGCTAACCATTGCCAACCACTTCATCCATGCCGATCAGCTGTACAAACAGTCCCTCATTGCTCTACACAAAGAGGCTTTGACACTTATCTTCCCCAACGGATGCTCCAAGTACCGTTATCTTGTCTCCAACGGTCGACGAATCTTTGTCACCCAATTTCTCATGGATTACAAGATCCCAAATGAAATTGCCGCCGCCTAGTTTAAGATAGTCCAAAATCTGCAGACACTCTCTCTGTTAGATGTCCTGGCTACTCTCCTTGTCAAAGTTGACGGAGCCCTGGAAGAAATGGATGCCCATGAAGCTGTAGAACAAGCGGTCGCCGAAGGCTATTCTCCAGCTCGCTATGTCGATTTTGACATCAACCTCGAGTCTGATTGACTGTGGACCCCCCAGTCGACGTCTGCTTACGTCATCATGGACCCCATGAACAGTGACAACTGCCCTACGTCACTACTCACATCATCATGGACCCCATGAACAGTGTGACAGCCGCCCTACGTCACTACTTACGTCAGCATCTACTGTTCGGATTTTAAAACAAAATTTGGAGTCCGACCTCTATATCAGAGAAGCTCCTCTCTTCTCTAAAGAGAGACTCTCTCCCCCTTAGACTTTCTTCCGCTCCCTCTCTCATCTTCAACTCTTTCTAGCTCCATTCTCTCTCAACCCCCCTTAGCACTCTCTCAACCCCCCTTTCTAATTTTGGTATCAGAGCTTTAGTACGCTCTCTTACTTTTATAATCACACTCTACCCCAAGAGTATAGAATTTGGTAATGACCGCCGAATAGCACCGAGGATCGACCTCCGATCGTCGCTTCTATTCTCCGATCTGCAGCAAAGTGAAAGAGGAGAACTCATCTCCGACTACTTATAATTTTGTAAAGGTATAATGAAGTAATCTATACTTTCTTCCTTCTTTCTTTTCTTGCATGACCTTACCTTCTTCGGCAACGACATCTCACAGCAGAAGACTACCTGCGAAATGGTAGATCAATAAGGGTTACCCCCTTTGAGTGCAATGATGGATCTTTTCTTTGATCTCTAGCACCTGCTTTGCACACACATCTGGTACTATCCCTCAAGGACGGATTATCCGCTAACGAGAGGTGACGCATGAAGTTTTAATTTCTGATTGTTTTTTATCTTTGTAATTTCCACGGCCATATATTTTGTAGTGGTTGTCCAGTGAAACACTGGTTTGAAGACCGAACGTGTTTTGGACCTTTGTTCTACCGATACTATAGAATGGGTTTAGCCCCCAGGAAATTATCTTTGTAATATGCAATCCTTATTATGGCTTCCCTTCCCTCCTGTTATAGTGATGATCCTTCTTTCCCTTTTGAACATGGCACACATGCGTTACCAGATAGTCTAAGTATAAGTGGCGCTTTAAATTTTTTAATTGATGTCTTTAGATAACCAAGAAAAAATAACCAAAAAATTAGACACTAGTTTCACTCTCCTCGCTGATCTGGTTGACACCCAACCGATCATACCCCCCGAACTCCCTCCCTGGGATACTTTTCTTGTTATTAGCACTCTTACTGAGGACATCTCTGACGAACAACCCGTTTCGGACGATTATCTTTACCTAAAAGAAATCATGGACCATTGGAAAGACTGTTATAAAGCCACTACGGACCCAACCGTCTCTTAAGGATGATGCAACAATTCTATGTTGACAACCAATAGAGTTTTGTCGCACACCACTTTGTTCTCTTTTCTGATGACGAAGATACGATTTACCAAGAATCCTCTTCATCGTCTTCTGACTCCGACTCAGAAGCCCTTCCCCACAATACCCCCACTGTTGGCGAAAGTTCTAAGCGTAAGATGGACGCACAAACCGACCATCTAGACACCGATGAGGATTTCCAACCTCAAACCAGACAACGCGAAACTTTTGGTCACGACACTGTTTTTGCTACAGAGACAGAGGGTATCTACACCCGTAAGGATGACCTCCATAAGTATGGTTTAGCCTCCGATGGAACCTACCTTAACCTCACCAATATAGCCATTAAAGATTATGATAAAGCAATTAATGAATGCGCACAAACCTTCGCCATTCTCATTGCCAACAATAAGGCTACTTGGTCTGCAGACAAATTCCTGGAATACCTTAGTGGTTCACTCCAATGTGATGTCATGCAGTTTATTAAAAAGTTCAATCAAACTGAAGATGGCAAATTGGCTAAAACCAACCTGCTAATTCTCCAAAAGAATTTTGAAAAAATCTTGGTCGACTTTACGAAAATCAGTAAAAGTGAATTTTGTGGTTTTCATTCTCCTGACAAGCTTGCAGAAGATGTCAGTTTTAATTTAACTAAGATTAAGCTTAATAATCTTCTTGAATTTGAAGTTTTTTTTGAAAAAATACACGAGTCTTTACCAGTTGCTTGATAGCAACAAATCAGCATATTGGAAGGACCAGTTTTTCCCAAAGTTACCCCCACCTTGGGATGAATTATATCATTCTACCTATCCAGCTTTTATCAACGACTCCAAAAGCGCTGATACACTTGGAAACAGACTTAATTTTGTTGTCAGGTATATTCTGGATCATTGTCTTAAGGCTCGAGCAGCCAAAGCTCTTAAACATAAGATCTCTCCCGGTCTGTGTAAGGACTTTGAATTCGATAAAAAGCCAATTCATCATCGTTCTCATAAAAATAAATTTAAGTCCAAATTTCCCAAACGGTATCGATGGAAAAAAATATAATTCCAAGGACTTTCCCTCAAAACCTAAGAAGTCGTTTACCCATAAACGCTTTATTAGGAAAAAAACCCCTTACACTAAATCAACACGAGATAAATCCAATTGTACCTGTTATTTGTGTAATGAAAATGACCATTTTGTAAATGAATGTCCCAACAAAACCAAGAATGCTTGTAAAATGATTCGTTACTTGGACGAATTTGATTATGAGGTTTTATTCTTTTCTGAAGTTTCAGACCCCACTGAACTTCTTTATGAGTTAGTCTCTGAATCTGACGATCAAACGTCTGACGACGAGTCTGATTTCATTTGTATGGAAAATGAGACCCAGGAACCCCCCCCTCCTTCGAACTCATCTATTCCTATTGAGATCACCCCAATTTCGGCCTCTGAACTCGAATCTGTCGCTCTCAACGACCTTATGAGAGAAGACGTCTCTTTTGACCCCAGTCTCTTTAATAAAATAAAAGAGGTTACTCATGATGAGGTTTACAAGCGATCCAAGCTTAGTAATCTCTGGTCTCGGCGTTATTTTGATCAAGCCTGTGGCAATACCACTGCCCAGTCTACAGATGATGCTAGTCTTGAAATTTCTTTGTTCAATCCTGACCAAATCAAACGATTGGTTAAAAAACACCCTAAATTGAGATACACATATTGGTCTTATACAGATTGAACTCACTGCTCTTTTTCAACAAGGCATCGACACTCTAACTGTTGTCGCTATTTTTGATAAAAGATTCCTTCAAGAGCCACTCAATGCTCTTATCGGTGGAATCGAATCCAAACTGGTAAATGGTTCGGTTTGGTTCAAACTTAAACCTAATTTCTTTATTTCTATCCATGACCTGAATCTTTGTGATTCTGTGGTTTTAAAAATTAAGACCCAATGGACCGGCATGAAAGCTGATAGCCATAACCTTGCTATTAGTTGGAAATGTTTACATGAGTTAACTAACGTTACCTCTACAAAACTATTGCCTCCCCCAGATAAAAAGTTTGTGGAACTCTTTGAACCACAACCCTATGAGCACGAGATACAACCTCGAGTGCTTAATTGGCATGATATTAAGATACCCAATGAATGGTTAATTTTGTGGTCCATTATATTACTGAAAATTCCGATATTATTTTTCAGACACACCAAAGTCCGACAAAATATACTTATGTCAAAGGACATTTCTCTTTCCCCTGCTTCAAGCCTTATTCGCTTGATATCCTTATGGATACCGGTGCCACTAGTTGTATTTTCAAACATAATGCAATCCCTGGCTATTTTTGGCAAAAAATGGATTTGCCTGCTTTTGTTAGCGGTATTTCTGGCCCGTCTACGACCTTAGAGTACAAAGCTCTAAATGTCCCAATTACCCTTGGAAATAGAGATTTTGTTATTCCAAAACTCACTTGTTTTCCTTCTATGCATGGTGATTTTATCCTAGGCACTAATTTTCTTTTTCATTATTTGCCAATCACCCTTCTTCCTCGTATTATCCAGACCCAGCACCCAACTGGCCCTGTTGAGTTAAAATTACTCACATCTCACTCTTCTCAATGTGATAAAGATGGTTTTACTCAAGAACTAATCCAAGTCACGGCTGAGTTACCTGATGACCCAAACCAACATTGGCTCCTCAAACTTCTCAAGCCCAACTTTAGTAATTTCCCCCTTTTATGGTGGGATAAAAGCCCTCGTTTTTGTTCTATCACATTGGATGCTCCACATAAGATCATCCGTGTCAAACCTATTCTCTATCTAAAAGTAGATATTGAAGAATTTGATAAACAAATCCCTAAGTTGCTTAATCTTGGATTGATAGAACCCTCTAATAGTCCGCACTCCTGTCCCGCTTTTATGGTACGCAATCATGAGGAAATTAAGCGCGGAAAAGCTCATATGGTTATAAACTACAAACGTTTAAACCAGAACATTATTTTTTATAGATATTTTATCCCTCGAAAAGATGTCCTCATTCATCGCGCCAAAGATGCTACGATCTACAGCAAATTTGACTGTAAATCCGGATTTTGGCAGATCAAGCTAACCGAGGAATCCAAACCTCTAACCGCTTTCTTCACATCCTTTAACCGCCATTACCAATGGAAGGTTATGCCTTTCGGCCTCTGTACGGCACCACAGATTTTCCAACGATGGATTGATTCCATTTTTGGTAATCTCCCCTTTTGGGTTGCTTACATTGACGACATTCTAGTCTTCTCCAAATCCCTCGAAGAACACACTAAGCATCTTCGCATCATTGGAGATCTATTCCTACAACATGGAATGATCATTTCCCCCTAAAAAATCGACTTAGAGAAAACTCAAATCAAATTTTTGGGCCTTATGTTAACCGATCATGGACTCCAACTCCAAGATCATATTCTTATTAAAATTAGGGATTTTTCAACAGTTCTTACTGATAAAAAACATCTTCAACAGTTTCTTGGCATCCTTAATTATGGTCGAAATTACATTAAAGACCTTTCTACTCTTTTCCCTAATTCTTATGGAATAGAAGAAGAGATCGGTGTGATAAATTTTTATCTTACCATAAATACAATTTTGACTGATTTATCCATCTATCAAATGGGAAGAACTAAGAGATGATCCCATAGTTCTAACTAGTGGTATCAAAACCACGCTTTTCCCACCCATGGATAAATTATGGTTTGCAATAATGAATCTTTATTGTCACCAAGGGATCTGTGGACCCCACATGAATGCCAGAATGCTCGCTAAGAAGATTTTAAGGATGGAATATTATTGGGTAACCATGGAAGCGGACTATGTAACTTTTGTTAAGAAATGCCATAAGTGTCAGATATTTGCCAATATCATACATATTCCCCCCCCCCCCACAAAGCTACATTCATTGAATGCTCCTTGGTCATTTTCAACCTGGGGGATTGACGTAATTGAAAAGGTCACTCCGAAAGCTTTTAATGGACATGAATTCATCTTGGTTGCCACTGACTATTTTACAAAGTAGGTGAAAGCACAGTCATATGTTGTTCCTACAGCTGCAAAGATAGCCAAGTTCATTTGGGAGAACATTATATGCAGGTACGACGTACCTCATGACCTGATATCTAATCAAGTTTCACACTTTTGGGGAAAAGTATATGAGATCTGCTCCAAATTCGACATAGAAAAGGCATAGGTCCACAACCTACCAGCCACAGACCAACGGTGTAGTAGAGGCAGCCAACAAAAATATAAAAGTCATATTACAAAAAATGGCTGATACATATAGGGATTGGGTTGACAAGCTTCCATTCGCCTTGTGGGCTTACCAAACATCAATCCGCACTTCTACTAGGGCAACTCCGTACTCTTTATGTCACACCCCAGACCCCACTCTATAGTTTTGGTATGACTAAGATGCTTCCCAACATCCTAAACCACCACCAGGATCTCGATGTAGTAGCTTAAATCACAGTCAACTCAATACAACTCATATGTACATCAAAGTGCGAAAAGAAACACATTTACATTATAAGCAAATGTACAATTAAGAGTGCAAAAGCGTTTTCAATACTAAAAAGAGTTCAAAAAGTCTAAGTGATAGATAATTTATTATATTACATTTTATCTCAAATGATCAATTGAAAACTTAAACAACAGTAATATTACAGAGTTTATACAATGCAAATGAGGAAACTTAAAAGAAATAAAATAAAGAAGAGTCTCGATCCAAGTGCCCCATTGGCATAGACATCAACAGATACTCGGCACCATGGTACTACATCATTGACTTTGCAGTCAGCAACATCGAACAAAACATATCCAAAAGAAAGAGCCATAGAGACTTCCACCAAAACATCTCCTGCAACACATCTAAAAAGGTTGCACAAAGAAGGGTAAGCTCCACTGAGCCCAGTGAGGGGATGGGGAAGACACAAACAATAACACATAGTCTATGATGCATGAATTAATTAGCAATATTAGTCACCTAGCAAACATGACTAAGTCACTAGGTTCTTGCTACTACAACAACTCGGGAAACATCATGAATCGCTTATCTTATCACCACGATGCAACCTCAATTGTTACCTTGGGGCCCGCACGGTCGAAGCCACTCGCCACCTAGAGGTAAAACCCGACAACCAATGGTTATCCCTGACCTGGCCTCGAATCACTCCTCAGGCACATAGGGAGCCTTGGTTACCCAACACCTAAACCCCTGTTGGTAAGGGTCGTAACAAGGGGACGTAACCCTAGCCATAATACTATATGAAACTATCGTGTCGAGAGGTATCCTGGATGCATCAACTTCTCATACCATCTAGTACCCTGGTACCAGCACGACACAGCACATGACAGGCCAATTATAACACATAATGGTGCTAACCACATGATGCAATATGATACTATCGTATCGAGAGGTATTCCGGGTGCATTAACGTCCCATACCATCTATCACCCGGGTACCAGCATGACACGATGCATGACAAACCAATTATAAACATGATGAAGGTATAAACAAGCCACATTCACAATGCATACATGTATAATTTTCATAAACATGGTTATAATAATGTAAGAATGAGTATGCATGAGAAATGACATACACGCATAATATAATGCAAAAACACTCCCAAAATAAATCAAATCTACACCCACTCACTTAATAGTTTATGAATCAAAGTTATGGTTCATTGTCCGATCGTCACCCAACATGTCTCACCGTGGGTGTTTAATTACCTAGGAAAGCATAGGAATATGAGTCAATCAATTACAGGGGAGGTACAAGGGTGGAACCAAAAAGGATCCGAAACAAGGGCTTTGTGAAAAAGCAACCCTAGACTTACAGACCGGGTTTAAGGGAAGTTCAATGGGGCATCAAGGGGTAGCCCTTAGCACCATATTGGGTTACCTAATTAGTATAATTAGAAGGCATTAACAGTTGTAGGTAACCCCCATCAAAACCTTCAAAATCTTAGAAAATCATCGGCAAAGTAAGCGAGGTCATCGGGGAAAAAGATTCAAATTTAACATTTATGTCAAAACATAATAACAAGGTTTGGGCCCATTTCTGAGGGCCATAAACTCCAATTTGGTCAAAGTTTTATTCATAAGAAATGTATCTCTTTAAGTCTAGTTTACAACACAATTTGAATCGTATTGATACGATATGTATCAACCAAGTTATGGCCAAAACAGCGGGCAAAGGTCGAGTGGTTACAATACCTTACGGATTTAACAATACCAGAATCCAGGTGAAAATACGACCGAGACAGTAGCTTCTTAAGGCTGGTGGATTTTCGGGCAGATTTAACGGAGAGTAAATTTGGGTGATAATCCACCAACCTGTAAATCCGAGAATCCAAATCTTAAGCTCTCCAAATCTATTCCCCTTGGATTTTAATGCCTCAAGGGCTTGAAGGAAGTGTCCTAGGCTCTCCTAGGGTCAAGGAAACCTATCTAAACTGAGGTATTGGTGGGCTCAATGGATTGAATCCACCATGAACCAAAATCTAGGGTTTTGATGAAAAGAAACCCTAAGTTTCTAAAATGGCTTTAATGGAGGTTTAAAAGCATTCAAACAGGTGGGCTTTAGCACCACACAAGGTCACCTAGTGGTCCTACAATAGTAGCTTGGGTTCCAAGTAGAACCCAATGCCAAACCTACCCTAGGTCAAACCCAAAACCCAAAATGGAGGGAGAAGAATGGAGTTCAAAAGCACCTACCTTGAGCTGCCAAGTATGAGGAACAAGAGCTGCACCTCCAAGGTCCCACCACTCCTTCTCCTTTCCTCTTCCTTTCTTCCTCTTCCCCTTCTCTTTCTCTCCTTCTCCTCGGTTTCCCTTCCTTGTTCGGACAGCAATAGGGGAGGGGAAGGATGATGTGTAAGAGGAGGACAACAAGGTTCCCCCCTTCCTCCCTTCTCTTTCTTCTTCTTCATTCTCTCCTTTCTTCTCCTTCTTTCTTTCTTTTCTTTCTTTCCACGATTTGGCTGGGGGAGAAAAGGAGAAAGAGCTAAAGAGCTTAGCCATTTATAACTTAAAGTGGCCTTAGGGCCTGTTTACCTTAGCCCCCTTAAAACCCCAAACTCATTATTCCTTAAGTCAGGACCCCAGAAATTCATTTTAGCTTAAGTTGGGCTAAGGGATCACCTACATAACCCAATATAGAAAGGTAGGTTGTAGATGGGGTCTACAGTGCATAGGGACATCACACCCTTGCACGGATCATGAGGCAATGGGTCCCATCAACCAATACCCCATCAAGGGCAGTATGATATGGATGGATTCTCGGTCGGATTCTCACAGGGGAGAATCCATATGAGAATCCACCCTTGCTGAAAGGCCTTTTTAACCTCAAACAAGCCTCGAGCCTTGGCCCACACTTCAAGGACTTCAAAGCGAGGGTAAGTACACTTATTATTTAGGGTTAAAAGCTTACCCTTGGGAGGTCTCATTGCTCATCAAAGCATGATTCCCTTCCTTTTGTTAAAACCTTCCCCTTGATTGCCATGGCCCAAGGTCACAGGTGTCGACAGTTAGCAGCGTCGCAACATCTACCAATGGGAATTCAAATTAGCTAAGAAAATTAGGGTGTATTTTGGGCATGGGTATAACACTTTAGTAAATGGAGTAAAAGTTGTCTTACCTGTGGATATATAAGTACCATCCTTCCGAGTACTTTTGGCTAGTCAACTACCTGAAGGAGAATGGGTACGATCAAGGTACAAAGAACTTAATCTTCTGGATGAAAGAAGGATCAAGGCCATGGACAACCTTAAGAAATACCAACAAAGGGTAGCAAGGGCATTCAACAAAGGTGTGCATCCTCGTAACATTGAAATAGGCAATCTGGTCTTACGTGAGCAAAGGGGCCCCTTTACACGACCCAAGAGGTAAGTTCCCACCCAATTGGAGTGGTCTGTATACTGTGAAGGATATCCTACCAGGGAGGGCAGTCCACCTCACCAATTTGGATGGTGAAGACCTTTGGGGACTAGTTAATATGGACCAACTAAAGAAATATTATGTCTAGGTCATTGGCTACCATGAACTATGCTTGACCTGATTCCTCACAGGAAGGGACATGTAGGCAGCTTGGCATGCTCAAGTGTGGTCTTGATAACCAATCCGGGGTTAAAAAAAAAATCCCAAGAGAGAGGCATTGTGTCCTTTTGTCTAGTATTTTATCACTTCGCCAATTGGCATTATATCCTTTTATCCAGTGTCTTATCGTTCTGCCAATCGGCATTGCATCCTTTTGTTCAATCTCCTATCATTCCTGGGTCAAGTCTAATGTGTCTAGGATTAGTAAGTGCTAGCTATTACCTGATGACTTATACTTGTCCAGTTTACTAATGAGAACATATGATGCATGTATCATGCATTAACCAAGGAAAGACTTTAGATGAGCTGTTGCGTGAGTGGACCTTATGCATGTGTGCAGATGGTCCCACATTAATTATTAGAAGACATTCAATTACCAACCTCGGGAGAATTAGATGTCTCGAGCTTCACCATGACTTGCTTCGACAAGCATACCAGTGTTGGGATACCCAATTACATGTCTTCAATTTAGGCAAGGTCAAAGTAGCCCCGACCATTGAGGAATTTCGGGCTTGAATCCTATCTTATCCCGAAGGAAAATTATTTCTTCCCCCAGTGCAAAAGAATCAATTTAAAAGTTTGAGCGATTTCTTTGGATGGGATGCAAAAGAAGTCAAGAAGGTTCTAAACTATGACAAAGTAGATATTCTGAAAGTGGCCAAAATCTTCAGCAACTGCAAGACAAGGGAAGGATCCCAAATTCAATACAAGAAGAGGGCTTACTTATTTTGCATAATTGGAAGATATCTCTTGAGAACTCAAAAAAAGGTGTATCCCCAATGATAGCTGAGGTTGTCAAGCAGCTTGAAAGAGGCTGTGACATTGTCCCCATAGTACTGGCAGAAACATTTAAGGGATTGGATGCTATGAGCAACTCTTGAAAGTACAGAACAAAATATTGCACGTGATCTCCACCTATATTCCAAATGTGGTTAATGGAAAAGTTATAGCTAGTTGTACTTATTCTATGTGATCACCTCCTAACAATGCATTATCAGAAAAGGAGTTCTACAGAATTAAGAACTGGAAGAAGTACTTTGATGAAAGGACCATTGAAAAGATATAGTAGGACTATCATTGGTGGAAGACAGAACCACGAGTGCTAGAACTCAGGGGTGCAACTATGTGAGATTGATGGGATTGCCCATACAAGCTTTTACATCCCTTCTCTACTATCTCGAAGGCAAGAACCTGTCAAACTGAAAAATTTCAGGCCTCCAAAGGAACTAACTAAAGAAGTGGTAGCTCTACTGGCCAAATTATGGTTGAAATCCTTGTAATCAAGTGGTAGTAGGTTGATATCTGTAATGTCTTTTTATTCAACTCATGTAACGAATAAAGCTATCAATGAAGATATGGTATTGCGGAATTGTGTTTGGCATAAATAAAACATGTACAAATATACATCCAAATAAAAATAAAAATAAGGAGAAAAATAAAAATAACAAGATTGTTAAATTGTCCCAAATGTATCCAAAAGTATAAAAAATAACAAATGTCAATGTCCGTAATCCTGGGTTGACAGATTGGGACCTGATCCCCCAGCATCATCCCTGCCTAATCCAGCCACCTACCTCCTAAGGGGCTCCATCTCATCCTGAAGTTTGGTGTTCTCCTGCTGAAGATACCTGACCTGCAAAAGAATTAGAAAGAATGTAAGTTAGATAAGGAAGTAAGAAGATACAAGAGAAAGAAATTTTTGAGAAACTCACAGACTCCCATTAAAGGTGGGTCCTCTCAATGATGATGTCGTCCATGCTACACATCATGCATCACATGTCGGCGTAACATTCAGAATTAACCTGTACAAAAGAAAGAAGCTGAGTAAGAATTTGTTAAACGAAGGAAAAGAAATTGTGATCATGATTCTTACCCCATCATATGGGAGAGGCAGACCCAAATCATTATCAGAGGCACTAGGTGGAAGCAGCATGATGTCGCTCCTCCTCCCCTCGAGGGCAGGGATGGTCCATCCTCGATATTCGGGAATGTGATCACCCAATCCGGCCAGGTGAAGTGAAGGACCGCCACCAGAAGAACGCCCTAAAGATTCTCCAATGCTAGAGCATGGGCCCCGTGAAGGGCGCTCGAGACCATAAAACCCAAGGAGGACAAGACGATCAGGGTACTGTAGCCAAAAGAATATAAAATAAGAACAAATTTAACGATGATAAGATTCTTTTTTCTCAAGGATGGGGAATTAACTTAGGGCCAATGCGGGTCAAGGGAACATGGAATGTCTCCCTCAGGAGGAACTCGTCATAGGTCTCCTCTGTGGTGGTACGATCCGCAGCCTCCTCGCCCTCTCTCTAATGGATGATCTCCATTGGGTCAAGGCGATCAGGAGTATGCAAGAGAGTTGTCGAATGATGACGGATCTCATCACTGACCATTGAGGAGTCACCTGTTCCTTCCAAATATAAAGTAGACCTGCTAGGACTCTAAAAGAGGATCCGCGTCCCAGAAAGAGCGAGAGCCCTAGCAAACCACTCCAGCTTTGGAGAATCCTCGATAATATAGGGCTGTAAGGCAACTTGCAATCAAGAGAATGATTAGATAAAATCAAACATACAAATGTAAAATATTCTTTTTTAAAGGTGGAATACCACATCAGGAGTTAGAGAGTCGAGTATCATGCGTACTGAGCCCAGGGTCGCATGAGGACCCCTCTTCTGTGTCGAACCCTTCACCCACCGGTGCGCGTGAGAGAAGATGGGACCAAGGTTCTTGTCAGCTCCTTGAATAGGGACACAGAACCGAAGCATCTCGTAGGCCCAAGTCTTAAAGGAAGGATCACATTAGTACACAGAAAACATAACATGAGGAGGAGAAAGAAAAGGAAAGAATGAAGGCTTACCCAGAAGACATAGGCACAACCTTTCGGTGTACCCATGGCCAATAGGTCCATCACACGCAAGAAATATACGTAAGCAGAACCGTCTCAGTCATACGTCTCGGCCTACTCAAAATCCTGAAAGAAATGGGAGTAGGCCAGATCAGCTTTCCCCTTCACATCACAAAAGAGGACCTCAGCCAATAGAAATAGCAAAAAGTTGTGTGCCATCTAATCCTGTAACTCTAGTGGGGAGTGATTAGTAACTACTCGATCGTTCCAGGCCACCCTCAGCTCATTGGTCGACATCAACCTATTGGAAACTCAGACCTCCAGAAGCTCATGATAATGGCAGAAGCACTCAGGAGACTCTACCGCGTCATCCTCAACTAAGAAGATGGGCTCCCCTCCAAAGGGAAGCCTAGTGCACATATGGAAGTCTAGAGGAGTGATCGTCACCTCACCGACAACCAGGTGGAAGGTATAGGTGCTTGACCACCATCGCTCCACCAACGAATGCACCAGTAACGTATCCATCAGCCGAGAATCGTAGGCAACGATTATCCCAATCCGGTTCGGGCTACCTACTCCTTCACGGCAAGGCAGAGAGTACTGTATTAGCTCCTCACTTTATCTGTGTGAGAATACTTTTTGAAAATTGGAAAAGCAAGTTCTTGCAAAAATGAAAATGGAGATATAAGCATAAGGAAAAGAAAGAGAGAAATAATAAGATTTGTGTGTTATAGGATACCTAAGGTGGTATCTATTGGTTTTACCTCAATTTGCATGCTATAGGGTACCTAGGGTGGTATCTATTGATTTTGCCTTGACTTGTGTGCCATTGGATGCCTAGGGTGGTATCTATTAGTGTTGCCTTGATTTGCATGCCATTGGGTATCTAGGATGGTATCTATTGGTTTGAATTCGATTTACATGCCATAGGATACCTAGGGTGGTATCTATTAGTTTTTCCTTGATTTATGTGCCATTGGGTATCTAGGGTGGTATCTATTGACTTGGCCTTGATTTATGTGCCATATATATATATTGATAGAAGACAGAAAAATATATAATACTAAGAGGGAATAATTACAAGAAACTTAGGATAGTGCTTAACGCTTTCCACAGTAGCCTTTATGGCCCGATCTTGAAGGAAACTAACTATTTGTTTACTATTACATAATTTAAAAGTAGAAACCGCAAAGTTCTGAGTTACTCCTGCCAAATCTAGAAATATAGTTAGACAGTTCCAAGGTATATTAACATGGTCTGGAGAGCTAAGGTAGAGCTATAATTCTTTCGAAGTACATCGTACTTCAGCCGGCATATGTCCTGTTCTGATTGCCGCCTTCCATCCTTCAAAAAGTCCAAAAAGCTCTGCTTCCTTCAAATCTGTGGTTAGATAGGACCTTGCAGTTGTTAGATTAGGATGACCATCTAGCAAAAAGCAAAATGCCCAAGCAGATAAGCCTGCTTGTGGGTTAGAAATGCCTCCACAGATTAAAACAGGGCAATAAACATTCATGTTAGGAATAGATTGAGAAACAATAGGAAAGTTATCTGGGTTACATGGAGAGGGGGTATTTATGGTAGGGGGAGTAATGTTTAGGTCACCAAGCCATTTAGATACATTAGGCATTATAAAAAGAGATTCATGAACCACATTGTTTCGAGTAGTCCAGATATAATAACATGTAATAATAAAAACTAAAAAAAACCATTGGGTAGATTGTTTATCCATCGCACTGGACAGAAGCAGGGAGACACACAGTCGATCTAGAGATGGGCTAGAGAGAAGCTCTATTCTCAGTCCAAGAGGGCCAGATGCCCAAATATGCTTAGTCCAAGCACACAATAGGAAAAGATGCCACATGGCTTCATTACTAGATCCACACAAAACACAAGTCGAATCGATTGCCATCCATTTCTAGATCTCAACTTTGACAATAAGTCCTGCATTGAAGACACGCCAAAAGAAAATTTTAAATTTCGGATGTAATTTGAGTTTCCAGAAAAAACGCCACCATTTGGCAAGGGTGGGGCTGTAATGGTTATTTGAAATAAACTTTGCAGCCGATTTTATGGAGAAAATGCCAGATAATGATAGAGAACATCTCCATTGGTCCTTAGAATTTGAAATTGGGATCTGTAAAATTTCATTAGTGAATTTGGAAACGAAAAAGAGAGTAAATCAAAATTCCAATTAGGGAAGCAAATAAATTTATCCACAGAAGGAGGAGTGGAATCCTGATATATTGAGGGAAGTAAGCATTTTCCTGGTATACTAGGTATCTAGGATCATACCAACAAGAGGTGTGGCTACCATTGCCAATTTCCTCCAAACAATAGATTTAAGGGTGGGCAACATGGCTGAGATGCTATTCCAACTTCCAAGTCCAGGTTCCTTTTTTGGATGATATTTTTGGATAAAAAATGGAAGTCCTTGGATAGTATCTAGCTTTAAGGATTGAAGCCCAAATAGGGTTATTTTCATTTAATAGTCTCCATCCCAATTTCAAGATTAATGCTTGGTTGTGGATCAGAGACTTCCTTATTCCCAAACCACTAGAGGAGATCGGGGAGCAAACTTTATCCCAGCTAATGAGATGTAGCTTTTTATTTGAGC
This sequence comes from Telopea speciosissima, assembly GCF_018873765.1. Taxonomy (NCBI): domain Eukaryota; kingdom Viridiplantae; phylum Streptophyta; class Magnoliopsida; order Proteales; family Proteaceae; genus Telopea; species Telopea speciosissima. The sequence continues at coordinate 575,191 of NC_057926.1, forward strand.
CAGAAATTCCATTCCAAAATCTAAGATTAATGGAATCAAGAGATTTGCAAATTTTCTTAGGAAATAAAACATGAGACATTAGATATGATGGAACAGAAGCAACCAAAGATTGTATTAAAATCTTTCTACCAACATAGGAGAGGAAGCCAGCTTTCCAAGATGAGAGTTTAGACTGTACCTTATTTTTAATGATCACCAGATCCTTAACCCTTGACTGAGAGCGACATAGACGAGTCCCAAGATAAGAAGAATTGTGGGCCATTTCCTTGATTTTTAAGAGTGAACAACATTTTAATTTTTTAAATTTTGTAACATTTTTGTTGAAAAAAATTCCACTATTGGAAAAATTGATTTCTTGGCCGGTGATATCAGAAAACAAATCAAGAATGTATGTAATAGTGAGAATGTCCTCATCGGTGGCCCTACAAAAGACAAAGGTATCACCTGCAAAGAGGAGATGGGTAATCTCAGGAGCTCCTCTAGAACCTTGATTCCTTTGAAGAAATCGAGATCTCTATAGGTAGCAATGAGTCTAGAGAGGACTTCAATGGCAAGTAGGAAGAGGTAAGGACTTATGGGGCATCCCTGCCTTAGGCCTCGTTCAGGTTTAATGTAGCCAAAAGGGCTACCTTCAAGTTTAAAAGAGAAAGATGAGGTGGTCATAAGGGTGTTGATAAGAGATATCCAGTTTTGAGAAAAACCCAGATATTGGAATAAATTACAGAACAAAGACCACTCCACCCTATCATATGCCTTAGCCATGTCAATTTTGATAGCTACATACCCAGTCTTACCTTTTATCCTTTTGAGATAATGAAAAATCTCTTGGGTTATGATGACATTATCAGAGATTTGTCTTCCAGATAAGAAAGCAGCCTGATAAGGGGAGATGATGGATGGTAGAATCCCTTTACGTCTGTTAGTCAACAGTTTTGCTAAAATTTTATAAGAGACATTACATAAACTGATTGGTCTGAAATCAGAGGCTGATATAGCATTTGGCTTCTTGGGGATCATACATATGAGAGTGTGATTGCACCCCTGAGGAAGTTCAAAACAGGAGAAAAAATTTGAAACCATATGCATTAACATCCCAATATTTATGGTAAAAATAAGCTTGAAAACCATCAGATCCAGGGAATTTAAAAGCTCCAATGGATAAGGTCGCCTTTTTGATTTCCTCTTTCATGGGCGTGGAAGTAAGGAAAGAAGCAGTATTGTCTTCCAAGCAATTGGCAAAGAGACATTCAATAAAACTAGAGTCCAAGGGATGGGTGGTATATATTGGTTTTGCTTTGATTTGCATGCCATTAGGTACCCAGGGTGGTACTATTGGTCTTGCCTCAATTTGTGTACCATTGGGTACCTAGGGTGGTATCTTTTGGTCTTCTCGATTTGCATACCATAGGGTACCTAGGGCGGTATCTATTGGTCTTGCCTTGATTTGTGTGTCATTAGGTACCTAGGGTGGTATCTATTGGTTTTGCTTTGATTTGCATGTCATTGGGTATCTAGGGTTGTATCTATTGGTTTTGCCTCGATTTACGTGTCATAAGGTACTTAGGGTGAAACTATTGGTCTTGCCTCAATTTAGGTGTCATAGATACCTAAGGTGGTATCTATTAATTTTACCTCGATTTATGTGTCATAGGGTATTTGTGGTGGTATCTATTGGTTTTGCCTTGATTTACGTGCCATTGGGTACGTAGGGTGGTATCTATTTGTCTTGCCTCGATTTACATGTCATAGGGTACTTAGGGTGGTATCTGTTGGTTTTACCTCGATATATGTGTCATTGAGTACCTAGAGTGGTATCTATTGGTCTTGCCTCGATTTGTGTGTCATAGGGTGCCTAGGATGGTATCTATTGGTTTGCCTCAATTTGTGTGTCATTGGGTATGTAGGGTGGTATCTATTGGTCTTGCCTCAATTCGCGTACCATTGGATACCTAGGGTGGTATCTGTTGGTTTTGCCTCGATTTGGTGTCTATTGGTATTGTCTCAATTCACGTGCCATTGGGTACCTAGGGTGGTATCTATTGGTTTTGCCTCGATTTGGTGTCTATTGGTCTTGCCTCAATTTGTGTGTCATTGGGTTCCTGTTCGATTTATGTACCTAGGGCAATGACTACTGGTACCTAAGGAGGAATATACCATGATGCACATATGGAGAATTTGAATAAATAAATAAATAAAGCAAAAGAAATGAAATGATAGGAGACATACCTGCTTGAGTTGTCCCCACACAACGTAGCAGAGGTGGCATCGCGTGTTCTTCAGGGTGTCCCCCAAAGTGTACCACACTACTCTGTCATCCTTGGCGGTAGTGCCCAAGGCATGACCATGGCGACTGAGACGCATGCATTACGGAAGCTCATAGTAAACATAGAAAACGAATTGAAACTGAGTGCTAGAAAGAAAGTTGGCAGAGCTCCGTTGCAAAACTCAGAATAGAGAAATGAAGGAGGGGCCTTCTCTTTTATAGAAAAGGTCTTGGCCACCGCAGCGCCGGGGTAAAAAATTTGCATGCCACGCGGTGCCGCACGAATTTTACCGCAACACCCTGACTTGATTGCATACAGTCGAGAGGTGCCGCATCACCCTCACTTGATTGCATATGGTCGAGAGGTGCCGCATCACCCTCATATAATTGCATATGGTTGAGAGGTGCCACTTCACCCTCACATGATTGCATACGGTCGAGAGGTGCCGCATCACTTTCACATGATAGCATATGGTCAAGAAGTGCCACATCACTCTCACATGATTAATCAATTTTCACTGTATTTTAATTTAAGCATGAATTATTAATTGATTTTTATCGATATTAATCGCTCATGGTTTTGCATTGCAACTCTGCCGCTTCTGAGCAAGGTTCCAACAGTACATGTTTTTGGTGACAAAATCAAATGTTCTTTTGTCTTTGCCCTACGGCTGTGACACAAGTCTCGACCAAAGAGGGACAAATTGTAGACAATGAATTTTTGTCACCTTCCCCTGCAATGATGACAATGGGACACAGATGGAAGAAGGAATTGCTCCCCAAATGCCAGACGAACCTAGAAAACCCAGAAAAACCCAAAAAATACCTCTGGAGGGATATCATGTGGGGGACCACACACATTCGTCAGCAAAGAGGGGAGGGGAACGAGAGAGAGTGTCTCTATAGCCCATTTTGTTTCGGTTTCTTCCACTTTATTTCCACTTTTGTCAATCAAGATGGGTAGATCCTTCAATAACCTACCTGAGTATTACCCTATCCATAACCTTGTCCACATGACCCTCAGCCAAGAGTGAGTGTCCCATTACTTGCATACCCAGAATCAGAAATCTTTCTTAGTCGTTACTCTATCCGAGTGACGAACACCTTTGACAAAATCCATTGACCAATTTGAGTAGAAGGAAAGTGAATCCGACACCCGTCTCCACCTGAGTCGGGAGACAATTGACAAGACAGAGTCTTTTGCATTTCTACATAAAGGTATACTTGTCGTAACCGATTTTGGCACAATGTAGACCCTTCATGCATATTGTATTAGTGTTCATTATAGTTAGTATATTTCATGCACAATGTAAATATATTATGATTAGATGCATGTAGGTATTCTGAATTTGGTTTCTTATGTAAATGTTATTTAGCCTTATATGTTAATCTAGAATTATAGAAAGGAAGAATATTCGATATTCAACATCTAATAGAAAGACCGGTTTGACCAGGCGAGATGGGGTGCTAATACCTTCCCATTTTTGTAACCTAACCCCTTACCCAATCTCTGACCAGACCAGATGAAAACATGTAACCCTTTTTTTTATCATTCAGATAGGACTACACCCATTGGGTCCTAGTCCCTAATCCTAGGTGGCGACTCCATTTATTTGTTAAGCATGATCCCAATACCCATGATTATTTATATGATTTAACTCACCCAAGACATTAGACCTTGTCGCCAGAGGGGCCACGGGAAACTCCTGGATCCCCCGCCCCCAAGGCGGAGTTGACCCGCATTCGGAGGCCAGGGTACCTACACTTGCAAAAGATAGAAGAAGAAGAAAGAGGAAGAGTTATTCATACATAATGTAACATAGGACGCTTTTGCATGGATTGAGTGCATTTATGTGCCTGGGATGGTGCATAGTGCTTTTCGCCTCGATTTGTATGCATTTATGTGCCTAGGATGGTGCATAATACTTTTGTCTTGATCTGCTGCATTTATCTGCCTAGGATGGTGTATAATGTTTTGCCTCGATTTGTGTGCATTTATGTGGCTAATGTAGACGTTGAAAATTGCCACCCGCCCATGGAGATGACGACAACTGGACAAGGATGAACGACGACACCACTCTCATAGTCACCAAACTTCAGAAATAAGACCCAAAAATCCATAAAGATGGCATTCTAAACCCAATGGCACTAGAGTGACACTCCAATGGCACCGAAGACTATGCCATAAAACTGAGCGACACTCACTCAATAGGGCCGTCGAAGCACCATCATACAAAAGCAGTGCCAAAGAGCTCAATGGCATGGACGTCGCCGCCCGGAATCGCGTACGGTCATGTGCAGCACCGCTTAATTCTTGGGCGGCGCTGTTGAAGCCAGGGCCCCATTATAAATAGACGACCCCCTCCCCTTTGTGCCATAAGCTAGGGGAGGCATGCCAAGGAGTGCCATAGTCAGTTTTTTCCTCTTTTGAGCTCCCCTAGGCCATTTTTTTGCCCATTTCGATCCTCTCCCCTCTTGTCTTGCAAGATCCCAATGAGTTTTGCTTCTATCCTATCCTTTGAAGTTAGAAATCCTAAAGCTGTTAAAACATACTGTCCGTCAAACAAAATGCATATATCCCAACCTGATTGCTTTACGTGTGGGTGATGCTCCTACGTAAATTAAAACAAGGAGATTGGAAACATAATTAGGAACATACAGTATATGGGGTAGGGGTAGATATGGAAGAAACAAGTACTGAATCTACGAATGGGGGGTTAATATTCGGCTCTGAGAGCCAATTAGTTACAGAATGACAAACCAAGAATGGATCAGCTCTGGCTAATCCTTTAACAATCGTATTTCTGACAGTCTAAAGGTAGTAGCACGTGATAATAAAAACTAGAACAAAAAACAGATGTAAGATTGTTTGTCAAGGACTTTTGATGAGAAGAAAGAGGCACATAGATGGGCCATGGTGGCATTGGAGAGAAGTTCTGCTCTCAATCCGGGGGGGCTTGTAGCCCAGATATGCTAAGTCCAATTACATGATAAGAAAAGATGACAGATGGATTGACCACAAGAACCACATAAAGCACAAGTAGGCTCGGTCGAAATCCATTTCTCTCGAGTCACTTTAACTGGCAATCCTGCATTTAAAACACGCCAAAAGAACATCTTAAATTTTGGATGAAGGTTTAATTTCCAAAAAAAAATCGCCACCATTTTGAAAAGATAGAGCTTGAAAGAGATGGTGGATTAATGAATTTTGCTGCTAGTCGAGTGGAGAAGAGACCGTTCTTAAATAAAGAGCATCTTCACTGATCTTCTTGGCCTGAAATAGAAATTTTTAAAATTTCCCCAACAAATGCAAATGGTAAGATGTTAAGAAGAACATTAATATTCCAAAAAGATTGGGACATAGTATCACTAACAAAAGAGATAGAGTGGCATTGAGTAATCTCAAAAGGGATTGAACAACCAGGAATCGATGGGATCCAAGGGTCATACCAAAATCTGGCCTTGTCACCATTCCCAATATTTAGATAAACCATCTGTCTCAGTAAAGGGATGATTAATCCTAAGCTGTTCCAAGACCAAGAGCCTCTTTTGTTCAGAACCTGAAGGTCAACAATTGAGGTGTGGGGATAATATTTAGCTTTGATGGTTTGGACCCAAAAGGATGAATCTTCACCTAAGAGGCGCCACCCAAGTTTTAAGATGAGTGCTTTATTATGTGTCATAGCTTTTCCAAGACCCAATCCCCATACTGAGTAGCGGAGCAGATCTTATTCCAACCAATCAAGTGAAATTTCTTGGTCGGACCAAAGTCACCATTCTAGAAACTTAGGTAAATAGAATCGAGGGCTCTGCAAGTCTTTAAAGAATCAAGTGAAGTTTCTTGGTTTTTGTGTACTTGAATGTCTTAACGACACAATGCTGACTGGGTTGGCATTGAGGGCAACCACAGTATGATTATTCTCTATGATTTCAAATCCTGAAGGCGAAACACTCCCACCCACCCCTCCCCTCCCCGAGTCCGGATCAGCTACCCACATGGGCAGAAAATTCTGCACCCCACATGCCCCTGTATCAAGTATGTGACATTTGTCCAATGGCAAACAGAATTAAACGGACGAGATGAGAGCCGTCAGTTCGTTTTTTTTAAACCAAATTTCCCCTCCCCTCCATGAAAAAAGAAAAGAAAAAGGGAGCCTCCATGCGGGTACGATCAAACCCAACTACTCCTGCAGGGTTTGGCATTACATTTGAAAGCTGGACTCGCCGAACATTGGAGCTTGATGAAGGGTCGGCACAGCAAAAAAAATTAACTTAGATGAATAGGATTCCCACGATTCCGGGGGCCATTGACGCTGTGTCTAGAATTTGGCAGAATTCTATCCATCTTCGGCTCTTCCAGAAAGAAAGGTAGTCCCTGTAAGCTGAACGTTCAACTAGGAACTATTGTATTTTTTGGAAGCCATCAAAGAATGTAAACTTCTCTGTTATTAGTTCTGAGCTTGATGCAAGCAAGGGAGTAGTCATAGGGCATCCTCCTTAAGACGGGACTCAGTTGTGGAATCTTAACCTGCCCCTAAATCTAAAAGTTTTCATATGGTGAGGGCATCCAATTTTGAGAACATTATATTTGCATGAGAAGTCAGATTGATCCGATGATTAAGCCAAAACCAGACAAAGATGCAGACATTTTGTCCTCTTGATGAGCCCATCAAATTATTTGATAGAAAGCTTTCCACCCTAAAGCAAAAAGTTTCCACCCTCAAAAGAAAGCTGCTTGATCACATGATTCCTATGCCTAGACATAGGGCAAGAGATCGCTGGTTAGTCGTGTAGCCCATGCACCAACACGGGGACCAATGAGAGTTTATTCCACAGGGGATGAAACGGTAAATTTGCATGCTCCAATGTTTATGGACCGTGAACTCAAAAACAAGCCAAACCCGCCCCCAAAATGACCGCCCCAACCCTCATTGGCCCCACGGTGATGGTGATGGTGCTGGTGCTGGTGCAACGGCCACACGATCGAGCAACATGGGAAGAGTTCTCTGTGGGAGACCATGGCCCCTATGCATGCACAGGACCAATGGAAGCATGTCCGGAGGCATCAACAGGATAGACATTACCACCTTTCATGGGAGCGGGGCATTCATTTCACCCCATACCCGGCACACCCACACAGAAAAGCTTTCTTCCCTATTTATTTACATTTATGTAACATGCTATTGTAACAATCAATCTGCCTGTGATTATTAAACAAAAAAAATAAGAAAAGGGTAAAAGACTCTGTCCAGGAACATGGCTCCTACTCCCAGACACATGGTAGGTCAAAATGAACACCCTACCCCCATGAAACACACAAATCCCACCCATGTTGATGCTTCGATGTGCACTCCCATTGGCCTTCACACTAACGCAGGTGCCGAGCTCCCGGGCAGAAAACTCTTCAGCGCCCCCCAAAAAAAATAATAATAATAATAAGACAATAATCTGACCACATACATGTTATTTATCTGACCGCAAACTTGTTATTTATCTAATAAGCCCAAATCCATCATATGTTCCCCAGCTTATCTAAATCTGCTCTGAATGACCTGTAGCCTTGCAAATCACTTTGCAAACCAACTCCACATTATAGTCATAGTCGCCCAAATATTCTTTAACATCTGCTACTTCTGAAGCATCATCAAGTTCGATTTTTGTAGCCGGAGGAATCTCGTGGTGAGTTGCTGATAAATACCTGCAACTAAGGTCCTGTTTTGCAGCATCATCTTCAGAAGTGGTTGGTTTACTGATGTTAGAATCCTTCAGAGTCCTTGGCTCCAGCAAAAAATTGGATGATGGACAATGAGTTGATTGTAAGAAGTTGAAGTATGCATACTTGATATCGAACTGCATATCATACCCTATCAGAATGATCCGTTTCTTAGCATCAAAACCATCAACAGACCCCAGGACGGGGCGCAAAATAAAATAAAAAATTAAAAGAAAAGATGAAAAGACTGGTTTCCTTACAATAGTTTATTGCAATGGCAAGTCCTCTGTCATCTGGACTCTGTCTAACATGATGAAACCACATACTTGGCCTGCGTTAACTCCAGTTGATCAGTCCAATATGCGTTTAATGCACCAATGGTGGGTGAACAAATTATGAAGTTGCCAGATTAAAAGTTAGGGAATAGGGAGAGAGCTACAACACCAAAAGTGTTGTTCCCAACAAGGGGGGGTGAATGGGGAGGTGGATAATCGAATCATCTAGTAAGCGGGACGTTCAATAAGGAGTGTGGGGTCCACAGGTGGGATGTGAGAGGGCATGCTCAGTGATCTCCGCACTGGCAGCGCGGGCTTCTTTTTCCCTAAAAAGTTATATGGGACAATAAAAGCTTATTCATTTTTAAATTTTTTTCTATGCTTTGCTTCCACAATGCAATATGGTTCAACATTTGAATGGAGCTAGTGATTAAAGTGAATCAAAAATTCTGGCTCAGAGACCAAATGATTTTCCTGGGTGCATTCCCCTGAAATTAAGAGGTAAAAACACTAAACAAATGGAGCTGGCATGAATGATACTTGTGGAAGCATGGAAACTTGCCTATAGTGCAAGTTTTGATGGATTTATAGGCATTGAGAATTTTTGTTCTTCACACCTAAAGCAGGGCGATGAAACATGGACTTCAAAATCAGAATCGAATAGGCTAAATCGCCTGATTCAAATAAGAATCCATCGACGCAGATTCCGATTTCCACTGATCCTTCAGAAGGAAAACTGAATCAGTAAAAAATGCATACAAACCTCATCTTTTGGCAATTATCTCTTTCCTTTGATCACAAGAAAAAGCAGGAAGTCGAGGAAACTTATCGTTTCGTATAAATCTACAACATTCTTGAGCCAAAAAGCCCAAAAAATACAGAATCTGAGGAAATCTATACACACCCTCCCCCAAAATCCCATTTCTTCTGATGCGGCTGATTCAAGCCAATTTCATCTGGTTTCTGGAGGCCTATTGCGCCGCCAAGTCTGAATTTTAGATCCTTGCAACGAAGAGATAGATTTATACGCCGAGATGGGTATAAAAGAAATCCTCCCAATGCAGGAAAGCTTTACCAAACCTTTAATTTCTACGAGTAATGGGTCCATTTTGTTCATAGCATCCTAAGTAACTCCGAACCCCCCCCCCCCCCCCAAAAAAAAAGTCTACATTTTAGAAAGGCAAAATGTTTTATGGATGTGCACACCCATGTAGAATGTATAGGTGAGCATACCTAGTTGTGCCACACGAAAGGCTGATGTGGAAATTTCAACCATTGGACACCCAAGGAATGGTCTGGATTGGCCACGTGTCAAATTTGAGCTTCAAATTAGATCATTTTGCCCTCCCATGTTTTTCCATACAGCCCCTTTGTGGTCCCATATTCCCTCTTAATATTCCTGAAATTTTTTTAATAATTTTTTTTTCCATGTGGCCAACTCAGTCTGGACTGAAACTTGAGATGTGAGTAGGGGAACTCGGAGTCTCTAAGGGCTACCGCCAAGGGAATAGGAGAAAGTGATGAAGGAGAGGACCGTGAGGAGGGCGGGACCACAGATGCACTCGGTGAAGGAACATGAGTAGGGGGCGAGTAGGATGGCCGTAGAGATGCAACGGCCCATGGAGATGAGGTAGGGGAAGGTGAAGGTGGTGGATCTAAAATAGAGGCGGTGAGAAAAGGGAATGATGACTCATCAAAGTGCACATGCCTAGCAATGAAGAGGCGGTTAGATTAGAGGTCTAGACAACGATAAGCAAAGTGGGAGGGACTGTGTCTGAGAAACACGGACAGTTGAGACCGATACTCCCTTTTATGACAATTATAGGGGCGAAGATTGGGGTAATAGAGACACCAAAAACACAGAGTAAGGAGTATTTAGATGGTTTGTTGTGAACAAATTGAAAAGGGGAAAGACCACCAGACACCGTGAAGGGCATTCTATTGATGAGTAAAACGGTCATGTCAAAGGCATAATGCCAATAAGACATTGGGACAGACCCATGAGCATGAAGGGAAAGACCAGTTTCAGTGATATGGCGATGACGGCGCTCTACAGCCCCTTGTTGCTCATGAGTGTGAGGAGCGGCCGCGCAATGAATAATGCCAAGTTTAGTAAGAGTGGAGGAAGAGAGCGATACTCCCCTCACCAATCTGTTTGAAGAAATTTAAGAAACGTTCAGCCATTAGTTGAAATTGAAGAAAAATGGAATACAAATCTGACTTACACAATAATGGGTAAAACCAAATAAATTTGCTATGATCATCAACGAAAATTACATAATAATAGTGTCCGGACACAGAGGGGTAGCAGAGGGAACCCAAACATCACTGTAAACAAGATCCAATGGAAACAAGATCCAATGGAAACGGACTTCGCACATGAGACGTAGATAAAGACAATCTACTAGATTTACCCAACTGACACAACAGAAAAACTGGACTCAAGCGTGCGGGCTGGCACGGTAGACTATTAGCCTTCAACATATGACGAAGCAGGCGTTCATGTGGGTGACCCAAACGGCAATGCCAACCATAAAGAGTGGTGTGCTTGGCTACGTGACCAAACGGAGAAGAACGGGAAGAACTAGGATGGAGAGTATATAGCCCTCCGCTACTCGGACCGGGTAGCAATGTTGACTTGGTGACCTGATCCTTCACAAGAAAAAAGGAGAGATGGAATTCAAAAAACACATTATTATCCTTGGCAAACTATTGGACAAAAAGTACATTTTTGGAAATAGATGGGACAAGTAAAATATTAGATAATTTAAATGAAAGAGAAGAGAATGGGTAGGAGATAGAACCACTACCAATATTTGTGATTGGCAATCCCTTACCGTTGCCTACATGCACCTGATCAGGACCAGTGTATTCATCATAGGAGGACATGGAATGAATGTCAGAAGTGACATGGTAGGATGCACCCGTATCAGGGTACCAAGGGAGGGCGGTGGAGGGGTGAGGATTAGGGAGAAGTGGGAGGTTGAGATTAGGGTAGGGTGTGGATGGATTAGGGTAGGGGAAAAGAGAAAAATTGACATGAGGGGGAGGGGGCAAGTAATGAGGATAAGAGGTCTGAGGGCGAAAGAAACAGTTGGCAGTAGAATGATTGTTGCGGTTGCACTTTGAACACCATTGATAACCACGACCACCATATTGACCAAAACAACCAACAAGACCACACCCAGATCTGCCATGCCCCCCACGGCCTAAGGAGGAGCCATTGTCACCGGGTGGAAGAGCGGGACCACTGAACGGTATGGGCAAAGGGAGTGGAAGGAGCAGCAACATCGCTAATGGACAATTTCCGAAAGGTGCACATGCTTTCATGACTAAGTAAGAGACCATGAAGTTTAGTATAAGACGGAGGAGTAGGACGAATGAGGATGCCAGAAACAACGTCCTGCAAATCATCACACAGAGCTCGGAGGACATGTAGATTGAATTTGGTTGGCTTGAGGGCATTACCAGAGGCTGAAACTTCATCAAAAATAGTTTTTGCAAGGCGGAGAAGAGAAGTAACCGACTCATCAGGCTTTTGGCGAAGGTTCTGCAAGTCCAGATGGAGAGACATGATCCTGGTAGAGGACATGGACCCATAGGCTTCTGGAGAGTGTTCCAGCATTCAGGACTGGTTTCCTTGTCCAAGAGAGGAGGAACTAGATCTTCAGTGAGTGAAGCAACAAGAAGGCTGACTAACTGAGCATCTTGTTTTTGCCAGGCAGCAGCAGCAGGATCGGTTGGTTGTTGGTGAGAGCCACCGAGGAAACCAAACAAGCCTTAACCCTTTGAAAAGGGTATGATTTGCTTTTTCCAGATCAAGAAGTTAGATCTAGAGAGCTTTATGGATATAAAGTGTTGCACCGATGGGAAGGTAAGCAGGGGAGTGACAGATGGAGTAATGGAGATGGCGATGGGTGTAATTGAGGGATCGATGGACATGACAAAGAGCTTGTTGTAGAGAGAGGAGGCAGACGGTGTTGATGTATAGGATTGAAGAAGGTGAGATGCTCGCGGGAGCAGAAAAAGGGGAAAAAAAAGATGCTTGTGCCCGGTGGAGCATCTAGGCTCTGGATACCATATTATGGATTGATTTTCATTGCATTAATTTCTTTAAGGAGAATGAATATATATAATACAAGGATTGAGAATCCTAGTCTATCTCAATAACTAGGAAAGAAGTGATTGACTATGAACCGATATCACATGTGATATGGTTTCTATACAAGATAAACCAAATATATTTAGTTTCCTAATGTAGATGGATTACTATGCACGTGAGTTGATACTACCTGCCTACTTTCAGCACCATCTGACCTGCCACATGGCTGCACAATTAATGATGTGAGATTTTAAGACAAGAAATAGATCCTTACCTCTCTAAAATCAATAAATTCCACTATCATGCAATGCACATTTAAGGATCAAACATAACCAATAACAGCTACATATGTACTTTCCAGAAGCAGTAAATACAAATAACAAATCCAATAAAAAACCCACCAAATTCTAGATCTATGCCTGTACCTACAACCCAAGTTGGAAACCGTTACTCTAATTATATTCAACACCAGAGCTAATAAACTATTCAGTTGATTCCTGTTTACACCTTTAAATCCTTTCCAACACCAAGTTGGTTGTACTCTATAACAGTATAAACTTAATTGGTAACGTCAAAGAAAGACTTAAATCCTAGTTCTTGGGGGATGGGGTGGGGAGCCCTGATTACATTATGTGATTAAGCCTAGCCCTATAAACATAGTTGCGGGCTCATCCAAAATTCAACAAGAGGATTTTCTTTAGTGTGTTTTCTCCATAAGGGAGCTCGAGGGAGTCAATAATCTCATGTTGGAAGCTTAACATGAGTATATTGTGTTTCACATTAACCAAAGCACTCCAACTAATCGGATGATAGGGTAAGGTCATCATATGCATCCATTCCTAGTAACTAAGGCCAACATCAGATCTGAATCTTGGATGGTCTTTTCAAACTTCTTCTGTGGAACGGCCAATAGCTTCTGTTCATTACCTGAACCGTTTTGATTGGTGCGAAATGATTGTCGTTGGCGCATTTCAGCAGGCAGGTTGAGGATGGAACACTGTATGCTGCCCTTTGTGTTGGAATACACATTGGTTCTTCCTTCCACCAACCATAACATTTTTATCATATAACTGCGATTTTCCCAGTAACACATCAGTCAGCCTTAGGTATAACATCACACCAAATATCCTCTAAATAGAAATAGTTGCAAAGGTAGGAGCAATGCTGGTTTACCTCTAACTTATTGCCATTTAGTAGTGATACGTTGTATGGTTGTGGATGTTTCTCAGTCTTAAATCCAGCCCTTTTCACAAAGAATTCAGAAACAACATTAACACAACTGCCACTATCAACAATTACCTGTATATTGTGATCCCCAGAACGCATACGACTGTAGAATATGCAACTGTGTCAAATATCTTCCCCTTTGGTTCCAGCCACCAAAACTCCAGTAACCACGTGAACTTCATAAGTATCATCATCACAATAACCAGCCTCAAAATCTCCATTGTCCATGGGATAAGGATGCAGACCAGAATCACAGTTGAGAGACAGAGAGAAAAGACAGAATGATTTGGGCTTGTCAATGAGACAGAGGCCACCACTCTTTATAATCTTGAGAATGTTACAAATATGGTATGATTGCACAACACACAATCACACAATTAACGCATTAAACATGTTTATAATGAATCTAGACACTCCAACGTACCTAGTTATATTACACACTACCAAGAGAACCAAACTAGAAGAGAACCGAACCGAACCAGTCTTCAACACTCCCCCTTAAATTGGTGCATAGATATCACGCATGCCTAACTTGGAAACAATAGGATGGAAGGTTTTAACTGTTAAGGCATTAGTGAACATATAGGCCAGTTGGTTCTCAGTAGTAACAAATGGAGTGCAAATCAGACCATCTTCAATCTTCTCCTTGCTGAAGTGACGGTCAATTTCAACATGTTTTGTTCTATCATGCTGAATAGGGTTATGAGCTATACCGATTGCAGCCTTGTTGTCAAAGTAGAGTCTTATAGGCCCTTCAGTTGCTATTTTTAAATCTTGGAGGAATTTCTTTAACCACACGAATTCACAAACCCCCTATGCCATCGCCTTGTATTCTGCCTCAGCATTGGATCTAGAAACTACAAATGATTTCTTGCTCCATGTCACCAAATTCCCTCCAAGGAATGTACAGTAACTTGAAATAGATCGTCGGTCATGAACAAAGCCAGCCCAGTCAGCATCAGTAAAGGAATCCAACCTTATACTTCCATTGTTTGAGAACATGATTCCTTTCCTTGGGGCTGACTTTAAGTACCAAAGAATCCTATATACTGCTTCAAGGTGAGTGGTCTTCGGATCATGAAAAAATTTGCTAACAACCCCCACAACATAGGCAATGTCTGGTCTAGTGTGGAAGAGATAGATAAGTCTTCCAATGAGGCGCTAGTACCTCTCTTTGTAAACAGAGTCACCACCTAGGCTGCCCAATTGGTGATTGACTTCAATGGGAGAGTCAATAGGTTTTACACCCAAGCATCCATGTTTCTTCAAGGTCTATGACATATTTTTGTTGGGAGATGAAGATCCCTTTGCTGGATCAGGCTACTTCAATCCCTAAGAAGTGCTTTAGATGTCCTAGATTCTTAGTTCCAAATTCAGCTTTCAACTAAGTTTTTAGGGATGAAATTTCTGCTTCGTCATCTTCGGTAATTATTAAGTCATCCACATATACAATCGGCGCAGTGACTTTCCCATCCTTGTGTTTGAGAAATAAGGTATTATCAGCATTTCTTTGCTTGTAGCCAAACTTGATCATTGCTTTCTGAAATCTCCCAAACCATGCACGAGGAGATTGCTTAAGCCCATTGAGTGACTTTATAAGTCAACAAACTTTGCCAACTGTAGTAGGCAAGTCAAAACCAGGAGGTATATCCATGTAAACCTCCTCCTCAAGATCACCATTCAAGAAGACATTCTTTACATCCAGCTGCTAGAGACTTCATCCAAGTTTTGCAGCGCAGGATAACAAGGCTCGAACAAAGTTCATTTCTGCAACTGGAGCGAAGGTCTCTTGGTAATCGATGTCATTGGTCTGTGTGAATCTCTTGGAAATTATTATGGCCTTATAACGAGTAACATAGTTGTCAAGGCGGCAAGGCGACCCAAGGTGATGGAGGGGTGTCTAAGAGATTAGACGATAGGGTGCCCCGCCTAGGCAACCAAAGCGACCAAGGCGCCCAAGTGTTATATTTTATTTCCCCTCTTTTCTAACATTATTTAATATGCTACAATATGTACCTTATATCATAAAAAATCAACATTGAGCCACATCAAGTCATCAAAAATCAACATTAAGTCACATCAAGACATCAAAAATCAACATAGAAATAGAAGACAACAGAACTGAAGAAGCAAGCTAGTGGAACTTTGAAACAATCAAAACATACATTTGGTTTATATGTTTTTGGAATTGGTCAATTTCAGGCATACCTAGTCTCACATTTGGTTTATACTAGTCTTAGAAAATATGATCTTATCAATAAGTAATTAACTTGCTCTCGATTTAGAGAAATGTTTTTGTTCCCTAAGAAATTTGATTGATCAAATGATTTTATTTTTACATAAAACTTTTTGTATTAGTTAGAGCATAAAACCAGCTTTCCAACAAATCCAAGATTGGTTAAATCTGATTTATATTGAAGGAGTTATGTTTCGGTCAAACCTTATTTGGCGTGCGCGAATGCTGTCAAAATCGTTCTAAATGAAAATATTTTTTTAAATATCAAAACAAATGAATATTTTACCGCACTTTCGTTTTTTAGCAATGTTTTACCATATTAAGATTTATGGAATTTTTAGATTTGAGAGCAACCTCAGCATTAGAAAGTTGAAATTTCACCTACAGCAAAAAATCGAGTTTTTGTTCTTGAACTGAGGGGTTGATTTTTTATCCTTTCGGAATTTGATTTAAATAGCGGATAAATAAGTGCCAAAACCTGGTTCGATACCAATTAAACCAGTGCAAGGCATCCTACAATAAGGCGGCAGCCGCTTAGGCACCTAGAAATCCGCCTAGACGATGCCTAGACAACTATGACGAGCAATGGTCCCATTTCCATTTTGTTTTACTGTGAAAACCCATTTGCATCTAACTGGTTTCTTCCCATTAGGAGAAGGTACAAGCTCCCAAGTATCATTCTTCTTCAAGGCCTGCATTTCTTCTACCATAGCATTCTTCCATTTTGGGTCAGTAATAGCCTCTTTCCAACCCTGTGGAATAGACACAAAGGCACAATAGGAGGGAGATAAAGATTCATAAGAGAGTTAGAAATAGGGTGTTTGGTACAAGTTCTGACTCCTTTCCTTTGGGAAATAGGTCGATCATCAGAGGAAGAAGATGTATTACCTGGTGCTTGAGTTGGTGGGACCAGCTCAGGGAGCATAGGTGGACATGGTATGTTAGGGATAGTCTTTTGCTTTCTGTGATAGGTGATAAGATCTTTGTGTTTAGTGGCAGCATCGATCTCATTAGTTTGTTCCCCTAAAGTCGAACAGTGTCTATGATGAATGGAGATGAAGGATTCTCTTCTTCTAGAGTCTCCCCCTGAAGAGAAGACTGGTAATAAGGTTCATCCTTGTAAAAAATGACATCCATGGTAATAAAAAGTTTGCGAGAGGGATGATGATAACACTTATAACTCTTTTGAGAAGTAGAAAACCTAAGGAAGATGAATTTGAAGGTCCGAGAGTCAAGCTTTGACCAGGAAGGAGTTATGAGCAAAGCAAACGCATCCAAACACACAAGGAACGTGAGAGGCAATAGTAGGAACAGGAAGCTGATTCACAAGAGTAATGTAGCTCTAAATAGGAGAAGGATCCTACTAGAGGCAAGCAACAGGATCTCAAAGGGGCTGCTGATTCGAATGGACAGAACTGGGGAATTAGGGCAGAATTAGGGTTAGGCTTATGAGAATGGGGTTAAATTTTATATGGTTTTAATAGGCAGGTCTAGGAGGTTAATAATATGTAAAAAAATCAGAGTTTCAATAGGTTTGAAAATTCTGCAAAATTATGGCAGACCTGGCTTATCAATCTGGGTTTTTTTGGGGTTATAATGGTGTGTGGTGATGAGGGGGTTAGAGAAGGAATGGAGGGCTGAAACTTGGCTAGAGTTTAGAGGGGAATGGATAGGGAACTTGAGGGGAACTTGAGGGGAGTTTGAAGGGGATCAGGTGGCTGGAACTTGGTTACTTGAAAACCAAGCTATGGCTTCAATGGAGTTTTCTTGGGAAATTTGCAGGTTTGTTGAGAGAGCTCGGGTTTTTGATTCTATGATCTGATGGGCTCTAATAGGGATCGATGGTCTGATTGGGAGATAAAGGGGTTTGAGGGTTGCCCAAACAATGATATGGAGTTGCAGGTTTAATGGCTGAATGATGTTGGATCCATAGGGTGATTTAATGGGAGGGTCTGAGATGGCTTTTAATGATGGATAACTGAGAATTAATATAGGACAGATGTGAGAAAAATAAAATAAAACAAAGGAGATCGATGAGGGTTGGGATTGGAGGGATAGAAGAAGAAACTTGAAGTTGCAACAAGTCTTCAATGGAGGCAGCAGCTCTGTGATAGAAGGATAGAACCACCTTCCAGCTGTAGAGGATCCTCCCAGCCTTCACGGCGTAAGGAGTCGTAGGAAATCCACCTACCCTTTCCACCTTGATAGAACCACAAGGATGAACACTCTCAAGGAGCAGCAGCAGCAACAAGGCAGCAAACGATTTTTTTTAATTCATAAACTTGTGGGGAGCCTCCCACGATTTAATCTTTTATAATAGAAGGCCATAGGCCAAAACCTAATACAATTTAAACACTCCTTCATAAATCGTGGAAGGGTGTAGCTAAACTTAAAATAACTTAAAGTAAAAAGGCCTAATTGTCCCTAAAAACTTAAAATAAAAGACTTATTAACTAAATCACTTAAATTGAACCATGGTTTGAACCGGTTCAATTTAAGTTTACAAATAAGCTGAGATAAAAACTAAGTATGGAAAAACATGCAAACCTATGCTACAGCTCCAAACTAAGCCTACTTTCATGGCTATTTCTTTTTCTTCTTCTTCCTTCAGGTGTGGGCACTTGGTGCTGCATCAAAGAGTTTTAAAGCCGAGAACACTGGAAGGTACCCAATTTATCAGAAAGGCAGCAGCGAGAATAGCGTCACCCCAATAATAATTTAGGCAAGGTTTAAAGCATCGATATCAGGTATCATATCGGTCAGGTGATTTTAAGAGACATATCGTATCGTATTGAACACATCGGAGATACGTATTAAACAATATAGATACGCATAGAAATGGTCAAGATACACATGGAAATAAACTTTTGGAACAAAAAACAATATAAATAAGCAATATATAACAAGTGTCAAGCATAAACATTAAAATGGTGAATAATGTATAACCAAACAAGTGCATTAAATTGAAATTGCTATAAAAGATGAGATTTCTTACATGTTGTAATTGTCAATAGCCATGAAGAGTATTGGATGATGCAAAGGATGATGTTGTAGCACTCCTTGATTCGTTTTTTAGCCTAAGTGTGGAAAACCAAGATTAAATGCAAGATTTTAGATTCTTGGTTGAGAATTTTCCTTCATTTTTTTGTTAGATTAGGAGTTGTATCATGTCTGTGAGTCAAAATGGCTTTTTTATGGAATGTATCGATGGTATCGGCATGTATCGGTACGTATCGGTAATGTATCGGTATGTATCGAGTCGTATCGGCCGATACGTATTGATACATATCGATACGTATTAAACCACCCACAGAACCCTTCACTGGACGTATCGGTGGTATCGATACATATCGGTGGTATCGTATCGTATGTCACACCTCGGCCCGGTCCATAAGGGCCAAGTGTAACTGGATGTCCCTGACATCCAACCAATCCCCCAGGATCGCAAGTGCAATACCCTATTTACAAACATATCTCACAAATACAGTAAACAGAGGCAGCGGAAACAGTTTAAATAATAGAGGTAACATCAGTAGTAAGAGAAGTCTAAGTGATATTTCATTTATATAAAGGATAAAGCTTGTGATACAACTATATAGTTCTCAGAAGTACCACAAGGTAAAACTATACAAGAACCATAATATAACTATACAAAAGTGTTATAACACAAAAGAGTGGGGAGATAGCCTGGACTGTCAGGCCAAGATCAAGAGAATCCACAATCATCACGTGTACACGAAGCATCGTGCACTTCATACCCCAGTGCCGCAAATCCACCATCAAAAGTAACTAAGTCATCTGAAAAATAAGGATATCCACAGGGATGAGTTCCACTGAACCCAGCAAGGGAAACACACAAGCAAGTGCAAATAGTCTATGATGAATGACCTAGAACTAAGAATGCTTCTAACAACAGTACTAAGTCTCATGAGGTATAAGTGCTACTGCAATAGAATGCTAGCCTCGGTCCCGGAAACACATAACCAGACGTCGGTCACCCAAGCGAAACCATTCTACTACGGTGGAAACCCGCCAGTTCCGGAAGGAACACATCAGACCCCAACAGACCCCCAATAACTAACCCTGCTATTTGTTCCCACAGCAGAGTACACACGCTAACATGGGATAGTGAATGGCATTCCGGAATTTATCCTTCGGACCTACCACGGGTTATCCAACACCTCAACCCCTGTTGGTAAGAGTCGTAGCACTGGGTTCATGCCAATCCTAACCATATGCATACTATCATGATGACATATGAATCATAATATATAATACAGCAATTCTGTCCAACAACATCATCATCATAATAAATCCCAAGTATCAAGTAATAAATGCAAATGCAATATGGGAATGCAACCTAAAATCATGCACATCTAATGCAAAGAAGTTAAAGCTAACAAAAATACATGATCAGTGTTATTAATATGATGCATGACATAGCAACCATAACAAACCAAAATTTATATCACAAACACGCCGAAATTAAAGTCAAAATCCCCTAACCTGAGATAGTAGACTAGTTTAGGCACACAAAATCCAAGCTTCAGGTAATTCAAACAAGGACAGGGTTTAACAGTCCTAATTAGGCACAAAACATCATAAGTTAGATATAGGAAGAGTCCTAGGTTCAAGTACTAGCATTAGGGTTCAAAACCATCACAAAATAGTGAACCGGATTCAGGCTCTGATCCAACCGGTAGACCAGATTCAGACCTGCAACTCCATCCGGTCCATAAAATAGAATGGGTTTTTGGCTTAGATCTTCATAGATCATGACATGCATGGCCAAAAAACTAAAAATTGGATTTAAGGGAGTGAAGAACATGGTATTTGGGTTAAATCAACCCAAATGCATGTAAGATCAAGGTTTTTAAAACCAAATTACCTAAGGTCCTAAGCTTTTGGGGTTTGTTTGAGTTGTACAATCATGGATCCTCACATGTACAGGTCCAATTTCACAATTCAAGCTTTAGTTAAGGTGGGTTAGTAGTGTTGGGTGGTTAATTAAACCCAAAACCACATTCCAATTTGGGGATTTGCCTAAATACCATCAATCCCTAACCTTAAGGCTAAAATTGGTTGTATTCCATGAAGTGTTCAAAGAAGAAGAAGAAGAATTAGGGAATTTCAGTCTAGGTTAAAGACTTACCTGTACTTGAAGATGAAGGAGATGGTAGTATTCAACTCCAATTGATCAACTTCTATCCAGGTATGAAGATCCAACCAAGTGCAAGCTTCCTTCTCTTCTTCTCCTCCCTTTCTTCGCTTTTCCTCAATTTCTCTCTCTTGGCAGATTCGGTTCTTGGTTTAGGAGAGAAAGAAATGAAAGAAATGAAAGAAAAGCTAAGACTTCTATATATAGATGGGCTGCACTAAGGATTGTTTGGTTCAGCCCATAGTGAATCAGTTTTTAAAATGTGTTTTTCTTAACTGATTTTTATAAAAATAAATAGATAATTGATTGTCTAAGTCAAATAACATATGTCATGTGACATAAATAAATAGGAAGGTTAGCTAGGGTAGGCTATGAGAAACTGGATTCCACATTGGGGATGTGGGTCCCACAAGAGGAAATTACCATTTTGCCCCTATATACTAGTTAAATAAAAATTACTATAGATAAACATACAAGAAGGGTTTCTCATCTACAAGCCGGTCAAGAATAGAGTGAGGTTTCACATGCTATTAATCCAACATGCCAAGCTAATGTGTTGTTTTCCGCTAGAAACCTCAGACTCATTAGAGACTAAGTTGGCTGGCTGATCGGAATGCCTTTATAGGCAAGTCTCGAGATTGGTCTGAATTTTCAACCGAGGCAGCCCACATCATAGTGGCTAGCATGGGCATTGAACCAGAACCTGAAATTACATAGGTTCCAAAAGTTCAAATTTATAGCGGGTTTCACATTATATCGGCCGATACATTTCGATACAATTCGAGACAGTCCATTTAAAAAAAAAAGAGACGTATCTGATGCAGGACAATCTTGGACCGGGCCGACCCAACTGGTGTACTACCTTGGACCAACCCAAACCCAGTTGAACTGGGTCCAGTTTGAGTGTTTGAATCTAATAGGATTTTAGGAAGTTTATTTTATTTGGGAAAGTATTATGTAATCTTTTATTTTAAGGTAGTTATTAGACACGTAGGGAAATTTCCAATTTGAGTTTTATTGGGTTTCTATTCTAGTTAGCCTGTTTTTAGTAAGTAATTAGGAGTCTTTATTTTTGGGTTTTATAAATAGATGTGTAACCAATGTATTGGAGAAATTATGCAAGAATGAATTGAAAAAAAAAGTGAGTTTGTGCGTGTGCACACCCCCCCCTTCTTCTCACTGCTTCTTCTTCCCCCCCCCCCTCTGATTTCTTCTCAGATTTCCCCTCTCCTATTTTGTCCCCCATTATCTGGTATCAATTGATGCAGGACAATCTTGGACCGGGCCGACTCAACTGGTGTACTAGCTTGGACCGACCCAAACCCAATTGAACCGGGTCCAGTTTGAGTGTTTGGATCTAGTAGGATTTTAGGAAGTTTATTTTATTTGGGAAAGTATTATATAATCTTTTATTTTAAGGTAGTTATTAGACACGTAGGGAAATTTCCAATTTGAGTTTTATTGGGTTTCTATTTTAGTTAGCCTGAATCTAGTAAGAAATTAGGAGTCTTTATTTTTTGGTTTTATAAATAGATGTGTAACCAACGTATTGGAGAGATTATGCAAGAATGAATTGAAAAAAAAGTGAGTTTGTGCATGTGCACACCCCCCCCCCCCTTTTCTTCTTCTTCTCACGGCTTCTTCTTCCCCCCCCCCTCTGATTTCTTCTCAGATTTCCCCTCCCCTATTCTGTCCCCCATTATCTGGTATTAGAGCCTAAACCTGAGTAAATCTCTCCCCCTCTCTCTCTCACTCTGATTCTTCATCCTCTCAGTCTCTCTTCCCTGCTATTTCCTTAATCTCACTTTTCCCCATGCTATTCTTCGTCCTTCTCTTTCCTATTTCCTCTTCGCTGCAATTGTGACCATAGTTAGTAAATACGCGTATTATACGCATACCCGAACGTTTGGATGAAAAAAACGCCGTATTGCATATAATACTTCAGAGTCGGATAAATACGTGTATTTTAAGGCTTGCCGATTGATACTCGAATGAAACGCGTATTATATGTTTACATATATATATATATTTAAAAAAAAAATTCTATCTTAACCATTAGATTAAAAGAAACCTAAAATCTAATATAACCATTAGATAAAAAAACCTAAAATCTAACCAAGTACCCAACCCTCTCCATTCTTCTTCTCCAGCGGCTGGTTCCCGGTTCCCGGTTCCCCTTCTCCATTCCTCTCTATCTTGTCTTCCTCTTCTTGCGTTCTGCCCTACCGGCGATTGCAGTGGTGTTTCTTGTGGTCGTCAAGCCGGCGAGTGCAGCGGTGCTTAAGGTATTTTCCTAAAACCTTTTCCCCTCCATTCTTGTCCATCAACCATGAGACACGCATGTGGCTGTGTGGTTTGGGCTTGAGTTTATCAGGGATGTTTTCTCCCATTTGTTAGCCACGCATGGAGTTCTCCTATAAGGGATAGATCTTGACCTCTTCTCATGTGGAGGGTGCAAATTTAGTCCTTGTGGGGTGGTGTTTGAGGTTGAGTAGTGAATCAGAGCTTGGATTAATGGTGATGGGATCTTGTTACGTGTTTTTGTTGATTTGATTTCAGGAATTGGAGATAATGGGTTGTTCTGGAAAGAAGAAGGTAAGAAGCTTGACCTGAACATCAAGAGGAGGAAAGCAAGGAAGAAACCAAAGATGAGAAGCTTGACCTGAATAGGCAATTGAGTTGCAGATCCCATTTTTGAACTGTGTTCGAATTGGTTTCCTGAGGGTATTTTCCAGTTTGGGTTGGGATTGGAAGTAAAGAGAAGGGGAGAAATTTCTTGGGACTCAAGGCCAGGGTTTAGGTGATGGGTGAGACAATTGTTGAGACTTTCCCTTAGCCGTTACAGTGTCTTAACTCCTAATTGAGAGAAGCACAGTCAGGGTTGTGCTCCTTTGGTTAAATTAATTGGATTGGAATCTTTGGATAACAACTAAGTTTCTTGTCTCTAAATCTTTGGAATATTAGAAGACAATACATGATTTAGACTTCTAGGTTTGTATTTAGCAAAGATTGTGCACATGTGATGGAGAGAGTGAAGTACAGTGTCTCCTTGTCAAAGGAACCATGCAAACTTTCCAAAATCTGAAATTCCCATTAGTCCATGACAAGGTTGGCCTAGGACACTTTCCTCTCTTATTTTCAAACTTAATAAAGAGTCTTCTTTGCTTGTGTATATGGGATTTATAACTTATTCATCTACCTTGAAGAACAAGATAAGCCAACATATTGGGTAAGTGGTCCAGCTTGATTCTTGGCCCTAAAATCTGAACAAGATAAACCAACATTGCTTCTGCTATTGTAGTAATTACTGTTATAGATCATAAAATGTTTCCAACATTCCTTTTGTTATTGTAGTTATTAAGTTTGGAGATCCTAAAAAGTTTATCAACATTGTTTTTGTAATTGTAGTTATTAAGTCCTGATAAATTTACCAAAATTGTTGTTTCTATTGAATTCAACTGAGCCTTGGAATTCCTAATAATTTCTAGTGCAGAATTGTCGATCCAGTTCTTCCAAGGAAATAAGTAGGTGTTGCATCTCCACATTTCATCTGTGCAACAAGGTGTGTGTATATTCCACTTTTACTTTGTATGGAATAAAATGAGTCCGGTTTTGCAGTTCAATGTGATAGATCCGTTCGAAAACTACATGAAATTGATTCAAAGGATGCATTCCCATGCTTCTTTCTGATTTTGCATGCTTAACAAACCCTTTTTTATTGATTTGTATTATGGAATTTTTTTTTATTTTTTATATTTGCTTGTTTATTAGGACACTAAGGGAAAATGGTTAAACAAAGAGATCAATTATGGAAGTATGTGGAAGATTTAAAAGGGCGTTTCAAATGCAAATTTTGTAATAAGGAGTATGCAGGTGGTATTTTAAGAGTGAAATATCATTTAGCTTGTTTGAAGGGAAAGGATGTTGGGATATGTAGCAATGTGCCTAATGATGTCCATGCTGAGGCACTCCGTGCATTAAGTAATAAGAAAGCTAAGACTAGGGAAAGCTCCACTGCATGTATGTTGGAACTTCACAAAGCCCCCTAGATAGTAGAGAACATATAGGTCAGTCTTCAAGTCTTCAACAACCAAGTGTAGATGGAATGTTTAAGCAGAAAAGCAAAGATGAAGTTGATGATGAATTGGCTCGTTGTTTCTTTTTGAATAACATTTCCTTTAATGTTATTCAAACTCCTAGTTTCATTCAGATGATACGTTCTGTTTGTTGTTATGGTCCAAGTTATGTCATACCTAATTATTCTACATTGAGGACCAAATTGGTACAAAGGGCGAGGAAGGATATGTTGCTTCAGTTAAGGAGTCATGGTCTACTACAGGATGCACTATTATGTCTGACATATGGACTGATATGAAAGAGCGTTCCTTCATTAATGTTATTGCATATTCACTCAAGGGGGCTGTTTTCCTCAACTCTTTTGAGTGCTCTGATTCTTCTAAGATTGGACTATTTCTTAGAGATATACTTGAGCCTATAATAGAGGAAATTGGAGCAAAGAAAGTTGTTCAACTTATCTCAGATAACGCTTCCAACTATGGGTTTGCAATCTCTTTGATTATGGAGAAATATCCTCACATTCATAGGGTAAGGTGTGCAGCCCATGGAGTACAATTACTATTGAAGGACATTGATGCACAAATTTCATGAGTAAAAGAAGTATTTGACAAGGCAAAGTTGGTTGTTGGTTTTATATACAAGCATGGGACTGTTTTAGCCTTAATGAGGGAATGCACAGGAGGCAAAGAATTGAAAAAACCTTGCAAGACCAGATTTGCCTCTAATTTTTTTATGCTTAAATCTATTCTTGATGTTGAGAATGTGTTGAGAGTTATGGTTGCATCAATAGAATGGAGGATCAACAGGCACTGCAGGTCTGATTTGGGTGCAATGGTAACTCAAATAATTCAGAGTACAGAGTTTTGGTTGAATGGAAAAGATGTGTTGTCCATTTTAGAACCTCTTATCATAGTCCTTTGCCTAGTTGATGGTGATGGAGCTACAAGTCCATTTTTGTATGAGGCTATGGAAAGGGCAAGGAATACCATCATAGATCGTTGCAACAGAGATTCATCGAAGTACAAGAGGTTATTGCAATTGTTTGACAGTAAAAAAGAGGCAAACATAATAAATCCTGTGCACGTGATGGCAGCTTTTTTTAATCCTTTCTTTATGTATGATGGAAAAATTTCATACTACCAAAATTATGTGCAACAAGCAGTAATCTATATATCATAAAGACTATGGTTTCTCCAGATGACAAGAGAATTTGCAAATAAGTTCATAAATTATTATGAGAAAGAAGAAAAGCTATTTCAAGAACTCTTTTTATTAATGGTTGATTGCCATCCACGTAAGTAAAAAAAATTTGATAATTTTTGTTATATTCTTATTTTATTTCTTCTTTATTTTTATAAATTTGATAATGAATTTGTTCTTTATTATTTCCTTATATACTTTTATGTTTGTAGGTTCATGGTGGACTATGCATGGAAGTTGTGTTCCCTTGCTTCAAAAGATAGCTATTCGCATTTTGAGTCAACCTTGTAGTTCATCATCATGTGAGAGAAATTGGTGTGCTTTTGAAGCTGTGCAAACCAAAAAGAGAAACAAGCTCTCTCCTGAGATGTTGCAAGATTTGGTTTATGTAAGGATGAATAACCTTATGAAACTCAAATCAAAGGAAATTGAGAAATTCAGCAAGGACTCAATTGTGTAGATAAACTTCTTGAGATTCCAATCAATGAAGATGATGAAAGAGTTGGACTTGAAAATGAGGGGGATACAATGGTGGAAGATGATCAAACATGGCTTGATAGAGAGCTTGGGCTTGGATCTGCATTTAATTCTAATGAACTTTATACTCCAATCTATAGTGGCAACTTAAGTCAGCTGCGTACTAGTATCACTCCTTTCACACATGAATTAGAGACACAAGCACCATCAGATTGAGGACCAATTGGTGTTTTGTTTTCTTTATGACATGAACTATGTTTTGTGGATTGCATAGGATAATTTGATGGGTGATCTATACATTTTATTGTAATAAATATATTGTGGGATTTTCATGGTTCTATAACACATAATGTGTTATTTTTGTCTTTGATGTTTTGATTTATTTGGTAGAGTATCTGTTAGACTTTGATTATGTTATACTTTGTCATATTTATTGTTTCATTCCATTGAGGAATTTGTTGTTCAAATTGATCCACAGTTTTCAAGAAACTATTCAATGACCTTTGTTGGTTATATTTTTTCATACTGTTATTTTTTGGACTTTAACAAGGATATAAGCAATATTCATTTCAATCATCCCTTTTGATTGGCCATTCTAATCCCTACAATAAAGAATGTAATGAATCTAGGCTTGTTAACCAATCAAACTATATATTTAGGCACATCAGTAAATGCTATTATTGTGTTTCTTATGTGTACATGTCTATTGTATAGTGAATATATGCCCGTATTTTTGCTCCCGGATTTTTATAGAGCAACCGTATTATACACGTATTAAACACGTATCATATTATTGCCATAGCGTTTTATTGCGCCGGATTTTTTGCAAAGTATTATTGTCATACAGTCCATTTGACTGCCGTACGTATCCGTTCCCGTATTGTTGCCGTTCCGGAACTTACTAACTATGGTTGTGACCAAACTCAGCAGCAACCATACCACCAAGCCCAACCCCACCCCCAACAAACCCTATTCCTGCATCTCTCGCAATCTCTCAACTCCATCCATTCACTCCCACATTTAACAAAAAAAAAATCGTATGTCCCCTTCCCATAGCAACCCTCTTCCTCCCATCTCACTGTGAAACCTTACCCTTTCCCTGTCCATCGACTCCATTGAAACCTAAGCAGCAACCCCCTTGCGATTCCCATAAATAAAAAAATGGAGCAAACCACAAGCCTTCGGTCCCCACCACAAGTCCCCTCTCTCCTATTCCCCTGTGCTAACCCTTCCCCCACTGCTCTCACTTGTTTTTTCTGCAACTTCGATCAACATCATCACTCTCGCCCAAGGTTCCGCCAGAGCAAAAAAAAAAAAAAAAAAAAGTGGAAGGCGTACCTGGTTGCTCCTGGATTTTCTCCTCCTTCCTCGCATCACCCCCATAGTCACAACGTAGGAGACGATCACTTTCTCCAATATTACCCCCTCTTCTAACGTCTTAACTCTTGCCTTGTTAAAAGGTCTTAAATTCCTTGTGATACCATAATCACCCCTCTGTTAACAGATTCAGAATTAGAATAAGGCTTGGATGATCTAAGGTAGACCCCAAGCAATGTATTTATAATAAGGAGTCAAAATTACAAGGACATATTTGCCCCTAGCATAGCCGACATGACTGTACACATAATATAAAGAAGAAAATGTCCAGAATACCCAATTACAAGGACATATTTGCCCCTATCATAGCCGACATGGCTGTACACATAATATAAAGAAGAAAATGTCCAGAATACCTCCATGATATTCTGGCTCATACAATCCAACACCCTCCTTTCTATTTTGTTCCCCTAGGTCTTTTTTTTATAGTTTCCAAGTTTACCCCCCCTAACAAGTACTACACCACATTTTTTTTTTCTTCTCTTCAGTTTGCAGTAGGGGTGTCAATGGGTCGGGTTGGGCCAGGCCTGCCCTAAACCCTAATCCAACCCTAGGGGCCTTAACATCAATCCTAACCCAACCCAACCCTGGCAGGGCCTAAGAAACCCTCAACCCATCCCGACCCTGCCAGGGTTTCCCCTAACCCGACCCAGCCCTGATTGACCCTGATTGGGTCGGGCAGGGTCGGGTTGGCCCTGATTGACCCTGTCTTGACCCCTGACCCTGATTTTTGTTTATTTTTATTCTACTTCCCATAAAAATAAAGATTACAAGATTACCCTGACTAAACAAATAAATCCCTAAATATCCTACTGAACCAACATCTGTTACCTGATCATACCAACGCACACTATAAACCGAATTCAACCTATTCAATTCATAGAAAGTTTCTAACAGAGCTCACGGATTTGGAGAAATTAAACAGAGCTCTTGGAATTGAAAAGAAGAAGAAACAAAATCCAAATAGGCTTACAGAAGGGAGACGGGATAACTTGGATTCAGTCATCATGTACTAATGAAATCAACACAAAAATAAAAATCTGCCCAGCACAAACAATCTTCAAAAGGACAGCAATTCAACTCCAGATGGATCTCCAAGCCTGGAGATATGAAGAATAGTAGTAGGGAATACAAACTCCACAGAATAACACTGGTATATATATCCAGTTCATACAGACCGCAGCACACTACTTCAAATCTTAAGTGAAAATTCCAGAAATTGGAAGATTTTCAATAGCACACAATCCGGTGGTCAAACAGACCCCAAACCAGAATCGAGTCTTCTATTTAAGAGGGTTAACAATCCCCCAAAACCTTAATCTGATCTGCTTGTCAGATCAGAACCCATAGCAAAAATAGATGATGAGAAAAAAACTGAAAAATAGAGTATTGCCATATGTGTGGAGAAATCTAACTGGTGATAACCCAGACCTCTGATCAACTCAAAGCATAGTCAAGTCCCCCTTGCCAATAATATGAATGAATTCCCAAAAGAGTAGGGTTGAAGGCTGGCTTGATGCAATGTATTGATGACACACCTTGCTGCTACAATGAGCAACCACAGAAATAGGGGTTGATGCCCTACTATGGATCGAAATCAATTTTGAAGGAGAGAATCCTTCATGAAAAGCCAGCAACTGATAGTAGACATTACACCCGAAGATTTGCAGCAAAAGCTGCATGAAGGGAAAGAGATGGAGTTTGGAGAAGATTTGCAGCAAACCCAAACAGCGCATGAAGGGAAAGAGATGGGGGTGAGTGAAATGTCAATCGCATTTAGGGTTTTGAGGGTTATGAGTGTTTTTTTATTATTTTCCATTTTTGAGTGTTAGGATAAAGAAGATTTATAATATAAATAGGGGAAAGGCTTCATACACGGTCGTGTATACCGTGTATGTGAGAGGTCTCTCACAAAGAGTTGGAAAAGTCATAAATCCCAACCCATTAATTAATGCCTTGAAACTCCCACCCTCTCACATACACGGTTTACACGACCGTGTATGAAAACTTTTCCCATATAAATATAAATATCTATAAAAGTATATATATATATATATATATATACTTATAAACTATACAGGGTTGGGCAGGGCCGGGCCGGGCTCAACCCGAGGCCTAAACCTGATCCCGACCCAACCCTGCCAGGGTCAAGCTATTTCTAAACCCTAACCCGCCCTTCGGGCTAAAAATTCAAGGTCAGGTCCGGGCCGGGTTCAGGGCGGGTTCAGGCTGACCGGGCTTTCTTGACACCCCTAGTTTGCAGTCCAATAAATTATAAATCTGCAGATCAATTGAATAATCAAACACAGAATGAATCCTCTCCCCCCCCCCCCCTTCTCCCCCCTCCTCTACCTCCTACCCTCTCTCCGGCACCCCACCCTGTACCCTCCGTCGCTGCCCCCTCTCCTTCTCCATCATCCCCACCCATCTCCACCATTCCGCCTTCCCCCCCCCCTCTTCAGATCCTTCTGTAATTGTTTCCCCCCCTCTGCCACCACCCCCTTTACTTCTGCTGGACAGAAACAGTGGTCATCCCTATTCCCTCAAACCTCTACTTCCACTCTCGATACCTCCCTTCAATTTGTCAAACCTTCCTCTGAAAATGGGGTCGCATTTGCTCTCTGTCCCAACTCCATCCTCTCTCCTGAAATCCCAAAATGGAAATCTTGCCAAGTTGGCCATTTTCTGGGAGCTCGTCCCTCATTCAACATCGTCAAAGCTTCTCTTTCTAAACAATGGAAAGTCTCTGGCTTGCTTGATGTCTTTCTCTTTGACACTGGAGTGTTCATCTTTAAATTCTTCTCAGATGATGCCAAGTCTAGAGCCCTTGATGGAGCCCCTTGGATGGTAGGATCCAAACCAATTTTCCTCCGCCAATGGCAGCCCCATCTCCTTCTCCACAAGGTCGACTTCAGCACCATTCCCTTGTGGATCATCCTTCCTGGTCTGCAACTCCATTACTGGACCCAAGATTGCCTAGGCCGAATAGGCTCTGTTATTGGGTTTCCGCTGCGCATTGACCATGGTACCCTCAAAATGGACCGTTTATCCTTCGCAAGGATCTGTGTGGATGTCTCGGCCGATGCCCCTCCTCCTTCATCCATCTCTATCAAGGAAGAAGATGGCTTTTGATTCGAGCAGCCAGATAAGTATGAATGGATCCCCCCTCCACTGCATTCAGTGTAAAAACTATGGCCACCATTCTAAGGACTGCACTACCTCGTTGCCCCTAGCCACGGCTGCTCTTGCCTCTGCTCAGAATCCCCACAACGATTATGTGCCTTCTCCGGCAATCACTCAAGTGTCTTCTCTGGCAATCCTCCTTGGTGCCACCACCCATAATACAGCATTGACTTCCACTCAGGTGTCTTCTCCGGCAATCCTCCCTAGTGCCACCACCCATAATACAGCCTCGACTTCCTCTGGCTTCCCCAAATCTGTTAGTCGAGGTAGAGATCCCATTCGGCACAATCGTAATCGACGCCACCATCGCCGTCGTCGTCAACAAGACTATCAATAAAAACCCTCAACGTGTTGCCACTGGTTCTCCTCCTTGCACGACGCACCTCTGGCCCCCGATGCGATGGCTCTCTTGTCGCCAGTATCCTCAATGCCTGCGCCTGCCTTAAATCTCAAAGATCCCGTTGAAGCTAGCCCTACTATTAAAGCTCTCTCTGCTACGGCTTAGACGAGATCCCTACAACTGCTCTTTGTCATGCGTCCTAAGTCTGGAAGGTACACTTTTCCCTCCCCTTCATCCGATGTGCCGATCAGCAGACCATTTGGTAAGAAAGCTTTTCCTGTAGGTGCTCCAGTCGAGGCCCAGGCGATGTCCATCGCCAATTGCCATTCTAGTGCTTCGTCTCCGTCTTCTACGGTAAGGTATGCAAGCCCTTTATCTGTTTCAGACCACCCCCCCTTTTTTACCCCCATTTTACCACTTTTACCCCCTGTTACCTAACCCCCTGGCCAACCACCTCGCCTTCCACGTGCCCCCCTTTCAAATCAAAACCCCCCCACTCTCTTAATTTATTTGGGCCTTCCCCTTAGCCTATGACCAATTGCTTTTGCCCCCTCCTATTTCCCGGCCCAGTCTCTCGGCCCAACCCCTTCACAACTTAACCCATCCCCCCCCCCCCAACCCAAATCCAGTCCTTTTTTACCTATAATCTCCCCATCTTCCAACCCCCAGCCCACCTTTACCACAAATACTTCCCCAACCCACCTTCCCACTCCCTGACCCGATCCATCTCTTCCCCTCCCTCTCGGCCATCTCCCCCCTGTCCCCCCCCCCCTCTGTTTGACCTGACCACCCATTCCCCTTTGAATTATCAGTCCTTATCCGTAGGGATCCCCTCCCCCTTCCCCCCCTGCAGGTAGCACTGTAAATGGATAATCGAAAATCCGAATTCGATCCGCATCCGTATCCGTTTAGGGGCATCCATATTCGATTAGAGATATCCAGAAAAAAATCCGAATACTCCGATAAAAATCCGAATCCGAATACTTAATTATAAAAAATTAAGTAAATAATGATCTTGAGGGTTTTTGAAGATTCAACAGGTTCTAGAATATGAGGAAAAGAGAATCATGATCTAAAACTATGGATTGAGAGTGAATATATCCACTAGGGGGAGGAAGGTTCGGGTTACACAAGGCAGAGGTGTAAACGGATGGTCAAAAATCCGAATCCGATCCGCATCCGAATCCATCCGAATCCGTTTAGAGGTATCCGTATTCGACCAGAAAATATCCGAATCCGATCCGTTTACAGGCCTACTTGCAGGCCTCTTGTCCGCAGCTCGACAATTGTCTTTTTCCGCCGTGGTTACAAAAGCACCCCCCGGTGCGCTCTTTGCTTTTCCCCCCTCTAGTTCTCAATGTCAACCGGCTTTATTTGGAATGTCAGGGGTCTCAATTCCCTAGCTAAGCATCAGGATATTAGATCCCTTATCAAATCCACCCATTCTTCTTTTTGTGCCCTCCTTGAAACCCACGTTCTCCAAGAAAATGCTGTTCACATTGCAGCCTCCATTGCCCCCTCCTGGTCCCTTCTCTTCACAATTTCTCCATCTTTCTCTCTCCGTTCCTAATTCCCCTACCATCTTCCACTTGACAGTGATCTATGCTTGCAACCAAGCTGCTAGCCGTCTTTCACTTTGGTCTGATCTCTCCCTCCTCAAGTCAGGCATGGATTCCCTTGCTTGGGGTTTAGGTGGTGACTTCAACATGGTGCAGTCTCAAAGTGAGAAATTGGGAGGAAGACCCATCGACCCTTCTTCTGTCTACGCCTTTAATGATTGCATTGAGGATCTTGGCATTGATGATCTTCGCTAGTTTGGTTCCCCCTTACTTAGAACAACCGTCGTGTGGGACCAGACCGCATTGCTTGCAAGCTGGACCGCTTCCTATCTAATGAAGCGTGGCTCACCTCCTTCCCCACTCCCTAGCCAACTTTCTCCTTCAGGGTCTTTCTGACCATTGTCCCTGTCACATCCTTATTCAGCCCTCGGTTCAATTCCCTAGTGATCTTTCTAATCAGGTGTGTATTGCGTGTCAAGTGCGAGATTGGCATCGAGAAGCCGTGGGCCCAGTAGTGCCCGCATACGACACCGCTGCGGAGCTTTGCGGGTCGGTAACCTGTTCGACCAATCAAATTGGATTGAACTAGAGGCTGCGGAAGCAGCTCGGTTCTATTAACTTCATACCGAGAGTATGCGGCTGAAGATGAACTCGGGTCTATGACTGAATATACAAGGAGCGAAGCAACGAGATTTAAGGAGAGGAGACCGTTCTTCTATTGAAGAGGTTCCCCTTCTTCTATGTGAGGTGGGGCGTACGTAAGAGCGGAACCTAGATAGAACGCGGAGTGCCGGCCTAGGCCACCAATACAGTTACCATGCTTACCAGACTCCCTTGGAAATAGCAAGGGAATCTTACTAATGGAACATATAGGAATAGTAAGACCTATTGTTTCTTTTGGTGCTCTTCATAAGCAAAAGGCATAAAAATATACAATCCAGATAGGTCCTAAGCCTTTCAAATTCTTTGATATGTGGACCTCCCATCAACTCTTCCTCCCCACTGTCTTGAAAGCTTGGCGTATCCCGGTCTCCTCCCCCTCCCTCCCCCTAATTGCCCTTGCCAGCTTCGTAACACCAAGTCAGCCCTCAAAAGCTGGAATCTCTCCACCTTTGGTAACATCAATTCCATGCTTTCCTCTTACAAATCCAATCTTTCCATTGTCCAGTCCACACTCCAATCTAACTCCCTCAACCCTGAGCTTGCCCTCAAGGAGAAACAGCTCTCGGAGGAGCTTCACTCCCTCTCCTCCCTTAAGGAAAACTTCTTGCGCCAAAAATCCCGCATTAAAAGGTTAGAGCTGGGAGACTCCAATTCAGCCTACTTCCACAGATCCTTAAAAGCTAGGCTCAACTCTAATTCCATCACCCTCTTGCATTGCCCTGATGGCTCTCCCCTAACCTTGGTCCACGATATCAAATCGGTAACCATAGTTGTCAAGGTGTCGCCTTGGCGTCCAAGCGGAAACCCATGTATTAAGTAAGCCTACGCTTAACAAGACTCGTGAATGGCGGCCGCCTTGGCCATCTAGGCGGCTGCCTTGGCCATCTAGGTGTCGCCAAGGCGGTTAAATCGACGCCTTGGGACGCCATGAAGGCAAGGCAGACGCCAATATGGAGTGTGTATTTGTTTTTTGTTTTTTTCATACACTTATATATTATTTTTTTTGTTTAATTGGTATTGGTTGGTGTATAATTATCTCACATATGCTGCTACATGGGATAAATAGCCTTTACAACTAAAAATATAAAATCCCTAAAAGTTAAAACGTAAAACTGTAAAAGGCTTTTTAACTTCTTCTCTAAGAAATTAAAAGTAAAACCCTCGACTCCTCTACACAAAAGGTTGTGCGACACTGCGACCTTCCACCTTCCTTTCCGGCTCCGGCAACGGTAACTCGACTCAGGTAAAGGCGAAGCTTCCTCCTCCTACCTTTACGGTAAGGTAAGTCTCTTCTCCCTATGCTTCTTCTTCTCTGTAACGGTAACTTCTTTTGATCTTCTCTTTTTTTTTTATGCTTGGTAACTTCTATGGTTCTATGATGCTTCTTCTTTGTAGTCTGTAACGGTAACTTCTTGTCCTTTTTTTTTTCTGCTTGGCAACTTCTATAGTTCTACTTCTATGCTTCTTCTTCTCTATAGAGTGTAGTCTGTAACGATAACTTCTTCTCTGTTTTTTTTTTTTTTGTTTGGTAACTTCTATCTATGCTTCTTCTCTGTAGTCTGTAACGGTAACTCTCCTTTTTTTTTTGCTTGGTAACTTCTTTACTTCTTCTGCTTCTTCTCTGTAGCCTGTAATGCCTACTGCTGCTGCTTTTTTTTATTTTTTAAGTCTGTAACTTCTAAGCTTCTTCTGCTTCTTCTATGTTGCTTTTTTTTTTTTGGCTTGGTAACATGGTTAACTACTGCCTGCTGCTTCTCTGGAACGCACTTATATCCTACTACTGCTGCTGCTGCTTCTTCTTTGTTTTTGTTTTTTTATTGGTTGACTGCTGCTTCTTCTTCTTCTTCTTCTCTGTAGTACTAACAACTACAGCAATTGCTCAAGAGATTTGGTTCTGCTACTTCTTCTATGCTTCTTCTGCTTCTTATTCTCTGCTGCTTCTTTTTTTTTGGCTTGGTAATGGTATTATAGTAACTTGGTTAACTGCTGCCATACTGCTTCTCTGTAACGCTCTAGCTTGCTTTGCTTCTTCTCTGTTTTTTTATTGGTTAAGCGCTTCTGCTGTTTCTTCTTCTTCTCTGAAGTACTAAGTACTAACAGTCTAACACTTGCTGCTGCTGCTTCTTCTCTGTTTTGATGTTCTCTTTGTAATGGAGAATACCTGAATCACTAAAATAGATAGTCAGATACTAGAAATCTAGAATATTAGATACTGATGTAGCTTCCCTGCTTCTCTATTTTTTTTTTTTCTTTGCAATGACATGATGTGATGATGAATTGATGATAGAGCAATGGATGCTGATGCTGCTTCTTCTTTTTTTTCTTTCTTTGCAACATTTTTTTCTCTGAAAGTATGAATCAGAGATTCAGAATCATGATGATGAATCAAAATCATGATTTCCTTTTTTTTCTTACCCTTCTTGCTTCTATGTTTTTTCTTTTCCTTTTTTTGTAGTTACTTTTATCCCTTGGCAGTTGGCACATTGCAAGCCTGCAAAGTATTGAATATTGATTCATTACACAATGGATAGCAACGGCGAGGGTGGTCATGTTGGCGTTGCTAGTAGTGGGGCTGATAACGGCAGTACTGCGGGGTATGATCCATTCAAAGACCCAAAGAGGAAGGCCAAATCAAATGACCCAGGGTGGAAGTATGGGTATTGGCCTGACCTTACAGACAAAAATCTTGTCAAATGCAATCTGTGCAAAAAAGATCTCAGAAGTGGGAGTAAAAGGATAAAGCAACATTTGGTGGGTGGATATGGAGATGTTGCGAAGTGCACCAAGACAACTGCAGCAATTGCTCAAGAGATGAATGCAGCTTTAATGCGCAATAGGAAGAAGAAGTTAGCAGATATATTGGATGACGATGATGATCATGAGGGAGGAGGAGCAAAAGAGACATATGTAGAGGTTGAGCAGATACAGTCTCAATCTGGTCCTGGTAGGTCCCAATCTTCTTCCAAAGTTATTCCAAGCTCTGGGACAGCTGCAAAGAAAAAGAAGAGTGTCATAATTCAGCCACAAGTAAGGGGTCCAATGGATGCTCATGTGAAACGGACCCCTGAACAAGTGGTTGCTGACAGGAGGCTTAAAGGTCGTAACCAAACTACAATAGAGAACTGGATGAGATCAGCTGAAGAGAAAAAAAGAGTTGATAATCATATTGTAGATTGGCTTTATGAGTGTGGGATTCCATTCAATGCACTAAAGTCAAGAAGTTTTGAGGTGATGATTGAATCCGTTGCACAGTATAGGTCAGGATATAGGGCCCCTACTTATCATGAAGCGAGGGTGCCTTTGTTAAAGTCAGCAAAGGAGAGAACTGCAGAGATGAAAAAGACCTATGAAGGGTATTGGAAGCAGTATGGATGTACACTCATGTCTGATGGGTGGACAGATAAAAAGGGAAGACATTTGATCAACTTCCTTGTCAACTGTCCGGAGGGGACTTATTTATGGGTTCTGCTGATGCATCAAGTTATGTACAAGATGCAAATACGTTGTTTCAATTACTTGATAGCAAGGTAGAAGAAATTGGGGAAGAATATGTTGTGCAAATTGTTACAGATAATGCTGCCAATTATAAAGCAGCTGGTGCATTGTTGATGGAGAAGAGGACTAGGCTCTATTGGACTCCTTGTGCAGCCCACTGCATTGACCTTATGTTGGAAGATATTGGTAACTTGAAGGCATACAAGAAGGTGATAGTGAAGGCTAGGAAAATAACAACATTCATCTACAGACACACACGCCTTCTAGATGCCACGAGAGCTAAAACAAATGGGAGAGATCTTGTGAGGGCTGCTGTAACTAGATTTGCAACTTCATTTCTAACACTCCAGAGCTTATTGAGGCATAAAGATGACTTGAGGCATTTATTTATTTCTGATGAATGGAAGCATTCTAATTTGGTAAAGACAGAGGCAGGAAAGAAAGTGGCTGAAACGGTCTTTGCTATTACATTTTGGAATGGTGTGGAAGACTGTATTAGAGCATCAAAACCACTTATTGTTGTTTTGAGGATTGTAAATGCTGATGAGAAGCCCACCTTGCCTGAAGTCTATGCTGCCATGGAAGAGGCTAAAAAGATGATTAAGAAAAATTTTGGGGATAAAGAAAGGTTGTGGAAGAAAGTCATAAATATTGTTAATAGGTGATGGGAGTGTCAGATGGAGCGCCCATTGTATGCTGCTGCATTGTTTCTTAATCCTGGGAAGTTTTTTCAGCGTTCAGAAGCTGAGGATTATCAAATGAGACAGACTTTACAAACAGCTTTTAATCAAGTTACTTCAAGACTAGTGCCTGATCCATCTTTACAAGACAAGATATTACATCATGCTGGTGAATATAGAAATGCTCGAGGTCTTTTTTCGAGCAGTATGGCCATTAGACAACAGACAACTATGAGTCCTAGTAAGTAGCCAATTGCCTAATTATTTTATATTATTTAGTTATTTTGTTTGTAGTTTGTACCTACTTTGTATGATATATTAATCCAATTTTTTTCTTATATTTATACTTTTATCGTTCTTTGGTGGGATACACATGGAGATCATTCGTTTGAGCTTTCAATGATTGCACGGCGTTTACTGGGCCTTTGTTGCACCTCTTCTGGTTGTGAGCGCAACTGGAGCACATTTGATTTTGTAAGTATTTTGTGATTACATTTATTTTTTTTATTTTTAGACTTTTAATTTTGTTATTAGTTTATAGAAGAATGACTTGGGATCCTCTATTGAATTCAGATTCAAACCAAGAAGAGGAATAGACTAGAACATGAACGTTTGAATGATCTAGTCTATGTTCAATACAATCGCCGCCTTCAAGAAAGGTTTCGACAAAGGCGTGAGGAGAACAAAAATTATGATCCCCTATTGCTTGATGAGCTAGACTGGACTAGTGAGTGGATGGTTAGCCAACCAATGGATGATCTCACATGGGGCGCTGCTGATAGAGCAATGGGGGCATCTACATCATTTGAAGGCCAAAACCGAGCAAGGAGAGCTCAAACATCAACCTCTGGAGCAATCAACCCTTACACACGTCGTAATCGAGGGACGGCCTGGACGGCTATTGTTGAAGATGATTCAGGATCAGATGGAGATATGGTAGAAGAGGAAGATGTGAATGACGATGAGGATGTCGTAGATAATTTTGGAGAAAGGGCACGTGGTTCCATGGAACAACAACAAGAAGATCATAATCAACTACCAGCTGCTAATTTACTTGATGATGATTTTGATTAAATCATTTGACATTTGTATTTGGATATTTATGGATATTTTGAGTCTTTGACATTGACACTTAACTTGACTCTTGAGTATTTGAGTATTTGATTGCTTAAGCTAGGATATTTTGAGTCTTTCATATTCTTCATCTTATTTCCATTTTTCCCCCTTAATTTGATTTATTTCTTCTTTCTTCTCTATCTATTGTTTTTAACAATTAGCATGCTTACTTGCATTGTTAATTTTCAGGATTGATACATGGAGTCATGGACAACATGAACATCCTGATTCTTGGCAGTTGACATCTCTTCAGTTTTTTTTCATTTTCTTGGTAGCATCCTGGTTAAGGTATGCTATGCAACTATGTCTTTTATGAAATGATGATAATAGTTAGTTTTTTATCTAGGACTTAGTGATTATTGACTAGTGATTAACTGATTTCTAAATAAGAGAATGTTGACTACTTGATTAGCCATTGGTGATTTTATGCTGTCTTTTAGTTTCTTAATTAATTTATGATGTTTGATTATTTTGAATTTTTATGTGTCATGTATGATTTTTCATTTTGATGACTTGAGGTGGCTTAAATTTAATTTTTAATGATATAAGGTATGATACTGTGATGCATCATGCCAACATGTATTGACTATTGAGTTTTTTTTTTTTTTGTTGGGGGGGGGGGGGGGGAGGGAGAAAACTAACATTAGACCGCCTTTACCGCTTAAGCTATGCTTAGGCGGCCGCTCTACCGCCTAAGCGCTTAGACAGGCCTCCACCACCTTGGACCGCCATGCCGCCGTGACAACTATGCCGGCAACCATCTCTTTCTTCTCCAACCTGTTCAATCCTCCCCCCTTTTCCCCTTCTCCCCTCCCTCCTGACCTCATCAACAAGTTTATCCCTCCTCTCCTTGAGGATTCCCTCCTTGCCATCCCCTTCGATGATGAGATCTCTAAGGCAATCCTCACCCACAAATCCAACAAAGCCCTTGGACCTGACGGGTTCAGTATGGGTTTCTTTCTAAGACGTTGGGACTCTATTAAAGGAGACCTTTTTAAAGCCATTCACAGCTGCTTCTTCAAACCCAGCCAGCTGGCTCAGGTCAACCAGACCTTCATCTGCCTCATCCCTAAAAAAGCTGGAGCCACCTCTCTCTCTAATTTTAGACCTATATCCCTCTGTAACCTCGTTTACAAGTTCATTGCCAAGATCCTTGCCAACAGAATAAAGGCTGTGATTCCCTCCCTGGTCAGCCCCAACCAGTTCGCCTTCATTTCTGGAAGAACCATTGCAGACAACATTATCCTCTGCTCTGAAATCGTGCGAGGATTTGACCGTAAATCCCACTCTTCGGCTGCCCTTTTAAAAATTGACCTTCACAAAGCTTTTGACTCCCTCCGCTGGGACTTCATCTGTGATGTGCTTTTTCAAATGGGCTTTCCCCCTGCCTTCATCCGTTGGATATATGCTTACATCTCCTCCCCCTCCTCCATTCTGGTCAATGGCTCTCCGGCCGGGTTCTTCCACTCCAAAGTGGGCATTCGCCAAGGCTGCCCCCTCTCCCCCTTCCTGTTCTCCCTCGCTTTGGAAGTTCTCTCAAGAAGTTTTCTATCCAAAACGGATCTTCATCTCATCTCTCCTATTCCCAAATGCAAGCACATCAACCTTACCCACCTAGCTTTCGCAGATGATTTGATGATCTTTTCAAAGGCCTCTCATTCTTCTATCTCCGCAATTATGGATTCCTTCCACCTCTTTGAGTCACTCTCGGGCCTCCGCATTAATCTCATCAAATCCAAAATCTTCCTCTCTGGCATCCCCGACTCTGATAAAGATTCCCTTCTGTGTCTGACTGGGTTCTCCATTGGTTCCCTCCCAGTCAAATACCTTGGTCTCCCTCTCATCCCAGCCAGGCTTTCCAATCACCATTGTGCTCCTATGTTGGATAATATCCGCAAACGTCTCTAGCTATGGAAAAGCAAACTCCTATCCTACGCTGGTCGCCTTGTTTGCATCCATTCTGTCCTCCAAGCTTCCTACATCTACTGGAATGGGATCTTCGGCTTACCCAAAGCCACCATCCAGGCAATGGAGCGCTTCTTCTATGCTTTCCTCTGGAAAGGGAATGATTCTTCTAGATTCCCCCATCTTGTTAGTTGGAAGTCTATCAGTCTCCCTAAATCCGAGGGAGGTCTGGGAATCCAGCGCATCCATGACTCCAACTCCGCAGGCATTCTTAAGCTTATTTATAAAATCTCCTCTCAACAAGATTCCATCTGGGTCAATTAGGTCTACTCCCACCTTCTCAAGTCTGACTCCATCTGGACTGTTGCCATCCCCTCCGACTCTTCCTGGATCTGGCGCAAGATCCTTGCCCTCCCCCCCCTTACCCTTCGTGGTATCTCTTCCTCTATCATTGATGGCAGCACCACTTCCCTCTGGCTTGACCCTTGGCACCCTCTTGGAGTTCTTTATTGTGTCTTTGGCCCCAAACGATCTACTCTTCTGGTCTCCCAAAAGATTCCTCCCTATCCTCCCTCATTTCCTCAAGCTCCTGGTCCATTCCCCCTCACCTTAATCCCTCTATAGCCTCTCAGATTTGGCCTGCTCTCCTCCCTTCCCCCCCCCCCCATGCGGACAAGATCCTTTGGCTGCCTTCCCCCAATGGCCTATTTAGCACTAGCTCTGCTTGGAACTTTGTTCGTGAGACTGCTCCCACCGTTCCCTGGCACAAACTCATCTGATTCAAAGGCCATATACCTCGCCATAGTTTCACAGCCTGGAGATCCCTTCGCCTTTGCGTCCCAACCCAAGCCTTCCTGCTTTACCGAAACATCCCTGTCCCCCCTGCTTGCTCCCTTTGTTAGAATGGTTTTGAGGATACCCCCACACCTTTTCTTTGCTTGGCCTTTTACCTCTACCATCTGGAAAAAAGCCCTCTCCTCGATATGGCCCCGTAGCAAGAGACCTTTACCCTTTAAGCAAGAATGGCTTTGGATGGACATGACTTTTTCTGGGTCCTCTATATGCGACACCATTGGCAAGTTGGTTTTTGGAGCTGCTATCTACCATATTTGGATGGAGCAGAACCTTAGGAGATGGACTTCCAACTCTCGATCTTATGATCTGATTTGGAAAGCCATCTCCTTTGAAGTCTCTTCCAAGCTCAGTTGTACCCGTCATCGTTCGGTTTTGGACTCCCCTAGGAACAGGTATATCGCTGTCTCCTGGGGCCTGGATTTGTCTATTTTACTTCCTTCCACCTCTACGTAGGTTAGCTTGTTGTTTCTCCCCCCCCCCCCAATCTTTTTCCCCCCTTTGTATATCCCTTCCCCTCTTTTCCTGCCCCCTCCTAAGGGTATGGTAAGATATTTATTCACCCAAAAAAAAAATTACAAATCTGCCATTGTTATCATAAATCCACTACATCCTGGAGGTTGATCGCGAGGAGCGTTGAATCATCACCCCATCAAAACCGATGTTTATGGATGCCAATTGAGTGATGCTGATCTTTTCGTTTTATAAAACTCATAGTCGAGTTTTATTCAACTTCGGGAGAATTGATGCAGGACAATCTTGGACCTGGCCGACCCAATTGGTGTACTACCTTGGACCGACCCAAACCCAGTTGAACCGGGTTCAAATTGAGTGTTTGGATCTAGTAGGATTTTAAGAAGTTTATTTTATTTGGGACAGTATTATGTAATTTTTTATTTTAAAGTAGTTATTAGACACGTAGGGAAATTTCCAATTTGAGTTTTATTGGGTTTCTATTTTAGTTAGCCTGATTTTGGTAAGCACTTAGGAGTCTTTATTTTTGGGTTTTATAAATAGATGTGTAACCAACGTATTGGAGAGATTATGCAAGAATGAATTGAAAAAAAGGTGAGTTTGTGCGTGTGCATACACCCCCCCTTTCTTCTTCTTCTCACGGCTTCTTCTTCCCCCCCCCCTAATTTCTTCTCAGATTTCCCCTCTCCTATTCTGTCCCCCATTAGTATCGGTATGTATCATATCGGTATCGACTAATACCGATACGTATCGTTCTGTATTGGTCCGTATCGTATTAGTTGATACTTTAATCCATGACTTTAGGACATGCCTGGTAAACATTAGAGCACACGTAACCTCCAGGAGATGACGGTTCTTACGTTCTAGATACCATTCTGTTCTGGTATTCGAAAATAGGAGGTCTAAGAGAGGATGTCATGGGTATTAAGGTACTGGAGGAAAGGGCCATCTGTCCCATTGTCGCTTCGGAGAACCTTAACCTGTGCATTGAACTGTGTCTAGATCATTTTATGGAAGGACTGGAAGCAGGAAAAAGCCTCACACTTGGTGGGAAGAACGTAGACCCAGGTTAGTCTAGTACAATTATCAATAAAAGTAATAAACCATTTATACCCACCCCACGCAATTGTCTAAGAAGGACCCCATAGGTCAAAGTGAATAACAGAAAATGGAATCAAACTTTTATTATCACTTGGAAAATAGGAAGAGCATGT
Source organism: Telopea speciosissima (assembly GCF_018873765.1). Taxonomy (NCBI): domain Eukaryota; kingdom Viridiplantae; phylum Streptophyta; class Magnoliopsida; order Proteales; family Proteaceae; genus Telopea; species Telopea speciosissima. Next base: position 618,777 of record NC_057926.1, read on the forward strand.
GTGTTTGGCGATGTTCATGATGTAATTGTCGGAGAGCACTAGCATCTCGAGTAACATGAGCTGAAACTGGTGAGGGAGCTGAAGTGAGACTAGGGTTCAAATAGTAAAGACCATCCCGCACTCTACTACATCCAATCGTTGCCTGTGTCGCTAGGTCCTTAAAAACACAATGGGTAGAAAAAAAGTGAACAGAACAATTAAGATCAGTGGTAAGACGATGTATAGAAAGAAAATTGGCACAGAGATTAGGGACATACAAAACGGAGGACAAGGAAATGGTTGGGGTGCAAGAAATAGAGCCTTTACCAGAAATAGCTGAGAGAGAACCATCAGCCACTCGGACCTTGTCCTTACCCGAACAAGGGAGATAAGAAGAAAACAAGTCCGAGGAGCTGGTCATATGGTTAAAGGCTCCAGAATCAAAAAGCCACGAAGATTGGGAGGAGGCCAAAAATATACCTGACTGGGCAAGATGTGAGGTAGGTGAAGTGGAAGGTGCCACGGTAGAAGATGAAGTACCCATTTGAGACATTATATATTAGATCTGAGTCACAAATTGTTCTATAGACATAGATGAAGTACCAGTAACCTCAGGAGTTTCGGTCAAGTTAGCCTGAGGACGAGCAAACCCAGCTCTCCCTCCCTTTCCACCTCCCTTTGGGACGGCAATGTAATTTCCAGCAAGTCTCCCTAGTATGACGAGGGCGGCCACAATAGTCATATTGTACTGGAGGACAAGGAGAAGGCCACAATAGTCACATTGTATTGAAGGACGAGCAAAACTAGTTTTAATAACTGAACCAGCACTATCCATAAGTAAAGAAGTCTGTGATGTAGTAACAAGAGCAGACCAAGGAGGTGTAGTAGGAGGCGTCATGACAGAATGGCGATGATCCTCATGCTGAATCATATTATAGGCTTCAAGTAGGAAAGGTACTCCAGTTGAGAACTTGAATGCGTAGCTGATCATACTCTGGAATAAGGCCAGCGAGGAAAGCATAAACTCGTTCCATTTCACGTTCCTTTGCAAATGCATCAGCATAACTACGCTAGTCATAGTGACAGGCTGGTAGAAGTCCAATTGCTAGCATAATGTCGGCAGGGCAGAATAATAGGCAGACACAGAAAGATCCTTCTGTTTAGTTTCCTAAGCTTGACAATAAATTTCATATATTCGGGCATAGTTGTTGGTTTGACCATAAGTGTGCTTCGCAACATCCCATAACTCCTTGGCCAAATTGAGGAGGAGAAAACTGGAACTAATGGATGACTCCATGGAGTTCGAAAGGAACGACATGACCAGGGCAACGTTTGCTAACTAGTTATCCTTGGCCAGAGTTTCAATGGGCATAGGGATGTCACCATTAATATACCCAAAAAAATGATTACCTCAAATGGTAAGGAGGCATGCACGAGACCAAGCTAAGTAATTTGTTCCATTCAACTTAGTGGGGTCAGGTTGAGAGTAGGACGATGGTGAGGAGCAATAGGGTGACATAGATCACCGCACCCAGTAGCACCAAGATGTACTAGATCCCTCCATGAAAAACCCAACAAATGCACTAGAAGTTGGAAAGAACATGCTACACAAGATAGGGAGAGGTAGAAAACCATAAAGAGGGCAGAAACACCTAAAAGATGCATCAAAGAGAAATCACAGCAGTTGTAAAGTCAAATATGGGGCCGGAAAAGGCAACGACGGGGGCTAGAGTTGCACTAGCAGGGGTTGGAGAGCACCAACAAGGGCTGGAGAGGCCTAAGAAGATATGGCAGCAAGCAAGCATGGCTAAAATGTCACAGAAACCATCGGTGATGGCAGGCAGTGGCCGAAGGAGGGCTGGTAGGTGGCCAGAGCGACCAATGGTGGCAGGCAGTGGCTGAGAAGGGCCACCAGGTGGTGGCTGTGGGAAACAGATGTGATCGACTCAAAAAAAGGATGCCCTAAAGGAGGGTAAAAAGGTTCACGGTGGTGGCGGCAACGGTACATGGTAGAGCGGCAGCGATAGGTAGCATGGTGGTAGTTAGTGGTCAGCTATGGTTAGCATGGTGCGACATACATTAACACGTGTTCAGTAAACCATGCTGAACCAAGAGGTCGAAGCCTCGACGGTAGTGGTGGTGGTGGTGGTGGCGGCGATGGCGGACTCTAAAAAAATCCCCAAGGGCATTGCACTCTGATACCAAATTGAGAGATAGAGAGAAAAGAGAGAATGATTTGGCTTGTCAATGAGACAAAGGCAACCACTTTATTTATAATCTTGAGAATATTATAAATATGATATGATTACACAATCACACAATTAGCACATTAAACATGTGCATAATGTATCTACACACTCCAACGTACCTAGTTACGTAACACACTTTACCAAGAGAACCAAACTAGAAGAGAACCGAACCAATCTTTAACAATCATCCTCCTCGTGTGCTTTTTTTTCAGCAACAATAGCCTTCCTACGGTGAGGGCAATCCTTGGCATAATGCCCAATATCCTGACAGTGAAAACATCACACCCAGTCGGTGCTAACCATAGGTGCCATACCCTTGTTGTCAACCCGTGGAGGAACTGTAGGATGTGAAGGACCAACAGCAGGTTTGGGTACTGGATAATTTTTTATGTTGTTGACAACGGGAGTACCAAATAGTTTACCAGTAGAAGCCAGTAGTTCTGCTTTTAGAGCCTTCTCAAAACAATCCCTGCCATTGGCCACATCAGCAACACCAATAGCCCTGTTAATATCATGCCTCAATCCCAACCGAAATCGAGATAATACCTGAATTTCATTCTCTAATGCCAATACGAGAAGAGAGTGAATCGAACTACTGCATATATTCAGCCACAGACAAATTCCCTTGGCGAAAAGTGATTAACTTGCCCTATAACTGTGCCCTGAAATGCCTTGGCAAATATATTTCTTACTCAGGTCATCCTTCATCTCTGCCCAACTAACAAGTGCATTACCCTCGTATTCCATATTACTTTTCAGTAATTCTCCACCACTCACGGGCGGAACCCACTAGCTTGGTACGTGCCAGTTTCATCTTTCTAGACTCAGGCAATTCAAACCAGTCAAAATAATCATCCACTGCAGCTAACCAATCATAAAACTTGTGGATCGTGTCTGACATTATATTCCTTCAAATCGAGCTTGACCTTCTGTGTGTCACCATAGCGTCAATAAGGAGTGTCATTATCACCATTAAAATAAAATCTCATATGGTCTTCAAAGCTAAGTCGAGCTTCTAGAGTTCTCTGACATTCCTTGTCTTCTTTGTACCTTTCCCTGTGTTCCTTGTATCTTCGATTAGGTCGATGAACTTGAGATTGTACTTGATATCTATCCCCTTCAGGTGGTACATTGCTGTCCCTTACTGCAGTAACTTGACGTTGTTCAATTTGCTGCAACCTTTCAGTCACAACTCTCTGATCAGCCCTTCTTTCTGCAGATGTAGCCCTCTGTTCAGCCCTTACTTCTTCAAATATAGCCCTCCGTTCAGCAGAGTACTTTTGAAACATCTCAATCACTGTAGCCATAGGATCGAGTGCTGCTGGCAGCACTGGACTACCATGTTTATCCATTCTCTGATACCATTTAATGTAGTTCTAGATTGGTAGAGGACCAACTAGAAGCCAAATAATTAGGATCTGCTATGAAAAATAATTCTGGTAGGTCAAAAATAGGTGTTTTGATCAAATTAGGGTTAGGGTTTAATGGAATCTTGGGTTTGATGGTAGGGTTAGGGTAAGTTGATGTAGAGGAGTTTTCCAGTGAAGGTCCTGTTAAACTTTAATAAGTCTAGGATGGGTAATCAGAATCAGCAGCAGGTTTTGGAGTTAGGGTTTGGGTTTTTTGAAAAGAGAAAAAGTGATGATTTATAGGGTTTGAGTGGGATGCTTGGCTGCAACTTGGATCGAGTTCTCCAATGAGGCAGAGGAGTATTCGATCCAAAAACAGGCTTGTTTTGATGGCTGGAATGGTCTAGGCAGTAATTGGGTTACGGGAAGAAGTTTAGGTATTGAGGGAATGCTAGGGTTTGGTGGTTTAGAGGACTACAAGAAGAATGATTAGGGTTGGAATGAATCAAACTCACTGCTATTGCCACGTTTCCTTGGCAGTAGCTTGTTTGATTGTAGAACTTGAATAGAAACCAGAACTTTACTTGAAGTTGAATAAAAGCTTCAATAGAACCACCTGGGCTTCACACCGCAAGGTGTCGATTGGATCAAACACCAATCCCACCAGCCTTGATTAGACACAAGACAATCTTCAATGGAGAAGAACAAGTTGCAGAGCAGCTTAGAGCAATTTTCAAATTTCAGTGATGACAAAAACACCTCCCATGAATTTACTTTATTTATAATGGCCAAAGGCCTACTCCTAACCAGCCTAGGAGAAGGAATGATCCCCCCCCCTAGCCGAGCTCTAATACAAGTCACCTAAAAGGTCATGTGACTAACTTAAGTTGGTCACATGACACTTAAATAAAACACTTAACTAAAGACTAATTAAGTTGAACCACTGGTTCAACCAGTTCTGGTCCTGTTCAACTTATTACATTAAAATAGAAAATAAGTATGGAAAACTAACAAAAACAACTAAGTACTAATACTACTTGGACAGCTTGGACTTCTTTTTCTTTTGAAAGTAAGTCTTTGTATTTGCATCCAATAGTATGGCAAATATATAACCCAATGGAAATTCTGTAAAGTTTGGCCACACTAACAAGCCATCCAAGTAAATAGACCATATAATGCAATCCGGGATTTCAAAATCCGGCTTGATTCACTTACAGCCCCACCCATAAGGCAATGGTAGTTTGGTAAATAACTAGAATATGCAAAGGGCAACTTGGTAGGCAAGGATATAAAAGGGTTTAGATTGACTGTTCAGGGACAGACTTGGAAGCAAGTTAAAAGTAAGGGCATGAGAGATTTAACAGTAAGAGGGGTAAATATGGAAACTAAATTAAGTTTATGACACATGCGGGTAATTATGGAAACTTAAATAAATTATAAAAAAAAGGTAAGAACAAAACAAAAGATATTACCCATCGTTTTTCTGGTTGCGTGAAACCAGCGATTAGGGGGAGGGTGGTAACAAAGGAAGAACCTGCTCGAGATGGTTTCTTCGATCGACTCCACGACTCCAACAGAGACACTGAACCAACATATAACCTGGAATTTCAGCAACAAATCGATACTCCTCAACAAATCTTCCGGCGATAAATTCGTTCCTCAAATATCGACAGCAAATAGCATCGACCAGTGAATCGATTCATCAACACTTGATCAAGATGATGAAACTGGTGAATCGATTCCAAAAATCAATAGCCATACAACCAGCAGTAACCGGTATATCCTTGATACAACCAGCCACAAGATTTTATCAACGAGCAGTAACGATAGCAGTATATGAAAGCAAAAAAAAGGGAACAACCAGAGGTAGTAACAGGGTCTACTTCAATGGTAGGAACAACTTCGGCTTCAACCTCAAACCGAACAGGTATGAATTTTCACATAAATCGTCATTGAAATCAGTATATGAAACCCTGCTTCTTCTTCTTCTATGAACTAGGGTTTTCTTCTTCAAACCAGACACTCAAAAAAAGGGCAATCACTGAGAGCAGCAGGTACAGGTTACAGCTCTGATACCATGTAACAAAACCAAGGATGGATAACCAATAACTGCAAGTAGAGAGAGAGAGAGAGAGAGAGAGATTAGGGTGATGGAAGAAGACTGTGTGATAGAATTGGATAATCTATCACCACAGCCAAGGTTCGTTTATGTAATAGACTTGGACACATTACATACTCAAAATAGAACTCTATTACATACTTAGAATAGAGCTCTACTAAGTAAGCCTAAACAGAATAGGAAACTAGGAGAACATAGCATAAACTACTAACCCACGATAAAACCCCATGGTATGAAGGTCTATGGAGGTCCATAGAGACCTCCAACCAAGATATATTCTCTAACAACACTGTTGCTCAATTCTGGTGCTGAACTGTTTGTCTATTCTTAGTTTCTTATGATGCTAAAGAATTATAAGTAAAGAATGAAGAATCATGGATGAGATGAAACCATTGGAATTTCATTTTTAGTTTTTCTAAAGGACTCATGGATTAAATGAAACCATTGGAATTTCTTCTTTTAAATTTCTAAAGGAAAATTCAACAATAAATAATTTTTGTCCTATTTTGTGTAAATAATAATTAGATCTCGAAGACCAAATCAATGAAGCATATTGTACAACCCCCCCCCCCAAAAAAAATGTCTATTTTAATATCACATGGTGATTGTAGTGGGATGAACTCTCGGGTGCCATCTAGTGGCAGTGGGGGGTGCCATCTAGTGGCAGTGGGGCATGCCAACCAGGCATGTGTATCACTGGCAAGGAGCAATCGCAGTGGTGTATCAAAGACTACTGCAGTAGTCCTTCCAGAATCCCAACGCTGGTCGTGTGCAATCACCCAACTAATATTGGATATCATAGGCAAGACTCACTCAATAGTGGAAGGATGAAAGCTTCAAAACTTTGACAGGAGTAAGTTCTCATAATATCCACTGATGGAGTGTAAGGAGTCATGTAATTATGGACAGGTTCAAGGCTGCAATATACTTGTCTATTGATAGATCCTCTAATAAATAAAAGAATTACAAGGACTGACTTGGACCTTCTCTCTCTCTCTCTCTCTCTCCAGCTGCCAGATGGATACTTGTGATTTTATACTTGTCAGACCAGTGGTTGGATTTCAGGCCAAGCCCAGCCCTGCAACATGAGTGTATCCATGTCAATAGGAACAGTATCTAGTAATTTTCCTATTTTATATCATGATTTATCGAGTGAAAATATATGGTTCAGAATGTAAATCATTCACAATGCAACAAATGTTACACACATTCAGGGTTGGTTGGTTGCTTGAACAGAGCAGTTGAACCTGGCCCAAGTTGCAGCCCTGATTCAAAGACACAAATCCTTGCAAGGAGATACTTTTCTTTCTACCATGCAATGGTGATAAGAGCTTTCTGTCACAGAACCAGCCAAACAAAAGATTATACTTTTGGAAGCATTGGACAAAATCAATTTTATATGAAAAATCAATGTTTTTCAGCAAAAACAACCTGAAAGACCATATAATCGTATGTCTTAGTTTTTCTCTACCTAGAACTACATAACTATAAAGTTGTTGGAATATAAGATTTATTAAGCAACTTCTAACATAGTCACAAACAATTTGCAAGCTGTCTTGTCAATCTTCACAAGCGATACGCTGTCAATATTATTAAGACAGCATCTTCTTATCACTACATTCAATTTTTTTGCAAAGGCACAGACTTATTTCAGAAGATAACTGATCCAAATATAACACATGACTTTTTTTTTTTGGGGGGGGGTGCACTATTAATCAATCAGAAGTGGAGTTGAGTAAATTAGGCTTACAAGTAAAGAACCTCCCCGGGCTTAACGGTGCACTCAAATGGCTTCGGTCCATTGAAATACAGCGAGAAGGACGTCAATTCTCTATCTCTATCGCCAGAAGACGGGTAAGGGTTCACACTACACCAAGGCACGTATCTCAAAGGCTTCTCAAGTTCCAATGTGAACTCACCGGTATCCTGCAAAGCTGATTACCAGATAGCTAAATACATGCGGTGTGCATTGAGAGAGCAATAGAAGGGAGATAGAGTTTGTGATGTTAGACCTGTGAATAGGAATAGTGTGCGGCGGGGTAGTCGCGTACGTACATGCGGTGGACGTCGGTGGGGGGAAGGAGGAGAAAATGCTTCTCGCCGGAGATGACGGCATAGAGATTCTCGTAGTGGTCCTTGTGGAATGATGTCTCAGAGAGATGGTTACCTATCCAGAGATTGACAGCATCAGGGAGGTAGCCAAGAGCTTCTGTGGCCCAGGAGATATGGGAATCGACATCGGAAGCAAGAGCAGAATATTCTGAGTGGAAGCAATCGTTCTGCTGCTGAGCATATGCGACGCATGAATCGGAAATTGAAGAAGAAGAGATGAGATTGAGAGCGGCAGAGAAGAGCATGCGCTGGACATGGGCGGAAGCGAAGCAGGGAGAAGAAGGGTCGTCGGGGTTGGGAACAAGGGCGTCTGCACGGCCATTCGGGGTGAGGTGGACGGAGACAGTGGAGGAAGAGAGGGCATCGGAGAGATAGGAGGGGTGGGTCCAAGAGGAGAGGGCTGGCCAGTTGAGAGTGGCATTGGAGATGATGCAGGGTTTGTTGGGTGAGACGAAATCTCTGAGGAATCGAAGTGGTGAAGGGGGTGATTCCAGGCGTTCCACCTGGGAGTAGGTGCCAAGGCTCAGCTCCCTTACCTCCTCCCACAGCTTCTCTATCTCCATTCAAACTACCATCAATCTCTATCAACTTGCACACTCACTGATCTGGTTGTCATTTTGAGCTTTTCAGGGGTCGGGAGTCGGGAGTCGGGAGTCGGGAGTTAAGGTATAATATTTCGTGATATATCGATATCTCGGGTCTACTGAGATATCCGAAAAATATCCGAAATATGTCCGAAACATTGCATTTTTTCTGCAATATTTCGGGGATTCATCTCGGGGGTATTTGGCCATATCTAGGCCTTAAATTTCATAGACACCCTTATTTAAGATAAATAAACACATTTAAACCATAAAATTACAGAAAACATGAATTCAAATTAGTGTTTTGGGCTTGCACCCTTGATTGACATACAGTCGCCGACCCTAATGTATAAATAGTTAAATACACATTGATTAGGCAGTTTTTTTTTTTTTTTTTTGGTAAAAATTAATTAGGCAGTTAAAGACATGATAAATATATAAACAAACTAATTAAAACTCATAAGACATAATTCATAAATCATATTCTTATAAACTCCATAATAGATTAATAGTCAATAACTCAAAAGTCAAAACTCAATAACTCAAATGCTTAAAGCCTTAAAGGCAATACACAAAGTGTCAAAGTCACAACTCACAAGTTTACAATTCAGTAAAATCACAACTTACAACTTACAACTTACAAGTGCTAATAATAGTTGTTGTGCCTCCCTGGATCAATCCCACTCAAGCCTCGTTGGAGTCGACGTTCATTGTTCTCTGTTTGAATGACATATGTGGACCACGGTATAGAATCGGAGAAGAAACGAGTGTAGTCATTCACAAGTGTCATGTAAATGGAGTCATCAACATACTGTAGGTAATCTATCCTAGGATATATGCTAGGGTCACCAATCGATCCAATCTGTGAAGAAGATGATCCAATGTGATATGATGTCGGCACCGACGGAAGAGGCGTTGGCACTGGCTGCATGTATGGCTGGTGAGGTTGGAAGCTAGGCCCGCTAGGGTATGCAAAGATGTCATCTACAAAAGATGATCCAGTATGTCCCTGGGACTGGGACTAGGACTGGTAGTCATAGTCTCCTACCCCACTAAACTGCCCATATGATCCATATCCATATCCATATCCACCGTAAGGTTGTGATGCACTATAATCCGATGACAATGGAGTGGTATGTGCGTCAAAAGATGGGGCACTCCGATGCCCATTCGGTCCTCCCTCCCTATCACCCATACTCAAACCGCCAACAGAGCTAGATAGGTCATCAATGTCCATGTAATCAGATTGCAACTGTGTTTGTCGACCCCTACGTTTCCTGCTGTATGGTTGTAGGGGGCATCTTGAGGGTGGGGGTGCGGGGGCACGTGCTCTGTGGTCTGTATCTTGTGTGGCATGATCAAATTGTGTCTCTCCAGTGAATCGGACTGGCTCTACAAGCACCGTATCCTGGCCTACCACATAACGCTCTCGCATGCCGTCAAAATCTTTACCACCACCACCACCACCACCATCACCATCACCATCACCACCACCAGCATCACCATCACCACCATCATCATCATCTGAGGACCTAGACCAGTCTTCATCATCAGCAACATTGCCACCAGTGGGCTAGAATGGTATGGGTGAGGCTTCACGTGCATGTATCTGACCCTCGTCAGCCATATAATCATCCACATTAGCACCAATCTCGAAAGCTATCACGGGGTCGGGCCTTCCTCCCTCCTGATCCAACACTGGCTCACCTTTATCCCTCACCCAATCCACAATAGGGTCCTCATCGTCTGAGTCAACTTGAAAGATGTTAGCGAGATCAATTAGTGCCCCTCTGTCCCTCATGTCCCATGCGTATGTGTTGCAGTTTTAGCCTCAAATTGTAGTGCACATACACCATGTCAGATAAACGTTGAGACCCCAATCTGTTGCTCCTCTTGGAGTGGATGAGTGCAAAGGTACTCCAGTTCCTCTCACAGCCAAATGCGAAACATGTTTGGGCAAGGACTTTGATTGCTATTCTTCTTAAGTTCTCAGGCGATTCCCCATACAACACCCACCGTTCAGCTGCATTACAAGTTTACAACAAAAAAGACATGTGTCAAATGTTGTTTCAACTTTCAAATTTCAATACATATGTAATTTAAAACTTAAAAGAATCACCAGCATCATTGTGTGCTCTGCCTTCTATCACAGCATCAGTTCCAAAACTTTTCAATGCATCCCTAAATATCTTGATCTACACCCATGTGAAAAATTAGTAAGTACTTCTTCACTACTTGTTTGAAAGCATCAATAAGTTGAGTTTTCAAATGAAGTGTAAGACTCACCTCATTGTTGCAAATTGCTTGTAGTGCACCATCTGGCTCCAACTTCTTCACTGCTTGTTTCACAGCATCAATAAGTTGAGTTTTCAACCCAAGCCTATTGTTATATTGATACTTAGGGTTCAAGTAGTATGCTAATATTTGACATATAAAATAGAGATATTGTCAAATGTATAGGTAATTAGTAAATAATAATACTATGAATTAGTTACATAAAACAAATTTACTCACCAGCCTTATGCAGTGGATGCATTAGTTGATTCTCCCAGCGAGCATTGATGATATCCAAGAAGTGTTTGCTACTGCGAGGAGCCACACTGTAGACACTATCTTTCATCAAGTCCATTGCAGCATATAGGACTGGCATGGTTAGGCCCCTGAGAGCGGAGTCAGCAATATGTAGAACTTTAACTACTGGCTCCAAAACTTTCACCACTTTGCTTAGTTTTGACCAGAAGTCCTCAGATGACATGGTTGCTTATGCTTCCCTCCCAGTTGCAGTCTTGGAACCCTTCCACCCAAACCACTCCTCAGAAGCAAACATACTTCTCAGCCCGGCCTTCTTTGTCTCAATGCTTTTTAGGGCAATGTATTTGGTGGCAAATCTTATGATGCCAGGCCTAACCAAGTCACCCCCACATTTTTCCCTCAGTAGATTGAGTGCATAGGAGTTGTTGTATACAAAGTTGGTGACTTGTCTTGCACTTTCAACTATAGTCTTCACCAACTTTAACTTTCCCATATCCTTTAGCATTAAGTAAATGCAATGGGCTGCACAAGGAGTCCAGAAGAGCCGGTACTTACTGTTGTTCATCATCTTCTAACCGGCCAGCTTAAAGTTGCCTCCATTATCCATTACAATCTGGACAACATTCTCAATGCCCACATCTTTTTTCACTACTTCCTTTAACAATCCGTAAATGCATTTTTCATCCTTTATCTCTTTGGATGCATCCACAAATTTGAGGAACACTGTCCTCCCATCACAATAAACCATGAAATTGATGATGGACTTTCTTGTAGGCCCAGTCCATCCATCTGCCATTATAGTCACCCCATATGTCTCCCACATACTCCTCATCTCCCTAATGTACTCATCAATCTCAGACTTTTGTTGAGGTTGATAAACATTCATTACCTCATATGGGGTGGGGCCCTTGAATCTTGGGCCAACCTCTGCAATGGTATCTATCATGGTATCATAATGGGGGCCTTGTGCAGTGTTTGCTAGGATGGTATGGTATAGCATCCACTTAGCTATTGATTCTTTAACCAATCCCTTCATCCCCTTCCATGCTCCTTTGATTCTTGGTTGACTGCTTCCTTTCTTCTTATGCAATTTAGGATCTGATGCTGATGGTGGTACTGGTACTGGTAGAGGTGTTGGGGCTGCCCTCACACTTTGTGATCTTCTAAAAGGATTGAAAGATCTAAAACCTCCAGAACTGCCAGCTCCTCCACTACCCCCTACTCTCTGTCTCTATTGATCATCTTGAAAACTTACTCTACTCCTTGAAACAGTCCGCCTAAAATCCCTAGTCTCCTCTACTATTTGTATGTCATCAGGTACTGCAATGTCCTCATCATCATTAGAGGAGTCATCATCATCATCATCATCATGATATTGGCTTCCTCCTCCCATTGAACTCCTCACTGTATCCTCAAGTTGTTCTCTTATCCTTTGCTTGTCAGCCTTCCTCTTCTTCTTTCCTCTCAAACTGCCACCAATTTCTCTAGCTACTTGAGTAGACACCATATGACAACCTACAACATCTTTAGATCCTCCAGTCAAATGTTGTTTAAGTCTACTGGACCCACCTCCCAAAAACTGCATGTGACAATAGTTACATTGGGATTTTCTCTTATCCCCATCAATGGGAGTGTCATGTAACCATGCAATGTCATCCCTATGCTGGCTAGCTGGTCTCTCTTGTTCCCTCTGTTCTCTTTGCTCCCTCTACCCCCTCTCAATGACAACTTTCCCCCACCTTTTGCTTGCCCTTCGCATGTTGTCTATCACGATCTGCCATAATAATACTTGTTTACTGCAATGTAAGTAACACAAATAATTAAAAAACTTAATGTAGATGCACTTCAATAGACACTTTTAGATTACTAATACACTTGTATAGTTATTTAATATTTTTCCCCTAACCCTTATATTTTTCACATAATTAAAAATAATTTTTTATATATAATGTTAATATAAATATTGACCTAACACAACAAAACCGAAAATTAGTAAACATAATATATATGTAATGCATTTTAAAACATGTAGAAATTACTTTCATATTTTTTTATTATTTTTCAAACTTAAAACTCATATTTTTCCTTATTTATTTATTTATTTTTTAATTTTATATATATTTTTCTTAATTTCAAAAAATTAAAATAATTATTTATGGGAAGAAAATAAATTTGACACCGTGAAGCCGTAGATCGGCGATTGGTGTCTAACATATATTTAATTCATTACCATCTAACTCATATTATCCCTAATTATTTCCTATTTTAGTTGTAGGAAAATGAATTTTTAAAACCAGAAAAAAAAAAAAAATACATATGGAAAAAAAATTTCGACACCGTGAGGTTGTAGATCGGCCTCCGGTGTCTAACATATATCAATATCATCACCATCCAACAACATTTGTACATAGTATTTTCAAAAAAATAGTTTTAGAGAAAAAGAATTTACCTTAAATAGTGAAAAAAGGCTTGGATGATGAGCTTAGATGACCCTCCGACGTGTTTCCGGCGATAATGCGTCAAAAACTATGAAGACAATCAAGGAGAAGAGAAGAAATGAGGAGAGGAGGAGGAAATATGTGTTCTGTAGAGGTCTTGGTCGATAACGAAATATTGCTTTTATGTAAGAGGTCACGTGACCTCTTAAGTTAAAATTCTGTTTTTTTCAATATCTCGCAATATATCGGCTTTATGCTGAAATATCTCGATATTTCATGAAATATCGATCGAAATATTGTACTTTTCCATTTCGGTTGGGCATTTCGTCTCGGCCAGGTCGAAATTACCGAAATATGGCGAAATTTCGCCGATATTTCGTGAGATTTGAAACCATGGTCGGGAGTCGGGATTATGACCAAAATAAAAAGGTAAATTACATCTACTCTACTATACTTTGCCCTAATCAAACATTCCTTTCCTCAATTTTCCTAATTACACCCAGACCCCGCTATTAGTTATTGTTTGGAAAAAACTATTTTACTCTTGCGCTAAAATATTATAAATAAAATTACACCACTAGTCTTCATCTCCAGCAAACTCCGATGGAAACGAAAGACCTCATCCCAATGAAGAAACTCTAGTTGGAAGTGACAATACAACTATAATGATGTCAATGTCGGTGACAGATTTCTACAGCTGCACCGCACTGAAACACCCATCTTAGTGTAGGTCAAACTACGGTCCATGGGATCATTGTGGTTCACCTTGGTAAACCAATAAACTTTATACTTTGAGTTTCCAACTCTTGGGGCCTCTAGGGTTACCCCCAAGGCACCCTATTTTATTTTTAGGGATTCCGATGGACACATATAAATCTAACACTTAGGATGTACAAGGAGCAGACCACAAGCTCAAAAATCTGACGCTTTCAAATAAAGGGTCGTTGAACAAGGTGGGTTGGAAGACATAACCATCCCGAGAGTTGCGTTGGAGGGGAAGGACTATAATATGGGAGACAATTTTCCGTGGCAGAATAAGGGAGCATTTATGTCTAGCAAAGGTATGGAAGGTGCAGTCGGTGATTACCCAAATGGGTTTTCACATAAATAGAGGGTTATGGATATGGGTTCTAAAGTTAAAGTTGGAAGCTTAGGGATTGGAGGATCAACACTCGTGCTTGCTAACGTTGGTGTTGATCCTAGTCAGATGCAGATAAAATTTGGAATTTGGTTCGAATCTTTGTCAGATTCACTCTAAGAAGTGCTCCACAAATGCCTGTCAACCGAACAGGAATGAATATTAGTATAAACCGTCCTATGGTGAATGAAAATCCAAGCTGGTAGTTGTGGCATTAAATGAATAGCAGAAAGGGTGGGGATGAGGAAGGGACAGGGATAAATGGCAGGCGTGGGGAGTTGTAAAGGGTAGAGTTGCACGAAAGGGGTTGCAACAAAAAGAAGGGTTGACCGTTTTGAAGATTTCTTGAATTGCAATTTGAGAAGGGTTCATGCAAGCCGTTACGAATTCACTTGCATTTCTCTCCTGCAAGGCTGCATGAATTGTCAACTTCTCTTTGCAACTTCAACAAAAGTATGTGAATTGATGAAAGACACACGATCTACAGATAACAGTAAGAGAAAGGGGAGTGCATAAGATAAACGGGTTTGTCTTTGAATGTCTTTTGAAAAATCTTAGAAAACCAATAGAAAGAAGGTGAAGAAAAAGTTGAGAAAGACTCACCTCACCCAAGTGAGAAACGAGGTTGGACCAGCAGCAGGGGTGGGGGCGGAGTTGCAGGAAAGGGGTTGCAGTAAGAAGAAGAAGAAAATAAGGGTAAAAGGGTCATGTTACATGGACCCACGATTAGTTTAGGGATTAAAAAAATACTACTTTGCCACGTCACGATTTAACAGACGTCCTAACGACATGGGTGTAATAGTAATTTATTGTAAACTATTGGTGTTATATCTGTACCCAAACCTTAACCCGAACTCCGAATGTAGGTCCGAAACCCGGAGAATCTAAGGTCATGCCCATTAGCAACCTATGGTGCACTGACCAGGTGATCATTCGAGAAGAAGGTAGTCCGGTGATGACATCTTACTTACCAACCAGGAGGCAAACACCAACCCTATGCAGTTGTTCTGTGCATCAATTGATGTACAACCTAAGGTAAACCTTTCCCTTTATTTGAATTAGGATTTCTAAATAATTGAACCCTCTTGTAGCTTGATAATCATGTTTGGCAAGTGTCCAAACAATGGCCTAAGCTTCTGTTATGTCTGGATACAAAAACAATAGGAATTCACCCACTGGTCCATTCCTATTGGTCGATTGGATCAACCACTTTAATCGACCAGTGCAGCTGAAGTATGTAAATTTCACTTCTGCTGTGTGGGGCCCAATGTCCTGCAACCCGAATCATCTCCCCGCACTTCAACCAACTCGTGGAAATATTACCTCGACAATGTGACCATATGGGCCCAGCTATAGGCCTATGCGCATTTAGAATGGGCTATAGAATGTGTTTTTAGCCAAAGTGATCCCTAGCCATAAGTCAGCCTCTATATAAGCTACATCAAACCTCATAACACAACCCTATTCATTTCGTTGAGAGGAGAAGGAGAGAAAGAGAAGAGAAGAAGAAGAGGAGCTTGGATCCTTCCTTGTGCTTGTGATCTTTAAGGTAAATTCTTCCTTTGGTCAGTTTTCCTTAGCTTCTATGTTGTTCCTAAGTTCTGAGAATGATCAGCTCCTAATTCTTATTATACAACCATGTAAGAATTTGCCCTTCTAGACCTTTCATATACCTTCCTCATGGTCTATATTCTATGACCACTATTTCCAACTTGTAGATGATCAACTGTCATACCCCATAGTAAGCTTAGAGGGTGTTTTATGGTGTTGGACATGTCCTTCCTTGAATGAATATTAATTCCATGACCAAACATATATGGCATTACTATTTTTGAGTTAATCAAACTCTTCTTTGACTGGTTTCTGCAGATTCATGTGTATAAATCCATGCATGTTGGCTATGAGAGCAATAAATCCTAAAACCCCCATGCATGTTTAGTCTTTCCTTTTAGAATTTGATGTTTTCCATAGAAGTAACCTACCTGTGCTCCCTGATCATTTTTATTAGCCATAGATCAGTAGAATCAAGCTTAAACACTGAAAACTTTCAAATTTCTTGGGCTGTACAGTTACTGGTCGATTCATACAGGTCGATTGGATCGACCACTTGGAAACGACCACTACCAGAACCTTGAACCAGGTTTGAACCTGATCAGACCCAGGGGCCGAGACATCATGTGGGAGGCCATTTGTGTGAACCAAATAGGAAACCATGTCATTTCAGCCCTATTGCTATCTCTTGGTAATAGTTTGACTTCCCAAGATTGATTGGCTCAACCAATACAAAGTTATGGATGAGATCCTGACCCAAACCCTGTAGAAACCACTGGCCCATCACCTGAAGACCTTGTGGTGTGAAGCCATGTTCAGTTCCATTAATCCTTTTCAGTTTTGTTGCTGCTGGCACTACTGGTCGATTCATACAGGTTGATTGGATCAACCACTGCTGCTGTCATTCCAGAATTGAGTCTGGCCTTGGTTTAAAACTTAGACCAAGGGTACCCCTTGACTATTTAAACACTAATTGATGATTGCTTTTGATTTAATTAACCTCAGACTATAACAACTTGCCTGATAACGCATATCAGAGTGCTTTTGAGAATCGACAGTCCTTCGAATAAGTAGATCATAGCCAAGGTGAGTGGAGATGAATCATTCTTGTAGGTGTAATGTTGCTAAACACTGTAAAGATAATTAAATTCTTTTCTTTCTTTTAAATTGCTATGAAATTATGAAATCAATGATATAAATATGGAAATGAATATGTTATGATTGAAATGCTACATTATGATGAAATTCATGATATTGAACTGCTAGACTAGATGTTGAAGTCGGCTTGGAAATGAATGGTATGGTGAGCCGTAATATGGGCTACGATAGTACTGTACACTTCACACTTGGAAATGGGGAGTGTGGTAGCCCATAGAATGGGATACGATTGATACCACTCAACTCATACTTGCCATGTAGATCATATGGTTAGGTTGAACATACCCTTATTCTACTATCCTTACCAACAAGGTGCATGTGTTGGGTGATCATGGTCTCCTGAAAGCTGAGGAGGGCAGAATCCGAGATAGGTTGTCATGATTATCTTAGGGTTTGCCAAGGGAGGGAGTTGGTGCTCCTAATCCCAGCACAGGTTCCATTTGTAATAATTGAGGCTACAACCAAAGTGAGAGTGAAGCGGCAGAGGTTGTTGCCCGAGTCATTGCAAGTAGCATCAACCTAGTGACTTAGTTGTGTTGCTAGGTGGACTAGAGTAATAAAACTGAATCCAAGCATATAGATTCATGATGATATGTTGCATCTGCATGCATGATTTATTATTCATTTGCTTAGCTTAGTGGAGCTCATCCGTCAGGAAATATTTTCTTTTAGATGATTTTACATGTGGATGTCTCCCTGAATGGGAGAATCATTTCGGACAGGATGGTGGTGGTGATTGTGACTTTCTTGGTCTGAACCCCGACGGAGGTGATCCCTCTAATCATAGTGCATAGAGTAGAGCTGGAAGTGGAGACCTGATGGAGGTCTGTCCTTATTTTTCTGTTCTTTGAGCATTCTTTTGTGGATACCCTGATGGCATTTCTTTTTGTAAAGCTTATAGATGCATCTTTTGTTTAACCTTATGACCTTGATGTAAAGCTTAGAAAATGTCATGAATGTAACACATGGAACTGTAGGCTTGTGAGCTACTTCTGAACAATGTACTTAGTGGCTCTTTATGTATAAATCTTTAGTTTTCGTTGCACTCTAATTTTACGATTCTATATTATGAATATTTGTGTGTGTGTTTGTGAGTGGTGTTAGCTTTTAGATCCTGAAGATGTAGCGGATGTGGTTTGACATTCGGGTCACTCATTCAATAATCCTCCTAGGGGGTGGTTTGGGGTGTGCTAGAGTTTGGTATTAGAGCGAGAAGCTCTCTAAGCAATGGAAATAGGATAATAAGCAAACAAG
Organism: Telopea speciosissima; assembly: GCF_018873765.1. Taxonomy (NCBI): domain Eukaryota; kingdom Viridiplantae; phylum Streptophyta; class Magnoliopsida; order Proteales; family Proteaceae; genus Telopea; species Telopea speciosissima. Next base: position 637,240 of record NC_057926.1, read on the forward strand.
AATTAAAGAAGTAAAAATCTTGAGATAACAAACAAACTAGAAGTAAAATAAATAATACCTTTGGGTGAATAAACAACAAGAAGGTAGATGGACATAACAGAAAACTGATTTGATTCAAAAGTTAAGCTTCATAACATAGAAAAAGGGCTTAAAGCCATTACAATCAGACCAAAATTGGAAGTACTACTTCCCAAAATATATTATAAGAAAAAGAAGAAAAGTACAACTAGTAAGCTGGAGAAACAGAAACAAACATAAAGAAGAGTTATAAACTTATAGAAATAACAAAGTAAAGCTACTCCTGAGCTGGATAGGAATCAACTTGAAAGCGAGCATCCTAGAAGTCCAGTCTCAGCTCCAAGATGCCCATCCTACCATCCAGAGAAGAGAAACCTTGCTGCACAAAAGTGGAGAGCCCTGTAAGCTGGATGCTTATGGCTTGAAGCTGCAACATCATATCCCCCATGCTATAGGTTTCTGGAGAAAGAGGTGTTGCTTGTGAAGTCGAAGTTGTAAACTAGCCTGCACCGGGAAGATCTCCTAGCTGTGAACTGGTCCCTGCTAGATTGCCTTCTTGAACCACATTCTCAACCTCCACACCACTCTGGAGTATCCAACATTCCCATCTTCTTAATAGTAGTCTTGCCAATAGGAGCCTTACCTGCACCTCCTTCAATCTCATAAGAAAAACTAACCCCAAAGTGTTTAAACACTTGAGAGAGAAGCCTACCATTCGATAAGTTACCATCCGATGGGTGTTGGGCGTGATACAGCATCACCTCCATAAGTAGATAGGGCAAGCAAATCTCTGGACCTCCTGTGCCTGCCCTATATAGGCATTAAGTAATAAAGGCCCGCAGCATAGATATGCCCCGCCTATTCCCTCCTTTTGGGCAGATGTTGTATTGTACACACACCTGCTCAATATCGGGGTTGAAGGTTTGAAATCAACCTCTGATTCAGGAATCTCATCCCTACTACTAAGTGCCTAAAACATCTGCTCACTGTATTCAAGAGGAAAGACATCTGAGGTGTCGGCCCTCGGTCTATAATAGAACCTCGCACCCCTATTGGCTACCTGTAACAGGGTAGCCAAGTTTGCACAGTTAAACACAATCTTAACCCCCTTTACCCAAATCGCAAGGCCATAGCCTTGGCACTTGTTACCATGGGCAAGCCTAAGGTTACAATAAAAGTGTCTAACTAGGTTAGGGTAACATGGGAGTTCTGGGTTCAGCATTGGTGCCCAACCCATTGCATTGAACCTTTTATACACCTTAAACCTTGGAAAATCCTCTACTTTTACTACCTTTCCATTCTCGATCTTCTTGTCTTTGAAGTCCTTCCAATCTCGAGCATGTTGGTAGCAGGAAAACCACAACTCAGCAAATTCTCCCTCTTCGGAAGAAGAGTTTTGCTCAGAAGAACCATCCCTCAGATGTTAGAGATGGTGGTGTTGAAGAGGAAGATTCGGTCTCAACGCGAGGATGCTTGCTAGAAGCCAATTCCCTTGCACCACTCCGGGTTTGGCATGTAGACATCTAGGTAAGAGAAGAAGAAATCAAAAGAGGGTAATAAACCCTAGGTTTTACTTAGAAGAAAATTTAGATAAAAGGAAAACGAAATGGGAGATGCAAACCCTAGGTCTATTTGAAGGAAACAAAAAGAAATAGAAAAAAACAACAGAAAATTTAGGGAAAATCTGGATTTTCTTGTGAACTCACCTTGTCTTTGAGTTTGGATGCAAGAATCTTGAGGTAACACCTTGGAATGAGGAGGGAGAAGCTTACACATCCTATTGGTCGTTCCTGGAGTTCTCCCTTAGCCAAAATAGAAAATATAAATGAGAGAAAATCAGTCGCGGACTTGGTTATAACCTGTCTCGATTCTTAGGTCGATTGCCACAGGTCGATTGAATCGACCAGTAGAAGTCAGTCAACAGATTTTTGATAAATTTTATTTTTGTGAGCCATTAATGTATGGAAAAGGGTAGAACCCTTGTACAAATACATATATATATATATATATATATATATATATATATATATATATATATACCTACATGCTAATGTGAATATATGAATACATGAATATGTATATGAGATATATGTATGTATGTATAGTAACAAATTAAACATAGATTATTGATAAAAAAAAAAATGTGTGTGAACTTGCAAAAAAAATAGGGAAAAATTCTTACTAACTTAAGTGCTTTCCCCTAGATAGATGGACTATGTTCTAAGGCCCATTGGAGGGTATCAATATGATGACAACGAGGTCCATGAGCTAAACTTAAAGCTTGGAATGATGATTGATGACCATAGGTATCTACAGTCTCAGCTGTACCACAACCAAAATCTGGCCACCCAAGACTTTAACGTCATTAATAGGAGAGTTGAATTCCTTCAACACCATACTGCCCGTATCCAGAGTATACTAAATCGATGGGCAGACCTAGTTCAGTGCCTAATATAAGACACTCAGCTGATTGATAACTTAGAACTTTATTTTATGGAATCATTGAATCATGTGTTATAATGTGAATTCTAAACCTTGATTTGCATTCTTACGTGTATAGGTTATTATTCTATAATGGTCAGTACTTTTGTCTTGTGTATTGATGTAAGCTTATGACACTCAAACCTATCATAGATTGAATCATCCCTAGTAGATTAACGATCGACTTTCCTATGTCAGGGAATGGTCGTGTTGTTTGGACTTAGCAGACTTCCAGCAACATGCGTTTACATTAGTAAATTAAGGAAAAGGCTAAGCCGACTCCGTGCAATCAAAACTAAAGCAAAGAGAGTGTTAAAAGAACATTTAGAGTGGGTTGACATCTGTAGGATCGAAGAACGAGAGTTTTTCCTCAAGCTAGAAGAGGAAGTTAAGGCAGACATTTTTTTACCTAGATTTGGACTTGTACATTACCGGGCAAAGACTTGAGAACCTAGCCTGCTGAGTACAAGTATATATACACATACACTAATGCATGAATGCATAGATAGAAAATACCCTTACACAGGCATACCCCTTAATGAATGACAAGAAACATGCTGACTATAGGATAGAGACATAAATTATGCCTACTTATAAGTATTATTTGAAGTACATAGATTCCACAAATTTATGGTTTATTTTGAAAGACATGTGAGAAACAATTAGATCTATCCAAATACACGTGAATAATAAACACATATACTCTCAAACCTCCTTTCAGAGAATAATCATGGTTAGGACGAGATTAAACAAGAGTGTCCATCGTGAAATGCAATCTCGTTTTGTTCGTGAGGCAGGACCATCAAATGCTCCGACCCCAACACTTGAAGCATCTGCTTCTTCAGAGAGCCTGCTTGAGGTTCCCCAGCACCTGAAGTTCCTTCAGCTCATGCACCTGTACCTCCATCGATCATGACCGCCGGAGAAGTGACTGCAATTATGGCTACTATGATGTAGTCTATGCAACAGCAGCAGCAAGTTCAATTGCAGATTCAACAACAATAACAAGGGCTGATGAACAACATGAACATGCAATTCATGGCTGCCACGCAATAGAGAGTAGTGCCGCCACCTGACCGTCTCCTGAACTTTCCTCCTCCTGTACCTCAAGTTACACTAGAAAATTCCACCGCCAAAGTGATGGAAAAATTTAAGAAATTCCACCCTCCATCATGTTGGAAAAGTTATTCCCTCCCTCTATAAATGTTTTGATGATAACAAACGAGTTAGCACAAGCCATTGTGTTTTGTTATGTTAACAGGTTTAATGTAATAATAAAGAAAAATGAGTCAAGGCTTAAAACACGAGGAAGCTCAAGACAAAGCCTGAAGAGATCAAGCCTGTAAAGAATTTCCAAGATAAATAGCTCTTGAAGATGCTCATATGCGCATACACATACACACACTTGCATAATTATAATTGTAATTGTATACATATAAATGAAATTGCATTTGCATCATATAGAGACTCTAGGAAGGTACTTAAAGACCCTAGAAGTCCTTAGCATTCGTTGGGAAAAGACTGAACCAAAGACTGTCAGAGACAGGCTGACGAAATGCCTAAAAATCCTAACTAGTAGGACAACTGGTCGATCAGTTGCAAAGCCAAATCGAGCTCTGAAAATACTTGAGCAACCGGTTCCCCCAAACGGTCACCCAATGCCTGTCGGTCGCACAATCGGTCAACCTACTATCGACCACTTGGACTTAAAAAGTCCTAGCGGTAATATTTTCCCCCAACGGCTATATCTAGCGATTGAGCCATTACAGTAATTTTGACGCATGATTTTTTAGCATTAAATGATGCCTATAAATACCAATTGTGTCAGACCTTTTGACTATTACTACAATTCAAAAGAATGCTTTACTGTGAAGTGAAAAAGTCAATGCAAGCTCTTAGTGCTAGTATCTTAAGTCAAGAAGAAAGCTTAGTAACTAAAGCTTGATATCATCATTTAAATACTTACCTTCTTCTAGTATAAAGCTCAAAGATCAAACATCTTCATATTATTCATTGCATATTCACAATTGCATTGTGTGAAGTAAGTTGGAATACTTCTGCTTAAGTAACAATTTTCTCTTAATCTCTCTTGTTAATTATTTTTTTACTCTTGAGTCAGGTTGACTCTAGACAGGTAAAATATGCTTACATTTTCCTAGACTGTACTTAGGTTTTGTAAGGAATTTTCTTATCCTTAAAAGATTATGGGATTCGTTTATCCTCAAAAGATTGTAGGATCAAATCTTCCTTTAGGTACCCCAACCTTTTTATAGTTATTGTTCTTATCTAGAACATAACCTTTAGGTCATTGATACCTAGGATCACAGATATCAAATGGGGAAGGTACCCTTACTTATTTTTGTGGCTTTTGATGATCAAAATATTTTTTAGGCCTCCTTCTTCTTTGAGTTCTTTGGTGTACATTTGGTCTATAATAACCATATTGTTCATGATGATAACTCATATATGACTTATGAGTATGCTGAGGTCTAGGCCTTCTTTCCATCATGTATGGAGCCTGAGGTTGATGGTATTGCCTTTGGATTCTTTAAGGTGCAAAGTTTCTTTGGGGTCTATCCATTCTTTGAGATGCATATTGAAAGGCATAATTGTTTTGTTTTTCATACCTTTGATTCCTTTCTCTATTTCTTGAATGAGGACCATGAGAAGTTGATGTCTGACCTTGATCAAATCTTTTGTCTTATTGATACACTACTTTTCCTTTGCCTTTGGCTTGATATGAGATTCTTCTATTATAGCCTAGTCCCTTTTTTTCTAGAGGTCCTTTTTGTGGTGTACCAAAAAGAGCATCTAAGGACTTTTGTCCTTTGGTAAAGATATGTAGAGCAGTAGTCAATTTTTCGTTCTCCTTTTCAAACTTTGCAATATAGGTATGTAAGTCATCTACTTTATTATGTAATAAAATGACTTCTTTTTTAAGATTGGTTTTGGTTATTTCTAGTCATTGATTAATTTCATATAGTGCTTTAAAGCCTTTCTCAATGTCATTCTCATCAATGTTAATAGTATCTCTATCATCACATAAATTACTATATTTAGATGCTGTGATATATTCAGAAATTACCTCATCATTGTCTTCCTCTTGAGTAAGTGTCATAGGTGCTAGATTACTTTGTTCATTATCGGACTCCTCTTCTTTCTTCTTTGCTAGAGTCTCAAGAAATTTTTACAGCATAGGCTTTCTTCTTTTCTTCAGATTTTGGACATTCGATTCTGAAATGTCCTGGCTTTTGACATTTAAAGCAAACAATATCCTTTTTGTTAGTAGATACAGTTTTGTCTTTAGATGGGAATTTACCTTTTTGTTTCTTGGAAGAGCTTCATTTGTTGGATGATCTTCCTCCTCTTTTTTTGAGAAACTTTTGAAATTTTCTGGTTATCAAGGACATTTCTTTATCAGAGAAAGTGATGTTGTCTTCCTCCTCACTCTCGTCATCAGATATATTTGACATTTTGAGTGTGATGACTTTCTTCTTAGGTTCCTTTGTCTCAACATATTTTTCATCTTCATTCAACTCAACTTCATGAGTTAGTAAAGAACCCAATAATTCATCCATACTTATATTTTCAAGGTCTTTGGCTTCTTTGATTGCAGTTACCTTTGGCCTCCAATTTTATCGAGTTCTTTAGAGAGAGTTATCTCGTGCCCCTAGGTATTCTCTACCTACCCACTTGTGTCAATTTCGGGTATAAGTACTCTTTTGTTAAAGGTCGTTCGAGCTTTTCCTGGGAGTATGGCATGGGTTACTTTAGCGCCGTAGCGCCTGGTACTTGGACATTGGCTCAAGGCATTTTCTCTACCCCTTCTTACCTTGAAAAAGCAAGGTCACCTTGCGTCTTTGAACCGATAACCATCTTTCGGCTAACCTAGCCTCCTTCCTTTGTTGAAGTAAGGGCAAATGGTCTTATTCAAGATTTCATAAGAATGGACTTAGTGAAGTCCCCCCATTTCATATATCAAAAAAAGGAATGATCGGAGGGTGGGGTTCAGGATTGAAGCATGAACCTCTTCTTCTTCTATAGAAGAGACATTTTTGTCTTGGTCCCAATTCACTACTAAACAAGTCCGAACCAATTGAATACTTGTGTGAGAAATTCCTCGAATTGGTTTACCATTTCCATAAAGGATATAATTGATAACTTGAAGTTGCACATTATCCCTTTCCTGCAACAAATCTTGTGAGACAAGCGTTGCTAAATTTATTAGATACTTTTTATGAATGTCAACTAAGTATCGTAAGTAAATGGATCCCGGTTGTTCAATCATTTGATAACCAGAGTCATTCTTTGATAAATTATCACTATGAGTCAGACTCAATAGAATTTGATCCATCCTTTTTTCTGTCGTTAAGGTGGAGAACTGAAATGCGAAAACTTCTGGATAGGTATCCTACATTTGAACTGAATTCTTTCTGGTTAAAGAATCTCTTTCTAGTTGCTCTGGAATAATTAGGAGATTCTCTAAAAGAAATACGGGGTTCTGACAGCAACATGCTATTGGGTGGTGGTCTCGCTTATGGGGTCAAATCAATACGTTCTAAGAAGAAATATTTGAATACTTTGGGGGTAGTGATCTGAGGATCTTTTGAACATTTTCCAATTTGGTATAGGTTTTTTCAAGGCCCTTCAGTTTATAAATAATGTTAGTAAATCTTAAAAACATGTTAGCAATATTCTCATTTTCTAACATTTTAAACTGTTCATATTCATGACCAAGCTTGTCTATTTTGGATTCTTTTACTTGTGAGGTTCCTTCATATAAAATCACAAGTGTATCCCAAATTTTCTTAGCTGTCCCACACATAACTATCTTATTGAATTCAGAATTGCTCAAGGCATCTTGTAAAAAAGTGATAGCTTTGTAATTATATTGAACTTTCTCCTTTTCCAAGGGAGTTAGTTTAGATGTGTCCTTTAGCACAGTTTCACCATCTACTAATTTAGAGTATAGATGTGGTCCATTTTCAATCACATGCTACACATCAAGATTGTGGCACATGTGAAATTTCTGAATCTAATTTTTCAATAAGGAAAATTATTTCCATTAAACAATGGTGGTCTTGATACATTCACCCCTTCAAGTGTAGTAGGGTGATGTGATCCCATTGATCTTTTAAACTCTTAAAGTGAGCTCCTACTCTGATATCAAGTGTTGGATAACCTAGAGGGGGTGAATAGGTTATCTTAGTGGAATTTTTGTTCTTTTAAGATTATACTAGAGTTTCAAGACAATGAAATTTAAAGTAAATTAAAACAAGAGAGATACAAGCATTTATAGTGGTTCGACTCAACCTTGAGTCTACATCCACTCCTCTCAATCTTGAGAGATTTCCATTAATCCTTTCCCTTTCAGTACAATAGGTGGAAAAAACACATTTACAAATCTTTTTACCAGGATAAGAGGATCTTACAATCTTTTTAAGGATAAGAGAATCTCATAATCTTTTAAGGATAAGAGAATCCCTTACAAAATCTAAGTACAGTCTAGGAAAATATAAGCACACCTTACTCGTCTAAAATCAACCTGACTCAAGAGTAAGAAAATAATTAACAAGAAAGATTAAAAGAAAATGTTACCTAAGCGGAAGTGTCCCAACTTACTTCACGCAATGCAATTGTGAATATGCAATGAATAGTATGAAGATGTTTGACCTTTAAGCTTTATACTAGAAAAAGATAAGTTTTTGAGTGATGGTGTCAAGCTTGAGTAACTAAACTTTCTTCTTAACTTGAAATACTAGCACTAAGAGCTTGAATTGACTTTTTCACTTCACAATAAAGTATTCTTTTGGATTGTAGTGATGGTCAAAAGGTTTGACATGATTGGTATTTATAGGCATCATTTAATGCTAAAAAACCATTTGTTAAAATTGCTCTAACAACTATAAAATGGCTAGTTTTTAGCTTAATCAGTCGATCGCTTGGTTCTACCGGTCGATCGCTAGATATAGCCATTGGAGAAAATAAAGCCGTTAGGACTTTTCGTATCCAAGCGATCAATAGCCGGTCGACCAATTGTGCGACTAGTAGGCATTGGGCCACCGTTTGGGGGAACCGGTTGAAACTGGTTGCTCACTGCTTCCAGCGGTCGATTTGGCTTTGTAGTCGGTTGACTGGTTGTCCGACCATTTGTGATTTTTAGGCATTTTGCCAACCTGTCTCTAACAGTCTTTGGTCCAGTCTTTTCCCAACGACTGCTAAGGACTTCTAAGGTCTTTAAGTACCTTCATAGAGTCTCTATATGATGCAAATACAATTTCATTTATACGTATGCAATTACAATTACAATTATGCAAGTGTGTGTATGTGTATGCGCATACGAGTATCTTCAAATTGATTTCTTCTTTAAGAGATGTTCTTCAATCTTCAAATGGTCTTTTCTTCAAGAGCTACTTATCTTTGAAATTGTTTACAGGCTTGATCTCTTCAGGCTTTGTCTTGAGCTTCCTCGTATTTTAAGCATTGACTCATTCTTCTTGATCATTACATTAAACCTATTGACATAATAGAACACAATGGCTTGTGCCAACTCATTTGTTATCATCAAAACATTTATGGAGGGAGGGAAGAATTTTTCCAACACAGGGGCTTCCTGCCGGTCCTCTGTTTTGGTTCTTGTCGGTCCTGCTGTCTTTACCAATGTGGGATTGGTTTTGAATTCTAGGGTTTGTGGCTCAAAGGGGCATACCCTATGGTCTTATGAGGTTACCTAGGCATGAGGATCACCTTCTTTCATGGTTTAATGCCTCCCAAGTCCTTGGGTCCTTAAGCCTTACGTTTTTAAAGGATTTTCCAAAACAAAGCTTTTGGGTACATAGGGTGTTAAAAGGGGTGGGAGGGTTCATTTAAAGTCCCCAATGTAGCTTAAGGCATAACCACATGAGAAGCATTCTCAAATTAATAGAAAACCCCCAAAATCATTAGCCTTCAACCTAGGGTTTACTCATATGGGTTGGGGTATCAATTAGAAATGGGATGGAGGTCATAATGGTTCATTTGGCTTTCAATTACTGAGAATGACACCTCCCATTAATGGCTTCCTCACTTCAGTAGGTTGAGCCCCATTGATGGTAGGTCATTCCAACCTATACCTAAAATGAATAAATGAGAGAGAGAGAGATAAAGTAAGATACTCACCAAGTACGAGAGTTGAGTTTGGGCTTAGGCTCAAGCTCCACTCCTCCTCCTTCTTCTTCTTGTTTTCTTCTTTCCTCCTTCTCTCCACGATTTCTCTTTCCTCTTCCAAGACTTCACAAATGAGAGGGAGAGATGAGAAGAAATTGGTCTTAAGTGGCTTAAGGCCCTAGGGTTTGTTTGGGTGTTTTCTAAGACCTTAGGTTCAATTAACTAAGGCTGGTTTGGCTAGGCTTAAAGTTCTAAAATGTGTTTTAGTCTAGGACTTGTTTGGTTAGACTTAAAGCCCATGGGTCCAAAATAGGTTATTGGGCCATTTGCCCACTTAAACCCATAACCCAATTATTAATTAAAGTCAAATGACCTTAATACCCCTAACCCAATTTAATATTAAGTAAGGGTAGGTCCGACCTAGGGTTAGGTGGGCCCACACAATTAATGTGGATTATTTATATTCTAAATTACTAATTATATTTAAAATATAGGGTACGGGAATAGTAATTCACCTCACGCATATGGTGACAATAACAACAGCAGCCATAACCTTATCCCAACTAAATGGGGTCGGCTACATGGATCCAAAAGAGGCTATGACAATAGTAGAAAAGAGAAGTAAAAAGGAAAATAAGTAAAGAAAGAAGTAAAAGCAGTAGTTAAAGCAACATCCCAGGAACATCCCCCTAGAAGGGGTCGGCTACACGGGTCCTTGTCCTCCAAACAACTCTATTTGCGGTCATACTAGGATTGAGCCCTACCACATGCATATCCTTCCCTACCACTTCTCCAATAGTCATTTTAGGCCTGCCCTACCTCTTTTAGCTGCGTCAAATTGAATCTGGTTACTCCTTACAACGCATATGGTGACAGGGCCAGGAATAATCTTCTTCTTTCCACGCACTCTTCGCACATACACGAAGGAACATCTTCATAGGCCGATCTCAGGTATCTCTTTCTTTTTGCTTCCCACCACTCACCAGTAGGTGGTGGCCCATCGAGGAACCTACCTCAGTCTACTAACCTACCCCAGGTATGATTTAGGAACCTTTCTTTGACAGCTTCTCCTGACACTCGATCAATGATTTTGAATGTCAGCTTGACGGTAGCGGCCCATAAGTCGACGACTGACAAACCTATGCTTCATTCACAAGAATTCAAATTAGTACGGGTTTTGGGCACAGATATAGCATAAGGACTTTAGAAATAAACTTGTACATAAGGTTGCACATTGAGATGGGCTTAAAGTCTGACATGGCCGAAACACTTCCTTCTTGGGGATGAGGCAATGGACTTAAAGTCTAACATAGCAGAAACACCTTCCTTCTTGGGGATGAGGCAAATGAAGTTGTGGTTAATCCCCTTGATATGACTGGGGTTGAAGAAGAAAATCTTGATGGCCTTGATGAGGTCTTCTTTAATAATATCCCAGGAGGAGGAAAAAAATCCCATACTAAAACCATTGGGCATGTGGGTTCTATTAGCTTCTCAATTTTAGCAGTTGCCCATTCTTACAACTGCAAGCTTACTTTCTCTTTAGGCTATGTTGGTTTGACAGTGAGTAAATGTAAAAAGAAAAAAATGTAAGGACAAAATCTTATGTGTCTTTCTCTCTCCTTTTTTCTTTACATTTCTCTCAATTTCTGATCAATCAAACATAGCCTTAAGCTTTGCCTTATTGCATTTCAACAGTCTTTACTCTTTTATTTAAATGTTTGACCATGTAATTGAGAGGGCTCAATATGCACTTAAGCTTGTCACATGCTTTGGAATATGCATGTTGTTCACCATGTTTTTATTTTTATTTTAATTTTAGATTTAGATTTTTTTATTTTTTAAATTTGCTTAAAGAATGAGTTAGTGGCATGAAATTGCAATTCCATTGTTGTAGCATTGGACTTACTTGTGCAATTAGCCTTAATTTTTTTGTGTTGTTTCTAGAACATTACTTTTGTTGGAATGTTGTTATTTTGATTTTAGATTATGGTGAAGTATTAGGTCAGAGTTTTTCCTTTTCTTAAAATATTTTTGATGCAGATAAATCATAAAAGATGGGATTGTTTTAGTGGAAATAAGCCTGGTTATTTAATGTGGTTCTGATTTAGAAGTTAACAATCAGTACCAAAACAGGATCGATATAGTATAATTTCCAGAATAAAGAGAAAACCCATAAAACATAATCAGCATGAAAGTCTGGTTGAGTGCTTCTTTTATAGGGTAGAATCAATACTAAAAACTTCTACCAGATCCAATGGTCAGATCTGCTGACGTGGACTACTAGTGGAACTAGGATAGGTCAAAAACAGTCAAACTAGGAGTCATATGACTAATCAGATTACAGATTTGATAAATACCCAACAAAAAAGCAGCCTACATACAAAATTTTAGGACATATAGGACATTAATATTCAGATATCAATTTAGGCTTCAAGTAGTGTTGTAAGCAGGTACCCGATTTGAGAGAATAAGATTGAAACGAAGTTGTTGATAGCCACGAACAGAACATGAACCAATCATGAACTAATAGATGTAGTTGAGTCGCACCAATAAAGACGCTCTCCCTTAAGGTCTGAAATGCCCTCTGTACTAGTGCAACGGGGGTTCTCTGCGTTTTACCTCCAAGATAAAGCAACCACCAAACCTTGGTCTTTTGCACGAAGACTTTGGTTACAAGGGAGAGCAAGGTCAGCCTCAAAAGATGGTTTTAGAAAACCACTGTATACAGTAACAAAAAAAAAGGAAAAAAACAAAAACAAGGTTCTATTTCTGTAGAGAAGAAGAACTAGAGAGAGAGGAGAGAAAACCAGAAAATGGAATGCTTTGGGCTATCCATTTCACCTCTATTTATAGTGTTGGATGCATCTCTTCAAGTCACCTCATTGAATGGGTGTGTCCATTGACTTGAGTGGATAGGATTAAAAGATTCTAATCCAAACACTTATATGTAAGTGTCTCTTGAAGATACCCCATGGTGTAGGTGTGTCTCTTGGTTCAATGGATTAGATTAAAATATTTCAATCCAAGTGCTATGAATGCACCTATACAAATGGATATGTTTCTTTAAAGATACATGTCCCTTAGCCAAAAAACTAGGCCAACATTGAACCAAATAATGACCCAAAATTGGGCCAACTTTGAACCTACTAACTTTGAACCAAAATTAAATACAACACATCACACTACCACGACTCGGCTCGACGCATGCGCGCATATGCCTCTATCAATTCTCTTCCACTTCCGATGTGGGACTAAAACTTTACACAAGCTTTAGCTACCTTCTACACTACAAAACAAGAAACTAAAATGCAAGGGAGATGTTTTGAAATTAGTTTTTAAAATAAAACAAAATACAACAATCCCCCACAAGTTTCTAAACATCGATAAACCATGAATGAATCTAGTGAGCGTATTAGCCACAATAGGACACATCGTTGCAAGTATTTTCATGATTTGAACCTACACTAGGTCTGATGAACTACGCTACAGAGTATGGGTGAAGTCAGACTTCTTGAACCTTTTCTCATTGTCATAGCTGACTAGCCCACCAGCCATATCCTATCGGTTGACCTTAACAATCATCCCTTTATAAAGAATGAACATTTTTAACCGGCCTTGTCCCTTATCTTGGTCTCATGAATGTTTAGATAGTTCACCTTTAAAACTATCATCGGTAGACGGTCCCACCCCCTACATTAACTTAGGTCAGCCCATAGTGTGCACCACAGTTTACACACCCCACATTTATGAGAATTAGCTTAATTAAAAGTTTAAAACTCATCCTCCTTTCTTTGTGGTGGTGCTACTTTACTATCTAACCAGAATGAGCAAATTATAGTAGTACAAAACAAGTTATCTGGTGACTTCATTGTTACCCTTTGAACCTAATTTAGAAATAGTCCTCTTCACATAGGTTGGGTGTCCATCATATGACTCATGTCACAGGCTTCAGGCTCATTCCTATAGATAAATCATGTATAACTTTAGTAGGCAAGGGCTTTGTGAATATATCTGCCAGATTGCCCTTTAACCTCACAAAGTTGACAGCTATCATACCTTCACTTATATACGGCCTTACTAAATTATGTCTGGGACGAATATATCTCTTTTTTCTGTTGTAAATATTGTTGTTAGCCTTAGCTATAGCCGCCTGATTATCTTAATGTAGTGATATCGAGGGTACCGATTTTTGCCACAATGGTATATCCGCCATTAGATTTTTAAGCCATTCGGCTTCTATTATGGCCTTTTCTATTGCCACAAATTTTGCCTCCATAGTGGATCCTATTCTACATGATTGCTTTACTGATTTCCAAGAAATCACTCTACCTCCTGGAGTGAATACATAGCCACTTGTAGCCAATGACTAATTCGTGTCCCTTCTAAGACTATTGGGTTTTCACTATAATGTAAACCATAAGTTATAGTACCCTTTAGGTATCTTAGTAATCTATTTAAAGCATTCCAATGTTCCTCACTTGGATTGTGAGTATATTGACTCAACTTACCAACAATCAATGCTATATCCGGCCTTGTACTGTTCATCAAGTAAGAGACAGAACCAATTATTTGAGAGTATTTCTTTTGAAGTAATAGCTTGATAAACTTAGGTTGACACTGAGAGAGGGTGTGAATCAGGGTCACCAAAAACTTTCTTTCAATCTCTAATAGATACCGCACTGGTGATGTTTTCTCAATTACAATTTAAGATTGGCTGGGGCAGTCCCATAATTATCAATCACACACAGACACGTCCACCATACATCAAAACGTGGCTGAGTCTACCAGACAGTGTCCCTCCACTCTACACAACACACATCAAATTAGTTAAAAATAAGTGCGAGACAGAACACCAGATATGCATGGTTCGACCAGAGTGCCTACGTCCATGGAGGAATCCCGTATTCGTATTCCCTCAATACACTACTCAAATTTGATGGCTACAACCACCCAAGAACTCCCAATCCCTGCTTCAGTTTGTGCAACCACACAAATGAGGAAAACTACCTCAATCTTTGTACAAGCGCCCACTTGACTAAGTTACAATAATTAATTGCAAATAACAAAACCAAATCCCCCAATACAATGGCCAATATTGGCTTACAATCAAACTAGGTATTTTTTAACTAAACATGCAACCTAGAAACTCACAATGGGGATTTACAATAGAGGATTACCTTTTGCAGAGTAATCCTGCAATGATGAAGTCTTTGACGCATGGAAATCATGTTTGTGTACGCTCCGCTGCTCAAACCATCTTTAATATGGAGTCATCGAGCATAAAATAGTGATATCATCAATTTTATATGGTCAAATAATGCTGAAAATACTTCCAATGGCTTACTCTCAAAAAAATACCCAATTAAAAAAAAAAAATCGTCCCATTTGGACTTTGGATGGCAAAGATACGGTCTTCTAAAGTTGGATGCTTCAAAACTGGTAACCAGTGGTAGAATCATAAATAACTAGATTCTTCGTGACAAAACCATATGTAACAAGGACACATGTTCATTAAAAATAGGTGACATCATGCTGATGTCACACTCCACTATCAAATCCCTTATTTCCTTTCTCTCTTCCTTCTTTTTTTTTTTTTAAAAGAATCTTGTAACAATCTGCGACGTCCAAGAGGAATCTTGTACTAGATGTTGATCCGACACTCGTGGAGATTCTGGAACTTTATCAAATTAAAGGGAAATGAATGTCTATAGAATGGTCATTAAATTTAAGCCAAAAAATTTGGCTAAGTATATAGAAAACGTCCTTCTCCAAATTTGCTCCATTTTTGCGCAATGACACAAAAAACTCCATAGCTTCTTCGTTTGACATTGAAAAGAGGTGAAACAAATTTCGTTGTAATCATCATTCAACCAGATACATTTCTTATGAAGAGTGTTTTGTCCAATTCTGCCATTATCACTTTCAAAAATAGATTCAAAGTGGATCATACTGTGTGATCCTATTAAATCACAGCTTTTGATGTATGAAACCTTCACCTGCTGCTTCGGACCTTTGACAAACACTTATTAGGGGCCATATATACTGCCAATAGTCGTCCTCCATGCTCGGATGCCTCTGTAACTCTGCCAAATGACCAAACTGCCCTTGATACTGTGTAGAAGCTCCTTTGACCATTCTAGTTCTTCCAAACCACCAATAGTTGCTGCCACAATACCAATATGACTGAATCCATTGCTAAAAATGACAAAAACACTCCACAAACTTTAGTGGACCAACAATCTTTCCCTTTGGAATTGTTGGGAACTTCCATCAACAGTCATAGCACTTCTCTCCCCCTTTGAAAACAAGTACAAAGGGATACTCCCCCTATGTCCATACACACATTCCCTGATCGAACTGTAATTATGCATTGAATTTCTATTTAATTGTTGGTTCCAATTTAATATCTTTGGTTTAATTAATTTCATTTTACTATGTAATTGTGATTGTAGGGTGTTACAAGGTCATGCACATAAAAGATGCTGAATGGAAATATTTGATGTAATCTAGGCACCGGTCTACCCATGGATCGACTCATATGTGATCAAGGGTGAGATGGGAATAAATTTCACTGAACACCCAAGGGCATTGAAGAGATTTCTCCTCAAGTTAGAAGTATGACCAAGAAATTGGGCAACAAAGGAAAATCAAGCATAAGGGCATAATTGTAATTTCAAAAAATTAGAAAATTTTCAGAAGATATCCGATATTGGGTTCATATTGTCCGAAACATTATTGGAGCAACTTTAATTCTCAAATTGGGTCCATCCAGAGCCAGAATGAAGAGATATTTTCAAAAAGAGGATTTTGACCAAATTAGAATTTAGGTAGATTTTAGATTTAAATTAAAAAATAAACTCTCTCTCTCCTTCCCTAATTCTTTCTCTCTCACGTCCCTTTCACTCTCCTCTCTCCCAACTTTCTATATCTCACTTCTCTCATCTCTCACAATTCTATCTCTCTCCCACTTTTGCAATCTCTGTCCCATTCTTTCATTCTCTCTCTCCAACCCATCTACGATTTTGATAAAAAGAGTAGATCTCTCTCATACCAGGGGTTCTCCTTTTCTTTATTTTTTTGGATGTTGGGTTTGGCAAGGGAAGGAGAGAGTGATCACCATTGCAACCTCTTCAACCATCGATTCAGCCGTTCATCTTTCATTCGCCGCATCACACACTTCACCAACTTCTTTGCACTCGTTGTGTTCCATGGAAGATCACCATTGCCGCCCCCTGTCAGTTAGCCCCATGAATGGCTAAGTATCTTCTGTCTTTAGGTGTAGATGAAGCATTGAATTTTGTTAATTAAATTTATGGATGATACATTTGATTGCTTGATATTAAGATTTATAATTTTATTTCATTGAATGGATTTTATTGCTAAATCTAGATTAGGGAATTTGTTTATGTGATTCATCTTCTCTATTCAAGCAATGGTATTCCTACGATTATAATTGAAACCAATGATAGTCTATAACTAACCGAACTAAGTGTGCTAAGCCAAAAGCGAAAGACGATAGTGATCGACAAGATAGGTTATAACTAGGTCGAATTGAAATTTATCATTTTGTTGTGTCATTAGGTTTGTAGCTGTAATGAACCGTAAGTGTATGCCATAAATTAACTAATGAGTCAATATTGATTCAAAACCTGAAGACAGTCTCTCTCTTTCATCTCTCAAATTGATTTTTAGTATCCCTTATAGTTAATTAAATTATTACTTTTTTTTTTAATTTAATCAAAACCTGAAACAACTATATTTCATTCTTAACATTTTTAGCCTTCCAGTTCCTTGTGGATTCGATCCCTACTTACCACTGTTCTATTAGTTCTAATTAGGATTTATTTATTATCACATAACGACACGATAAAATTTTGTCGCCATTGCCAGGGGACCGAAGCACGATTTGCTAAGATTGATTTAGTTGTTTCTTTTTCTATTTTGTTTTGTTTTAATTTCAGATTTTTTTTAAAAGAAAAAAAAAACATAATACGAATTTTTATTTTTAATTTCTTTTTTAGTTTAATTTTAGTTCAGTCTAAGTTACTTTTATTTTGTTTTGCAGGCAGCCCAATTTGAAGAGCAAGGAAGAGTGCACTATTTTCAGCCCAACTTGTTGAACTTGCATTCAACCCCCTTGCACACAGTTTTTTTTCCACTCTTTTATTTTGTTCTCATCATTGTTAAAGCAGAATTTTATTCTCCCTTCCCCTTAAGATCATATGTGTAATTTTTTTTATTTTATTGGTTATTCATTCTTGGATGCGGCAAAGTTCAAGTGAGGGTCGATCTTCATTGGAGCTAGGTGTTTCAGGTATATACCCTATCTCTTCTATTTGATTTGCTTAGTTTAATTTTATGATGTCTTCCTATCTTGATTGTGAGTCTTTTTGTTGTTAGTTTACTTCTTTTTTTTTTTTTTTTTTTAAGTTTTTAGTTTAGTTGATGCTTGGTCGTCTTTCCTGTCATCCTACATTGACCGATTTAAACCTTGAAATTGAGAGAACTTTGTGTTTAATTCGAAAAAATAAAAGAATGGGAGAGAACGAACCAAACCACTGCCCATTGAGTGAGCACTTCACTCCCTCGACCTATACGTCGACTTCATGCATTAGGGTTCCTACTGTTCAGGCAGCCCAATATGAGATTAAGTCCAATGTTATTTAGATGCTCCCATCTTTTTATGGACTTAATAATGAGGAACCCTACAAACATCTGGATGAATTTTTAGAGATATGCTCAATTGTTAAAATCCAGAATTTTTTTGAAGATGCTCTGAGGTTGATCTTGTTCCCATTTTCCCTCAAGGATAAAGCCAAACAATGGCTCAATTCCTTGGATGTTGTAGTGATCACTATTTGGGCGCTGATGCAACAAGAGTTTCTGAAAAAGTATTTCCCCATAGGCTGGACCAATTAGATTAAGCGAGCCATCACTAGCTTTTCACAAATTGATGGTGAGCAATTTCATGAGACCTGGGAAAGACTTAAGGACCTAATTAGAAAGTGTCCCCATCATGCTGTACCTAAGTGGCAATTAGTTCAATGCTTTTATGATGGACTAACTGATAGACATAGACAATGGTGGATGCTTTTTGTGGAGGTACATTCATGCATAAGAGTGAGACTGAGGCTTGGCAATTGTTTGAGACCCTGAGTGAGAATTCATTGCATCACGTGTCGGCCTCTAGGACTAAAATTCCCATGACTGGACCCTAAAGAAAAGGTGGCCTCTATTAGGTAGGTCAATCTGTGGCCATAAACACCAGAGTGGACATGCTTTCTGAAAAGCTTAACTGCTTATTGTCCATAGGACAGAACTTTAGGCAATCTACCCCAACTCCCACTTATCAGGACGCATGTGCTTTTTGTGTCCTGCACACTATGTGGGTGATTACCCTCAAATTGTGCAGTTCCTTGACTATGTTCAAGAACATGCATTGGTTGCCTAGAGTTTCTCCAAACCAGGTAATGACCCATATTCCCAGACTTATAACCCTGGTTGGAGGAACCACCCCAATTTTGGATGGAAGCAACCCAATAGTTTTCAAAATCCACCATATAGGCAAAATTTTTCCAATCAGCAGACTGCCTATAGAGATGTGCAACAACCACCTCCTCCACCACCTATGAGTTCATTATTAGAGGAAAAGGTGATCCGTGCCTTGAATGGGTTGGATCAGAACACTCAACTCTTACACTCCCATACTTAATCTCTCACTAAGTTAGAAACTCAGTTGGGTCAGTTAACTAATGCCATATGAAGGAGAGAAGAAGGTCAACTACCAAGTCAAGTGGTAGGAAATCCTAACAGTCAGCCTAGTAACCGAGTTTTCCATGACCAAGCTAAGGCAATCATGACTTTAAGGAGTGGCCGACTATTGGGAACCCCTGAACAAAGTTCTCCTGCAGAGAATTCTGAGCAAGAGGTGAGTCCAGAACCCAATCCTAAAGCTTCCCAAGCTTCCAGGGACCATGAGATTGAACAAGTTGGGGAGGGTAACAACCTTGATGTTTACATGCCTAGAGCCCCTTTTCCCTCTTGTTTAGAATCCCCATCTTCTTTTGCATTTGGCAAGAAGGGTACAAGAATGGAAGAGATGATGGAATTGTTCAAACAAGTCTAGATCAACCTCCCCCTTCTAGATGACATCAAGCAAGTTCCAGCTTATGCTAAGTTCTTGAAGGACTTATGCACTCAAAAGTGTAAGCTGAAGACCCACATTCCCAAGACTATCCATCTTATTGAGCAAGTGAGTGCAGTACTTGCCAATCGACTTCCCCCTAAGCTTAAAGATCCCGGAGCCCCTCTTATATCTTGCACCATTGGAAACCTTGCCATTGAGTGAGCACTTCTTGATCTTGGGGCAAGTGTTAATATTTTACCTAGCTCAGTTTATGATCATTTTAGTAGAGAATTGAAGCCTTCTCCAACTTGTTGATCATTCCATTAAAGTGCCTAGAGGTTTCATTGAGGATGTATTGGTTAAAGTAGATGAGCTCTATTTTCCTATGGATTTCCTAGTCCTTGACATGGAAACACAAACTAATGGGAAACAATATTATCTTAGGACGTCCATTCTTGGCTACTGCCAATGCTTGCATCAACTGTAGATCAGGTGCAATGGATATTTCCTTTGGTAATAAGAAGCTCCGATTGAACATGTTCAATGCTTCTTTAGGGCCTCAACATGAGGAAGAGTACTTCTTCATTGATGTTATAGATGAGGTAGTAGTAGAGTGTACACCGGTGATATTAGCAGATGACCCATTGCAGTAGTGTCTGACCTTCTCTAGAGGTGATGATTTTGATATTGATGCATAAACTACTGAGGTCAATGCGTTATTAGATGCCCCTACTCCTCCAAACCGTCCTTCGTGGACTGTCAAGTATGAGTCATTTCCTCCCCTGGCTGAGAAGCCACCATTGAGTTTTGTTGAGTCCCCACCGATGTTGGAATTGAAACCTGTAAGTACCGTGGTCCTCGCCGTGGATGAGGTTTCCGCAACCTCTTTGGCGACATATGATTAGTATGGATAATATTGTCAATGTTCAAGAATGGTGTCAAGGGATTGGGGTCACACATTAAAATATACAAAAATGATGTGAAGTCGCCAGCTAGGGTTAGAGCCTAGGACCCGTTAAGTGTAGCCCTATTTGTTGTGAACAGAATTGGGCTACGTGACTCCATATGGTCCGACCAGAGGTTGGGGTAAGGGGTCAGGTTACGAGTATGGGAAGGTGTTAGGCACCCACCTCGCCCGGCCGAAACCAGTCTCTCTATAATCGATGCTACAAAATGATAAATATTCTCTCTTTTTTATTACCGGGGGGGGGGGGAACATTATGTATGCTACATTATGACATTATGAACTACATTATAGCTACAAAATATATAGTAAAATGATAAGACGATGAAGGACTACATCGAATCAATAAAAAATGCAGTAATTTTACCTGTGTGGATGTGTTCCCTTGGCTCAGGAGAGATGGATGAATGGACCGACGTCGATTCCTTTTGGGCAGAATAACGACTCTTTTAAGTAGCTTGACAGTAAACAAATGAACAGAATAACGTCTATAATGAAGGGTTTCGCTTGTTATCCGTGCATTGATGGGATAACAAACTCTAAGAGCGGGATCGCTCTATTATCGGACGGGTAATCGAAGGATCTACCCACACCCAAAGACTTTACTCACTCATACACTCATAAGAGAAAAACAAGGGAAAAGAGAGTGAAAAGGGGGAAAAACAAGCCCTGGAGGGTCTCCCTACCAGAGAGGATTGCCTTAGAGGGGAGGGGGACCCTCCTATTTATAGGGGGGTGCCCCCCCACCTTTGGCCAGATAAGACCTCCACGGCGCTGTGGGCGACATCATCAGGCTAACGTCGAAAGTGGTCCCGACATCATGGAAAAGTACATCATAGCCGTGGGACTCCTCCACAGTGCCGTGGGACACTGTCCACGGCGCCGTGGATAGTGTACTTCCTCTCATTTCATTTTTTGGGCCTAAATGGGCCATTTAGGGGTTCCAAAAGGTTTTTAGGCTTATGGGTTAGGTAATTTGGGGTCCAGAAAAGGGGAAGGTGCGTCACCCATCGTCCATGTCTCGTTGTCATCCTTGCCAAAGGTGGTGACAAAAATTGGTGTCTACAGTTTGCCCCTCTTTGGCCGAGGGCTATGCCAACAGCCGAAGGGTAAAGATAAAAGACCTGCTAATTTTGTCACCAAGAGCATATACTACTGACGCTTTGCTCAAAGGTGGCAGAGTTGCTGAAAACAGGCGATTAATCACGATGAAATCTTTTGATAAAAATCAAAAGAAAACTTGAAAACACTAAAATCTCATGAAGATTCGTAATGACCAAAACGGGTCTATATCCGTCTATTTCCCACTGAGAGGGGTCTTGAAGGTAAGCAAGAGAATTCATAAAAAATCTTATCTGAGAGTCAGAGGACTCGACTGATCTGGATTATGAGCAAGAGGATTCAATTGGTCTTGATTGATCTTAATTTATCTTGAGAGCAAGAGGACTTGATTGATCTTAAGAGCAAGAGGACTTGACTGATCTTAAGAGCAAGGGGACTTGACTGATCTGGATTGGGAGCAAGAGGACTCTAAGATGACTTGATCGATTCTAAGAATTGGACCATTCAATCTTGATTTGAGAGAATTCAATTGATCTTGAAAGCAAGAGGACTCAATTGATTGATCTTGAAAGCAAGAGGACTTGATTAATTGATCTTGATTTGAGAGAATTCAATTGATCTTAAAATCAAGAGGACTCAATTGATTGATCTTGATTGGGAGCAAGAGGACTCGATTGAGCTTGGTTAGGAGCAAGAGGACTCGACTGAACTTGGTTAGGAGCAAGAGGACTCGACTAAGCTTGATTAGGAGCAAGAGGACTCGACTGAGCTTGGTTAGGAGCAAGAGGACTCGACTGAGCTTGATTAGGACTAAGAGGACTCAACTGAGCTTGGTTAGGAGCAAGAGAACTCGACTGAGATTGATTAGGAGCAAGAGGACTCGACTGAGCTTGATTAGGAGCAAGAGGACTCGACTGAGCTTGGCGCTAACATTTTGAACAAGAGTTAATATGATAGATGATTGGAGTTAATGTATGAGGACTTTTCCTCGACACTTAGGGTTTTTCCATATTTTTAGATGTTTTGGGGTTTGTCCCTTCAATTTTTTGGGTTTTTCTAGATTTTCAGGTGTCTTGGGGTTTGTCCCCTTGACTTTTACGGTTCTTCCAATTTTCACGGGTCTTTTTTTTAAAAAAAAATTTCTCTTTTTTTTATTTTTATTTTTTACATAGGTTTCAATAATGGTTAGATGACAAAATTTCATGGTGATCAAGAGATCACGGTGATCAGACCGTACCTGAGTCTAGTAGCGATCGGATAAAACAATGATTTGGATGATAAATTGTTCATGGGTTTAGATCAAAAGGATCAATTTGTACACGAGTACAGTGGGGATTGACCAATCTGTATGTGAGTTCAGTAGAGATCAAAAGATTCAGAGGACTAATCAGTACATGATGTATCAAACTATGTATGAGCATAGTGAGGATTAGAAAGTTCAATGATTAACTTGTACAAGAGTACAAGGAGGATTATTTAATGGATCAATCTTGTACGCGAGTACAATGAGGATCAAATGATGGGTCAATTTGTACACGAGTGCAATGGAGACCGAAAGATTCATAGGATGATCTCACTACACGCGAGTATAGAGAGGATTAGAAGGTTCAATGATTAACTTGTACATGAGTACAAGGAGGATTAGATAATGGATCAATCTCATGCACGAATACAATGAGGATCAAATGATGGGTCAATCTGTATATAAGTACAATGGACACCAAAACATTCATTAGGTGATCGAACTACACGCGAGTATAGAGAGGATCAGAAAGTTCAATGATTAATTTATACATGAGTACAAGGAGGATCAGATAATGGATCAATCTTGTACACGAATACAATGAGGATCAAATGATGGGTCAATCTGTACTCGAGTACAAGGGAGATCGAAAGATTCATGGGATGATCGAACTATACGCGAGTATAGAGAGGATCAGAAAGTTCAATGATTAATTTGTACATGAGTACAAGGAGGGTCAGATAATGGATCAATCTTGTACATGAGTACAAAGAAGATTAAATGATGGGTCAATTTGCACACGAGTACAATAGAGACTGAAGATTCATGAGATGATCGAACTACACGCGAGTATAGTGAGGATCGGAAAGTTCTTGTACACGAGTACAAGGAGGATCATGATGATAGGCCAATTGAAGACCGAAAGATTCATGGGATGATCGAACTACACACGAGCATAGTGAGGATTAGAAAATTCAATGATTATCTTGTACACGGGTACAAAGAGGATTAGGATGATTGGTGAATGTGTACATGAGTACAATAGAGACCGGAGATTCACGGGGTGATCAAACTTCACACGAGTATGGTGAGGATCAGAAGAGTCAGTGATTAACTTGTACATGAGTACAAGGAGAACTAGATGACAGGCCAATTGGAGACCGAAAGATTCACGGGATCAGGAAATTTGATGGTTACCTTGTACGCGAGTACAAAGAGGATCAAGATGATGGGTCAATCTGTACACGAGTACAACAGAGATCGGAGATTCACGGGGTGATCAAACTTCACACGAGTGTAGTGAGGATCAGAAGAGTCAGTGATTAACTTGTACACGAGTACAAGGAGAACTAGATGATAGGCCAATCGAAGACCGAAAGATTCATGGGGGTGATCAAACTTCACACGAATGTGGTGAGGATTAGAATATCTGCAAAGTCGTCAAACTATACGCGAGTATAGTGGGATCAAAAGAATTAATGACTGATCAAGTTGTACACGAGTGTAAGTAAGATCAAAATTGCACGAGAGTGCAGGATTCATAAAAATGTATGGTTGAATCTGGTATGACCGAAAGATCAAATCAATAGTGATCCGAAAAACCAAATGCTCATGAGTGCAAAAGTGATAAGGACTTGGTCATACTGTACATAGGGCCAAATCATTGGAGATCGAGTTGTACATGAATTCAACAGTGATCAAATAGTCCAATTGCACGTGAGTGCAGGAAGTACGAGGGTCCAATCCAGACTGTATATGAATTCTGCCATGATCGGCTGAGTAGGTTGCACGCGAGTGCAACGAAAATAAGAATTCAGATGGTATATGATCAAGACATTGGTCAGGAAAATGCAATCCTATGCATGTGTAGCCATAATGAAAATGGAAAAGCAATCCATGTATACCATTAGATACCAGGTAGTGCATGGGCACTATGATGATGAAAATAGGATAGTACATGAGTGCTATCATGATCAGAGTACTGGAATGCTTAAAGGAAAATACAATCTTATGCACACAGATCCACGATGACAATAGCGAAGAAGTCTACCGTTAAAACTCAGGTAGTTTGCATTATGATCCAAAATGCAACAAAAAGAACAATCTTATGCAAGTAATTTTTTATTATCTTTTATTATTATTATTTTTTATTATTTTATTTTATTTTATTTTTTGCATGCAAAGGGAATCACAGATATCATATTATCATGAGAAACTAAAAAAATACTAAAAGTGCATTATATGACATACTTTATATTCAAAATTATTTATGTAAGAACATTTAAATACTATATATACAACAACAGTGAGACTTAAAGGACTACATTATGAGAAATATAAGGATTAGACCTTTGGATGGAAGATGCAATGAACTGTGGAATCTTAATCGTCCCTCGGTTCAGGTGGAGACGAATGGTCGGATCATCAGCCCTCTTGTTCAACCCATATAGGAATCGAAAAATTAGTTTTTTGGACAGAATATCAGCTATATCAAAGGCTTTGTTACCTATATGCAGACACCTTCCCACTCTCGTAACCTGACCCCCTACCCATTCTCTAACCAGACCATATGGAATTTTGTGGCCCTTTCTACAGGATAGGGCTATACCCATTAGGTCCTAGGCCTAAATCTTAAGTGGTGACTCTATTTATTTTGATAAATGAAGCATGATCCCTACCCTCACACCAAAGTAATGAAATCCATCGTCTGTCTCTAATAGGCACCAATTCGAAAAATATCCCCAATCTTTTTCCAAACCCCCTTTCTCCAAGAAAGAGAGAGGGAGGGAAATTCGGCCGCCATGATACCTACAACCACGAGGACTTAGAGTTGGAAAACACTCACACTATCAAACCTCACACACATTTGACACACACCTAACACACTAGGAGGCGCCGTGCACACCCATATTCCATCAAAGCAACACTCTCCCACAAACACCATACATATTAAATAAAGGGTTAACCTCAACCCATCAAATTTTAGGGAAAGTTGTTTATTTCCTAATTATGGAAGTCTCATTTTCATCAAATTTTTTTTTATGGAAGTCTCATTCATATACATTGTACCCTGACATTGGATACCAATTCCTAACTCTTAAACTTACCCTATATTTTCCTAGACCTCATCACCTACCCATATGTGTATGCTTCATGTTTAGTTTGATGATGAAATTTATCTCAGTTCTATCCCACTTGCTACCATTAAGAGCGCATGGATGGGCATTTTTGAAAGCAAAAGAAACAAATATCGTTACCTCCCCATACATGAACCTGTATACAAAGGTGATCCGGATTCCTCTTTCCATCCACCAAAAGCAAAATCCAATTCCACATAGTGCAGGATATGAATGAGTTAATGAGATTGTCTAGTGACAACTATGAATGTGTGTTTAGAACTTGACATCCCTTTTAATTGCATGTTGTTTTATTCTCAAAATTTATTTAATATAACCCTTTAATTTCACATGCTCTTGCTTGGTGGATTGCCCCAAGGAAACAAATCCTTTTTCCTTATGCTCCTTTGTCCTTCTTATCTTGGATAGAGATTGCCCCAGTGACAAGTTGATTTTTCTGGTCATTTTACTAGTTGAGAGGGTGAGTACAATGCTGCTGGCATTTAATCCCCTAATCATCTCTTCATAAACCATAACTCTTCATGATCTTGGTAGACGTGCTTCTTTTTCTTCACATCATCGGATTGTATCAAAGAGAGAGGGATACTAGTGGGAAAGGGGAAAGTAGAATATGATAGATATGATGCAAGTGAGTAAAAATGAAAAGTTGTACATGGACGAATGGGAAACTGTACATGTGGGAGGACCGAACTTGATTATTACTTCATCAAGTTGCCTACGTACCCTAAATGGGGATCGGGTCCAACGTAGTTCAGGACAAAGATGCCTTAACATCAAAGCCTTGATAATTAAGTTCCATTATAGCCGGGTGAGCTCGAAGCTGTGGACGAGAGTCCCATCATCATTTGGCCCGGGAGGGCTTTACTAGGTTGTAATGGGGCTTAGGATTGGGTTCCAAAGGATGGTAGAGGCTCAAATGTACCCCTAGGGTCCAACCATGACTCAACACTTCCGCTCCTAAAATTCTACCAAGAGTCTGGTAACTGAACTTGTTGGGGAACTTCTTCTTTTGAGAAGTTTGGCAATCCTTCTCGTGTCTCAATCGAAGATTTTGGTAATTTCAACCTTGATAATTTTGACAATATTGTCTCCCAAGGAAAAGTGGCTATTTTTGCCTTATGGTTCAAGTGCTCCCAATTACCTGCTCTATCTTGAGCCAATGCATCATCTCTTCTCTTTTTTTTTTTTTTTTTTTTGCTCTCTCCTTTTTTTCTTTTGGTTGCCATTTTTTTTTTTGCTCTTTTTTTTTTTAACTCTCATTTTTTTTGCTTTTTGCTGTCATCAATTTTTTTTTTGCTTTTTTTTTTTTAACTCTTATTTTTTTTCTTTTTAAGATTGGCCCAATTTTTATTGTGGAGACGGAGCTACTCTTTTTTTTTTTTCTTAAATCCTTCGGAAACGTATTGCCCTTGTGACATCTTACTTCACTAAAAGACCTCTTTCGGTTAGACCCTCGAAGCCAATGGGACATTTTGATGAGCAAGAGGATATATGGATATTGAGGTGTAGGTAGGCCAAAGTGAGGTTTTTTTTTTTTTTTAAAAGGGAAAGGCTAAGGCATAACTGGGGGACTAGCGGATTTTGCTATCTCAGGGTTTATTTGAGATGACTAGCGGTCAAAGGGGGCCTCGCTTAACAGGCTTTATGAGATGAAATCTTCATCCAGGCTTCCAATTCGCTGGAAGGGGATTAGATGTATGGAAAGCTCCAGATCTTTGACCATCAAGACTTTGACATTGGAAAAATGGGTGGCAGTTTCTTTTTTTTTTTTATACCAACAGTCATGAAATCATCACAAACTGCTACTTGGATGAATTGAAAAAAGAAAGGGATTGGACAAATGGGAAAGAAACATATTCATTGATAACTATGAAAAACACAGTGGACGAGTTTATAGAAGGAAATTCGATTGAATGAAAAGACCTAAAGACCTAAAGGATGCTGACCCAATGATGTCTTCAGTGCAATCCTGTCTACACAAGAGTGAAGCACTGTCACTGCTTTGTCACAGGACTATGCAGTTCGTACCATTAAAAATGCCTTTCTAACCAGAGCTGGGTATTGAATCCATTTTAAGTCGGCCAACGAAACTGGTACTCATCAAGTTAATCACCGTAGTTTAACGCCTTCGGGCGATAGTGATGCCCTCAATCAGTGTCTGACCCTGTTCCATCAAAGAAATACGGGAAAACTTTCTTCGGCGATTCTTTCACTTTGCAGGCTGGCAATGTAAAAGAAGTATTCTCTTTTAAAACTGGTGGTAGCATCAAAAGGATTTTCCCATAATCCTGGAGGAATCTGCTCCTTAGGAACTCCGTTAATCTCACACAAATGATTCCTTATCTTCTCCCAATCATCCTTTCTGTATCCTCTATTAAAGAAATCTACCAAATTGAATGCTGTACCAAAATGAAAGGTGCAGTGAAGTCGATGCATGATCAGATTCGTATTTGGTTCTTCTCGCGACTCCTGTATCCAATAAGGGTTATGGAGGGTATATAGGACATTCCATTTTGCACAACTGAATAATTGCTCGAGCCATTGAGTCTGTGTCTGAAATCAAAGAAGGAATTTTATTGTGTTTGATCGAGAATTAACAAATTCTGGATGCAATTCGTCCTGGCTCATATAGGTCAACAATTCTGGAACACGAAAGCTGAATGCTACCACGTACCTTTCGCAAAGGTACAAAGGAAACAAATGGCTTCAGTAGACAACTGGTAGAGGTCTCTTATCCCGAAGATATTAAAGAAAGGATAATCTGGATGGACAAGAAGTCCTCGGAGGTCGTCATTCCCACAGTTGAGGAGAGTAATTTCATGAAACAAATCCATGCAATCTTCACTCCTTGATTGTAAGACCTAATGCATGATCTGTTCTTGGAGATGGAAAGGTAAAAGGTCAATCCGAGATTGCAATCCTGCCAAAACCTCTTTTTCCTTGATCTCTTCATGGCCTTCAAACCCATTCAGCTTGGTCATATCGGTTGTTGAAGGAAGAGAGGATTCATGAACATCCTGAGCGAACATCGTTGATGGAAACTTTTGACCTATCAAAGAGGTGGGATCAAACCCTTCTAAATCTTCTTCGAGGGCATTGATTGTCTGATTAACAGACTATTGTTTTACACCTGGCTTGAACTTTCCTGCTTTCAGTAGGACTTAGATAGCATGCCCAAGCGCAATGCATTCATCAGTGGGGTGCCCCTCTTGGGTGTGATAGTCACAGTATTGATCTGGGTCATACCAAAATGGTGGAGGATTCCTGACCGATCGTGGAGAAACCGTGCCCAAAAGTCCCAGTTTCTTCAATTCAGCATATGCAAGAGACCTAGCCACACCCAAATCAGTGAATTCACATTGTGTTGAATTTGCCATATTCGCCTCCGAATTTTGGCTATGATATTGCAATGTGTGGCTATACTGGCCATTTGCCTTTCTGAACAATTTGTCTTCAATACGCTTCCCTATGGCCATTAGCTCTTCAAAAGTCTTGAGGTGTTGGTAGTAAAGGTAATCATGATATTCTCCGTACAGATTCTCCAGGATCATCTCCACCTGTTCTGCTTCTGTTGGGCGATTCCACATCTTTACGGCCTCGTCTCTAAACCTCATAATGAAATTGTAGAACCCTTTAGTAGGGCCTTGCCTTAGTGTCTCCAACTCTCTCCGTGTGACATCCACTTCAGTGTTGTATGAGTACTGCTTTGTAAAGGCTTTCACCATCGTTGACCAAGTCTGAGTCTGTGCCTGATCCAATTGTGTCAACCATCGTAAAGCAGGTCCAATAAGTGAGTAGAGAAAAGCCTGCCCCATTTGATTTTCTGTGAGGTCCCAAGATTTAGCCACTGTAGCAAAGATTTTGAGGTGGGCCTTCGGGTCTCCTGTCCCATCAAACTTGTCGAGTTTTCATTTGAAGTCTTCGGGTATCTTTCCTTTAGGGAAGAACACCAAGTCATCTTCAGGCTCCTCGCGAACTGTGTCATTGACAGCAATTTCAAGCTTTTCAACTTTCTCCCTCATCATACGCTCCCTTTTAGTCTCGGGATACTCTCGAGGTGCATTGATTACAACATCTTCTTCTTCCATCACAATCCTGGTGGGTAACCTAGACACTATTAGGGTTACCTTGGGGGTCATTGGTTGAGCACACTCCGGCTCCCCAAGAGTAGGTGTTGTGCCTCCTTGGGACGTATCTTGTACTGTTTGCAAGATTTGCACCATAAGTTGCTTCATCTCTGCCATCTCAGCCTGTAATTGGTCCATTTGTCGACCCAACTGTACTTCGGGTGGATCACTGCCTAACGAATCCATGGTGACTTTATCTGGGAAAAGCCTGACCGAACTCTGCCTCACGATGTTGAGTGGAGAAGGGGAAGTTTTGAATACCTCTGGATTAGATCGAGCCAATTCGGGTCAGCCTATTGTCATAATGGGCTCACGCAGGTAACAGGAAGTCTTTTGATGTGAATTGTGCTTTACATAAGTCACACAGAGTTATTTCAGGCCACAAGGAATTTACTTGAGTATGTAAATTTTATTTATTTATTTATTTTTTTTGTATTTTTTTTTTGTATTCTATTTTTATCATTTTTTTTTGTTTTTGTATTTTATTTTTATCATTTTGTTGTATTTTATTTTTATCATTTTTTTTTTTGTATTTTATTTTTATCATTTTTTTTTTGTATTTTATTTTTATCATTTTTTGTTTTTGGCTCAAGTAATCGAAGTTGTCATCGGAGCTTCCGACATTGTAGAAGTTCTCTCAGACCATACTTCAAATGCCATCGTCGCCAAAGCATTTCTTAGAAACAAGAATAAACCAACAAAGAAAAGAACCTAGTTATCAGGTTCCTGACGATTACATTTGGATTCAACGCGAGATGCCCTTATTTCGAGGGACATGTAAGGTTCCATCATATGGGGGCGGGCTCCCATTTTTCTTCGAGGGACTGTCGTGGGACTATGGAATTCCTCACTTTGGGTGACGTCTCGCGTTGAGGCAAGATTAACCTTTAAGGGACCTTAAACTCGATCTTTCTTAGCTACCAAGGGTTAGTTTATGTCCCTAATTATATATGGTCTATTTTCCTACATGATGCATGCAATGGGTAGGCTGATAAGACAGAAAAGGGTCACCCTTGACAGAACCGATATACCTATCGCTCGTGGTCGCGAATTGCGAGTACGTGGTTCTTTTAATATACCTGGAGATTAGGTCACACAATCTCAGAGTAATCAGGCTAGTGCCTTTTTTGAGTGACTAAAGCACCCCACAGCACACGAGTGAATACCCTCGTTGGTGATTCTAAACTCGTACAGTAAATATCAAAGGCTGTAGCCTCGCCATGAATTACCCATGACTACTCATGGGGTCCAACGACTAACTAAGGGGGTGAGAAGGGTTCCCATGCAGTGCGTACATGCGAGAAAGTGGTATAGGAAGCGGCTATCATTCGATCTCAGATCACTTAGTATGGCGTGCCCCACCTCCCTGAGGGTAAAGGCATGACAGGGAGTACCCTTGTCGTTTGATTTCACTTTGAGCACTATGCATGATGTGGTTAGTACACACACGGGTTAGCCAAACACATATATATATTTTCTTTTTTTTGTTTTGTTTATATACAAAATTCGGAGAGAATATTTTGCATTTATTGGTAGCATCTATTTAGAAAGCTTGACCTTGAGTGGATGTTAATCCACTGTCCCCAGTGAAGTCGCCACTGTAAGTACCGTGGTCCTCGCCGTGGACCCCCACAGCCTCTTTGGCGACATATGATTAGTATGGATAATATTGTCAATGTTCAAGAATGGTGTCAAGGGATTGGGGTCACACATTAAAATATACAAAAATGATGTGAAGTCGCCACCTAGGGTTAGGGCCTAGGACCCGTTAAGTGTAGCCCTATCTATTGTGAACAGAACCGGGCTACGTGATTCCATATGGTCCGACCAGAGGTTCGGGTAAGGGGTCAGGTTATGAGTATGGGAAGGTGTTAGGCACCCACCTCGCCCGGCCAAAATCGGTCTCTCTGTAATAGATGCTAAAAATGACAAATATTCTCTCTTTTTTATTAGGGGGGGGGACATTATGTATGCTTCATTATGACATTATGAACTACATTATATCTACAAAATATACAGTAAATGATAAGACGATGAAGGACTACATCGAATCAATAAAAAATGCAGTAATTTTACCTTTATAGATGTGTTCCCTTGGCTCAGGAGAGACGGACGAATGGACCGATGTCGATTCCTTTTGGGCAGAATAACGGTTCTTTTAAGTAGCTTGGCAGTAAACAAATGGACAAAATAACATCTGTACCGAAGGGTTTCGCTTGTTATCCATGTACTGATGGGATAACAAACTCTAAGAGCGGGATCGCTCTATTATTGGACGGGTAATCGAAGGATCTACCCACACCCAAAGACTTCACTCACTCGCATACTCACAAGAGAAAAACAGGGGAAAAGAGAGTGAAAAGGGGAAAAAACAAGCCCTGGAGGGTCTCCCTACCCGAGAGGATTGTCTTAGAGGGGAGGAGGACCCTCCTATTTATAGGGGGGTGCCCCCCACCTTTGGCCAGATAAGACCTCCACGGCGCCGTGGAGGACTTTCCCATGGCGCTATGGACGACGTCATCAGGCTGATGTCGAAAGTGGTCCCAACGCCATGGAAAAGTACATCATAGCCATGGGACCCCTCCACAGTGCCGTGGGACACTGTCCATGGCACCGTGGACAGTGTACTTCCTCTCATTTCATTTTTTGGGCCTAAATGGGCCATTTTGGGGTTCCAAAAGGTTTTTGGCCTTACGGGTTAGGTAATTTGGGGTCCAAAAAGGGGGAAGGTGCATTGCCCATTGTCCGTGTCTCGTTGTCATCCTCACCAAAGGTGGTGACAAAAATTAGTGTCTACAAAACCATTGCCTGATTCATTGAAGTATGCTTTCTTGGGATCAAATGAGACATTACCTATCATAATTGCCTCTAGCTTGACATATGATCAAGAAAGCAAACTGTTGGATGTTCTCAAAGAACATAAGGTTGCCATCGGGTGGTCCATGGCTGATTTGAAGGGTATTAGCCCATCGATTTGTATGCATCGTATCTACTATGATGATGGGGCTAAACCTTTTCGGGATGTGCAAAGGAGATTGAATCGTAACATGTGCGATGAAGCAAGTGAGAATCGTCCTCTCCAAATCTTGGAGTTAGATGAGTTGCGCAATGAAGCATATGAGAGCACACAAATTTACACGGCTAGGACCAAAGCATTTCATGATAAACACATTCTCCACAAGTCTTTTGCATCCAATCAGAAAGTGTGGCTTTTCAACTCTAAACTGTGCTTCTTTCCTGGTAAGCTGCGTTCTCGATGGGATGGTCTCTTAGTTGTCACTCAAGTGTCACCCCATGGTGCTATTACCATTCAAGATCCGCAACCAGGGCACACTTTTACAGTTAATGGGCAGTGTCTGAAACCCTATGTGGACGATATTACAAAGGGGCAGGTCATTGAGTCTATTGACTTGATTGACCCGATTTATGAGTTTTCTTGAGCTCCTACTCTTTGTTTGGCTGAAGACAGTAAACTTAGCGCTTGTGGGAGACAACCCCCCATTTTGCTTCAGTTTTTGTTTTTCATAGTTTTTCAGGTAGACAGTAGATAGCCATGGCAGGTGCGGGTTGATGTTCATAGCGCTCCACTTCACAAGGTTGTATTGCTCCTTCCCTTTGTTTTTATTTGTTTCCCATTGTTTTATATTGTCATATTCTTTTGCATGCCATTGGGGACAATGTCATTTAAGCTGGG
Organism: Telopea speciosissima; assembly: GCF_018873765.1. NCBI lineage: Eukaryota > Viridiplantae > Streptophyta > Magnoliopsida > Proteales > Proteaceae > Telopea > Telopea speciosissima. The sequence goes on from NC_057926.1 coordinate 671,238, forward strand.
GAGGGCACAACTTTGAACTCTGATCTTTATTGCGAATTCATGCTGAAATTTTGTTCCAATCTAGAGCATTCAATGTCGTTATCAGGAGTTATAGCAGGTGATTCTAGAGTTTGTTGATGTTTTTACCAGTTATTTAAACTCAGAACGTTATTTCTCTTCCATTGTTGGTTAAATTTTTGCTTGAGATATGAATTTTCATCTTTAGTGAATGTTTATGATGATTCATGTGTAACTATGCAAGCCTTTGTGGTTGAAAATTTTTCAGAATCATGCATTTAAGACTTCCTCCTTAGTAACCGAGCCTCTTTGTCACAAACATTGAGTTTCACGTCAAACAGTTGGAATGTCTATAAAAAAATAAAAATAAAACTTCCTACTCAGTAACTGGGTCTCTTTGTCACAAACATTGAGCTTCGCATAAAATGGTTGGAAAGTAAAAAAAAAAAAGTTTGACTCTTTAATCCAGTCTTGACTTGTAGCCTATTTGGGTTAAGTAAGTAAGTCCAAGGGGTGTTTTTACACCTAATTCCTTAAAGCCCTTTGGCTTGAAAGTAATTGATCCAAAGCTCGTTACATGATCCATCTAGAAAGCTTAAGGGGTCAGGACATTGCACGGATTGAAGAAGTTAAAAAAAAAAAAAAAAGAGTGAAAAAAAGAAAAAAAAAAGCATGATAATGAATAGTGGGCTTGTGTAACACTTAGACATTATGACATAGCTTAAGATGAGTGATTTTGAATGCGTGAGTAGGAGTTGGCTAACTTGGAAGAGTTTCTTGTTCTTTGTTTAGATTTCTGTTGGATTTTATTGACATGCTTAAGGGTCCTTGCTATTGATTCATTGATGATGATTTTACTTGCTTCTGAGTGGTTAAATTAAGCTGAAGGAGTGATAAGCAGAGTAGTTGTTTTCTTTCACTCGAGGATGAGCAAAAGTACAAGTTGGGGAGTGTGATCGGATTGTAATTATGCATTGAATTTCTATTAATTGTTGGTTCCAATTTAATATCTTTGGTTTAATTAATTACATTTTACTATGTAATTGTGATTGTAGGGTGTTACAGGGTCATGTACATAAAAGATGTTGAATGGAAGGATTTGATGCAATCTAGGCATCGGTATACCCATGGATTGACTCACATGTGATCAAGGGCGAGATGGGAAGAAGTTTTATTGAAGACCCAAGGGCATTGAAGAGATTTCACCTCAAGTTAAAGATATGACCAAGAAATTGGGCAACAAAGGAAAATCAAGCACAAGTGTATAATCATAATTTTAGAAAATTGGGAAATTTTCAAAAGATATCCGATATTGGGCTCATATCTTCCGGAACATTAAGTGGAGCAACTTTAATTCTCAGATTGCGTCCATCCAGGGCCAGAATGAAGAGATATTTTCAAAAAGAGGATTTTGACCAAATTAGAATTTAGGTTGCTTTTAGATTTAAATTAAAAAATGAACTCTCTCTCTCCTTCCCTAATTCTGTCTCTCTCATATCCTTTTCACTCTCCTTCTCTCTCCCAACTTTCTATATCTCACGTCTGTCATCTCTCATGATTCTATCTCTCTCCCATTCTTTCATTCTCTCTCTCCAACCCCTCTACAATTTTGATAAAAAGAGTAGATCTCTCTCGTACCAGGGGCTTCTCCTTTTCTTTATTTTTTTTGGATCTTGGGTTTGGCAAGGGAAGGAGAGAGTGATCACCATTGCAGCCTCTTCAACCATCGATTCAGCCACTCATCTTTCATTCGCCGCATCGCACACTTCACCAACCTCTTTGCGCTCATTGTGTTCCATGAAAGATCACCATTGCTGCCCCCTGTTAGTTAGCCCCATGAGTGGCTAAGTATCTTCCGTCTTTAGGTGTAGATAAAGCATTGAATTTTGTTAATTAAATTTATGGATGATACATTTGATTGCTTGATGTTAAGATCGACTTATAATTTTATTTCATTGAATAGATTTTATTGCTAAATCTAGTTTATGGAATTTGTTTCTGTGATTCATCTTCTCTATTCAAGCAATGGTATTCCTGTGATTGTAATTGAAACCGATGATTTTCTATAACTGACCGAACTAAGCATGCTAAGCCAAAAACAAAAGACGATAGTGAACGACAAGATAGGTTATAACTAGGTCGAATTGTAATTTATCATTTTGTGGTGTCATTAGGCTTGTAGCTGTAATGAACCGTAAGTGTATTCCATAAATTAACTATTGAGTCAATGTGGATTCGAAACTTGAAGACAGTCTCTCTCTTTCATCTCTCAAATTGATTTTTAGTATCCCTTATAGTTAATTAAATTATTACTTTTTGTTTAGTTTAATCAAAACCCAAAATGACTATATTTCATCCTTAGCATTTTTAGCCTTCCAGTTTCCTGTGGATTCGATCCCTACTTACCACTGTTCTATTAGTTCTAATTAGGGTTTACTTTTTATCACATAATGACATGATCACTTCCCTTGCACCTGTACCACCTACTGTGCCTATGGATTAACAACTTCAGGTTTGTCTTTGAGTGCTTCAATGTTGTTGTCAGGAAGTATCTCTTTCTTGCTTATCATGCACCTCTCTTCAAGACCTTTAAAAAGTGCATATAGATTACGAGTTGTCTTTGATCCTTGTGCCACAATCTTTCCAGTCTTTGTCTTCTTGATCACACACCCATGATTGGTGAATAGAACTTCATTGCCACTATCACAATTTTGACTAACACTCAAGATGTTGTGTTTCAGTTCACTAATATACAAGGCATTATTGAAAGTATCCTTTGTATAATCTGATTATGCCTTTTCCTTCAACTCTAGCGCCATCATTATTTCCAAATCTAACCGAGCCTTTTCCAACATGTTCCAGATTCAGAAATTTATCTTTATCACCTGTCATATGAGTGGAGGATCCACTATCAAGAATCCACGAAGATGGTTTACTGTATGCCTGGAAAGCTGTTTGAACAATAAGAGAATTGTTACTGTCCCCTTTCTTCTTTTTCTCAACCTAGGCTCCCTTCTCTGCCACTGTGATGTGTTTCCTTATTTTCTCTTCAACATCCTCTTTCTGTTTTTGACCTTGCTTCTTTGGAGTGTTCTTCTTCAAGTTTCTTCTAGATTACCTCTCTGAGGAAAGTATAGTTTTGCAATTCTTGGCAATGTGTCCCATCCTGTGACATCTGTAACACTCTACCCTCTGTTCTGCCAAGGGACAAACCTATTCCTACTTATTAACCCTGTAGGCTTGGACTGTCTTTTACAATCTATTGCTCTGTGCCCATAACTATTGCATCCATAGCAGTACCCTCTGAAGCTATATCTCTGCCAAGAACCTCTTGCCTTCTGATAACTGACTGAAGTAAACCCATCTTTGTCAAGTGTCTTCTTAGTAACCTTTTTAACCTGTGAGCCCCTTTATTTCTCCTTAACAAATCTCACCGGGTTTCCTGCAGTTCCTATGCCTTTGGTCTTCACTGCTCTAAAAGTTCTCTTTTATTATATCCTAAGCCAGTCTTCAAATGTAAAGATCTTTGAAGGCTAAGGATCTCATCTAACACATTTTCATTTGACTTGCTAGATGATGAAATGTCCACTTCAGTTGGTTGAGACACAACTTCCTTGCCCTTGGATTTCAAAATATTAACTGGAGGAGATGGTGTAATTTCATATTTTAAATTCATCTTCTGTAACTCTTCCAATTCAATCTTCAATATCTTCAACTTCTCTTCAAGGATAGTGCACTTATCTGCTTTCGATGATAGACTGATAGTTAGCTCACCAGTGATCTTGGTCATCTCTTTAATAATAAAGTTTAATTGACTAACTTGCTCTTCCTTCTCCACAAGCTGAGACTGTAGGGTTTTTATCTTCTTTTGTGGCACCCTTAAGATTAGTTAAAGCAGAATACAACTATGCTTGTAGGTCATACTCAGCTTCTTGTTCTTCCTCTTCTTCAGACTCTTCAGTAGTCTTGTGTTGTACCTTGTCTTCAAGTGTCATAAATAAAGTCTCAAATGACTCATCATCATCTTCTGATTACTCGTCAGAAGAAGACTTGCACTTCTTTGAGATGAGACTTTTCTTCTTGAAATTCCCTTTTCTAAGGATGAACTTCTTTTTCCCTTTCTTGTACTTGCTTTCTTGAGTATTCTCATCATCAGAATCTATAACCTTGCCTTTCTTGGGACACTTTGAAGCAAAGTGTTCAATTCCACCACAGTCAAAACATTTCAAGGGAGGTTTTCCCTTGTATTTGTCTCCACCTCTCTTGAGTTTCCTAGCTAAGTAGGCTATTAAATCATCATTAGAATCCTCATCTTCACTATCTTCCTCGATTTTTAGTTTTTTCATGGCTTTAAATGCAGCTTCCTTCTCTGTTGGTTTGTACTTAACCATTCTCATCTCATAAGCCGTTAAAATTCCATACAACTCATCCATGCTTAAGGTATTCAATTTTTTTGACTCTTCTATGGCAGACACCTTCGGGTTGTATAATTTAGGTAAAGATCTCAATATTTTCTTCACTACTACTGCATCCTTTAATTCTTCATCCAACCCTCTAATGGAGTTGATGATTTCGTTTACCTTGCTCATGAACAGTTCAACTGTCTCTGCCTCAGACATCTTTAACCCTTCAAACAAGTTCTTATGGTGTTGCAACTTTGCCTCTCTAATATTTTCATCTCCCTCATGGATATTTTTAAGTTTGTCCCAAATCTCCTTTGATGTTGTGCAACCGACCACTCTAGCAAATTCGTTGTTCACAAGGGAGCCTAGAAGTGCATTTACTGTCTTAGCATCGTCTTCACACTTCTTCATCTTTGCTGCCTCTATGATGTCTGTAGTAGGAGGCATGTTCACTGCTAGCCAGACTCCATAACCTAAAGACTTCAGATAAACCTCTATTCTAATCTTCCAAAAATTATAATTTGACCCATCAAAAATTAGAATTTTCCAATGCATGTTTCTTCCTTCACCGGATGCCATTGTCAACCAATCTTAGATCGAACCCGAAACTATTAAGTGTTCTCTCTAGGGTAACCTAGCTTTGATGCCAATTGAAAAACTCAGGTTGACACTAAGAGGGTGGGGTGAATTAGGGTCACCAAAAACTTTCTTCCAATCTCTAACAAATACCGCACTGGTGATGTTTTCTCAATTACAATTCAAGATTGGCCGAGGCAGTCCCGTAATTATCAATCACACACAGACACGTCCACCACACACCACAACGTGGCTAGGTCTACCAGACAGTGTCCCTCCACTCTGCACAACACACACTTCAAATATATGTTGAAAATAAGTTCAAGACAGAACACCAGATATACGTGGTTCGGCCAAAGTGCCACGTCCACGGAGGAATCCCGTATAGGGTTTCGTATTCCCTCAATACACTACTCAAATTTTGATGGCTACAACCACCCATGAACTCCCAATCCCTGCTTCAATTTGTGGAATCACACAAATGAGGACAACTACTCCAATCTTTGTACAAGCCCCCACTTGACAGAGATACAATAATTAATTGCAAATAATAGAACCAAATCCCCTAATATAATGGCCAATATTGGCTTATAATCAAATTAGGTATTTTTTAGCTAAACATGCAACCTAGAAACTCACAATGGCAATTCATAATCGAGGATTACCTTTTGCAAAGAAATCCAGCAATCATGAAGCCTCTGACGCATAGAAATCGTGTCTGTGTACGCTCCACTGCTCAAACCATCTTTTATACGGAATCATCGAGCATAAAATAGTGATATCATAGACTTTTTGTGCTCAGACAATGATGCAACTACTTCCAATGGCTTCCTCTAAAAAAAATACCCAATTTCAAAAAAAAATTCGTCGCATTTGGACTTCAAATGGCCAAGATACGACCTTTCAAAGTTGGATGCTTCAAAACTGGTAACCAGCGGCAGGATCGTAAATAACTAGAATCTTTATGACAAAACCTTGTGTAACGAGGAAACATGTAAGAAAAATTCACAATGCCATCTTCATTAGAAATAGGAGGTGATGTCATGCTGATATCACACTCCACTACCAAATCCCTTATTTCCTTTCTCTCTTCCTTTTTTTTATTAAAAAGAATCTTGCATCAATCCGCGACGTCCAAGAGGAATCTTGCACTAGATGTTGATTTGATGCTCGTGGAGATTCTATAACTTTATCAAATTAAAGGGAAACGAATGTTTACATAATGGTTGTTAAATTTAAGCAAAAAAGTTTGGCTAAGTATGGAGAAAACGTCCTTCTCCAGATTCGCTCCATTTTCGTGCAATGACATAAAAAACCCCATAACTTCTTCTTCTGACATTGAAAAGAGGTGAAACAAATTGCATTGTAACCATCATTCAACGAGCTACATTTCTTATGAAGTGTGATTCGAAGTGCAGTGAGAATTGACGTAAACTTGCTATTGTGAGTGAGACCCCATAGAACCTATGTATTATTTTCATATACAAATCTTTTTTTTTTATTTACTGTTTTATGAAATTTCATGATTTGAAACAACATGACTATTTGTGCATAATTGTTTTGAAGTCTATTTTGAGGTACTTTACATGTTTTGAAACATAACTTGATTTCTATGAAAAGAATGCATGGTTGTGACTTTATTAAAAGCATGATGAGACTTGATATTTTATGATATATACGATTTGAATATAATACCGTTGGATTGCAACCCTTCCAACAGGGGGTTATGTATTGGGGTTGATTGTTGAGCACATGAATGAGGCAAGAGCGTGACGTTTAAGAATATTGTCCGGTTCTGTGAGCCAAGAGCTTGAAGCTCACAATTCCACTGTGTTTGGGTATGTGGATCGGGGGGTGAGGCAAGAGCGTGATGTTTAAGGAACATGGTTTCCCCTCCATAGGAGCCCGTTACCAGTTCTGTGAGCCAAGAGCCCAAGTCCCATCCCTTTGATTATATTGGCGATCTTTTGATTGTTAGCAGTGCCACTTTATGGACCTACTGAGAAAATTAATTCGAACTCGTGTGATCAACATTTGAACTCATGGCATGTTTTATTAGAATTTGTAACATTTTCATATTTATACAAATTATGTTTTGAGATTCTATTATATTTCTGGATATGCATTTGTTTACCGATATTTTATGTTTTGTTTTTCCTTATTCACTAAGCTTTTCCTAAGCTTACCCCTTTATTTAACCATAAAGAGGACGAGAGTCAGGAGACATGCTCAAGTGATGAGTGTACTAGAGTTATTGGAGGAGATGATGCTCAGATTGGGGATGATTAGAACATTTATGGAATCATTTACTTTCTTTATTTGGAACAGTTGTAATGATTTTAGATTTAGATTTGACCTTAGATACATGATTTATTTTAAGATTTGGATGGATGGATGGATGTAATAGGGATTTATTTTTGCTTTTAGTTGTGGTGCCACCAACACCTTATTTTTGAATATTCGAATTCATATTAACTGAATGCTAATTTTAATTGTTTAAGCCTTCCACTGTGTTATATGATGGTATTGTTGATGATTTATTTGGAGATTATGATTAATGATTCAGCTTTGGTTTATCTATCTAAAACCATTTCGATCTTGTGGATTTGTGTGACGACCCTTACCCTTACGTTGGTTTGGGGCATTACAAGCACACCTCCCATGGAAGAGTAGCTCCTGTACATATAGGGTACCAGTATACGTATGGGTATACCTCTTCGTGAAAGGGTATTTGAACCCTATATGTAGCATGTCTTGCCTACCATTTTACATACAACAGAAACGTTTTTTGTCTCTGTAATTGTGCATTCCAGAGACTGTTTTTCCTACTGTAGTTTCTTATAAAATAGAGTGAAAGTATAGACCTTGGAATCCTTTTATACTTGTATTAGGTTCTGCAACCTATACGTTTAGTGAGTTGTTTCATCTTGGAGGGCTAGATGCAAGGTCAACCCGGTTGTAGTAGTGGGACATCTAAAACCTTAAGGAGAGTATCTGTCAGATACAACTCAACTCAGCCTACTTGTGCCTATTCATGTATGTGTTGTTAGGAAATCTTCTTTCTAGTTCGTGTCTCTTTGCGTTTGTTGTGCTATTACATGTATTTATCTATCACTGTATATCAGATTAGTCTTACAAATTCTACCTTGAATAACAAGTTATCATGTTCATAATGATTAATTGGGACAATAAATTTCTTTCAATGCATTTATGAAGGTGATCGCAAGGATCAGCAAATAGTAGAGTAGTTCTGTTGAAAGACGAACAAAATTTGATGAAATTAAAGAACAAACAAAGTACTACACCACACGGCAACTTATTCAAGTGATGGATTGAAGCCTGGCTTCCCTTCAAATTTGTATTCTTTGTACAATGATGCCCAGTATGTATTCATTTTAGGTCCCACACACTAAAAATCACTCTGCATTATAGTTCTAATGATTTGAATTTTGCATATGTATAACCTTATCTCTCTAAGAATGTTAATGTAAAATTGTCTGCTTGTATTCAGTTCTCCTCCAGCCATGGCGAGAGCTGGTAGATCCAGCCCAGCAAAAACAAGGGGGGATTTGGTGGGTGTTTGGGTCATTTCACAAACGGACCCCCCCTGAAATGACCAAATCTCCCCCCTTGTTTTTCCTGGGCTAGATCCTCCAGCTCCCGCCACGCCTGGAGGAGAACCGAATACAAGCAGGCAATTTTACATTAACAATCTTAGAGAGATAAGGTTATGCATATGCAGAATTCAGATCATTAGAACAGTATTGTAGAGTGATGTTTAGTGTGTGGAACCTAAAATGAATATATATTGGGCATCATTGTACAAAGAATACAAATTTGAAGGGAAGCCAGGCTTCAATCCATCATCCTGAATTGCCGTACCCTAGTACTAATTGGTTAAAAAGAAAAAAAAAAAGACACCCAAACCATCTTACTTTTGACTCTTCTTGGGTCAGTTCAGTTCGCATCTGCATGGTTCCACTGTACTCAATGGCGAAAGTTGGATGATGCCAGCTAGGGTCGATCTCTTTATCGAAAAAACAAAAAAAAAAAGCTAAGGTACATTCTTTACCCAAAAGAACAAAAAAAAAAAAAAAAAAGCTAGTGTCGATCCATCTAGAATCTATAAGTAGAGATGTATCTCATTGTTTAATTCTATTTTGCCTAGGAACTGGGGAGAAAAATAGGCCCCCACACCCCTTTCCCTTCAAGGAAAAAAAATATCAGTTGTACTAGAGCAATAGGAAGAGAAGATGCGTGACTTATCGTAATAACAAAGCATCCTTGATCCGAGCTGGAAATGTAGAACCTCCATTTTCTTTAGCTTTGTTTTTTTTGTTTTTTTTTCTGTTTCTTTAATTTGCTTCTTTTTCGGTGAATGTGGGGTATTCATTCGCGAGGCTGTTGAAGCAAGAGAAAGCAAGAGAAAGCAAAAGCCAGAAAAAGAAGACAGCATCGCGGCTGTGCAAGCAAAGTCTACTTGAAGCCCCCAGTGAATCTTTCTGCTGCTGCTGCTTCTTCACGGTGAAACATGCATCACAGGATCACATAGAGATTAAAGAGAGAGAGATGACCCACCTCCGGATTATCAGGGGAGAGGAATTACTCACCAACTACGTTTCTTATTATCGAATCCGAATCCGAATCCAAAACCTGTGGAAATTGAGAAAGTCATCCATAAGACTTTGTTATCGAATAGGAAACTGAAAAAAACCATTACAAGATAACTCTGCCCCGTCTCTGCAATTGGAATCAGGATAAAAGAGAGGGCTTCTTTCTTAAAAAAAATGGATTGCGTAGACATGAACTAGATAATACAGGCTTGTTACTTAACTGAGCACAATCACATCGCTTTTGTTTATCCCCCAAAAAAAAAATCACATCGATTTTTAAATCCAAATCAGTACACTAGCATATCATTGCTGCATCAAGAAAATCTTTTAATTCAATAGTGTGTAAGCCATAAGTAATTGTCAGTCATTGGATTAAGGTATCACATTTATGTTCAATATTTCAATTTCTAATTAGGGGTGTTCGACCCAGTTTGCGTTGGTTTTTTGTTTTCATTTGAATAAATTAGTCAACCCTCTCCTATACTATGCCTTAATCATAGTCAACATCCCTGAGTTTACAACAATTATACTCCCCTTTTCCTTTAACTGTCAGTCACTTTTTCTGTCATTGTTGAAAATACAGGTCTGCCTTCGTTCCTGATCGCCTTATTTCTGATAATATTTTTATTATTCATGAGCTTTTCCATTATATTATGCATCAGAAAAAAAGGAAAAAAGAGATTCTTGGGCCTCAAGCTTGATATGCGAAAAACATTTGATAGGTTGGAGTGGCTTTTTATTCGAGCAACCCTGAGTTGTTTAGGGTTTTGTACTCAATGGGTGGATTATGTTATGGAGTGCATTTCTTCTGTTTCGTATATCTTGCTTATTAATGGAACGGAGAAATGATCCTTTTCCCCATCCAGGGGTATCCGCCAAGGAGGTCCTCTATCTCATTTCCTCTTTATTTTATGTTCCCAGATCCTCAGTTCGGTGATTGGAGAGGCGGAAAGAAATCACTTAATCAGGGGCATCAAAGTACGGAATTGGGCCCCTCCAATTTCCCACTTACAGTTTGTAGATGACTACCTCCTATTTTTTGAAGTTAAGCTATAGGACATAACCTAATTGAAGGCTTGTCTGGAGATCTATTGCAAAGCTAGTGGCCAGGAAATAAATATGAAAAAGTCCTCAATTACCTTCAATCTCAACACTCCTGCAAGATTCAAGCGTTGGTTTTTCTAAGTGTTGAAAGTTCCCTATGGAGATGGTCCTACCAAATATCTAGGCTACCCTCTGAGTTTGGTGTTTCAAAAGATGAGATTTTCAAAGACATAAGCTCCAAGACTTGTAGAAGAATCCAAGTATAGAAAAATCAATTATTATCTCTAGCCAGCAAGGAGGTTCCCATTAAGTCAGTGGCATGTTCTATGTCTAGCTATGCGGCATCCCATTTTTTACTTCCAACCTCACACCATGAGACCATCAGGAAGGCCATTGCAAATTTCTATTGGGGACAACAAGGAGAGGAGAAGAGAATGCATTGGATATCTTGAACTCGGTTAAGCCGCTCCAAGGGAAAAGGGGGGCTAGGGTTTTGGGATCCCACCTTCAAAATATAGCCCTTCTCTCAAAGGTTGCATGGCGGTTATGGGAGAACAATGACTCACTCTGGCCCATTTCATGAAGGCAATCTATTATCCAAATTTGGAGTTTCTTGATGCAAAGATTGGCAATAAGCCATCTTGGGCTTGGCATAGTGTAATTGAAGGGAGAAAGGTCTTAAAAAGTGGCTTGTTCTGGCAGATTGGGGGGGGGGGGGCTTAATGTTGATGTTTGGAATGATTGCTAGGTTCCTTCACTTCCAACTTTTAAGCTCCAAGGCACTAAACTGGTTCTCTGCGGAATTGAGAAAATAGCTGACCCTATTGATGATACTAATCGAACTTGGTGTTTGGACCTCCTTAATCAATACTTCTCGAGAGCAGATAGAGAAGCAGTCCTAAAGATCAATCTGAGCTTAATTCGTAGGGAGGATCCTCTGGGGTGGGGAGGAGCTCGATGGCCTGTTCTCCATCAAGACTGCCTACCACCTGCTTGCAAACCAAAGAGACTATCGGGCCACTCTTTCAGCCACTTCTTCTATACGGCATAGCTGGGAGGATATCCATTCATCGATTTGGAAGCATATTTGGCAATTGCAAAGTCCCCCAAAAAAATTAAAACTTTTAGTTGGAAGGTTTGCGCCCAAGGTGTGGTTACTGGAGAAAAACTTCTTAAGCGCAACTTGCCATTTGATCTCGGTTGCAAATGGTGTGGACACTTGGTGGAGACAAGAGATCACATTCTACTGGGCTACCCTTAAGCTGCTTGGTTTGGTAGTGACTTATCTTTCATCATCCCTGCCAATACCACTCCTAGCTTATCCCATCTTCTACAAATTTGGAACCAGTACAACTTCCCAAGAAAGAAGGTTGCAGCTGAGGTGTTGAGTCTCTTCTTTTTTATGTGCTAGCATTTCTGGCTTGCCAGGAATGACAAGGTGTTTAGTTGAAGGGAAAGCACTCCTATGGAAGTGTTTACTAGAGCTCAAGTAGCCTTTCTCAAATTCAAAGAGATCCAATTTGATTCCTCATTTGACAGTTAAAGCACTGATCCACCTCAACGATGGAGCCCTCCCTCTACTGGCCGATGGAAAGTGAATTGTGATGCTGCATTGCCTCTTAACACAAGTTCTGGAGGTATCAGAGTTATTATTTGTGACGACCATGGGAGCCCATCTTCAGCCCTATCCAAGCCATTTGCTTTCTCTAGTGCGCTCATGGGAGAGGCAATTGCCATTAGAAATGGACTACAACTAGCTTTGGACGCGGGCCATGGTCAGATTTCGGTCAAGTTTGACTATTTAAACATAATCTCCATGCTTCATGGTTTTCTTGATCCCCCTCCCTTGGAGATTGTAGGAATTGTGGAGGACATCTTCTCTTTGGCATCGAGGTTTCCAGAATGTTAGTTTTCCTGTATCTCTAGAGATGCAAACTTTATTGCTCATTCTTTAGCAAGGAAGGCCTTATCTCTGACAAGTAAGAAAATGTGGCCTATTTCGAATCCTTGGCTTCTTGATCTTTGTAATCAGGATGGCTTGAGCTCCTCTTGTCCTGTTGATCAATAAATTGAATTTTTACCAAAAAAGAAAAAAGAAAATATAGGCAAGGTGATTAGAAATATGATAAAATGCTAGGGAGGTCTGAGTAATTTAATCACTTAAAATAGGAAAGTATAATTGTTATGAACTCAAGGGTGCAGACTGTAATTAAGATAATACAAGGAAATTTTTGAGTATTTCTTTTTTTCACCGTATATAATTGGTTGTTAGGTCAACCCCAAACCAAATTGTTAAGAAAGTTTTCCTGTTTCGGTTAGTTTTGAGTTTAGTCTGGTTTTTTTATCAGCTATTTGTTATTTGTTAGTAATCAGACTACTATTAGATTTGGTCCAATCTGATTTTGGGTTTACATGTATATATATAAGAAAATTATTAGGAAAAATCTTGTTGATGAACCAAATTATTATCGAACTGTAAGATGATGAAGGTCGGGTCAGCCCGAGAGCTAGTCCAGAACAATAACTCCACTTAGGTCGGCCCATAAGGTCGGACTTCAGCTCATCTTATTCCACATGTCATGCCAAATGGACCTCGCTGTTACCAAATACGCAGCTTCCGTAGCCAAGTCATTCGATCGGCACCTCAATAGCAAATAAGTTAACCAACAATTAACCTATCTGGTTAAGGTCATGCTTTCCGCATGACCCCTTGGTAAATAAGTATCTAATATGTCAAGAAATGTCAACCAATAAGAAACTGACATGTTTACTGTGGATGAGCTGAGGTTGCGTAGGGCAAGCACGAGCGGACCTGGTCCATAAAGAGCGAGGCCTGGGTGCACACCAGACCTCAAAGTCCACACGTGCAGGGCCAGACCTTGTCGTAGTAACAAAGGGTCGCCAGTCAAACCCCCTCCTATGAGGGTGACCTGACCAAGAACCTGGACCACCCGGTAGGAGGAAGGAAGTGACCTTGTCAGGATGACCCGAACACCACACTCCACTAAAAGGAACATGCTACGAATCACTGTGGCCCGAGATTATCGCCCATATGGCACCTAATAAGGCGTAAGGGGATCAAGGGATCAACACTATCCCTAAGATCACTCCTAAAATCTCTCACTCCGAGCCTAGGACTCTACTTTCCTATTAGGGCACGATTCTGCCCACCATCACATATAAATAACAAGGTAAATTCGTTCCACGATCATCTAATTTCAATTATCATTATCTGTTGCTAAGAGTTCTAACTTAAGCATTGGAGTGGAGACACCGGCGTAGCCCGACCCTCTCTTGCTAATTCGGTATTATAGGAACAGGTCACTCTGGCACAGTTCTTGATACAACAGATTGGCGCCGTCTGTGGGAATGACGATTGCAAGCCTTCCAAAGCTCTACAAGCCAATCGAAATCGATGGCCGGTGAACAGAATGTTGTTTCCACCAATCCTGAGGTTCCCCAGCCTGTAGAGAATCCAGTAGCCCGTCGGACAACAAAGAGTACTCGCGGCGGAGGACAGGCAAGGAAGCAAACTGCACGCCAGGTAGCATTAGTAGTGATTGGATCTTGGCCACAGGCTGCAGCAATGGCAGCAACTGGGTCCCAGCCATCGACAGTGACAGCGACGGGGACGGCAAGGCCCCGACCGTCACTCACGATGGCAGCTGGTCCAAGCGTAGTCCTAGAGGGCATTCAGACCACCCAGGGTGTGGGATCTCTTCCACCCCCACCTCCACTGCCGGAGGGGTTTATCCCGATAAACATGAACCCAGATGAGCCGGCCACAGTGGGCCAGATCCATGACCTCCAACAGCAAGTACTCCAGTAGAACCCCTTCTTCAGGGACATTGTCCGGGAACTGCAGGCAGTGAGGGCGGTCAACGCTGCACTAGGTGTGGCACGTGCATTGCCCCTGCCATCGGTCCTCCCGACGACTATACGAGGAGAAGAAAGAACCCCAAGGAAGGGAGAAGTGCATGGAACTAGAAGCCAAGTTGGGTCCTCCCATCCCTCTCGAAGGAACATTCCCCCTCCAGGGATTGTTCGCACCAGAGACCTGCCTACTCGGGTCGTCCCCTCTCACGTGTTAGAGCCATCAGTCTCAACACCCCGGGAGACCCATGGCAGGACGGAGCAAACCCGAACTAAGAACTCAAACTTGTGCACCCCACACGCCAGTCTCCAAAGGTCAGTCAGACAAGAGAACCTGCAAGAGGTAAATGGGCGTAATGGACGGGTCGAGCCAATAGCAAACTAGGTCGTGGAAAGCGAGCTTGATTGTAAGCTCAGGGAGATCAATAGCAAGTTGGAGGCCTTGAAAAAGGGAGGAGCCCTAGAAGAAAATTTCAGGCCTGGCCAACATCCATTCATGACCGAGATCATGAGGGCCAAGCTTCCCTGGGGTTTCAAACTCCCTTCCTTTGAAGCTTATGATGGGAAGACCGACCCTAATGACCATATCAGCTACTTTAATGCGATGATGATGGTATACGATGGATCTGACATTGTGTCATGTCGCTCTTTCCCGACCTCCCTGAAGGGACCAACAGTGCTCTGGTTTGCCAAGCTAAAGCCCAACTCCATAAGAAGTTTCACAGAGCTGGCCAGAGCCTTCGTGAGTCAGTGCCAAAGCAGCGTCAAACAAAAAAAGATAGCTGCGAACTTGTTGGTAGTGGGACAGCGACCTGATGAGTCCATTCGAGACTATATCACTCGCTTTAATGGAGAAGCCCTAGAGATCAAAGACCTAGATGATGGCATGTCTTTTAATGCCCTGCACAATAGGGTAACCAACCATGTCTAGTGAAGTTACTCGCCCTCGAGCCGGTCTCTACCATGGCACAGCTGCTTGACCAGTGCTATCAATATGCCAACATGTTTGACATCATGAAGGCGCAAAGAACAGTCGACCCCAAAGTGGCAGAGAAGAAGGGGACGAGTGAAAAGGAAGAAAAGAAAGATACCAAGAAGCCAAGGTCGGATCGGTACTCAGATCGAGACCAGAGCCCGTACTACACGCCCTTGAATACTACCAGAACTAAGATCCTGATGGAGGTCTACGATCGGGGCCTGTTGCAATGGTCCAAACCGATGTTCTCAAAACCCGAAGAAAGAAACAAGAAGAAATATTACAAGTTCCATCGGGATGTTGGTCATGACATTGAAGACTGCCAACAATTGAAGAGAGAGATTGAGGATGTGATCCTAAAGGGGTGCCTCCAGCGATATGTCAAGGAGGATAGAAAAGATAATCCTTTGGGCTAAGATGACGCAGAGGCCGACCCTAAGAGGGACGATTGACCCCAAGGAAGGGATGAGCGAGATCATCGATCGATGAGATGAGCGAGATCATCGATCGATGAGATGACCGGAGTGACAACCGAGGAATGGGCACCATGGCCAATACTTCCAACACCCCAGCTATCCTCACCATTCTGAGAGGCCCAAGTTAGGAATCGTCTAGGAAGACAAAGTCCAAAGCATAGTTCGTGGTAGTAGCAGAAGTACCTGAAAAAAGAGTGCGAACCGAGCCAACAATCACTTTCTCAGACGAGGATCTCGAACGGTTAAGCTGGCCACATGACGATGTTGTAGTGGTTCAGGCAGTTATAGCCAACAGACCGGTGCACAGGATATTGGTGGACACCAGAGCTTCTGTAGACATGCTATCATACGACGCCTATCTACAGTTCGGGTTCAAGCCAGGTATGTTGAAGCCCGAGATCGCACCCTTGTACAGGTTCTCAGGAGCACCCACCCCGATCGAGGGGTCGGTAGAACTACTAATGATGATGGGGACAACGCTATGTCAAAAAATCATGAAGGTCAACTTTGTGGTAGTTTGGGTTGTAACTGCTTACAATGTCATACTGGGGAGGCCTAGCTTGAACGAGTTGGGGGCCATGGTCTCCACCAAACATCTAAAGGTCAAATTCTCTACCCCAAGTGGCATAAGAGAATGCTGGACCAAGCAAAGGAAGGTGCGAGAATGCCATGCTGCCTTCTTAAAGTAGATAAAAGGCTACTGTAGGGGAACAACCTTCACGATTGAAGTTAGCGACAACCGTGAAGGGGACTAGCGCTATCAGCGGGGTGAACTGGTCGAGGAACTCGTCGAGATTCCAATCGATGATAAGGACCCCACAAAGACTGTCAAAATCAGGGCCTTGTTAAAAGAGGAAGAAGCGAGCGAGTTTGGGTCTTTCCTTTGAGAGAATACCTACGTATTCGCCTGGACGATTGTCGACATGCCAGGCATTCCATGCCATATAGCAGAGCACACCCTGCACGTGGACCCAGATAGAAAGTCGATCCAACAAAAAAGAAGGAGCTTCACCCCAGAGTGACAGGCTATGATGAAAGAAGAAATAAGGAAGCTGAGAGCATCAGGCTTCATCTGAGAAGAGCAGTTCCCTACCTGGATAGCCAATGTGGTGCTGGTACCGAAGCCGAATGGAAAATGAAGGATGTGTGTAGATTACACCGACCTCAACAAAACTTGCCCCAAAGATGAGTATCCTCTCCCCAGGATAGACCTCCTAATAGATGCGATGGCAGGACATGAAAGGCTGAGTTTCATGGATGCGTACTCAGGATATAATCAAATCTTGATGAAAGAAGGGGACGAGAAGTACACAACATTCCGATTAGACCAGGAGAATTTTTGCTATCGGATTATGCCCTTTGGCTTAAAGAATGTAGGGGCAACCTATCAGAGGATGGTCAATCGAATGTTCAAAGCCCAGATTAGCTGAAATATGGAGGTATATGTGGACGACATACTTGTGAAGAGTGTATGGGCCAAGGACCACCTAGTCGACCTCGAGGAAGTATTTCAAGTGCTGCATGCCCACTAAATGAAGCTGAACCCCTCAAAATGCACCTTTGGAGTAAGTTCAGGTATATTCCTTGGGTACATGGTATCCCAATGGGGGATCGAGGCCAACCCCGCCAAGATACGAGCTATACAGGAGATGAGCCCACTAAGAACAGTCCGTGAAGTGCAAAGGCTAAATGGAAGAATAGCGGCCTTAGCCAGATTCGTGTCGCGATCTTCAGATAAGTGTTTACCCTTCTTCAAGACTCTAAAAAACCTGAGGGAGGTTAAAGACTTCACCTGGACTGATGATTGTCAGAGGGCGTTTGAAGATTTGAAGGAATACTTGGCTAACCCACCTTTGTTGGCACGTCCTAACCCAAAAGGGGAGCTGATGATTTACCTAGCAACGTCGCCCATAGCGGTGAGCATGACCTTGGTAAAGGAAGAGAACGGGTCACAAAAATTAGTCTACTATGTTAGCCATGTCCTACTGGAAGCAAAAAGCCACTACCCAAAGATCGAGAAGCTCGCGTTCACATTGGTCAAAGCAGCAAGAAAGCTAAGGCCCTACTTCCAAGCCTACCCCATCTCAGTAATGACAGACCAGCCCTTGAAAAAGGTATTGCACAAACTGGACGTATCAAGGAGACTTATACCCTAGGAAGTAGAACTGAGCGAGTACCAGATCGAGTACAAGCCCCGGACAGCCATAAAGGGCTAGGCCCTAGCTGATTTCATGGTCGAGTGCGCGTAGGGAGAGACCAAGCATGACCCTATAGAACGAGCTGATGAAGAAGTCAAGTCTAAACCGTCGTGGACTATGTTCATGGATGGCTCAAGTAACCTAGGGGCAGCGGAGCAGGCTTTATACTAACGAGCCCAGAAGGCTTTAAAATACAGTTCACGCTGCGTTTTGGATTTCTAGCATCCAATAACGAGAACAAGGACGAAGCACTGATAGCAGGGCTAAAAATAGCCAAGACCATCTAGGTCAGGGGACTGGTGGTAAAAAATGACTCTTAGCTGGTCGTGAACTAGATGAGCAGTGATTACGAGGCGAAAGACGATCGGATGGCGGCCTACCTAGCCAAAGCAAAGGAGTTGGTAAGTGCGTTCGAGACATTCAAGATGCATAGAGTACCGAGGGATGAGAATGCCATAACTGACGTGCTCTTATGCCTCTCGAATGAGGAGTTAGCACAATTGGACGGGTCGGTATATATTGAAAACTTGCTTGAGGCATCCCATCAAGCGAAAGAGGTCACACCGATTGAGATAGAACCGAGCTGGATGGGTCCAATCGTCGCCTACCTGAGGGACGACAGCTTATTCGAAGATAAGGTCAAAGCGCAAAAGATACGAGGACAAGTGGCGAGATATACCTTGATCGAAGGGGAATTATATAAGAGGTCGGTGTCATCCTTGTTGCTCAAATGTTTAACACCTAGTCGGGCCCAGTACACTCTAGCGAAAGTACACAGAGGAATATGTGGCCGTCACATGGGAGGTCACAATCTAGCCTACAAGGTACTCCGATTGGGCTTCTATTGGCCAAATATGCAGAAGGACGCGATCCAGTACATGAAGACGTGCGAACAATGCCAGAAGTTTGTGCCCATACCTCATCAATCGGCCACCAAGCTGACCTCAGTACTCAGCCCCATCCCATTCGCCATATGGGGAATGGACATACTAGGCAACTTCACCCCGGCCTCTGGAGGAAGAAAATACCTAATTGTCACGATAGATTACTTCACCAAATGGGTAGAAGCAGAACCTCTCGCAAAGATCACACAACAATAAATGGAGAAATTCTCCAGAGACAAAGTAATCTATCGGTTCGGATTGCCTAAGATATTGGTAACGGACAATGGGCTTCAGTTCAACAACCCAAAATTCAAGGATTCTGCACATGCTACCACATAGACCTAAGGACGGTATCGGTATCGTACCCATAGGAAAATGGTTAGGTAGAGGTCACAAATCGGACACTGTTGGCAGGAATAAAAAGAAGGTTGATTGAAGCAAAACCAAAATGGGTGGACGAACTGCTGAGTGTCTTATGGTCGTATCGAACTACTGTTTGAACGCCAATGGGGGGAGAGCCCATTTCAGTTAACATATGGAATAGAGGCCGTAGCGCCGATCGAGATACTAGCAGAGTCGTTGAGAAACCTCAACTTCAATGAGAGAACATATTAGGATGGGTTGAGAGCGAACCTAGATTTTTTGGATGAGGTGAGGGAAGACGCCTTGATGAGAAACATAGCTTACCAACAAAGGACGGCTCGCTTCTACAACTCAATGGTAAAAGAAAGGGTGTTCAGAGCTGGAGACTTGGTGTTAAGGAAAACCAGCGCTTCACAACCTCAAAGTCAAGGAAAGCTGGATGCAAATTGGGAAGGTCCATATGTTGTCTCCAAGTAAATAAGGGCAGGCACATATCGCTTGAAGACCCCAGGGGATAACAAAATACCCCGACCTTGGAACTCAGAGAATTTGAGAAAATTTTTTCAATAAAGTTATTGTGAGAACGACTTCATTCAATGAGAGATCATGGTTCGAGTTAAAACTCCATTCAAAGTTCAAATTTACGCTAAAGATCGACCCCAGAGGTCGGCCTCTGCGGTCGGCACGAAAGACCAACCCCAGTGGTTGGCATAAAAGACCGACCTCTGTGGTCGGCACGAAAGACCAACTCCAATAGTTGGCACCAAAGACCTACTCTAGTGGTTGGCACAAAAGATCGACCTCTGTGGTCGGCACGAAAGACCAACTCCAATAGCTGGCACCAAAGACCAACTCTAATGGTTGGCACAAAAGATCGACCCTATGGTCGGCACGAAAGACCAACCCTAATAGTCGGCACGAAAGACCAACTCCAGTAGTTGGCACCAAAGACCAACTCTAGTAGTCGACACTAAAGAGCGACCTCAAAGGTTGGTACGAAGACCCCCAGCAAACTACCTGACCTCTATGGTTGGAAAGAAAATTCTTATAAGTGCAGCCCGACCCCCGCATGACCAAAGAAAGAACGACCCACAAATTTGCCAAAGTCAAAAGGAAATAGTACTTGCGACACCAAACCTCGGAGCAAAGGATTTTTCATTAATGGAGTCCAAATATTTACATAAAAAAAAAAAAAAAAAGAGAGAGAGAAGAAAAGGAAGAAAAAAGGCAGTACATCAAAAAAAGAAAAAATACATCATGGGTCAGCTGGGGGATCTGGAGGAGCGAGCTCATCAGGAGACTTGGCTGGAGGAGCGAGCTCATCAGGAGACTTGGCTGGAGGAGAGAGCTCATCAGGAGACTTGGGTGGAGGAGCGACATAGTACTTAAACTTTTCAAAATTAAAGCCCGAGCTCTCGCCAAGGATGTAGCCGACCATGTCACCCACGCCAAAGTCGTAGGCCTCCTTGGTCTTCAATGCTAGAAGCTCATACAGTTCAACTAATTTTTTGAACTCCTCCACGGCGTCATCCCTGATCTGGGCTTCCCTGGCCTTCTCCTGGGCCAGCTCCTCCTCTAGGGCCTTGATTCGCCTGGCCTCACCCTCTATAACGTCCTTCCTGTCGGTCAAGGTCTTGAGTGTTCCCTCATAATCCTTGACCTTGACCTCCAGGTCGGAGTTATCCTTCATCAGATTTAGCCTGTGCGCATCCCCCTCCGGGCGAGCCCGCCTCTCCCGATGATAGAGATTGTGGTAGCACTCCAATTGGTAGAGGACTTCACTGGCCTTGGCCACCAGCTATAAAACAGAAAGCAATTTTAGACACTAGAGAGGCAACAAAATGGAAAATGCAAGTCAGAAGGTCGCGAAATACTTACGATCGCCACATCTAGAGCGAACGAGGAGATGAGGTCCTCGTCACGCATAGACTACACAGACTTACAGTCCTCCGGGAGCACGCTCTGGGTTACCCACTCGCGTGTGATGTCTGGGTCCTCGAGGGCGGACTCTGCCTCGAAGATCTCCCAGTGAGGCATCACGCGGGATCTCTTCCCCTTCACCACCTCCTGGGCCCGATTGGTAAGGTATGCCTCCTCTGAGCTTTTGCCCATCGTCGGGGGCGGCCTCTTCAGCCGTTTCTCATGTTCAATCACCAGGACCTCCTCCTCGTCTTCCTTCTCCTTACCCTTCCCCTTCTCGGTCTCCTTCCTCTTGCTGGGGTCAGGGACTGGGATTGACCCTCAGGGAGACCTTGGTCCTTGGGTTGGGGGAGGACCTTCTTCTTGTCCTTGGGGGGGGGGGGTGGGGGAAGGGGAGTTGTACCACTTGACGTGGTCTAGTCAGCCCGTGCCTTCCTGCCTCGTTTAGCGACCAACCTCCGGAGCGACTTGCGATCCACCTTGAAGTCCACTGTCAGAGAAACAAAGAGCAATCAGACACAAAAAAAAAAAATGAAGGAAGAATCAACACTGAGGACCAAAGATGCTCACTTTGGGCTGAGCTCATGCCATAGCGGACCAGCAGATCCTCGTTCCTCAGCTCACGCACGTCGAAGGCCACATCATTCAAGCACAAGCTGAGAGACTCTCGATCGTACTGGCTCAGCTCAGGGACGAGGTTCATGGTCCTCGGCCGAATGTTCTCCCATTCTGCTTTGAACGGGTCCCCAGGTATCCACGTGAAGAAATAGAGGTCCTTTCACTTCTTGGCAGATTGGGGCATGTGGTTTATAAACTGCACGACCTTCAACAACTCCTTCTGACCGCATAGTGCCAAATAGACCCACTCACACGACACCCTCTTTAACATAAAAAAGTGGGCGAAAAGGGCCGAGGTCGGCTCATAGCCGAGCTGAGCCAAAAAGACGTAGAAGCCAAAGATCTGCCTCCATGAATTCGCCACCAACTGGCCCGGAGAGAGGGCGTAGTGACGAAGGGTGTTCACCACGAAAGACCGAACAGGCAGATGGAGGCCATAGGTGAAAGCGACCTCATACAGATACATTGTGCCTTGGCGCAAGATATTCGCCCTCTCCTCTGGTTTTGGGGCCCAGGCACGTACTTCTTTGGGGAACCCGAACCGGTTCCTTAGAACGGTCAAAGACTGCTCGGTCAGGACACTCTCATAAGAGTCTACCCCCCTAACACCCTCTTCAGGGGCCTCAGTATCAGAGTCGCCCCCTCCTCCTCATCTAGGGCCTCACCACTATCATCAACCCGCTCCTCTAAAGCTTGGGCAGGGGTTGGAATACTCCCACTTAGAGGAATAGAAGAAGAACTGGCCAAATGGCCGTACTAGGCAGCAAAACGCTTAGACCCAAAAAGGACAGATTGGTCATCGTGAGTCCTCTCGGAACTCACCTCAGGGTCAGAGCCCCTGCTCATCCCAGGAACATCACCGGAGTCCCTACTGGGCTCCGACCTGGAAGAAGATGAAGACATAGGTACCGAAAACTTACTGAGAATAGTAGGAACAAAGAAATAGGGAACAAAGCTTGTGCGCTGGGAAGTAAAGGACGATCGAACGAGGAGAGCGGCACGAGCAGAATGAACTGAACTTGCAGAAGACATCAACGAAGCATAGGCAAGGAGAAGAACAAAGCAGCAAGAGGAAGATGAAAACCAGAAAACTCAAGGCAGCAATAGAGAAGAAAGAGGAACAGGGATTCCAAATTTATAACCAAGGGAAGAAGAAGAACAATCGCTAAGATCCAACGGTCAAAAGCAAGAAACCATTAGAGGGACAGGAACGAGCAACGGTGAGCATACTCGAGGCGTCATAAAAGCCCCTACCACACGTCAGCTAGCGAGTGGAAAACCAGATGCAACAAAGCTCAAAAGATCATAGCCCAGCCCTAGACATCATAATACCCAGAGCTACGTGTCAGGTAGCCTATGGAGCATCAAGCGCCATCAAGCTTGAGCGACGATAGCCCTGCTCGAGGCGCCATTATAACTCCTGCCACGCATCGATCAACAGATGGAACGTCAAGTCCACTCTCAACTGCCAACCGTCACATCCCCAAGCAAGAAGGTAGGCATTAAAGCCGAAAATCGATTCGGCTCCTCTGAGCAAGAATACCCAGAGGAGTGGGGGGCTCGTGATATGTCAAGAAATGTCAACCAATAAGAAACTGACATGTGTTTGGGGACGAGCTAAGGTTGCGTAGGGTAAGCGCGAGCTGACCTGATCCATAAAGAGCGAGGCTTGGGTGCACACCAGACCTCAAAGAGCACACGCGCAGGGCCAGACCTCGTCGTAGTAACAAAGGGTCTCCAGTCAAACCCTCCTATGAGGGTGACCTGACCAAGAACCTGGACCACCCGGTAGGAGGAAGGGAGCGACCTTATCAGGATGACCCGAACACCACACTCCACTAAAAGGAACACGCTACGAATCACTGTGACCTGAGATTATCGCCCATATGGCGCCTATAAGGCACAAGGGGGATCAAGGGATTAACACTATCCCTAAGATCACTCCTAAAATCACTCACTCCACGCCTAGGACTCTACTTTCCTATTAGGGCACGATTATACTCACCACCGCCTATAAATAACATGGTAAATTCCTTCCACGATCATCTGATTTCAATTATCATTATCTATTGCTAAGAGTTCTGACTTAAGCATCGGAGTGGAGACACCGGCGCAGCCCGACCCTCTCTTGCTAATTCAGTATTGCAGGAATAGGTCACTCCGACACAGTTCTTGACACAACAGTATCCATCCCGGAGGACGTCACATACCCAAATAGGAATCACACAGAATGATCTATCATCATTTAAAGTCCTACGCCGATCTATCACCTCAAATCTATAAATTACCATCCATAGCATAGCTAATGGGGGTCGGATTCATTTTTTCTACTTTCTTTGCTTTGGGAATTATTTGTTGCAAGAAGTCTAACTTTAGTATCAAAGTGAATCCGCTGGTTTAGACCGACACTCCATAGCTCAACCCTGTTCTATTGTGCAGGTCAGTCCATAGGAGAGCTCAGTTCAGATCTTGTCGCAACATTTGTTTTTTTTTTAGTTTTTAATGGGGTTATCATCGATTTGATGATTTGATCTTGATTTTTTCTTGAGTTAGATCTGGTTTTGGTTTCTATATGTCCGGGCTGATCTAGTTGATTTCGAGTGATTTGATCAATTCAGGATGAACTTTAACACCCTTGTATTAGATCAATTGAAATTGAACTGATAAGGTCTTCAATCTACAGAAGTTGAATCAAAATCAATAATTTTTTATTTTTTATTGATTTTTTTAAACGGTCCTTTGTTATTAATGTTTATTTTGTTTTTCATATATAAAAAGAAAAATATGTAAAAAAAAAAGAAGGAAAAGGATGTCGCCAGTCTACCATAAGCTAGCGTTTGTTGTCTCTCTCTCTCTCTCTCTCTCTCTCTGTTTTGTTTTTCGTATATAAAAAGAAAAATATGTTAAAAAAAAAAGGGAAAAGGATGTCGCGGGTATACCATAAGCTAGCGCTTGCTATCTCTCTCTCTCTCTCTCTCTCTCTCTCTTCCCCCCTTTGAAATGACTCCTTGCCCCTCCTGTATGATGCCTCGTCTCGCATCCCCCTTGGTGCCACTTGCTTGCTTACCACATGCGAGTGGTGTTCCTATACCTTTCCCAAAAAATATAATAAATTTGGATCCTTCTAGACATCGCTATGCCTAGTAAAATATAAAGCTTCACTATTTGCCTCTTGACAGTACACGGGTTAGTCAATGAGATAAAAGAACCCACATACATCTCAATGGACAAATTTTAGTCCAAAGTAAGTAAGGAAAGTTGTTGAAAATTATGATTCAAAGTTTTAGTAAAATTATGAAAATGCCATCAGATGGAGATGGATATCAAATACAAAATGATATCTTTTGTAATTTTAGTTACTTCTTCTATTCATTTTAAGCTGAAATTGTATCATTGAGATGCTTGCCAGGTCAACTATCACATGAACTAATCCATGTACTGCCATGTGGTAAATAGTGAAGCATTACACTTCATTAGGCATAGTGACATGGAAGAAAACTCATTTAAGTTTTCGGTTTTATGGACTGTTTATATTTGCAGCATTTTTTTTTAAAAATTTTTGATGCAAAAGGGTTGGTTCAGTCATTTTCAATTTCTAAAATCAAAACTAATACTTAACCAATGATTAATTTGATTAATCAATGTCAATTCGATCTGATCTCATTTTTGACACCCCTAATTCTTATGGTTAGGGAAAATATCCAGTCCATTGCAGGTCACTTAATTGATTTTGGTTATGATCCTTAACAAAGGCTACATCCTTAATAGGCTATCTACCCTGCTGGCAGCAAAAAAAAATACAATAATGCACTTACCCTTTGAGTTTTCGTATACCGTCCTAGATATTTGTATTTTTCAAAATACCTTTTAAGATTCTGCCAACAGGGTGCCAACAGGGTAGCAGCAAAATTTGATCCCACACGGCGAATAGAAAACGTAGTTGGCGAGTAATTCCCCTGGGAGGGATGCAGGGGAGAGGGCCAAGATTCGAAACTGTTGACCAGCAGAGAGACGGACGGACATCTCCAACCCAAACCACTATAGCTCATATGATACCAATCTTACTTTTAAGGTTCTTAGGTGCAACCTGTCCCCCCCTCCCCGAATCAGATACTTCTCTCTCTCTCTAGTTTGTCGGGTGGCTGATTCACATGCATTCTTTCAACTTTCACATTCCCTATATAAGAGCTTACCGTCCAGGTGCAATTCTCAATGTGTAGGTTCATGTGTTCGCTTTAGTGTAACTACTTGTGTCTCTTCGTCTCACCACATCGATTAACCAATTTGAAGCAACTATGGAGAACCAGCCGACTCGTCCATGGTTCCGCTTGGTCTCTCAAATCCGGAGAGAGCCACCGCCACCCCCACCTCCTCAACCACAACCTCTCGCCGTTCCCCAGCCAAGGCCTCCTCTTGTCCTTGCACCTACAACGCCAATCAGGCCTCCTCCACCACCAACACTCCCTTCTCCTCCTCCTCCTCAGCCCCAGCCCCAGCCTCAACCACCTCAGCCACGCTCACCTGTTCCAGCACCCACACAAGTCCCTCCCCCTCCTTCACCCAAGCCCCAAACTTCGTCCCCACTGCGTGCAGCGGCCGTTTCGTCCCCAGCACCGCCATCCTTGCCATCTCCCCCAAAGCTTCGGGCACCCTCTTCTTCATCTTCGCTACCACCATCCCCGGTGGCACCCGAGACGTCCTATTCTTTGTTACCTCTTTCTCAACCACCTCAGCCACGCTCACCTGCTCCACCACCTGCACAAGTCCCTCCCCCTCCTTCACCTAAGCCCCAAACTTCACCTCCACCTCGCGCAGCCTCTTCGCCCCCACCATCTCCCCCAAAGGTTCCGGCACCCTCTTCTTCGCTACCACCATCTCCAGCGGCATCCAAGTCGTCCTATTCTTTGCTACTACCTTCTCCAACACCTGCAAAAGCTGTAGCATCTTCTCCTGCGGCCAAAGGTTCTTCCCTGCCATCTCCTCCTCACGCACCCAAAGTCCCTCCTCCATCTCAGGTGACCACAAACATTAGTCCACCGCGGCAATCTCCCAAGATCCTCAAGCGTTCTTCACAGACCTCACCCCCACAAGTCTCTGCACCTCCTCCATCTCCCTTGTCACTGCCACCATCCCAGCTAGAGCCTGAAACCGAACCACCCGTAGTTGCTGAGAAGAAGAGTGTGGTCCTCCAAGAGGAAAAGGAGAAGCCTAAGATGATGCAGACGCCTGGTGCTACCAAAACCATTGACAGCTTGAAGAATGGGAAGTTTGGAGGAGGAAGCAGAGACGTAGCCATCAAGGATAAGGAGAAAGTGGGGATGACGGTGATCACCTTAGCTGGTGAGAACAAGGGCGCCTACATGGAAATCGTCGGCTCCAACAAGAAGAAACCCGACACAGCGGAGAGAACTGGAATCCATGGCAAAAAAGTGGGTAGCAACAGTAACAGCAGCAGCAGTAGCAGCGATGAGGACAACAAATCCGTCATGGAGGACAAGAAAGTAACAGCGACGCCTTCGCGTGCTTTTGTTAACAGTAACGTACAAGGGGTTAACAACTCCATTCTATTCAACACTTCCTTCAGTCACCATGATCCTGGGGTTCACCTCGTTCTTCCGGAAAAGCCGAAGCACCTACCTGGCCGTCCCATCCACTCCAAAGACAGCATCAATGGCGACCACAAAACTTGATTAAAAAAACCAAAAGTTTCAGAGCAAGAGCAAAGCGTGATACGATGATGCCCAAGTCTGTCCGTTTTCTTAAAAACTTCACAGTTAGTAACTAGTCCTGCCTACAATGAATACGAAAAAGAGGAGAGTATCAGTATTTAAAAGGGATCTATACCCTTGAAAATATTTTTTCTCCTTTTTGTTTTTTCCATTTTCACGTCCAATAAAATGGAGCATTCATATAACCAAATTATATGTGCTACCTTTATAGTTTAGTTTTTTATTTTTTTATTTTATTGTACTCTTATAATTTATTTATATAGTTAAAGTCATGTGTTTCGCGCCATTACCAAAAAAAAAAGTCATGTGTTCGCGCATGGCCATGAATGACATTGGTAATGTTAATATTGATTACCCTCATGGAACACGTATTCTGTGCATAGTATTTGGCAAACTACTTTCGTTTTCTTTTAAAATTTTACATTTATCCAATCATTATATTTATTTTGGGTTCAATTTAGATTTTTTTTTTGGTAGAAGCCAATTTATTTAGAAGAACGTGTCAAACTCGTTGACAAGATACAAGACTTTACCATTCATGGAGTGGAATTAGGTCATACTGTTGTGGCTTCCTAGTTAGGGAATCAGCTAACATGTTGATCTCCCTAAAAACATAGTGAAAATTACAGAAAACAAAGTATAACCAGTGTGGTTCCGGCCTAGGACTCTCCGATGTCAAAGTCAGATCTCTAGAGCAAACAGATGAATAATAGTATTCAAGATGAGTTAAGATGTCCCTCGATGGGGCTGAGTACCTTTCCTTTTATAGTAGAGCATGGCGGTGTGGAGAGTCCTGGTTGACGATGAGTAGTCTTCGTAGTTAATAGAGTCCTTGAGTAGCAGGGTTCATCCTTGATTGGTTGTCTTCCCGTGAGACGTAGTGTCCCGATAGACTTGATAGTTATCTTTCCGTGTAGTGTCATGATAGACTGGGTTTCCTTGGTGGTTAAACCTATCTACGTAGTAGATCAGGTTCCCAGTGTATGGGTTCGTTCAGATTACGTGACTGATAGGCGGTGGCCTAGAGTCCTTTGTGATGTGACCTGTCCTGTTGATGGTGGTGGTTGTCGCCGTGTCCGAGGGAGACTGCGCCCGAGGAGATCCGCACCCAGAGTCTCCAGTCTGCGCCCAGGTAGTCTGCTCCCGGGTTCTATTCGTGCCCAGGGAAGTCCGTGCCCTGGGTTCTATCCGGGCTAAGGCAGTCCGCTCCCGTGGTTCGGTCCGCGCCCAGGGTAGTCCGCGCCCAGCGTAGATCAGTGCCCGGGGTCAAGCGGTCCGGGCCCGGGGTGTGTGGCCCCCGCCCGTGTCCGATTTGGGTCGACTCTCTCCTTGGTTTGCCTGTTTTGTTCTGGTCCTGAGTTGGCTCTCCTTCTTGGGTTAGGACACGTGGCAATCCCTGATTGGTTAGGGTGATTTTGGGTTTATCATTTGCCCCCCACTCTTGTAACGGAGTGCTCAAGAGAGTATCCTTTGCATTTTTGTACCAATTAAGGGGTTTACGACAAATAATCTCTTCTCGGAGGGTGTGCCTGCAAATTATTTGGTGAGGGAGAGGTTGTGGGTTCAAGCCTCTCCTCTCCCATCTTATTGTCCTTTATCTCTTCTCTTTTTCTTTTTTGTAGATATATGCTCTTGTCTTTGTCTTCCTTCTCATTTCTCTTCCTCTCTCTCTTGCTTTTTCACCTCTTGATTTTTTGCATCTTCCCCTTTTGCTTGGGTTTTGAGCTTGGTTACTATTTATTGTGCCCCCATGTGTTTGTTCCTAGGTCATAATGAATAGTAGTGCCTTTTACTTGTTTGCTTGATTTCACTTGGCCATTAGCCTTGCTTTGGTGGCTTGCTTAGCATCGTACTCAAAGTCTTGCCCTTTGTGCTACGCATTTATCACTCGTGCCTCAACCCTTGCTTGACGCGCTTGTGCTCGACCGTGTCCGTGCTCGACTCATGCCCGTGCTCAATCGCGCCCGTGCTCGATTCACATCGGTGCTCGATCGTGCCAGTGCTCGATTCACACCGGTGCTCGATCGCGCCCGTGCTCGATTCGCACCTGGGCTCAATCTGCGCTCGTGCTTGGTCCGCGCCTGCTCGATCCGCGTCCGGGCTTCGATCCGCGCCCGTGCTTGATCGCGTCCTCGATCCGCGCCTGGGCTCAATCAGTACCCATGCTTGGTCCGCGCCTGCTCGATCCACGCCTGGGCTCAATCCACACTTGTACTCGATCTGCGCCTGTGCTCGACTGCGGCCTCGATCCATGCCTAGGCTAAATCCACGCCCGTGCTAAATCAACGCCTGTGCTCGACCGTGCCCTCGATAGGCACCCGAGCTTCGATCGAGCCCGTGCCTCGATCTGCGTTCGGCTTCGACTTGCGCCTGGGCCTCGATCAGCGCCCGGCCTCGATCCGCACCTGGTGTGTTCTCTTTCTTCTTCTTCTTCTCTTTTTTTTGTTTTTTTTTATGGTACCATTCCGGATAGGTCTGCACGTTAATGGTTGCAGGTTGGCCTCCCTCTTCTTGCGTTGGTTGCTTGGCTTTGGGAGACCGTCGTTTTGAATAACTAGCTAGCCTGCTTCATTGCCTATTCATGTCGTCGTCTAGCGACTCTGATCCGACCACTGTTGTGGTTGGGTCTTCTGGGGAGTCCTCTTCGGGGTCGTCTTCCCCTGCTGACACTTCTCCCTTGTTGTCTTCCCCGACTGCTAGTGATGGGGAGGAGGAGGTTTCTAGAGACCTCTGTTCTCGTATTTAACGGTTTACATATAGAATTTAGGCTGTGTTTGGATGGCTAGAAATATTTTAAAAAGAGAACACGTAAACTTCTCATTATTCATTCCGTCAATGCCAAGTCCACAGTAATTCCTTCAGTTTGGTCGTTCTTGCCCTGAATTTCTATCACCGAAAGTTCCTCTGTCCGGTACAGTTTCCTAGTGCCTCTAATAAAAGGGGGGTGGACCCAACTTGGGGCAGTGTGTTCTGTTAAGGGGTGGAATGGTCATTTCAGCCCCCCTATGAGAGCAACCACATAATCGTACTGATCAACAAACCTCAAGAGATAAAGGTCCCCCCACCCCCGCCCCCATCCCCGTTCCGTCTCTTTAAGAAGTTGAATTGTGATGCATCCCTGTCAGTTAGGGGTGTGAATTTAGCCCTGTAGGCCCGAGTCCGCCCTGAGCCCGAACAGGACCTAGGCCAAAGTTTTCAACCCTGAGGACACGTTAGGGTTCATTTTTTCAGGCCTGGGTCAGGGATGGGTTGGGCCAGGCCTCAGGCTGAGCCCGGCTCGACCCAGCCCGACCCTGATTTTAGCCCTGATTTTATTAAGGTTTTACACTTTTTTTACTGCTTTAGGTTTCCTCCCATTTTCCTATTTCGGTATTTCCCCTATCATTTAGGTTTTTTAGAGGTAAAGAGTAGGAGAGTGCAACACGTTCATACTCCTCATCCATTATACTTCATTTTTTTTTTTTTTTTTTGGTAAGTATCCATTATACTTCATTACTGACCCCTCTTTCAACTTCATTTTTTCTTCTCTCATTCATGTAAATTATTCTTTTAAATGCAGATTACTATTGTTGTTTTTGTCCCATTAAAATAGGAGCCTTGAAACCCACAACAGATTGGCGGTGGGCTCATATCATGTGTGCACTTCTAGTGCCTGAATAATCTTGATTTCTTTTGTTTCCCCCTTCCAGTATAACGTTGTTGGCTGGGCACCTAAATAATATAATCCAGATGATAAACAATTCATTATATTCCATTAATTATTTCTTTCCTTTTTATTTTACCTGTTTTGCACCCTTTTTCTTCTTCAGCACCCTTATAAGTTTGTCTGGGTTATATTATAATTTGAATTTTTATGAAGAAAAAATAGCAAAATAGGATAGGGTTAGGAACAGGGTCAATTAGGGCCAAAGTAGCCCGGCTTGGCCCAATCAGAGCCAATCAGGGCGGGTCTGGGTTGTTCTGAGCCCGGCAGGGTTGGGCCTAGGTTGAGGTTTTTAGACCCTGGGTCTGGGTTAGGATTTTAAAAAGCCCGGCCCAACCCAGCCCTGTTTCAGCCCTTCTGTCTACAGATCAGGAGAAGAGTGGGCTGGGCCTGGTTATCAGAAACCATGAAGGAGTTATCTCAAGCGCAAGATCAGTGGTTTGCTCCCTCGATGATATATTGGTAAGAGGGAAGATATAGCTATTAGATCTGGCCTCCTAGATGCTATCAGCCTCAGTGTCGAGGATTTGCAGGTGGAATCGGACAATGTGAGGGAGATCCAGCTTATCGTCAATCCTTCTAGCCCGCGCCCTATCCAAGCCCATAGTATCATCGAAGACATTTGTTCCCTAGTCCCTTATTCCAACTCTTGTAATTTCTCCTATGTTTCTAGAGTTGCTAATGTTCTAGCAGACACTCTAGCCAGGAAGGCCCTGTCTATCCCGTGTATGATAGATTGGCCATTATCCACTCCATGGTTGGTTGAGGCTTCTGACCCATCCTCCATGAGCCCCACACGTGGTAATAAATAGTCTCATTTGAACCAAAAAAAGTTATCATTTTTTTTGTCTTATTATATTTTTCTTTTCTATATAAGGAGAGTAGAAAATACTATCTTCACACATTTTAGTTTAAATACAATGAATTTTTGTCTTATTATGAATTTTCTCATTGGCTTAAGATAAAGTAGGATTCATGATTTTAAGACTCGGAACATAGAGAATTGAGAGAGATAGACACATCAATAGGGAGTTTGTAGGAATCAGGACTTCGAACAATGTACCAAGAGCTACAAAGAGCAAAAGAGTAGGGGTGGATGCATGCAATAGTTTGGACAAATTGTCAAGAGGTTGTAGAATGGCTCAAGCAAGCAAATATGAAAGGGTGGCATTGGGAGATATTAATTTATTGTAGGATGTTTCGAAGCTTATGGAATGTTTTGAAGTTGTACATTTTTAAAAGAAAACAAGGGATGAGGTATCTATTGCCCATAAGTGGGCAGTGAAGTCAAGGTTGTGTAAGCTCTCGACTTCAATTTTTAAGAATGTAGAAACTGCTCTATTGATGTTGATATGGATAAATATTGACCCTATGAGTAGTCGCCACGTGGCCTGGAGACAACTGTCAAATATCCTCCTTAGTTTGTGGAATCCACTACTTTCCATTTTTACATCAAGATCCTCCTCCTAAATGGCTTGGGAAAGCTTCACCATAGTCAGACTTCCCCTCCAGGACTCTTCAAGATGATTTCCTTGCATGGTAGACTCAGGATTTACCTACCTTACAGAGAAAACCTACCATCGTAGGATCCGAAACACCACCTCTCAACAAGAACTCTAGTATCATCCTATAAATATATTGGCGAACCTCCAAGGATGGGATCAAATACACTTTTAATTCCTTGCACCGCTACTTTGCAAATTCGTGTTGTTGTCCTAGAAACTGACTTAAGCATCAAAGAGTCCCCACCAGTGGTTTCTTATGCTCTTTACTTCTTAATCTCGCAAAAACGCTTGTCCACGTTACCCTAGTCAGTTTTTGGCGGCAACAATTGACACCATCTGTGGGAACGACTGCAAAGTAATTGGTCTTTAGCTCAAAACCATGGTTAAGACTAGAGCCACCACTTCCTCTCATCTTGACCCTCAAAAATGCAGGATCAGTCTCTCGCGCTCCCGTCATACCAAGCATTCCTGTGGAAAACCTCGATGGAGGAGCAGACTCAGGAGGCAATAGACGACAAGATGCAACCTTTTTAATACAAGTAGTTATCTCATTCCATATCATATTAGTGTCTCCATGAAAGTCTCTCTTTCCTTGTTTAACCACTTCATCAAAATGATTTCAAAGTATCTCCTTTCCAACTCCATGTGAGGGACAAACAACCATGGCCGGGGTAAATCGCCATGTGTCCTCCACCCCATCCCTCTTTGGGGAAGAAATAGAGATGTGAATTGAATGTAAGAGCCACCACCTAGAGGAGGGTCTAGGACCCATAATGTAAAAATGACTCTCTTGTAAGGATCTTTGAGGACAGATCGGTCCAATGGTCTGGGTAAGGGTCATATTTATGGTCCGAGAAAGGTACTAGGCACCCCAGTCCGACTGGTCAAGCCGGTCTTCCTATTAATTGGCTAGGTAGGAGTGTAGCATGCTTTTGGGTGTGAAGGCAATGCATAAGAAATGTAAAATCTAAAGTACAAGGATGGGTAAGGGAGCATAACTGGAAGTTTGGCTACATGGTAAAGGTTAATATATAGGAAAGTAAAGAAAAATAATAACAATAAGGTAAGGTAAGACTAAGCATATGACAAACATGTGATGTGAGTGATGAACATGGAGAATCGTGATAAACGAAGTGAAACTAATATGCATGAACAAGATGGTAAAATGTAACGTAAGAACACAAAAGTGATAGATATATGGACGAGGAAGAAAAGCCTAGTCTACAAGCAAACATGCAAAAATAAGACGTAGTGATGTGAAGAGATGTGAACTTAATAAGCATGAATGAACATATAGATTGGGAATCATGGATGAATGAAAGCATGGACATAGTGAACACTGCGTAGTAAGGGCGAGACATGGAATAAAAATATATCAAATCATATGAACATGATAGACAAGAAGCGAAAAGAGGGAAATGCATGTGAATCCTAACATTAAGGGGGTGAGGATCATGTGTGGAAAGATAAATAAGGAAGTAAGAGAAAACAATAACAAGGATGTGTGTGATCACCATCTAGAAAGATGAGATCACACACCCCTTTGCTTAGATGCAAAACAAAAGAGAAGAAGAAGGTGATAAAATCGGTTAAACAAAGTAAAGAGGGAAAATCTTACCTAACTAAAGAAGCTCGAACTGAAGAAGGGTGGAGGCTTCCCTTTGTGACTCAAGGGAGAGGTGTTTGGAGGTGGTGTTGCCATTGGTATGGGTTGCTCTTCTTCTCCTTTGGACAACACTTTGTCATAGTACTCAAAAATCACCAAGTGTAGGTGTTTTTAAGCTATGAACTAAGAACTAAAAATCTAAGGACCCTCCTCAATGTGAGAGCGGTTGTAATTATAGTTGTAGAGGGATGTGTGCACTCCCAAATTCCTGTTTGGACCATAAGTTTGATCTAGATCACTAGTGAAGCGTCAAAATAGGTGTCTTTGAATCGACGGTGGGTGTTTGGTTAAAGCTACGGCCAATGTGGTGTGGGCAAGTGGTTTGTTGCCAAAGTTAGGGTTTCTCGGGGCCTAAGAGAGCCAAAATGCGCATCCAAGTTGCCAAATACGAACTTGTTTAGGAAAGGAAGTGAAATCAGAGTTAGATATGACAAGTTTGTGTGTCTCAGATTTGCACAGAATAAACATTGAAGTGGGATCAAGTTGATATCAAGGAGGGGGTACGTCGACATCAAGTTGTTGTCAATGAATAACTATTGACTTCGGTGGGGGTATTTTTGGATGTTGGTTGGAATGATTTTGAGTGTCGAAGGGGAATAGACATTCAAACAACTCTGTTCGACATTGAAGAGGGAATGGTCAATGTTAGTGGAAGGTAAGGTCAATGTCGACTTAGGGCCTTCGAATGTCGGTTCCAGGTTTGAGTGTATAGGGCTTTTAGGGTTGTCTAGGCTGGTTCTGTGCTGAGCCAGACTGGCTCCAAAGTGGACTGGGTCGGGGCTAGCCCTTCTAGGGGTAGTTTGGAGTGTCTTGGGGCTCTATTTTTTGCTTCAGTAAAGGTTTGCGAGGTTTTCCCTCTCAGGGGTGTTATGGGTGAACGATCTGTGGATAAAGTCAAGAATTGCACATTTGCGCTACAACTATAGATACATCAGCTCTACACCATGGAGGATGCTCATCATCGTCACGAGAAGCCTCCAGGGGGAAATGACAAAATGAGATGTCTACACTCCACCACCTTATCCTAGGGAAAATAGGCTCAACTTTCTTACGATTCTGTGTAGTGAGGCACATATCTATGGCCATTAATCTATGTTGGGTGGTTAAGGTCTCCCCTGGTATAACCTTACAATGCTTACATGTCTATCAGACTTTCTTGTTAGGAAGAAATCTATTTGACTACTATTATGTCCAGTTTTGAAGGTAACTAAATGATCAT
The DNA here is from genome assembly GCF_018873765.1 of Telopea speciosissima. Classification (NCBI taxonomy): domain Eukaryota; kingdom Viridiplantae; phylum Streptophyta; class Magnoliopsida; order Proteales; family Proteaceae; genus Telopea; species Telopea speciosissima. The sequence goes on from NC_057926.1 coordinate 707,001, forward strand.
ATCTGTTTTCAAAGTAAGTGTTTACAATGGATAAATCATAAGCCACAACAAAATCCAACATTGAGATCCCTTTCACGTTTCTCTCTCCAAAAACATATCCTCCATGTACACCTTCATTGCCTCAACGATCTTTACCAACATGTTCATTCAGGTAACCTCATATAATAATCTTTTCTCCTTTACTAAAACCTTGAACTAATCCATCCATGTGTTCCCAAAATTGTAACTTATTACTTTCATCCAATCCTACATGAGGTGCATAGGCGCTAATTATATTGGCAACCTCTTTCTCCAACACAAGCTTGATGGATATAATCCTATGTTCGAATATTTTAACATCCACCACATCATTCTTTAATTCTTTATTTACTACTATACTCACTCCACTTCTATTACTTTTATCGTTGTATACCAAGTTTAAAGTCGTCTAACTCCTTTGATTTTTTACCCTTATCAGGGAACACCCTAGCATAACATTTATAGTATAAGGTTGTGGAATCCATGTAAAAGGGTTTAGTTATGTTTTTTTTTTTTTTGCTAGCTGCCGACTTGATGCATCAACCCTCATCCATTATCTGGCTTGGGACCTGCAACAAACATTGGCAGAGTTTCATTATGGACTTAGTTTTTTGTTTAGTTCTGTCACTTAATTGGATTAAGCCCATGAACATATTAAACTAAAATATAAATAAAATCCAACCCATTAACCCATAACCTAACTGAAACCCATCTTTTTGTTTCTCTTATACTTCTTCCCTACAAAACCGTCGTTGCAACTCTTTCAACAACCCCCTTTTATTGTTAATCATTCATCTTTGTAGGTCAAACCATAGAGTAACCTCGGTGTACCAGAGATCGCCTAGTGGCAAGCACGATCCTGCGGGCCGCATGCCTGCAGCCATGGGCTGATCTATGATGGTAAGCCTGCAACCAGCAGGTGCAGCCGACAAAAACAAGAAGAAGGGACGAGGTTGTCATGGTCCTTCATGCGGTTATGATTTACTCATGGGGTTTTGGGTTTTAATGTTGCTTTATCCACCATGACTGCTGCCTTATGTCATTCAACAACACACAAACACAAAAAAAAAAAACCGATTTTGTTGGTGTTTCACTTTTGCCCGCCATGGCCGCTGCCTCATGGTAGTGGCTAGAATCATTGTATTATTATTTTGGGAAAATATCACGTACCTCCCCTGAGGTATGACTTATGTACACTTTCATCCGTGAGGTTTGGGAAATTCCACGTACCTCCCCTGCTTTCCAAACTAAGTAACAAAAACACCCACTCCGTTAATTGTAGATGTTAAATGTTAGAATTTTTATTTAAGTGACCAAATTGCCCTCATCTTCTTCCCCAAATCGTTTAGGGTTCCAAACCCTTCAATCCTAAACGTGAAAGCAGGAGCTGATTCCGGCAATTAAGGAATCCGGCGAAGGATCCGACTGAGGCAAAGAATCGTGGCAGTGGTTCCAACCTTTGTGCCGCGACCCTCCTTTCACTGCTTTTAAAAAAAAAAAATTTTGCAACTTGCTGCCCACTTTGTAGCAGCGGCCAAAACAGGAATCGTGAAAAACCCTACCGCAGGTCTCCGGCCACCATTAATTCGGTAACGTGTACAGTTACCGGCATCTCAGGCCAAGGAGAGTGAGGCTTCTTCATCAAATAGTTGCAGCAACAACAATGACGATGGCAACCACAACGAACCCAGACGGGCAGAAACGGTTCAAGACCAAATTCAATTAGGAGCAGAAGGAGACGATGTTTGCTTTCTCGGAGAGGTTGGATTGGAAGATGCAGAAGAAGGATAAAGAATTGGTGGAGGAGTTCTGTAATGAGGTTAGTGTAAATCAAATAAAAATCGAATGGATTTTGGTTTTCAATTTGGCTGGTTTGAAAAAGAGGCTTGTATTCGATTTTGGCTTTGTACATCTTGAACAGAACTCGAACATCCTGATTCGAATGATTCTCAATTCCATCGATTCTACTCCATACCTACTGAAACCATGCTCCCACAGTCCCCCTCGTCACTCTTTACCCTTTTCGGATCTTAAGACGCCACTGTAGAAGAGAGAAAGATTTCTTTTCTTTTCTCTTCTCGTCTCTGTTTGTATACTTTGTATCCATTAATCTATTCTTGACTCTTGTCTGTACTGTATTCTATGATTGACTAATTTATCGACAAGCAAGCTTCGAATTAGAACGAATTAGGGTTTTTATGAACCCTGATTGGCGTTATTTTTTCATATATAGTCCATTATGTGATATTTGCAGAGCAATGATTGAGTCCTCTCGTCACAGGAGTCTATCTCTCTTGCATCGTATCTGCAGCGTCTGACGATCCAACCCCATCTCTTGCAGGCTTCCAAGCTGTTCTCTTAGTGCTCTACGCGCACTTTCACGGGGATCTGATGTCAGCATCGCAGTCGCCGGAGCACGGCAATCCTTCGCCAGTAACATGCAGGCCGTCGGTCCTGTGGTTTGGACGCCGCTAAAGGCGGCAGTGGGGTTTTGAAACGCTAAAATGGGTTTAAGGTTTTATGTTTTGCGGAAACGATTTGGGGAAGAAGACGAGGGTAATTTGGCCATTTAAATCAAAATTCTAACGTTTAACGTCTACAATTAACGAGGTGGGTGTTTTTGTTACTTAGTTTGAAAAGCAAGGGAGGTACGTGGAATTTCCCAAACCTCACGGGTGAAAGTGTACATAAGTCATACCTCAGGGGAGGTACGTGATATTTTCCCTATTATTTTTTATATAATAATTTTTGGATAGATCATGTCGAACTCATACTTAGATTCAATTATATACCATTTCATATATGTTTAATGTATTTTTCAGTTTTCCTTGTAGTAGCATCCACCCTTTGAAAAATTTTGGATTTGTTTTTTAAAGCTCTATTTTGTCACTAGCCATTAGTCAATTCCAATTAGACCAAAACTTGACACTCAGATAAGGCTAATGGTGCCTACCAGCCCATTAAATTTGCCACATTGGTTTGCCACATGGTAGGAAATGCATACCACCCACACTCAGACAAAGACACAAAGGGGACGAAATGACCGCCCCGCCCCCTGAACGATGAAAATTCTACACTCCAAGATGACAATGTGTGCTCTTATTGGCCTTGTGCACGCAGGGGCCACGCTCCCTCAGAGAGAACACTGACCCTATAACTTGTCAAGGTTATTTCTGAAGAAAAAAAGAGTTGTTATTAGTTGACAATTTAGGTGATAGTGTTGAGAGTTTTCAAATTACGTTGCAAATAATAAATTTTTATCCTCTCAAGTGCAATGCAATGCCCAGTACACCTTTAAAATGCATCCAACGATGGCCAAGAACATGTTCTAGGGTTTTTATCCTCTCAGGTGCAATGGCCACCATCAGATGCACTTTAAATGTGCATCGGGTAGTGCACCACACTTGAGAGGATGGAAATCCATAAATAATAATAGAAAGTTTCATTGACCGATGGAATCGGATAGTGTTAATTAGGAGGTACTATCTATTGAGTAATGGCTGAAAATTTTTCTCACCAAATGGAAAACTCAAACTCTAAATTCAATTCAATGGTTGAAAGAAGGCGATCTCAACACCAGATTTTTCCACGCCTCTACAATTCAGAGAAGGCAAACAAACAAGATCTTAAAGCTTCGGCTTTCGTCGAGTGCCTGGACTCAATCTGAGTCAGAGGTATATCAACTCCTTCATGACCAATTTAATGCTTTATTTTCTTCAGAAAATATTGACCATGAAGCCTTGCAATTTGTATTGAATTTGATCCAACCATCTGTTCCAAAAAGCTCAGTGATGCCTTATCCCGACCCCATCTTTGGAGGAGATTAGGAAAGCCTTGTTCTCGATGGGGCCCCTAAAATCTTCAAAGCCGGATGAGCTTCCCCCGACCTTTCACCAAAAATATTGGGAAATTATTTGTGTTGATCTTTATGATTTTGTTTCAAACTTTTTTTAGAATAGGTCACATGCCCAGTAATTTAAACAATACCCTGATTTGCTTAATCCCAAAGATCCCAAGCCCGGAGACCGTCAATCATTTTTTACCGATTAGCCTATGTGGCGTTACCTTCAAGGTCATTACTAAAATTATGGCTGATAGGCTTCATGGAGCCCTCACTGATATTATATCTCCGAACCAATCAGCCTTTGTCCCCTCAAGATTGATTTCAGACAATGTTCTTATGGCCCATGAGATGTTCCACTACATCAAGAAGCGGAAAAAGGGAAGCAAAAAGCTCATATCCTTGAAGCTGGACATGGAGAAGGCTTATGATTGCCTCGAATGGAGTTTCATTGAAGAAGTGTTGCTGAAATTGGGCTTTCACACCAAGTGGATTTCTTTAGTCATGGCCTGCATTAGATCGGCTAGTTACAAACTCTTTGTCAATGGGGTAATCCGAGACTCTGTCTTCCCATTGCGAGACATTCGACAAGGGGACCTCCTTTCTCCAGCCATCTTCATCTTGTGCTCGTAAGCCCTATCATCTATCATCCACCATGCAGATGAGATGATTTTGGTTAGAGGGATCAAGGTTCATAATAGAGCTCCTCCACTTTCTCATTTGTTATTTGTTGATGATTGCTTGTTGTTTTCAGAACTTAAGCTTAATGAAGTGTGCAACCTCAAGGATTGCCTTGATATCTATTGTGAGGCCAGTGGACAAGCCATAAATTCATAAAAATCTTCCATCTCATTCAGCCCAAACACCCCTCCTAGATTTAAAAGGTGGATCTCAACCGTTCCTAACATTCATTATGGAGAGGGGCCTTCCAAATACTTGGGACTCCCAATAGAGTTTGGGCTTTCAAAGACTCAGGTTTTTAAGAATGTTAAAGAGAAAACGGCTAGCCGGTTACAAAGTTGGAAACACAATCTCCTCTCTCATGCGGATCATGAAGTCATGTTGAAGTCAATGGCTCTTCCCCTATCCAACTACCCTAGGTCTCATTTTAAACTCCCTAAGACCATCCATAATCACATAGAAAAAGAGGCTTCTAACTTCTATTGGGGAAAATTTGATCAAAGCAACAAAATCAATTGGATTTCTTGGGAGTGGCTTTGCAAGTCAAAAGAAAGAGGAGGCTTAGGGCTTAGAGACACGACTCTTCATAATCGAGCCCTATTATCAAAAGTCACATGGCGGCTATGGACTTAACCAGATTCTCTTTGGGGACATTTTATGAAAGCCACTTACTTTCCTCGGTGCACCTTCAATTCCTATATGCCAAACTTGGGCACCAACCATCATGGGCTTGACGTAGCATCCTTGAAGGGCGCAAGGTCTTGGAAGATGGTCTGATTTGGAAGATTGAAACAAGTGCGAATGTCCATATCTGGGAAGATCAGTGGGTATCATCTCTTCCTGATTTTAAAATCAAACACCCCAAGCCGGATGGATGCACACTCTTAACTGTGGCTGAGCTGATTGACGAGGAAAATAGAACTTAGAATCGAGTGCTTATTAATGAGGTTCTCCAACCATCTGATGCCAAAGCTGTCTTAGAGATCCAGCTTAGTCTCTTCCCTCAGAATGATACCCAAGTTTGGGGCACTGCCAAGAAATGGAGTGTTCTCTACTAAATCAGCTTACCATCTCTTATGTAATCAAGCCCAACTGTCTTTGGAGTCTAGAGCTACAACTTCTCATTGTTCCACTGGAGAGGAAATCCATTCGGATGTATGAAAAAGTATATGGAACTGTAGAACTCATCCAAAGATAAAGCACTTCTTTGTTGCATATGGGTTGTCATTGTTGGCAATCAAGCACAGAGCAATGATGAGGTGGCCAGTCTTGAGGCTATGACAGTGTTCAGTGGCTTAGAAAATGTTGTTGGTTGCAGTTCAGAGCATTACAAGCATAGGTAGCAGCGATACAAAGTGTTTGGAGGCTTATGGGTTCCTATTTCATAACTCACCGCGGCTGTATTACCTTCAGGTATTTTTTCAGTGGGTCCTGCATCAGAATTTCAAAGAGGTTTGAACTAGAAAAAGTTAGTTCGTCGAGTCCTCTTTCCAATGGTTCAAACGGTTCATCAATTCGACGTCAAATGAGGGAGTTATGATTTTTTCCGTTTGAATGCGCAAATTAGAAGCAAATCTGGAAAGTTGGATTTCAAATTTTGCTCTCGGCCAGCAGCTTAAGATCACTTTTTGGTCTCAGGGGTTTACATGCAAATAAATTTAATTTATGTCTATGATGACATAAATAAGTAAAGTTAGAGGGGCTCTTTTTAAAATTATCAAAGTTGAAGAGATTTAAAAAAAAAAAAAGGAAATCATTACTCTCCCACGTGAAGGTTGTGAATGGATGAGTTAAAAGCTTTTCAAAAAGTCTTTGATTCCATTTAATACCATTTGATTGGTTCTTCAAAAAGCACTTTGGAAACTGTGCCAATCTCTCTCTACCTTAAGAGAAGTATTTTAATCAATGCTTGATTGAAGATTCCTTTTATGTAAATTCCATTGGCCCATCTAAAAAGGGCTGTTTAGTCTTTTACTTGATCTTTTGTAGAAAGAAGAGAGAAATGGTTCTTCTTCTTCTCTAAGTGAAAAAGGAAGCTACAGAACCGTGGAGTGGTAAAGAAAAAAAAGGAGAAAGGAGAGGGAAGAAAAAGAGAAGAAAAGGAAAAAAGAAAGAGGGGTTTTTGCTTGAAAAATAGAGTAACCAAATGGGTGAAGATGGAATCTGATTTCTCTCTCTACATTTTTATTTTTGAAGAAATAGAAGGCTATTGTGGGGTTCCATCAAGCTGGTTCTCAATGGTTTTTGAAGATCTATTTATGGAGAAATTGGGGTTTTTGATTGGTTCTTGAAGAAATACAAGAAGAGGAAGAGACAAGAAGAAAGGAGCAATCTGTGATCCCCTTATGGCAGTGTGCACTTGAAAACCTAAGTCTCTCATTGCAAGGGAAGAGTTAGTAGTTCCAGTGGGCTCCATCACATCTGAGATCGGTACAGGCAAATGGTTGTAAGGCTTCCAATCTTCCATTTTTCTTTGTGATTGTCTGTGTTCTCTATTTTTACTAGTGTTAGGTGATACAAGTTGATAACCTAAGCTAGTCTGAGTTTATTTGTAGGGTATTGATATAAACCCAACTCTATTGATTTTTGTCTTGTATTTAGTGGGTGCTAAATACTGGGAGTGGGTGCTCTCAGGCATTGGGTACTTTTTGTACTGGCTTAATTGCCCTCTCAGTTCTATGCTGAGAAAATTTGGGTGTGGGTGCTCCCAGCTGTAGGTGCAGCGAAGTTGAGTATTTGAGCAAATACGAAGCCCATAGTGGCATTGCTCCGTGGATGTAGGCAACTTGCCGAACCACGTATACCTTGTGTTGTGCGTGTGGATTTTTGCATTATATCTTTATTGTTGCATTTGGAGTGTGTGGGCTGCAGAATGGGTGTACACACTTGGTAGAGCCTTTGAGTCTGGCTGGGGTGTGTACACGACCTTGTAGTTTATTTTCAGATCCGCCCAGTAATTACCAGTGCCAAGTGGCGAAGAAATTGAAAAATTTACATCACTGATTCACCCCCCCTCTCAGTGATAGCCATCGAACAACAATCTTATGGAGAGCTTGCAACCAAGGCTTGGCAACCGGGGAATCATTAAGGCAAAGACAGATTAGGATCGATCCAACGTGCAGCAAATGCAGAGCCACAACTGAAACCATTGATCACATCCTTCTTCAATGCCCCTTTGCTCTAGCGGTTTGGTTCAGTAGTAGTTTAACGTACTTTGTCCCCAATGAAGAGAATCCTAAGATTCATAGATGGATTAGATCCTGGGAAGAAATTCAGACAGGCTCTATAGCTGGAAACAGAGGGGTTTTGGGATTGATCTCCTTCATTGCGTGGTACATCTAGATCGCCCGCAATGACTTCATTTTCAACCAAAGGAACTGGAACCCAATCGAAGTTGCTGCTGCGGCCCAAGCTGCGCACTGTGAGTACACACAAGCCATTGGGTTGAAGTCCTCTACTCCACCACCCCAGTTCCCAGCTTCCTATGTGGAACCTTCTCCCCTAATTCGCACAGATTCCCCCCTAATTGACACTCTGTGCGATGGTGTGCCCCCCCCCCCCCCCCCCATGGTAAGTTTAAAATTAATTGTAATGCCTCCAAGGTTAAGGATCAAGTTGGGGGAATGGGCTTTGTAATTAGAAACCACCTGGGGGATTGCTAGCTAGCAGTTTCTGAACTTTATGGGTTCAACAATATCTTGACAGGGGAGGCTTTAGCAGTTCGATCAACAATGCTCCATGCAATCTCAGAAGGTTTTGACTTAGTGGAGGTCGAATTAGATAATGCAGCTCTCATCTCCTACATCAAGAATCATAACCTCCAAGCGCCACTGGAAGCCTCTCTGTTTATTAAAGATATATGTCACCTGGCTTCTTATTTTGTTGAATGCTCCTTTTCTCACATATGTAGGGAGAGTAACACTCTGGGTGACTCCCTATCCTGGAGGGCTGTCAATCCCATGTAAGAGAGAATGGCCCATTTCCACTCCTTGCCTTCTTGGCTTCAAGACCTTTGTAACTTGGATGCCTCGGCCTTATTCTCAATAAGATGTTCCTTTACCCCAAAAAAAAAAAAAAAATCATAAAATTTGATTCCTTGCAGTCTGCACACTTGGCGCCAATATTCATTTGTAAGCACCGCTGGCGACGAATTTCCACACTATTTTGTGATAAAAGAATGGATAGGGTTTCGGATATATATCAGTGAAGAGAAAGAGTTAAAACGCCACCAAGCCATATTGTACGACTCCCTCTTCCTTATTTCCTCCGACTCTACGACGTGTCTCTGCTCATGGCTATCAACGTGTCGCCTTCATTTTCTCGGTTTCCGCCGCCGACTCTTGATAAGCCTGTTCCCTTATCTATGCCTCTGCCACCCTCAGACCCTCACTATTCGTCTCCATTGACGAAAGGAAGAAGAAGAAAAAGGTGTTCGTCACTTCTCTTTCATTTATTTTAGATTGTCCCTTTTATTTCGTTCTGTAATTGTATCTCTACCCAGCTCTATCTTGGTTGCCTGATCTCTTGTTATCGGTTCTGTAGCCTCTTGAAGTTTTGGGTTTTTGCTCCTCGTATTCTTTTTAATTAGCTATTGGTGTGGGAAGATTTTGCTTTTGGGGTTCAGGCTTATAGACTGTTAGATAACTACTCATGACTACAAATGACAAGGGTTCTGTTTTGATTGCTTATAATCAAGTTATTTCATATGCCTAGTTCTGTCGTGCATGGTATTGCAGTTTGTAATGATCATTTGCATGGTCTTTTTTCTGCTGTGAATGTTGGTTTTTGACGGAATTTAATGTTTCTGGGAGCAAATAGGATCCTGAAGATGCTTGTATCATGGGTTAGGATATTTGGGATTTCAGTAGGCTTATTTCCAGTTGCCAAGTTATCTGGAGCATTTTCCGCTTTAAATTTGTCTATGATGAAGACTATCACTGTCATTGTACAAGGTGTGGAGAGAGGACAGCTGGAATTTAGCTTGTAACTATGATCTGTGATGATCAATTTGTGGGGTTTTCTATTGATCAATTTTACCGTGTTGCTCAATTTTCACTTTTTTCCCCCTTTTTGCCTTTTTGTTAAAAATAAATCTTATTTTGTAGATTATTCGGTTTGTTGGTGCATATTTCATGGGAGTCATTGTAAAGTAGGTGATTGGTTGATGTGATTTCTAAACTTTTAGTTATCTTGATAGGACATGAATCAGCATGGAAACACAAGAAGAATTGGTTGAAGTACTGGGCAGCATTTGAAATTTTGACTAGTTGGTGAAACTTGGCAGAGTATTTCTGTTTCGCTGAAGGCATGAAATTGGCAGAACTATAAGCACAAAGGTTGAAATAACATTAAATACTTGAACTATGACAAGGATTTATAAGAATGACCACAAAACCAGGATTTACTCTTTCTTCATAAAAAGCAAAGTTACTTTAGTACTCCCCATGACATAGAAATAACTTAAAACCCAAACTCGACTGTGGACCTGGTGTTTATCATTTACAAGTTCCGGTTTTGAAGCCTCTTGGCTATGTGGGATACCCTTGGCCTTTGGCTCTCTAAAAGGTTGCAATTCCTCCATGAAACAATGGTAAATGAATTGAAGATGCTGTGGGTTATTATAGCAGGGCTCCTGAATCACACACTGAAAGCACACCTGATTCAATAGATATTACGTTAAATCTGAAAGTTTATTTATGTGAAAACTCAATAAAATATTTTTATGGAAGCGAAATTCATTCAACTTTGTTTTACATAAACTTTGGGCACCGCGCATCCATAAACTCTAGGAAGAAAGGCACATTCCTTGAAACACTTAAGCCTATCATAGTTGTCAAGGCGTCACCTAGGCATCTAGGCTCTTTCTTGGGTCCAGGCAGCAGCACGCCTTGTTGACACTTCACGAGTTTACATGATTTATGTTTATTGTTATGTCTTTTGGTGAACATGCTTATATTATATCCTTTGCTTTATTATATATTGGTTTTCTTATATTAGGTAATTACTAGCATAAGTATATCTTATTGCATTGATATGGCTTCTATGTTGCATATATGCATCATTATAAAATTATCATTACTATATTACATAGTCCTATACTGCATGCCTAGGCGCCCCCCCTCCAACGTCTTGGTTCGCCTAGTCGTCATGACAGCTACGGAACCTACAACAATTGAAAAAAATATGTGATGTATTGTAAATACTGGAGTTGGTTGAAAACTAAACTTTGTTTGCACCTATACAGAAGATGGATTAAAGTGAAAAGGCCTCCTTTTGGGCAACAAATTGCCATTGTTTTCATTTGAAATAAGAACCCCTGCTCAGAGTTATTAATTTCAAGATTGTCTTCACTTACCTAAACGGTTAAACTTAATGGTGTTGGATCACTCAAATCTGATAATATCACATGATTTATGTGCACCACTTACTACACACAAATTCTGACATACAGTATATTCATTTATTTTGATGGGTAACATATAGTATATTTATAGCATATTTATTTATATCATTATCTCCAATAATTACTCCTTTTGTTAGTATTAATATAGTTTCTTGGATGTGGTATTGTCAATCGTTCTGTGTGCAGCATATAGGGAGATTCAATGGTTTGTTTTCAACCTTTATGGAGGTAGTATAAATAATTCCGTAGGCACTGGAAGTGAGAATATTGGCAGATAATGGCGGAGAGGGGGCTATTTCTTGAATTAGGGAAAAGCATGTTCCTCCTGGTTACAATGCCATTTTCGTTGTTCAAAAGTATATGTTTGTTTGGCGTGAGAGCAGTTTTTCTAGCTGCCCACACTTGGATACTTCTGGTGAAGGCCATAATCAGCTTCCAAGTGGGTATATGCTGTAAAGTTATAATTTGGACAGTTGGACTGGTATCTCTTCCATTACGAATTCTGAATGCACTGCAAAGGGAAAGGCTGGTTAGTTCATCTGCTCATTTTTCTACAATGCTTCTTGGTTCATGTAAATAACTATCAGGTTTCTTTTTTAAAGTTCACTATATTGGAACTGCCAGATGGTTGTTATTTCAATGCAATGGAACCATATTTCTGTGTTGAGCAAGGGCAGAACTAATTCTATCTTTACTCAACTCAAAAATATAATACCTCCAAATGAATCGAATTTCAGATCCTAGAAATGTCTCTTAAGCCTAGGAGACTAAAGCCACCATCCTTGGCTTCAACTGGAACACCCTCGCGATTTAAAAAAAAAAACCTATATATACAAGCATAGCTATATTTCAGCCTTTTGGAGTGCACTTTTCATTTGCAAGATTGCTTAAACCATCCTTATGGTTAACCACCTAAAGCATGGAAGTGTATTGACTCTTAACATATACAAGATGATGGATGGTAGTGTTTGTAATGAAATCTGGGACCTCTTACTTTTTTTTCTTTTCTTGCTTTTCTGTGCATCTCCAAGACAGAGACTTTTGGGTGTTAAGTGTCAGGTCTAATAATCACTGTGAATAGGTTGCGTTATCTGTCGTATTACTCTCTCTTGGTACCAAAATTTGGTTGGCCATTGTTACCCATATTGTATGGTTGCTCCATTGAGACTTAGTGGTCGCGGGTTCAAGTCGGGAAACAACCTCGCCGTGTAGCGGGGTTGCCAGCATACACACTGTTCCTCCCCAAACCCCGCAATGGCGGGAGCCTCGTACACTGGGTATGCCCTTTTTTTTTCTACCCATATTGTGCTAACCGAGGCATAGCAAAATAAAAAACTAAAAAAAATCAGTCAATATTTTGGTAACATTTGATTGCTGAAAATGAAAGAGAAGTCCAATACTTAGTGAGACATATGACAGATGGCCTATAAAATTTGGCATGCAGCCAATCCAAAGTACCCTCTCTCTCCAATGGTTCGGATTGGCTACATGAACCTTCAACGTGTTTCAAATCAGGTCACTGATCCTACTGGCAACACTGTAATCTAATTAGTCTTTATGCAGGAAAAACAAACATACAGATATATGTTCTCTTTGTAAGAGTAATTTCCAAGCGGGTTGGTAGAGAGTGATATTGATGTAGTCCTAGGTAGGAGAAGTCCTACTAGGAGCCAGGAGAATGGTTCACCTAACAAGGCTGCTGGTTTGGGACAGCTTAGGTTGAATAGGGCAGAAATTAGGGTTAGGGTTAACTAATGGTAGTAGTGTTTATAGGGTATTAATATGCAGGTTTTAAGGGTCCTAATAAACTAAGTTTAGTTAGGTTTGAAGAAGTTTTTAGAATTTCAGAAATTTAGGTTTAGGGTTTCGGGTTTTGGGAATGAAGGGGAATATGAGATTTAGGGTTTAGGGCTGGAATTTGGGCAGGATCTTAAGGTTGAGGTTTCCAATGGTAGAGGAGAGGATTCGGCCAAGGTTTGATGAGTATTGGAGGGCTGAAAGTCAAGGTTCTGGAATTTAGAGTTTTAAACGAATTAATGGATGATAAGAATCTAGGGTTTTAATGGGAGAATGGGCTCAGGTTTCTGGTCGAGTTTTCCAATGAGGGGGAAGAACACTCGATCAGAATATGGAGGGGAATTGATGGGCAGAAGTGGTTGATCTGGGAATCCTAGGGTTTTGGGGTTTTAGGTCTTAATGGTGAGGGAGGGAATTAGGGTTTTTAATGGACAGTTGTGGCTGCTGGTTGGGTCGAGTGGAGGAACTGATATGGGGAGGCTATGGTCTAATTTGTGATGAACATGGATGAGGGATGAATGCTGGAATGTAATTAGAGAAACTAGGGTTTGGGGAAATCGATTAGGTTAGATGGAGGAAGAAGAAAGGAAGAATACAGTTGCAGAAATTTGTAAACTTACTGGAATTGCAGAACTTCAATGGCAGCAACCTTGAAGAGCTTGATTGAAGGAGAAGATGGACCTCCCGATCTGCGAGATGCAAGGAGTCGCCGGATTCCTCCAGCCCTAGCCCTTGATATTACTCACAAGGGGATCCTTGATATTACCCACAAGGAACACTCTCAAAGAGCAACAGCCGGCAATCATAGCAGCAGCATAGAGAAACGAAAATTTTAAAACATAATAGGTGGGGGAGCCTCCCATGAAATATCTATTTATAATAAAAGGGGGGGGGGCAAAAGGCCTTACAAATAATCAATCTAAAAGCAAATCCTAGTCAGATTAGGAGTGGGAATTCCTAATCTGAATCCTAATCACAAACATAAAACATAATAGACTTAAAGTCTAAATAGGAGTATAAGCTTAAACAAATAAAATAAAAAAAACACCTATCCCTCTAAAATCGTGGAGGGAGAACTTAAGAAAATAAATATAAAAAGACTGTTTCAACCCTATCATAAGAAAAGTAAAAAGGCTCCAACGAAAATCAAAGAACAGCCAATTAAATCATGGTTTCGGCTTCTGCATCAACTCTCCCCGACTTAGAAACATTCATCTCCGATGAATGGGTGAAATCCGTGCAACACTCTGGCAACTTGGGGCTGAGCTTGTTGACTTCATGAATGGGAGCCCACGTACCATGCTTGTGTGAAGAAACTCGTCCACGAACCTTGTGATGAGGAGGAGGAAGTAACATGTGGGCAGCAGCTTCAACACTTCCCTGGCAGAATTCTGTTGAAGTTATAACAGTGGGAATATGGTCTTCAAGTCGTGGGGCCTTCTCTTCGAAGAACCAAGGGGGCATCACAAAATCAATGTGTTCAACCTCCATAGGGTCTTCAATATTTATAACCTTCTCATTCAGCCCCACCTCTTCAAGAACAGCAACTTGCTTGATACTATCTCCCTGTGAACTATTCCCAATTACCTTGTCACCATCAACCGCATCATCCATGAGAACTGGAGCAATTGTATGGACACCTTGAGCACCACCATCTAGATCTTCAAGGTGACGGTCTAAGTCTTCATCACTATCAGGGGGTAGTGCATATATGCCATGCTCATCATGCTCTTCAGAGGTTTCCTCTGCCTTGGCAGCCACATTAACAGGTCTACTTTTGTGGGCAATCTTTGGCATAGTGCCCAAGTTCATTGCAATGAAAACACTTGTGGGGTTCATTGCTGTCCATGGGAGCTTTACCTTTATGATCAGCACGTGGAGGACGGGAAGAACTACCAGCAGAGTAGCCTGATCGAGTAGGACCAGCAGTAGAATTTCCAGTTCGATTGTGACTAGTGGTAGTAGACTTGAATGCTGAAAAAGTTTTGACAGTACCCTCAGTGGAAGAATCAAATCCTCTATTCCCAACCAATAATTCTTCAGCCTTCAATGCCTTCTCAAAACAGTCCTTGATGTCCAGAACATCAACAACTCCAATAGCTCTAATAATATCATATCTCAATCCCAACCGGAATCGGGACAACATCTGAGTAGCACTTTCTATTGTGTCAGTGCGAGATGAGAGAGAGTCAAACTTTTGCATGTACTCGATACAGTCATGTTCCCTTGACGAAGGGAGTTGAATTGATCTTGCATCTGAGCGGTGTAGTGTCTTGGTAAGTACTTCTCTTTCAAATCATACTTCATATCCTCCCAGTTGGTAGGTGTTTTACCTTCACGTTCCATGTCCCGCTCTGCCTTGCGCTACCATTCTCGAGCAGAGCCAATTAGTTTAGTGCGTGCCAGTCTCATCTTTCGGTCTTCAGGCAAATCATACCAGTCAAAGTAATCATCTAGGGCAGCAAGCCAGTCATAGAATTTTTGTGGATCACCATGCCCATCATACTCTTTCAATTCTAGCTTGACCTTCTGTGTATCGAACCGCCGGTTAGTAGCTTCATCTCCAGTGAAGTAGGACCTCAAATATTCCTCAAAGTTAGGTCTTCGAGGTGCTTTAGTAGTTCTGTCCCTGTCTTCTCTGTAGTCATCTCTGTCATACCTACGTCGATCCCTGTAGTCTCGGTCATGTCTAGACTGATCTCTGTGGTCCTTGTGACGTCTGGGATGATCTCTGTGATGTTCATCCCTTCCCAGAGTTCCATGAACTTCCGAACGGACTTGGAGTCTATCGTCCTCTACGTATAGAGGGTTGTTTACAATAGGCACAGCTTGTCTTTGTTCCATGGCTGTCATTCGATCACCAAGAGTTTGCTGGTCTGTGGAGTTCTTCTGCAGCATAGTCATGATTGCAGCAAGGGAATCGGGTGGGGGTGGTTGTGTAGGATACACAGCAGGGCTGCCATGTCCTTCCATAGCTGTGATACCAATTTGATGTAGTCCTAGGTAGGAGAAGTCCTACTAGGAGCCAGGAGAATGGTTCACCTAACAAGGCTGCTGGTTTGGGACAGCTTAGGTTGAATAGGGCAGAAATTAGGGTTAGGGTTAACTAATGGTAGTAGTGTTTATAGGGTATTAATATGCAGGTTTTAAGGGTCCTAATAAACTAAGTTTAGTTAGGTTTGAAGAAGTTTTTAGAATTTCAGAAATTTAGGTTTAGGGTTTCGGGTTTTGGGAATGAAGGGGAATATGAGATTTAGGGTTTAGGGCTGGAATTTGGGCAGGATCTTAAGGTCGAGGTTTCCAATGGTAGAGGAGAGGATTCGGCCAAGGTTTGATGAGTATTGGAGGGCTGAAAGTCAAGGTTTTGGAATTTAGAGTTTTAACGAATTAATGGATGATAAGAATCTAGGGTTTTAATGGGAGAATGGGCTCAGGTTTCTGGTCGAGTTTTCCAATGAGGGGGAAGAACACTCGATCAGAATATGGAGGGGAATTGATGGGCAGAAGTGGTTGATCTGGGAATCCTAGGGTTTTGGGGTTTTAGGTCTTAATGGTGAGGGAGGGAATTAGGGTTTTTAATGGACAGTTGTGGCTGCTGGTTGGGTCGAGTGGAGGAACTGAAATGGGGAGGCTATGGTCTAATTTGTGATGAACATGGATGAGGGATGAATGCTGGAATGTAATTAGAGAAACTAGGGTTTGGGGAAATCGATTAGGTTAGATGGAGGAAGAAGAAAGGAAGAATACAGTTGCAGAAATTTGTAAACTTACTGGAATTGCAGAACTTCAATGGCAGCAACCTTGAAGAGCTTGATTGAAGGAGAAGATGGACCTCCCGATCTGCGAGATGCAAGGAGTCGCCGGATTCCTCCAGCCCTAGCCCTTGATATTACTCACAAGGGGATCCTTGATATTACCCACAAGGAACACTCTCAAAGAGCAACAGCCGGCAGTCATAGCAGCAGTATAGAGAAACGAAAATTTTAAAACATAATAGGTGGGGGAGCCTCCCACGAAATATCTACTTATAATAAAGGGGGGGGGCAAAAGGCCTTACAAATAATCAATCTAAAAGCAAATCCTAGTCAGATTAGGAGTGGGAATTCCTAATCTGAATCCTAATCACAAACATAAAACATAATAGACTTATACTCTAAATAGGAGTATAAGCTTAAACAAATAAAATAAAAAAAACACCTATCCCTCTAAAATCGTGGAGGGAGAACTTAAGAAAATAAATATAAAAAGACTGTTTTAACCCTATCATAAGAAAAGTAAAAAGGCTCCAACGAAAATCAAAGAACAGCCAATTAAATCATGGTTTCGGCTTCTGCATCAGATATGTTCAAATTTTAGGGGGCTATCCTGTATATGAAGTGCCTTGCCCCCTACCTCTCCATGCCCATAAACATAATGTATCAAAAACTTTGCCCCTCCCTTCACCTCCCCCAGCTCCACCCTACTTCCTGGACTGCCTGGCCTCCAAGTTACGACCACAGATGTTAAATGAAGTAATGTGGTAATGATTTATGACAGATATTTAGTCTCTTTGTCCATTGATAGTTAATGTCTTCCAATTCTCTTTACATTTTCCAATGATATTTTTCATTTATAAAAAGATAGATTGTCAATAACTTATGAATATCTTGCTCTGGCAATGTCAAAATAAACTTCTTGCTTTATTATATTCCTTGAAATTGTGGAATAATTTAGATTGTTCCTGTCCTGACATTCTCAAAATCAACTGAAGCAATTGCAATTCGAGAATGGTGGCTGGTTTCATATTCTAGGGCCATGGGTTGTGTTTTCTTATAATGAGCTGGATTATAAATTCCAAATATTAGGCCTTACCAGGGGAGCATCAAATTTTAAGTGTTGTCATAAGGATATATCTTTAGGAGTTCTAAAGTAACTAATTTTGGAGTTCCTATTATTAGGAATTCTTGTTTTTCTTGCAACAAGAGTCTCATTGAGGACCCAACCCCCTACTGTGTCATTGGAACTGAGGGTAGTCTCTTCTTGATGCAGTTTGTTGAGATAGGCTACTTTACCCGATAGGGGTAATTTAGTCCTTTAGTTTATTGGTTTTATCTTTTATTTTATCTTTTAGTTTTTTATTCTTTTTCTGTATTTCTCCCCCTTAGTCGATCTCTATTTTGGGATTCCTAGTTGGAATGGGAATTCCTAGTAGGAATAGGCAAGGGAGGCATTCCTACTTTCATTAGGAATGAGTTGTAATTCTGTTTAATATAAATAAAGGGGCTGGGTGATCGATTCTGATCATTCAAGCATTCATATTCAGTGCTGCTTACATGGTATCAAAGCCACCTCTGATCTGAAGAGCAGCCCTCTCGATTTTTTTTTTCTGGTTTTTCTTCTCCAACTCTCTCGGCTACTGGTTCTCTTCTTCTCCACCACTCTCGGACTCTCTATCTCATTCAGGGCAGCAACTTTGAGGTGATCCAATGAAGATTTAGCTGCTGCCCTCAATGACACCTCACTGAAGATCGAAGACAACTGGTGTGACCTAAATCTGCCGGCAGATTCCCTCCATCCTTGGAGATCAAGCTACTTCTTCAACTACAGTTTGATTTCTGTTTCTTTTGGAGATTGGTTCCTGCCATTATTGGTCTACACCCTTCCCTGATTGAAGACTGCAGCTTTGGATCAAACTTAATTCAGATTCCAACCTGCGATTTCTCTGCAAATCTGGTTTTTTTCTAAATTTTGATAAATTTAGGGTTTCTTATTAGCTCATCCGAAGGAGCTAATTTTTGGAGGACTTCTTCCCCACTCGTAGAGGAGCACTCGATCTATTTTTCAGTCTATTCTGACGGTTGAAATTGCTGCAACTTCAAAACCCATCCTTCACACTCGATTCAGTTTTTTTGAAGATCTGTTTTTTCAAATTAGTGGATCGATTTCTACCTGGCTGAATTATGGGTGACTCAGAGATGACTACTACTACTTCTGGAGGGGATGGTCAGACTAGGAATGACTTTCTTCCCTATGCTGCTGCCATTAAGCTTGATGGTACGAATTATTTAATTTGGGCCAGATCACTATCTTTGACCGTGGCTGGTAGGGGACTCACTGGCCATCTTACTGGCACCACCAAACAGCCTATTGAAGAAGGTGCTGCCCGTACTAAATGGGCTGCCAACGATGCTATGGTGATGTCATTTGTTTTCAATTCTAGGACCACTGACCTTTCCAGTCAGTATTTCCTCCTTGACACTGCTACTCAGATATGGACTGCTGTCAAGGGAACTTATGGTCGTTCAGGTAGTGGTGCTCAGATTTATGAAATCAGGAAGACACTCCAAAATACTACTCAGAAGGAGATGTCTGTCACTAAATACTATGCTGCCCTCAAGTGTTTATGGCAACAATTGGATCACTATGCTCGGTTTCAACCTACTACTACTGTTGACATTACTGCCTATCACTCTTATGTTGATCAGTTTCGGGTCTATGATTTCTTGGCTGGCCTTAATGATGATTATGATCCTATTCGGGTGCAAGTTCTTGGTTAGGTTCCTTTCCCCACTTTAGAGGAGACCTTTTCTTATGTTCATAGTGAAGAGACACGAAGGGCTGCCATGATGATTACTCCCAAAGTTGAGAGATCAGCCTTACAGACTACTGGCTCCACCCCGGATACTTCTTCGGCGGTGTTTGCTCTGCTCTGCATCCGCCAAAGAGCACTGTGAAGTGTGATCATTGTCACAAACCATATCACACTAAGGCTCATTGTTGGAAATTACATGGGAAGCCTGCTGATTTTAAGGCCAAACGTGGTCGTGCTAAGCCTAAAAACAAAGCCAATCACACTGAAAGTGTAGCTCCAACTCCCACAGTTGACATTGGTTTATCCCAAGAAGAACTCCAGGCTCTTCGGCGTCTGTTGAACACATCCGTTTCCTCTACTACATCTGCTGCCAATTCAGGTGCCTTCTTTGCCCGTACAGGTATTTCCTTTGCTGGTCATTGTGCATCAGTAGTCTCCACTCCTTGGATTATAGACTCCGGTGCTATTGATCACATGACAGGTTCTTCCAGCCTCTTTAATACATATTCTCTTGCCTCTGGTAAAGATAAAGTCAAAATTGCTGACGGGTCCCTCTCCTCCATCTCAGGGAAAGGATCCATTGGTTGTTCTCCTTCTCTTACACTATCATCTGTGTTGCATATTCCCAAGTTTACCACTAATTTTCTTTCCATTAGCAGTATCACCAAATCTCTGAATTGTAAAGTGACCTTTTTTCCCACTCATTGGGTTTTTCAGGAACTAGACTCGGGGAAGACAATTGGATCGGGTAAAGTGCATGGCAAATTGTACCTGCTTGATGGAGACCCTGCATCTACCCAGGCTTTATCTGCTAGGCTCTGTCACCCGACATCTTTCTCTTTTGAATTACACAAATGGCACTCTAGACTAGATCATCCCCCTTTAGGTACTTTAGCCACTTTATTTCCAGCATTAGTTAAAGATTGTAATAAGGAAGATTTCTTTTGTGAGCCTTGTGTCTTGGCTAAACAGACATGTTCAAATTATCCCATTTCCAATAAAAGATCTTCTTCCTTATTTCATGTTGTTCATACTGATGTGTGGGGTCCTAGTAGAAAAGTTTCTCTTTCTGGTCATCGGTGGTATGTAACCTTTATTGACTGCTATTCTAGGTTTACTTGGGTCTACCTTATGCACACCAAAAATGAAGTGTTTTCATGTTTTCAGTATTTTCACCAGCTGGTTAAGACCCAATTTAATGCCACTCTTCAAATTTTGAGGAGTGACAATGGGACAGAGTATATGGAAGGTCAGTTCCAAAAATACCTTGCTGCCCATGGAGTCCTCCATCAGACCAGCTGTGTTGATACTCTAGCCCAAAATGGGGTGGCTGAGAAGAAAAACCGCCACCTCTTGGAGGTGGCTGGAGCTCTTCTGTTTGCTCGAAATGTCCCTTCCCTTTATTGGGGGGGGGGGATGCTGTCCTTACTGCAGCCTATTTGATTAATAGGCTGCCCAGTCAGGTTCTTAATTCCAGACCCCCTGTTGAGCTATTACTTGGCTCTTCTTCCTTTATCATTCCCCCTAGAGTCTTTGGCTGCGTTTGTTATTCCAGGGATACAAGGTCCCCTGGTAAACTTGAACCACCTAGTCTCCGCTGCATTTTCTTAGGTTACTCTGCTACACAGAAATGGTACAAATGCTATTACTCTCCATCCCGCCGGACTTTGGTCAATATGGATGTCGTGTTTCATGAAAGTGTTTCCTATTATGTGTCCCCACCGCTTCAGGGGGAGAGTGTTAGTGAAGATGTGCTGACCTTAGAATCTCCACCTCCACTCCAGTCTGTTTACAACGAGTCTGAACCAGTTCGGCCTGCTCCTAGTACTCCCCCTGAGTCAGGGGGAGAGATCCCTATACAAGGGGAGACCATCTCTATTCAGGGGGAGCAAACTACCCCAGTCCAGACTCCTATTTAGAGGACTAGTAGTGAATTTTAGAGGAGGATTGATGACAGTACTGTGAAGACCTATGCAAGGAAACATAAGCAGGTTCAATCAACTGTTGCTCCAGTACCCATCCAATTGCCAAACCCGGATCCAGAACCTGCCTCTCCACTTGGTAATGTTCCTTCTCCTGAATTACCTATTATTCTTCGCAAAGGTGTCAGGACTTGCACTCAGCATCCCATATCTCATGTTGTTTCTTATGACTCCGTTTCCCCATCCTTTCGTGCTTTTGTTTCCTCTCTTTCTTCTGTTCGTATTCCTAACAATTGGCAGGAAGCTCTATCAGATGGAAAGTGGAAGGCAGCTATGATGGAAGAAATGGAGGCCTTGAAGAAAAATAACACATGGTAGCTCGTGGTTCTTCCACCTGGGAAGAAAACCGTTGGATGTAAATGGGTGTTTGTGGTGAAACAGAAGGTGGATGGCACTGTGGATAGGTATAAGGCACGACTCGTGGCTAAGGGGTTCACTCAGACATACGACATTGATTACCAGGAAACCTTTGCACCTGTTGCAAAGTTAAAAACTATTCATGTGTTATTATCTTGTGCAGTCAACCTTGGATGGGATTTGCAGCAGCTAGATGTAAAAAATGCCTTCCTAAATGGAGCATTGGATGAGGAGGTGTATATGGACATTCCACCAGGGTTCTCTTGTTACAGAAACCAAGGAAAAGTGTGTAGGCTGAAGCGTGCACTATATGGGCTGAAGCAGTCACCACGAGCATGGTTTGGCCGGTTCCACAAGGCCATGATTTCTGTGGGCTATAAGCAGAATAATGCTGATCACACACTCTTTATAAAGAGGGTTGGTGAAAAACTCACTGTTCTTATAGTCTATGCTGATGACATAGTGGTTACTGGCAATGATGGTGATGAGATCAGACGGTTGAAGACCTTCCTTGGACGAGAATTTGAGATTAAAGATCTAGGGAAACTACGATACTTTCTTGGGATTGAAGTGACCAGACCTTCTAAAGGCATTTTTCTCTCCCAAAGGAAATATGTCCTAGACTTATTGGCTGAAACCGGGTTGTTAGGCTGCCATCCTTCAAATACTCCTATGGACCCTACTGTTCGGCTCAAGGAAAAAGAGGGTGAGCCTGTTGATAAAGGCCGGTACTAAAGACTTGTAAGGAAGCTTATTTATCTCTCACACACTCGTCCTGACATTGCTGTCGCCATGAGTAATGTGAGTCAGTTTATGCATGATCCCTACTCTTCTCATATGGAGGTTGTTCTTCGTATCTTGCACTATTTGAAGTCAGCTCCTGGAAAAAGAATTCTTTTGTCTGCTCATGGTCACCTACGGATAGAAGCTTACACTGATGCTGATTGGGTTGGTTCTGCGGATCGCAAGTCTATTTCTGGGTATTGCTCCTTTGTAGGTGGAAATCTTGTCACATGGCGTAGCAAGAAACAAAATGTAGTTGCTCGTTCTAGTGCCGAAGCCGAGTTTCGGGCTATAGCACAAGGTATTTGTGAGTTACTCTGGCTTAAAGGTTTGCTACAAGTTCTTGGTGTTCCTATTCGTCTTCCTATGATGCTGTACTGCGACAACAAGGCTGCGATCAGCATAGCACACAACCTAGTACAGCATGATCATACGAAGCATGTTGAAGTGGATAGACATTTCATCAAGGAGAAGTTAGAAGATGGGCTGATTTGTATTCCCTTTGTGACATCTGCTGATCAAATTGCTGATATCTTCACCATGGGATTGTCTGGGAAATTGTTTCATCCCAATCTAGTCAAGTTGGGCATGATCGACATCTTTGCTCCAACTTGAGGGGGAGTGTTGAGATAGGCTACTTTACCCGATAGGGGTAATTTAGTCCTTTAATTTATTGGTTTTATCTTTTATTTTATCTTTTAGTTTTTTATTCTTTCTGTATTTCTCCCCCTTAGTTGATCTCTATTTTGGGATTCCTAGTTGGAATGGGAATTCCTAGTAGGAATAGGCAAGGGGGGCATTCCTTCTTTCATTAGGAATGAGTTGTAATTCTGTTTAATATAAATGAAGGGGCTGGGTGATCGATTCTGATCATTCAAGCATTCATATTCAATGCTGCTTACACAGTTGTATTAGACATTAATCCCGTATGGAGGCCTATGCGCAAGCTTGGGACTTGGGAGACCCATAAGGTGTTGGTAGCAGTCTAATGGGCTGAAATTTACTTATGGGTAGTTATATTATAGGTTAGGCCTTTTATTTCTTTTTGGGGGTTTCATTGTAATGAGCCTAATTTATAAGCCCATAAAGTGGGGATAAAGTTAATACACGGATTTAGTAGTTGAGTGTTTGAGTTATAGATTATAATACTTAATAGCTAGATATATTTCTGTTTTGAGTTTATTTACGTTATGAGTGTGTTAGAGTAATTAAGAGTCCTTTTATGAGTTAATTTAGGAATTTTAGAAGTTTTTATACATGTAATACATTCCCCATCAATAACACTGTTGCTTCCTTTATCTTAGTAATGCAAAGTCTACCTCGAACCAGGGAAACCAGCGGGAGATCGATTGCAGCCAGGATCAACACGCTAAGGAACAAATTAAATAACTAAAAGTCTCTTTTTTTAATTGTTGTTTTCTATTACATATGAATGGAGAACATAAGGGATAAGAAGAAAGGAGAAGAAGATAAAGAGGAGAAGATAGAAGAAGGGGGGGGGGGGGTTGGGGAAATGGCTCTCTCAGCCTGGGTCTCTCATCCACAATTATCCCAACTGTTGAAATATGGAATTTCTCCCATAGCCGATGGCAAGCTTGGCCACAAATACTATTCTCCAATTCTGATTCAAGTAAAATTGATGGGGCTTATTTATAGCCTGGTCTAAGCTTCACAAAATAGAAAGATTAAAATTAGAAAGTAACGAAAAAGGAAACTACTATAAGCCTCTTACAAGAGAATATTGAGGTTTGTACACCAAGTAATCTAAGGCTTGACTAAGTAAGACTTAACTAAGTAAACTGAAATAAAATTAGAAAGTAAACAAAAATAGAAATTTAAGTAAATAGTAACTAACTAAATCAGCAATAAAATCTGCCTTGTCTTGCTATCTTCAGTGGGGCCCACAAAATCTCAAATATTTGCTTGGATTTCCTTCTCCATACAAGGCTTATAGACCCATGACACTGTTCATGTGAACAATACCACAGTAGTTCGGTACTTTTCACGTGAACAATAATTTTGTTTTTTGAAGTCTGTTTTGTCTTGTTCTTCATGCTTCTCTCTAGGCTGGGGCTGCCTTAGGTGATGCTCCATTGAACCAACAAAAACTTGCCACATCATCAGACCAGGCTGCCTCTCACAGCAGTCGAATCCACAACTTTACTGGGCTGGTTTTGGGGCTTGTTCAAGCGGATACATATGGACTTGTGATCAACTTCACTTAGATCTGATCACAGATTTGATTATTGGGCCTCCTGGCATCTGAGATCCCTAATCTGGATTTTTAGATTGCATTATTTGGTATCAGAGCCAAACTAGGATGTTAGTACCACGGATCCTAAGTACTTGTTTCCTATCTGCCATCAACTTCAATTCATGCAAGAGAACTTACGAACGGTTGAAGTGAATTTCAAAGAAACTCGGCAACAATGTAAAGTATTTAAAAACCAATTGCTCACATCCTATTATATAGGATCAATAAATTGATCAAGTCGTTGAGCAATGGGTGGTGAGTGAGAAGACTTGCCATCGATAATGGAAAACCATGTTATTCCAGTTGTCATGGAAGAACCACATATGGAGGAGTATAAAATGGTTGATCATTTAGCAGCTTCAACAATGAATTCCATGTGG
Source organism: Telopea speciosissima (assembly GCF_018873765.1). Classification (NCBI taxonomy): domain Eukaryota; kingdom Viridiplantae; phylum Streptophyta; class Magnoliopsida; order Proteales; family Proteaceae; genus Telopea; species Telopea speciosissima. The sequence continues at coordinate 732,068 of NC_057926.1, forward strand.
CTGATTTTGTGCCATTGGATAAAATCAAGGAGGATGCTGTTGATCATGCGTCAAAGATCCTCCCATTTTACAGAACTTAAGGACAAGGGTTTTTTTTTTTGTTTTTAAAACCGATGGGGAATTGATGGAGTTGCATTAAACATTAATCCCTTATGGAGGCCTATGCATGAGCTTGGGAGGCCCATAAGGTGCTGGTGGTAGTCCAATGGTCTGAAATTGACCTTTTATGTTTTTGGGTTTCATTGTAATGAGTCTAATTTATAAGCCCATAAGGAGTTCTGTGTTTTGTTGATTTTATTGAGTGTGTTGGGCTGATTAGGAGTCCTTTTAATGCAGATTCGTAGTTGAACCCGCTCGAACCCGGGAACCCAAATCGAGAACGAGGTCCAAATTTGGGTCTTTAGTGGTAGAATATTTTATGATTCTTTTTTTTTATTGGGATAATAATCTTTTATTTGGGTAGGTCATGTAGGAGATTAGATTGTGTTTTCCAGTTTCCTCATTTGAGTTAATTTCCTTATTAGACGTAAGTTCAGTTCTTTTAAATATCCGTGTAATATGTTGGAGAAGTTAGTTGAATATAGAATAGAAAATTGAGGCTTGTGAAAGCGTGCGTGCTTTCTCCCTCCCCTCTCTCTTTCCTGCATTTGGTTCCCCTTCTCTTCTTTTGTTATTCTTCTTCTTCTCCTCCCTCCTTTCTTCTGTTTTCTTTTGGACTTTTGGTAAATTACAACTGAGGTACCTAATGTTTCATAAAAGTACGTCTAGGGTACCTCAGTTTTAAACTGTCATTTTGGGTACCTTGTGAATTTAGTCCTTCCCTAAATTGACATATTTCTGAGTTTGCCCCTCAACCCCACTCCCATGGCTGACCCATCTTCACCTCCACCTCCACCACCACCACCTGCAACACCCTCTCCTTCTCCCGCTCTCACTCTCCCCTCTCCTAAAACCTTGCCCCACCATGCTCCCCTGCCCCCAACTTACGCCCTCCATCTGCAAACCCTACCCCACATCCTTCTTATCCCTGTGTGGCCACCCCTACCCCTGTTACAAACCTGCGCCCCCACCCCTTCCTCTTCCCTGCACGCCTACACCCACCCTCTGCCATTGCCCCACCTTCCTGCCCCATCCCCGTCCACCTCTGTATCTCTCCCCGCCCCACCCTCTGCACCCCTGATACAAAGTCGTCTTTGCATCCTCCCCACCCCATCCTTTTCTGTCCCTACTAATCTCTCCGCCTCTGGGACACAAAAAAAGCACCCCAAAATGCAGTTCAACGGGAAATATTTGGAAGTGGGAGAAAATTACAAAAGAGATTTATAATAAGCAGACAAACTTATACCATAAGAATTGTCAGTGATCTGAAGCACTACTAATGAGAAAGGTCCACCCAAGTTGCAGGATTACCTTTTTAAGTCTACTAAATACAGGGGAAAAAAAGAAAAAAAAATCAGAATTCAGTATAAGACTCAATCAACTGGAGAAGGTCGTCAATGGTGATCAATCTACAGGGGGAAAAACGTAGAGTTAAGCCACCGAGTTTCATTGAGAAAACCAGAAAGTCATCCTGTGAAGTTCAAATTCCAAAAAAATAGAAGGATTTCATAGAAGAGAATATTCTTATAGCTGTAATTTTTTACCTTGGGTATTCAAATGGCTAAATACCATTTGTATAAAAGTTGCATTAGAGATGTAGATGTTTGTCGACAAGCAATTGTCTCAGTGTCCCGGAGGCAGAGAGAAGAAGAAGAAAGGGAAAAGAGGACTGTCTAGTTATGTTGGATCGAACTAGCAGTCCTCCCCCAGAATGCCTTTATTTATATCAATTCAGATTGCATAGTATAGCTAGGATTCGTAATCCTACTAGGAACAACAAACACACTAGGACTCATACATAGACACCTAGTTACAATAGGACATTAAAGTAGGACTCAACTATCATAGACCAAGTCTAATTAGACTAACACTAATTATAAGGGAACCAGGACTGCAGTGTATCTCGATTAGAATAAGGAATATTCTAATTGAGATACTTAACCCTAGACTGCTACCGAGAGACATTCTTAACACTGCCCCTCAAGCTGGAGCGTACAAATCACCTAGACCCTGCTTGGAACATCTTTGAAAAGCAGGCTCAAACAACGGTTTGGTAAACATATCACCAAGTTGATTAGTAGTCGAAACAAATGGAGTAGACACCAACTTCTTCATAATTGCATCTTTCACAAAGTGACAATTCTCAATGTGCTTGGTCCTTTCATGAAACACTGGATTGCTTGCAATATACATAGCAACTTGATTATCACAAAACATCTTCATAGGTTGAGTGACTGGAAATCCCAACTCCTAAAGCAATGACTTCAACCACAGTAATTCAGCTGTAGTATGTGCCATTGCCGGATGCTCAGCCTCAGCACTGGATCTGGCAATAGTAGCCTGTTTCTTGCTCTTCCACGTGACTAAATTACCCACAAAAATTATACAATAACCAGTAATAGAACGTCTATCACCATTAGCACCAGCCCAATCAGCATTAGAAAACCCTATCAAATTAACACTTTGATTAGGTCGATAAATAAGTCCCTTACCAGGTGCTCCTTTTGGATAACATAACACACGGCAAGCAACATCCCAGTGAATTTGCTTTGGTGATTGCATAAACTGACTAATAACACCAACAACAAAAGATATATCTGGTCGAGTGACCGTAAGATAAATAAGTTTTCCAACTAATCTTTTGTACCGATGTACATCTTTAAAATCTTCACTCTCACTGGAACCAAACTTTTGATGAGGATCCATGGGAGTATCTGCCGGTTTAGAAGCAAGCATTCTAGTTTTAGAGAATAGATCGAGTACATATTTCCTTTGTGATGGACCAACTCCTTTCTTGCTGCGTGAAACTTCAATACCAAGAAAATACTTGAGAGAACCCAAGTCTTTCATCTGAAAATGCTGATGAAAATAGGATATAACTTGAGCAATATGAGAAGCACCGTTACTAGATATATTAATATCATCCACATAAACAACCATCGCAACTTCTTTCGAATTATGGCGGCGAACAAAGACAAAATGATTAGAATAACACTGGAGAACGTAAACCGAGTTACAATGGAGCTGAACTTATCAAACCATGCTCTTGGAGATTGTTTCAACCCATTGCCTTATAAAGCTCACATACTTTGGTGGAATTCTCCCTCTGAGCAACATAATCTGGAGGTTGTTCCATATAAACCTCCTCTGGAAGGTCACCATAGAGAAAAGCATTTTTGATATCCATCTGATACAAATGCCAATTTAAGTTGACAGCCATAGAGAGAGAGAACACAAACAAAATTTAAGCGGGGAACATGCGAGAAGGTTTCAAAATAATCAATGCCATAAGTTTGAGTATAGCCTTTAGCAACCAATCTTACCTTAAGCCACTCAACAGAACCATTTGGATTGTATTTGATAGTATAAACACAACATTTGACAAGATCCTTCCTAGTAGGTTATGTGACCAGAGTCCAAGTTTGTCAAGATAATAAAGCATCCATTTCGGTGTCCGTTGCTGCCTTCTACCGAGGGTGAGAAAAAGCCTCATGGTGGGTTTTGGGAACAAATTTAGTAGGTAAAGCGGGTGCAAGTATGAAGGGGGGAAGGAAGATGAGAAATAAAGACATACTGCTCAATAGGATAAACAATTAAAGATTTGTGGGATGCTTGAGTACGAGAGCGAGTACCTTTATGGACAGCGACTGGTAAGTCAGTGGAGACTTTAGCATCAGATCAGATTGAGTGGGTGGAGGAGCGGCACCTATATCAGTCGATGGCATCTTTGGAACACTGGGAGCAGACGACAATGCATCAGGGACGTGTATCTAGGACAATAATAGTGGAGGATGGTAAGCCAGGTTGCCGACGTCAACAATAGACCTGAACTGGTTTTTGAGATGGTATCGGTATAGTAACCTAGAAGATCTTCATTGTGCAAGGAGAGAATAAGGAGTATTTTTCAAAAAATGTGACATCAGCAGTAATAAAACTGTTTATTAGAAATCGGATTGAAACATTTATACCCTTTCTCTGTCCTAGAGTAACCAGGAAAAATACACTTAATAGATCAAGGAGATAATTTATCGATGGTAGGGTGAAGAATATGAACGAAACAAACACAACCAACGACTCATGGTGGTGAACCAAAAAAGGAAATATCAGGATATAGAATAGAAAAAGGAATTTTGTTATTTAAAACAGATGATGGCATACGATTAATAAGGTAACAGGCAGTAAGGACCATAGTTGTCAAGGCGACTAGGCGAACCGAGACGATCAAGGGGGTAAAAATAGCAAGGTCACACCAGAAAACAAGGCAAGAGAAAGGCATCTCGACGCCTTGACAACTATGGTGAGGACTACACACAAAAAACATTTGGGGACATTCATGTGGAGCATAATAGATCGGAATATCTCCAGTAAGTGCCTATTCTTGTGTTCGGCCGCCTCATTTTGTTGTGGAGTGTACAAACAACTAATTTGATGAATTATACTATGAGTAGCAGAAATCAGATATCTCAGTTTGAGTGTATTCAAGTGCATTATCAAAACGAAATATTTTAATGGACACTTTAAACTGAGTTTTTATTTCTTGATAAATTTTTTTGGACACATTAAAAATTGAAGTCTATCTTTGAACAAGTAAACCCAATTGAAACGAGAGTAGTCATCCATAAAACCAGCAAAATAAGTAAGGCCTAATCTATTACGAAATCGACAAGGGCCCTGTTGTAATATGGGTACAAGGGTAGAATTGTCAATAGGGGCATTTTGGTTTTGTACTCATTCTAGAATTTTCTATTCTTCATTATAAATAAAGCTGGCCTGTGTCTCATTGACACAAGCTATTCTCCCAAATTTCTAAGATTTCATCATGGTATCCTGAGCCAAGAGAAATCGACCTAGGGTTTCATGTCATGCTTGAGAGACCAATAGCAGCTGCCTCTCACAGAATCGCAGCACCAACACCGTAGCACCACCATGACTTCCACCTCCCACCTTTTTCCGCCTCCACCACCCCTTCTCGCAAGACTACCCCCCACCTTCCTTCCACCTTTTTTTTGTTTTTCCCTCCCACTTTTTTCTGCCTCCCTTTCCTTTTTTCAGCCACCACAGCTACAACCGCAGGGGTTCCCCATCCCTACCTCTCTCTTTCGGCCTCCCTTGGTGGTGAGTGTATCCCACCAAGGGCTTTTTTTCTTCTACTATGTGTTAAATCTCCCACTTCTCTTGGAGATTTTTTTATGTGCTGCTTCTTTGAGCGAAGCCTTGTGATTGTTTTTTGCCTTTCTCTGCGGCCATGTCTGACGAAGAAAATTATGCCATTTCTTCTGCACAAAGAGGTTCCTCTGTGCACCGTGAGAAGGATTTCCCTACCTTCCAGACCAACTCTGTTAAACTTGATGGCAATAATTACCTCATGTGGTCGAGGTCTGTTTCGCTTGCTCTTGGTTCCCTTGGTCTAACAGGGCATCTGATGGGTACCTCTGTTCGTCCAACAGCTGCAGGGAAGGCTCAAGATAAATGGGATCTTGATGTGTGCCTTGTGATGTCATTTCTTAGTTCGATTGATCTTGCTATTTCCCAGAGTTATGGAGTTGACTATCAGGAGACCTTTGCACCAGTGGTGAAACTCAACACTGTAAGGGTGTTATTATCTTGTGCTGCAAATCTTGGGTGGGATCTTCAGCAGTTGGGTGTAAAGAATGCCTTCTTTCATGGGGAGCTTGAGGAAGAGGTATACATGGATGTTCCATCAGGTTTCTCTGATGACAGGACTAGGGGCAATGTCTGTAAATTGAAGCGTGCTCTTTATGGTTTGAAGCAGTCACCTAGAGCCTGGTTTGGCAGGTTTCACAAGGCTATGATTTCAGCAGGATATAAGCAAAGCAATGTTGATCACACTTTGTTCATCAGACGAGTTGGTGACAAAGTAACTATTCTCATAGCCTATGTGGATGATATTCTGGTCATTGGTAATGATGGTGATGCTATCAAGAAATTAAAGCACTTCCTTGGCTGTGAGTTTAAAGTAAAGGATCTGGGGACTCTAAAATATTTTCTAGGGATAGAAGTTGCTCGAACTTCAAAGGGCATCTTTCTTTCTCAAAGGAAATTGTTGGTTGAACCGTGGGTCAGAGAGAGGGAATAAAATAATGGAATGGCTTGTTGTATTGATAGGTAAGCCCCTCTATTTATAATAGAGGGAAAATTACAAATAGTCTAAGCTAGGCAATGTGGGACTAAAACCCACACAGCCGACATAAGCTAAGTACACTTAATAACATAAAAATACCCCAAAAGGACCAGAATACCCCCACGGTATTCTGGAGTACATATATTCTAACACTCCCCCTCAAGCTGGATTATACAAATATTAAAGAAAGAAGATCCAGCTTGGACTAAAGAAAAAAGAACTCCATAACAATGCTAACACTCCCCCTCAAGTTGGCGCATACAAGGTACTAATGCCCAACTTGAATAAAATGGGAAAAGATAAGTTGTAGCAGAATCCAGCTTAAAGATGTACGCAGCTCCAAAATAAACCTTCAAGAACTTGTAAAATTAGATCTTCAAAACTTGGGCAGACTTGATTAGTAAACTTTCACCAATCTTCAGCAGCTGTCCAGTGATGAATCTCGGACTGATAATCTTGAAGATAAGTGACTAGGGTAGCGAGCAGATGTATCAGGCAGCAGTAAAGAGCAAGCAGCGGAAAAAAACAACCCAACTGTAGAACCTCATATAGGCAGGCAATAATCAAACATCTGCAAAATTTTAAGACCAACCTCCCCCTTACGGCAAACTCACCCCAATAACCAAGTAGATACCCATTGGCAATGGTGAAACCTCTGACCTTCTATGTTGTGCACCAAGTGTTCCTGCAAGTTCTGCTTTCTGCAATGGTTGCAGGTATACTGTATATAATCCCCCCCTCACGTGTAGTGCACGTGGACATAAGAGAGATGATGTAAGAGATAGGGCAAAACATAATATTCCAGAATTTTCCAAGAGTTGCCAAGGGTAATGGAAAAATAAGAAATGGCAATGAAGAGAATACCATTAACTTCCAAGGTGGTTATAGATTATGCCAAAGGTATGGTTTGGGAGGTGGTGAAGAAAAAAAACAGTGGGATAATGAAGTACGGAGTAAGTAATGCAACATATAAATCTCCAACCATCTTCAAACGATCAAACAAACACTTTGATGAAAACTCCTGCAGGGGAGAAACTCCAAACTCCAATATTCAAATCTGACAAGTATACAGATTTGATTTGAAGTAAGGAAAGGCTCCATTCGTCAAGGCTTGATCAATCTTCAAATAAGGAGGAACAAGTGTGCAAAAACCCGCAATGAATAAACTCCCACATGCTTAAAAGAACAAACGGAGATATCCGGACAGCAATGGATTGTAGAAGCTCCAACAAAAATTTGGATCAGATCTCAATTAGTAATAATGCTAGGATTCAAGCTCCGGTGAGCCAGATATGAACCAGAAAAACTTCACATAACTGAATAGGTTCGTAGTTGCAACCAAGAACCGTGGAACGCACTGTTGTAGTCCCAAATAAACTGATCTCCAGGGTAGTAGATTCGAGTCTTCAATAACGAAAGAAATTCGATCTCCAATAGTAGGAAACTCAGTCACAATAATAGGGCAGCAGTAGTCCACATAAAGGCAGCAGTAACATGTCAACCAGTCATGCTTACAGAAGCCAATCAATAACACCAGCCAGGTAGGTATGAAAGCTCAAAATAACCAGCAAATATAAGATAGATAACCAGACAGATCCATAGGTAGTTGAAGCAGCCAGCCATTTAGGAACAAGTAAGAAACATAGGTTGATAATTGGAGAAACCGAGCCATAAGAATGAACCTGAATTTTTCCAAAAAGAACTGATGAATGATGCTGAAATAGGGGTTGAATACTCCTCTGATGTTTATAAAACTCTCCTAAAAAAATCAGCAATAGTGGACTACCCTAACCCTTAGATCGATTATAGTCAGGGTTTTGTAAAAAACCCTGAAAAAGGAAGATCGATTGTAGGGAAGGGGGCTTCAACAAAGTGATGATGACTTGTCAAAGGTGATGTCTTCTGGTAATAGATGCTGACCACCACTGCTGGAATGAATCTCCAGTTCGAATAACTAATCTCCTTGGTAATTGAGACTTGATCTTCACAAGGGAGAAACACCAAAAAATTGCAGAAAAATAGGGTAGCTACTATCATGTGCAATAGACCTTCTTCAAGCCAGGAATAGTTGAAGTAGAATGTCCTTGATCGTAGAAACACCTCCAAAAAACTCCAATAGCAGCAATCAACCCTAACCCTAAAATCGATATTTGTTAGGGTTTTTCAAAACCCTGAAAAGAAGGATCGATTGGGGTTAGGGGTCTTCAAACTCTTGGAAAGAGGCTGAAACTGAGGTCGAGTGATCCTTGTAGGTGGAGTAAGCATCCCTCCAAAAGGCAGCAAAAACTGAAACCTATAACCCTAATGTCGATTTGAGTCAGGGTTTTAACAGGTAACCAAAAATAGCAGGTTGAGAAGGTTTTGCTGTAGGTACAAATCCAGCCATCAGATAGTGGCCAAACTGAGGTCGATTAAGGCTGTTAGTAGTAGGAAATTATCCCTGAAAAATTAGCTGCATCTGACAAGGGAAGCCCCAAAATCGATTGGAGTCAGGGTTTTGAAAAAAAAACCTGGCAAGGTGAGATCGATTTGGGGATTGTGGTTGGAAAACTTAATAAAAGATGGAGAGAAAGAAAAAAAGGAAGTTAGGTTTTGGAATAGGGCATAATAGGGCTGGAAAAGGCTGCATAGGGTGTTCCAAAATTAGAGGATCAGTTTTCATAGAGATCTGATCTCAAAGAAGGGGAACTCCAAATCGCAGAGAAGGATCCAGCAGAATTTTAATGGAAAAATTCGAATAGAATGAAGGAGGGCAGCAACTAAATCATTGGATATTTTATTTTCCTCATTAGTGCTGCCCCCTTACATGGGTAAGAAGAAGAAAACCAGTAGGAGGAGAAAACTGAGAAAAGGGAGAAGAAGAGAGAGATCGATTGGAGGAGAAGAAGGGAGAAATAGGGTTTTTTTTTTTCTCTCTAACCTAGATCAGACCAGCTCTGATACCATGTTGGTTGAACCGTGGGTCAGAGAGAGGGTGTAAAATAATGGAATGGCTTGTTGTATTGATAGGTAAGCCCCTCTATTTATAATAGAGGGGAAATTACAAATAGTCTAAGCTAGGCGATATGGGACTAAAACCCACATAGCCGACATAAGCTAAGTACACTTAATAGCATAACAATACCCCAAAAGGACCAGAATACCCCCACGGTATTCTGGAGTACATATATTCTAACAGAAATATATCCTAGATCTATTGTCTGAGACTGAGTTGCTAGGCTGTCATCCTTCAGATACTCCTATGGAAGCGTCTACAAGACTTAGGGTGAAAGAGGGTGAACCTGTCGACAAAGGCCGTTATCAGCGATTAGTGGGCAAACTAATCTATCTCTCTCACACACGACCTGACATAGTCATTGCTGTAAGTTTGGTGAGCCAGTTTATGCATGATCCTTATTCCTCTCACATGGAGGCAGTCCTTCGTATTTTGCGATATTTGAAGTCTGCTCCCGGAAAAGGAATTCTTCTCTCTCCCAATGGTCATCTGAAGGTTGAAGCTTATACTGATGCCGATTGGGCTGGCTCTACTAATAGAAAGTCAATTTCTGGCTATTTTTCTTTTGTGGGTGGAAACCTTGTCACATGGCATAGCAAGAAGCAGAATGTTGTGGCAAGGTCCAGTGCTGAAGCAGAGTTCCGTGTAATGGCACAAGGAATCTGTGAACTTTTGTGGCTTAGAGGATTGTTGCAGGATATTGGTGTTGTTGTCCATCTTCCAATGATGCTTTATTTTGATAATAAAGCAGCCATTAGCATTGCTCATAACCCTGTCCAGCATGATCGTACTAAGCATGTTGAGGTTTACTGACATTTCATCAAGGAGAAGCTCGAAGCCGGACTCATCTGTGTTCCCTTTGTGAAGTCTACTAATCAGTTAGCCGATGTGTTCACCAAGGGACTAAGTGGCAAAGTGTTTCTTCCTATATTAGTCAAGTTGGGCATGCACGATATATATGCTCCAACTTGAGGGGGAGTGCTGGATTATATGGGTCAGAATACCGTGGGGGGTATTCTGGACCTTTTTTACTGTTTTATTCTTATGTGGGTTTAGTCCCACATTGATTACTTATGATTCTGTCCTCTATTCTCATTAATATAAATTAGGAGCTTAGGGTGATCATTAATCATCTAAGCCTCCAAGCTTTACTCTAGTTTTATTCCTGTTAACAGGTTCCTTTCAGTTTAATTCATTCTGATGTGTGGGGCCCTGCCCGTGTGGTATCTTCTTCTGGTTATCGATGGTTTGTGACTTTTATTGATTGTTTTAGTCGAACAACTTGGTTTTATTTAATGCAACAGAAGAGTGATTTGTTTTCTATATTTCAGCATTTTCACCATATGGTTTCCACTCAGTTTGATGCTAAAATCAGAATTCTTCGGTCTGATAATGGTATAGAGTACTCGGTTGGGACATTTCAGTCCTATTTTTCTGCCCATGGGATTATCTATCAAATATCCTGTGTTGATATTCCACCTCAAAATGGAGTGGCAGAGAGAAAAAACAGCCTCCTTCTTGAGGTTGCTAGGTCCCTCATGTTTGCTGTGAATGTTCCTGTTCGTTTTTGGGGCGATGTTACCATTGCTGCCTTTCTTATTAATAGGATGCCTTCCCGTGTCCTCAATAATAAGTGTCCCATAGAAACCCTTCTTGGTACTGTTACCTTTCCGGTCCCTCCTAAATTTTTTGGCTTTGTTGCTTTTATTCGTAATCACCATGTCCATGGGAAATTAGATCCCCGGGGTCTTAGGTGTATTTTTTTGGGATACTCTGCTACCCAAAAAGGATTTAAATGTTACCATCCTTCTTGAAAAGTTTTTGTTTCTATGGATGTTATTTTTCAGGAAGATGTTCCCTTCTACTATGTCCCTCTTCAAGGGGAGTCTGTTCACCAGGAAGAGGTCCTTCAAATTCCTATAGATCTACTATGGGAAGAAGAAGATGTTCTTGAGGATGGAGTTACTAGTCAAGAACAAGAGCAAAGCCAAAGTGAGGTTCCTGTTCAGGGGGAGACTCCCGTGCCTATTGAAACCACCATTCAGCCCAGAAAGGAAAAACCGGTTCAGGGAGATAAGTCACTTTAGATATAGGCCAGGAAGAGAAAGCATGACCAGAACAGGCCTACTACCATCTCTCTTACAGAATTGACTAAAACAGTTCCAAGTTCTACTAACTCTGAACCTTCTGGTAAGCTTCCATCTGTTCCTCCTTATGATCCTACTTTAGACCTTCCTATTGCTGTTAGGAAAGGTAAACGTAGTTGTACTCATTACCCAATTTCTAATTTGGTTTCTTATGACTCATTGTCTCCTAGTTTCTAGACCTTTCTTGCTTCTTTGTCCTCTATTTCGCTTCCTAACTCCTGGCAGGAGGCAGTGGCACATTCGGATTGGAAAGAAGCTATGGAAGGAAGAGATGAGAACCCTTGGCAAAAATAACACGTTGGATTAGCTTCCACTGGGAAAGAGAGTTGTAGGGTGTAAATGGGTCTTTGCTGTCAAGTACAAGGCAGATGGAAGTATTGAGAAATATAAAGCCAGGCCGGTTGCTAGAGGCTTTACCCAGACGTATAGGATTCATTATCAGGAGACGTTTGCTCCAGTTGCTAAGATGAACACTGTGAGAGTTCTTCTGTTTTATGCAGTAAATCAGGGATGGCACTTATTTGAGTTAATTGGCTGAAGAAGTCTACATGGATATTCCACCAGGTTTTGATTCTCAGAAGACTCAGGGAAAGGTATGTAAGCTCAATTGAGCTCTTTATGGGTTGAAGCAATCTCCAAGGGCGTGGTTTGGTAGGTTTCATAAAGCTATGGTCTCCATTGGGTTCAAGCAAAGCAATGCAGGTCACACACTTTTTATTAAAAGGACTACTAAATTTGTGACGATGTTGATAGTATATGTGGATGACATTGTCATCACAGGGAGTAGCCAGGAGGAGATTGATGCTTTGAAGAAGTTTCTGGGTATTGAGTTTGAGATCAAAGATCTGGGTAAGCTTAGGTACTTCTTGGGTATTGAGGTTGCCTATTCTAACAAAGGAATCTCTTTATCCCAAAGAAAGTACACCATGGACTTATTATCTGAGACAGGTATGTTGGGATGTAAGCCAGCTGACACCCCTGTAGAGTTTAATTATCATCTTCGGTCAAAAGAAGGGAAACCTATAGATAGAGAGCAGTACTAGAGATTGGTAGGACGTCTAATTTACTTGTCCCACACTCGTTCTAATAATCCCTTTGCAGTAAGTCTAGTAAACCAGTATATGCATGACCCCTACTTTACACATTTGGAAGCTGTCTACAGAATTTTGAGATATTTGAAAGCTTCTCCTGGGAAAGGGATTTCGGTTTCTCCTTATGGTCACATGAGGGTTGAAACATATACAGATGCAGATTAGGTTAGGTCACCTGATGATAGGCGTTCTACTTCTGGCTATTGTACTTATGTTGGAGGAAGTCTTGTCACTTGGAGGAGCAAGAAGCAAACAATTGTAGCTCGTTCCAATACAGAGGCTGAGTTTTGAGCTATGGCCCAAGGTATTTGTGAGGCTCTTTGGCTCCAAGGATTGTTGCAAGACCTTGGAAATGAGGTTGATATGCCTATGCGTTTGTACTCAGACAGTAAGTCTGCAATCAACATTGCTCACAACTCTGTTCATCATGATCGAACAAAGCATGTGGAGATAGACCATCATTTCATTAAGGAGAAACTTGACAGTGGTCAAATGTGCATTACGTTCGTTCCTTCTGATGATCAGTTAGCGGATGTTCTTACCAAAGGCCTAAGTTCTAAGTTGTTTAGTTCTATTGTTAGCAAATTGGGCATGATTGATATCTATGCACCAACTTGAGGGGGAGTGTTGTAATATGGGTACAAGGGTAGAATTGTCAATAAGGGTATTTTGGTTTTGTACTCATTCTAGAATTTTCTAATCTTCATTATAAATAAAGCTGGCCTGTGTCTCATTGATCCCAACTGTCAGAATGTACTCAAGAAAATAATGAAGAACTTCTAGGTGCACTACGGGTAGGGAAGGAGTCACAATGATGTTTTCCCAGTTCGCAGGCTTCGTACTCAAGACGAGAAACGGATCTGCAACTAGGAACCATTAACTGGAGTTTGGTTAGAGACAGATGACCAAGGCGTAAATGCCATTGCATGGGAGATGGTACGGTAGTAGATGTAGCAGCAGTAGAAGGTCCAGTGCCATTCAGGTAATACAGTCCATCTCGCTCAAGCCCTCCACCAATCATCTTCCTTCTCTAAAAGTCCTAAAAGACACAGTAAGAAGGATAGAAGGTAATAGAATAATTAAGAGATTTAGTAAGTTGACTGACAGATAAAAAACTTAAAGGTAATATAGGGATATAAAGAACAGGAGAAAAGGTTATGGAGGATGTTGGAGAAACAGTTCCATGACCAGTTACCTGAGCGGAGGATCCATCAACAACTATAACATTTGAAGAGTTTTGAACTTGATTCATGGAAGAAAATAAACTTGACTAATCAGTCATATGAGTATATGACATGAAGCACCAGAATCAATAAGCCACGAGGTAGAGGAACTATGGAAAGCAAAGTTACTTGTGTATGCTAGGGTAGCTGTAGAGGTGGAGGCAGAGGCAGCTTCTAGATGTTGAAGACGTTTTGGTAGTTGGTTATAATCATCTTGAGAGAAAGTGGATGTAGAATTGTGATTCACATCACTAGTAGATTTCTCAGTAGAAGTGTCAGTCATGAATGTATTGGCCAACTCATTTCCCCACTCTGACTTTCCATGTTTAGCCTAACAGGTATCAATAGTATGATTTGGTTTACCACAATAAGAGCATTGGTGAGATGACTTGTCCATGGGTTGATGCCTGTACTTCTTCCACCAGTTCCACAGCCACGGCCTCTAGATTAGCCACCACCACGTCCTCGACCATGATTGACGACAAAGGCTGAATTGTCCTTGGGAGTAGTATCAATTTTGGATGGATTAGTAAGACGATTGATACGAGAGAATACTTCATTGAGAGAAGGAACCTTCTCTCCTCTGTGACCAATTGACTCTTCACAAATTGATAGTCAGGATGTAGTCCAGCTAGAAATTTTGCAACATGGTACTCAGCTTTTTGTTGTTTCAACTGATCCAGATTGGTAGTTAAGGGCCGATGTATCTGGAGTTCTTCAACCATGCCTTTACGACTAGCAAAATATTCGCACAAGGATTTATCTCCCTGCTTGAAATTGAAAAGATTCTCATAGAGATCATACATTCGGGAGATATTCTATTCTTGAGAATAACTTCCACGTAGATCATTTCAGACATCCTTAGCAAGTTTGTGAAACATCACATTGGAAGCAATAGCAGGTTCAAGGCTGTTCCATAACCCTATTGTGATAATAAAGTTCTCACGCATCCACTCATCGTAGGCTATGATGGTGAAAGGGTCTTTAGGATCAGTAGTAGGAGGATCATCAGTGATATATTTTAACTTTCCTTTGGCATGAATGTATGCCTGTACAGCTTGAGCCCATAAAAGATATTTGAAACTTCGGAGAGTTTAATAGATGTAATCTGAACTTGGACACTGTCCATGGGTGGTTTAGGGTCTGACATAGAGACAACTAATCAACAAAAACCAATAAAGACAAAGCCGGCACATGTAGAACCAATAAAATCAAAGCCGGCAGATGTAGAATAATGAAGGATAAACCCTAATTGTAGGGTAATTCCAGTCTTCAAAGCAAACAGGTGTAACAGACCCAATGAGGTAGATAAGGCAGCAACAATCAGCAGCAAAATAAGGGATAAAACCCTAAAATTGATCGAACAAGGTACTGGTATAAAGCAGCAACAATCAACCACAGAAGAAGAGATAAAACCCCCAGGGATAACACCCTAAAACCTTATGCCAATCGAATAGGTAATCCAGAAGCAGCAAGCAGCCACAAATAGGTTTAAGTAAGGTTTCCGCCAGCAATAGAAGAAGAGAAAAACCAAACAGTAAAGAGATCCAAGCTATGGATCGAGTGTACCTTTTACATGGAGTAATTGATCTTCAAATATGCAACCATATTGAATGGCTGAGCAGAGAGTAGGTATTATCTTCAGACATTACTAGAAACTTAAACCGCAGGAGTGGTGGAATCAAACTGGGATGATTTGCTCTATATAGATACAATACGATAACCAATATGCCTAGTTTATTGTTATTTGATCATCAACTAGGGTAGAATCAACCAATCATTTGCAGAATGAAGGCTACGATCAGAAAAGCTTGAAACCCTTGGAAGACTCTCAAACCAACAGTGAAGACTTCAGCTAATTGATATCAGTGCTCTGATACCATGTAACAGCTTGAAGTAAGGAAACCAGAGAACCAAGAGAGAAGATGAAGAAGGAAAAAGAGGACTGTCTAGTTATGTTGGATCGAACTAGCAGTCCTCCCCCATAATGCCTTTATTTATATCAACTCAGATTACATAGTATAGATAGAATTCTTAATCCTACGAGGAACAACAAACACACTAAGACTCATAAATAGAAACCTAGTTACAATAGGACATTAAACTAGGACTCAACTATCATAGAATAAGTCTAATTAGACTAAACACTAATTATAAGAGAACCAGGACAGCAGTGTATCTCGAATAGAATAAGGAATATTCTAATTGAGATACTTAACCCTAGTCTGCTGCCGAGACACATTCTTAACATGGGAGAAGGAGTACTTCCTCAACAACAAACCCTTTCTTCAGCTTCTTCTCCCCAAAAAGACCCATCACCCCATTCGTTTTATTGGTTTTGTAATGAAAAGTATAGAGTTTTGTCACCTCTCAAACTATTTCTTCATTAGGTAGGTTTTTAATTAAGTTTTTTTATCCCTCCGAGCAGCGGCAATGTGGGCGCCGGAGCCAATGCTGGTCTGTAGCTGCAGGCATGCTGTCTGCCGGTGCAGCTAGCTTGCACAAAGGGGAGCGATGGTGCTTAGGGTTGGTGCATACGGGTGAAGGAACAGCAAAGGGTAGGGCGGGGAGAGATGCAGAGGTGGGCGGGGATGGGGCAGGAAGGTGGGGACGACTGCAGAGGTGAGGGTGGACGCACAGGGAAGAGGAGGGGGTGGGGGTGGTCACACGGGGATGAGGGTGTGGGTGGGGGTTGCAGCTGGAAGGGTGAGTTGGGGGCATGGGAGCATGGTGGGGCAGGTTTGCAGGGGAGGGAGTGGGTAGGGGAGGGGAGAGTGAGAGCGGGAGAGGGACAGGGTGTTGCAGGTGGTGGTGACGACGGAGGCAGCGGTGGTGGTAGTGGAGGCGGCAGTGAGTGTAGGTGAAGATTGATCAAGGATGGGAGCAGGGTTGAGGGGCAAACTTGGAAATATGTCAGTTTGGGTTAAGATTAAACACACAAGGTACTCCAAACCTCAGTTTTATAACCTGAGGTACCCCAAACATACTTTATCAAACATTTGGTACCTCAGGTGTAATTTGCCCTTCTCTTTTCCCCACCGTTGTTTCTAACAGTAATTGCAGCCCCAAACATGGAGAATGATTTCCTTTCATTCTCATTGGGTTCAAGACTTTAAGAGGTGATTCTGGTATTAAAAATGATCCAGCGCATGTATTTTGGGGGTCTAAATCAGTTCACAGTTGGTGATTTCGTCAAGAGTTTCAAATCTGCCCTCTTTCCTACTGCCAGGACCTAGTTGCAGAAAATCTCCTGATTCTTCCACTTGATCTTTGGACCTGATATTGATTGTTCTCAAGTGGCATAGGCGTTGCCGACCTTTGCCTAAAATTTGAGAGCATTACGGTTCCATTCGGGTGAGTTCTCCATTCGAAAGAGTGGCATCAAGAGGGTTGAAGACAACCCTCTCCTTTCACGATAAATATGTATTGAGTAAATTACTCCCCCCTCCCCTCGATTATGCTCTAATGACAAACCCCTCCCCTGGGTATTGAGTAATGACTTCCCCCTCCCCTGTATTAACAAGATTCTATCAACCGTACCCATTCCGTTAAAAAGGACTGTTAAGTGATAGGAAAAGACTATATTACCCCCTCCTTCTTCTTCCTCCTCTTACAACCCCTTTCCTGCAACTCTGCCCCCACCCTGCTGCCAACGCAACCCCTCTCACCCATAGTTGTCATGGCGTCGCCATATCGACGCCATGGCGGCGCCATGGTGTCATATCGCTGAAGAAGTGGGCATATTGACCACCGATATGGATGATGTAAGAATATCGACCGATATGGCCTCCATGTCGTCGCCATGGTGCCGCCATGGACGCCATACCACGACATATGGCCATACCGGGCGACATGGTTGTTTCAAATTATTTTATTTTAATGCTTTTTCCTTAACATAAAAAAAATTTAAAAAACATCAAACAGAAAACACTAATACACAATCAATATTCACATCAGCAAATTTTTTTTTTTTATTTGGATGGGTTGTTTACTAGCTTTATTCACTCAATATAAATTACGTTCTTGTAATTGTTTTTTTGTTTTGTTACTTTTATAGTCACTTTCATATGAATCATATCTCAACTCTCATGATTTTTCAACTTTATTATCAGCGAGACTATTGCTATCAATTATTTGATAATCCATGATTTCATATACACTAATGGATATTACACTTTCATGAATTAAACCATAGTAGATTAGTAGTACACTTTCATGTTAATTTTTTATGTTATAGGGTATATATTATAGCATACTAAATGACATTAAAAATAGAGAAAATAAAAAATAAAACATGGTCGATATGATTGCCATGGCAACGCCATGGCGGGCGACATGTCGATAAATCGACATGACACCCTTCCACCGACTTGGATCGCCATGACGACGTGACAACTATGCTCTCACCGTCCCCACTCATGCTCTCTCCTTGCCCTTTCCCTGCTGCTGACGCAAAGGGTCTCCATGGTGAGGAAATGATAACTCAGACACACAGAGCATATCACCACGCAACAGAATAATTCCAGACCGAAGTCCAGCAAGAATTCAGATGTTCAAACTCTGTCATATGGTCAAGGTTGAATATGAAATTCCAGGTGAGAGATCCCCACTACTAGTCCTCCCAAATAGAACAGGTATAATGTCGGAACAACCAACAACAAAGGAACCGGAGGAGACTGAAACTAGATCTGGCGGTAGAATGAAGAACCAGACCTGAAATTCGAATGAAACTTCCCAGTCCAGCAGGATCTCGAACAGAGCTTCAGAAGAAAGGGATCGCCCACTGCTAGATAATAAAGTCCCAAAACTTGAGATTAAAAGAAGGAAACTGTAGGGAGATCGATGCCTCTCTTGCTGTACCAGCACTAGCGCCAGAACAGAATAGAGATGATACGAGGTAAAGGAAGGAGGAGGAAAAGAAAGAAAAGGAAGAAGGAACAGAAAGAGAAAAGGGAGATTAGAAGGCTTACTGGAGGGAAAGGAGGAAGCTAGGGAAGATACCAACAGTCCTACAGTCCACACGCTGTTCAACCAGGCAACACTCAACTCTCTGAGGTTACACTCAACTCACTGGTTTTGAAAACAACGATAAATTAAGATTCCAAACTGATACCTAGATTTGAAAACGTATTAAAAAATTAGATTCTAAGATTGAGAAATTTAGAATTCCTACTTGAAGAAGCATTCTTGGAAAACAGTGAAAAGATTGGGTTTTGATGATTGATTTTGAAAACAGAGTTGAAATCTAAAGTTATAGAACAAGAAACACAACCAATAGATCAATAACTGCGAAGAACAAATTAGGAAGTTATGCGCAGGATAGAGAGATTATGATCTGACCTGAGTACTGAGAAGAAAAGATAAGAAGAACGAGAAACAGTGAAAAAAAGGATATGATCAGGAATCACCACCTTCTAGAGATGTTTTTAGGGTTTTGATATGGTCAGGGGTATTATTGGAATATCACAAAAATAAGGACATTTTGGGGTTTAAATGAATATTTTTAAGGTGATGTCATCACTTAACAGCCATTTTTAACAGAATGGGTACGGTTGATAGAATCTTGTTAATACAGGGGAGGGGGGAGTCATTACTCAATACCCAGGGGAGGAGTTTGTCATTAGAGCATAATCGAGGGGAGGGGGGAGTAATTTACACATGTATTTGAGTTTATTTTACCTGCTGGCCCACTGACTAATGATGATTTCCTCCCTAGCTGCGAGTAGACCAATTGAAACCGTGAATCCGAAATCCAATACTCCTTTACTACCTTCCCTTTATTTCGTTATTCACTTCTGTCCTATTGATTTTATTTCTAGAATTACCCCCTCCTATATAACTCTTTTGTCCTCCACAATATGTCTCCCTAACCCCCTATTTCCAATAATACCTCCCTTGATCTTGTTTTTAAGTCTTATTTATTCTTCCAAATAGCCCTTTCCCATTTATACAAGTTATTCCAATTACTTTTTTTCTTTTGTGGTGTTGACTCCTAGTAATTACAAAATTACCACTACCTTTATTATTTGAGTTATTTAGAGATTGTGTGGCCCATAATGACCCCAACCTTAGGGTTTCGACCCCGGGTTCGCATCAAATTAGTACTAGAGCAAACCTGATCGATGGAGCCAATCCTCTTGTTGGCTGTCCGTCAACAACTTCAATTTATGTAAGAGAATCTTGAAGAGACTCAACGACAATGCAAGGAATTCAAGATTCAATTGCTGGTCTCATTTGATCATATGGACTCTTCCTTCGGGAAATTGATCTCAGTCTTGAGCTAAGGGTGGAAGATCCAGAAGATGAGCTACCAATGATGGGGATGAGATGGCCTTGCTGATTGTTGAAGATCAACTTGTGGAAGAGGATAGACCGGTTGATTGATTTTTTATTTCCAAGTTGTTACTTCGACAACAATCTTCGTATCGTGAATTTCGTACTGTTCGATTGTGGTAATGCAGCCTCACTGGAAGATACGGATCGGGAGAGTCAAACACACGAACACAAAAAGAAAGACATCGCAACGGGTTTAACGTGACTCTTCAAGGACACGGGAAAATTGCAACTCTTCAAGGATGCAACGTAACTTTCCAGGGTTACAGGGGAGAACACTTCAAGGTTCAAAATACTCAACAGAGTAAACTTTTATGAATCAATTCTTCTTTTTTCAATGTGCATAGCTCTTACATTTATAAGGAACCAAAATAAACCTAATTCTAATCTCTAAGACTATTAAATCCTACGGTTAAGATTAATTGCAAATTACATTAAAAGAAAGTTAAATATCGAAGTAAATCCTAATTAAAGCTAGACACTTGACAATTAAGAATATTAAAATAATAAAACTCAAATTAAGAAAGGGGGGCTGTAGAAATCGTCCAAGAATTCTCTCTCTTTTCAAGGCATAAGTGTTTAAATAATGTTTTCTTGTGAAATTCGTCCAAGCATGGTCTATTGTATTCCATTCCTAAAATATAGGAGAAGTAAAGCCGTTTCCCTAGTTGGGTTCCAAGTTCCAACTTCTTGTTCAACGATTTATCCTCTTTCCAAAATTAGTTTTCCAAAATAATAGCAATCTCCTCCTCTAAAATAGGAAACAGTAATCCTTTAGCAATCGGTTAATCTCCTCTAAAATAGGATATTGTAATCCTTTTAGCAATTGGTGCAAGCTCCTCTAAAAGAGGAATGTTGAGTCAGCCTTCATGGGCATGAACAAGGGAGATCGGCCTTGAACAAGCTGCCTATTAACCCATGAACTGGAGTGGTTTGCTTGCCTGCTGATGTGGTCTAGTCTTAACCGTTTTGAAGTTTGGTTTTGGCTCAATTTGCCATGTAGGTCTGGACCTGCATCATGTGGTCTGATTGATGGTTTCATATAGTCAAGGATGGATGCCGATCGAGTGGTGTTGATTCTCCCGTTTTACAAAACTCGAGGGTGAGTTTTTTTTTAACACTGGGGGAATTGATGCAGGTTTGTGGTTGAACCGGCTGAACTTGGAAACCCAGACCGAGAACCGGGTCCAAATGTGGGTCTTCGGTAGTAGGTTATGTTAAGATTTTATTTATTTTTATTGGGATTATAATCTTTTATTTGAGTAGTGTTAGATATATGGGCCAGAATACCGTGGGGGGTATTCTGGACCTTTTTCCCTTTGTTTATTTATTTGTTTTGTATGTGGTTTAGTCCCACATTGCTCATGTACATAATTTTATTCTTTTATTACTCTTATAAATAAAGAGGTGCTTGGGGTGAATAGATCATCCAAGCCTTACCCTAAGTTCAAGTCTCTCTACATGGTATCAGAGCAGATTTCGAACTAGGGACTGTTCCCCCCCTTCGATTTCAGTTTTTTTCTTCCTCTCTCTCTCTTTCTCTCTTCTCCCTTGTTCTCCATCCCCATATAGGGCAGCACTGATGAGGTGATCATGCGATCCAGCTGCTGCCCCCATTACCTCAGTTATGCTTTATAATTCTGCTCGATAGGAACCAGCCAATTCCTGCCTGCGATATCTGGAACTTCAGTTTCTTTGGAGATTGCTTCTACTTCAGTTACAAGGAATCAACTCCTCCTTTTGAAGACCACAACCTGCAGCAGGATTTCCTTCTTATTGGCTCAAGTTCTTATCTCACAGCATTACTGACAATTGTCGATCTAGGAGTTTGTGCCCTCTTTTGTTTCTGATTTTTTGAAGGCTGATTCTCCACTTATAAGGCACCACTCGACTGCAATTTGGGCTTCATCAGTTCAGTTTTTTTTGAAGACCTCCCTGAGATCGATTCTCCACCATTACAGGGTTTTTTCAAAAACCCTGACACCTTTCGATCTTAGGGCTGCTGCTGCTTCTTTGGACCTGATTTTTTGCAGGTTATTTTCTCCATTATAAAGGGTCTATCGGCTTTAGTTGAAGCCACTTATCTGCAGCTTTTGTCCCCCTCTATTCTCTTTATCGATTTCTACAATTCAGGGTTTTTTTCCAAAACCCTGACAAAATTGATATAGGGCTCTTCCTTTGCTGCTGTTTCTGATTTTTGAAGAGGTGATTCAGCCCTTAATTTGAAGTTAATATTGGGCTTATTTGCTGCCATTATGGGTGATTCTATCAATTCTTCAGCTACTTCAGATCAGCTACTTAATGATGGTCACAGCAAGACAGATTACCACAGCTTCCCACCAAATCCTATTAAACTTGATGGCTTGAATTACCTCCTATGGTCCAGATCTGCCTCCTTTGCCATTGCTGGCCGTGGTCTCACCAGCCATATTAATGGCACTTGTGTTATACCCACTGAACAAGGACCTGCTCAGGAAAAATGGCTTGCCAATAATGGTGTTCTCATGTCTTATCTGATAGGCTCTATGACTTCAGATTTACAGCATAACTTTCTTCTTCTGGACACTGCCTCCCAGATCTGGGCTGCTTGCAAGGAAACCTATGGACAACTTGGCAATGATGCCCAAGTATATGAACTTCGGAAGAAGGTCCTTCACACCACTTAGGGAGACCTTTCAGTTTCGAAATACTATACTACTCTCCGCAATCTGTGGCAACAGTTGGACCATTTCTCTGACTTCCACCCTACTACAGTGGCTGATATTGTTTCCTATAAGAAGCACGTGGACAAGATCAGAGTATATGATTTTTTGGCTGGCTTAAATGTGGAGTATGATCAGATCCGTGTTCAGGTGTTGGGCCATAAGCCTTTTCCCACACTCGAACAATCTTATGCATTGGTGTCATCTGAGGAGAATTGTAGGGCTGCCATGTTGCACCCTCCTATTACTGACAGATCAGCTCTCAAGGCTACTGCCCCTGCCACTCCTGCCCCTAGTGGCACTGCTTCTCTTGGTGATTCTACTATAGGGACTGTTGTTTGTGAGCACTATCACAAACCCTATCACACCAAAGAGAAGTGCTGGAAACTTCATGGGAAACCGGCTGACTTTGAAGCTAAACGGGCTGCCAAGACCAAGAACAAAGACAAAGACCAAGGCCCATCGATTGAGATCAAGTATCGCAGCCCTGCCATCGACATCGGTCTATCCCAGATGATCTACAGGCACTCCTACGTATGCTAAGGTCTTCCGCTGCTGCTGCCTCTACTACATCAGCTACTGCCAATTCTTCTGCTCCTTCAGGTTCACACTTTGCCTGATCAGGTATTCCATTTGGAGGTCATTGTGCTTCTGTAGCTTCCCATCCTTGGATCATAGATTCTAGAGCTACGGATCATATGACCGGTTCCTCTTGTTTGTTTTACAGATATTCTCCCACTTCTGGGAAAGACAAGGTCTAGGTGGCTGATGGTTCTCTTTCTTCCATATCCGGAAAGGGAATCATCAACTGCACTTCCTCTCTTCCCTTGTCTTCTGTTTTGCACATTCCTAACTTTACTACTAACCTTCTTTCCATCAGTAGTATTACTCGTGATCTTAACTACAAAGTCACTTTCTTTCCTTCTCATTGTGTGTTTCAGGATCTAGAATCTGGGAAGACGATTGGGTAAAGTGCACGGTGGGCTGTACCTGCTTGATGACGGTCGCTTCTCTCCACCACCATTGCCTTCTCCACCACACCAGAACTCCATGGTCTCTTCTGAACTCTACCAATGGCACTCTAGGTTAGGTCACCCCCCTTTAGGAATTTTAGCTCATTTATTTCCTAGTCTGGTCACCCTTCGTACTAAGGATGACTTTTTTTGTGAGGCTTGTGTTCTGGCCAAACAGACACGTTCAAATTATCCAATTTCCAATAAAAGGAGTTCTTTTTGTTTTAATTTGGTGCATTCTAATGTTTGGGGCCCTAGTCATAAACCCTCTATTTCTGGCCATCGTTGGTTTGTCTCTTTCATTGATTGTCATTCTAGGCATACCTGGGTGTATCTTTTACACCCAAAAAATCAAGTTTTTTCATGTTTTCAGCATTTTCATAAAATGATCCAAACACAGTTCCAGGCCACTCTCAAAGTATTGAGAAGTGATAATAGAACAGAGTATACAGAATCACAATTTCAAAAATATTTGGCTGATCATGGCATCCTGCATCAAACTAGTTGTGTTGATACCCTTGCCCAGAATGGTGTGGCAGAAAGGAAAAATCGCCACTTGTTAGAGATGGCCAGGGCTTTGATGTTTGCGAGGAATGTCGAATGTCCCATCTCAATATTAGGGGGATGCGGTTCTCACTGCGGCCTATCTCATCAATAGGCTGCCTTCTAGGGTTCTTAACTCTAGTAGCCCCTCTGCTGTTTTAATGGGAAATTCCTCATTTATTGTGCCTCCCAAGGTGTTTGGTTGTGTATGTTATGCTAGGGATCCTAGATCTCCTGGCAAACTTGAACCTCGGGGACTCCGTTGTATTTTCTTGGGTTATTCTCCGACCCAGAAAGGTTATAAGTGTTACCATCCCTCTTCCCGCCGTACCATGGTTAGTATGGATGTTATTTTCCATGAGTCCCTTTCTTACTATTCTTCGCCACCTCTTCAGGGGGAGAGTTCTAGTGAAGATGTGCCTTTTGAGATTCCTCTACCAGAGGTTCCTCAGGCTGCTGTCCAGCCTTCTTTACCACCCTACTTTGGATGGATGACCAACATCCTCTGGCTGTTCCTCCCTCACCTGATGGGAATCCTTTATAGGGGGAGACCATAGAAAATAGTGTTGTTAATATTCCTATCCAGGGGGAGCTGACTCCAGTCCAGAGAACTATTGGTGAATTTCAGAAGAGAATTGACAACTCCAACATCATCACCTATACAAGGGGCAGATCCAACAGAGGGCAGCTGCAACCCACTTTGGCACCAGTACCCATCCAATTGCCGGCTCTAGACCCGGATCCTTCATCTCCTGGTAACCCCTCTTCTTCCAACCTACCTAGTGCTCATCGCAAAGGTACTAGGACTTGCACTTTACATCCCATATCTCACTTTGTTTCTTATAGCTCTCTTTCTCCTTCTTTTCGTGCTTTTGTATCTTCTCTTTCTTCTGCCTTTATTCCTAAAAATTGGCAGGAAGCATATACAGATGGAAAGTGGAAGGCTGTAATGATGGAAGAAATGAGGGCACTACACAAAAATAATACGTGGGATCTTGTGGCTCTTCCTCCAGGGAAAAAACCAGTGGGATGTAAATGGGTCTTCATGGTCAAACAGAAGGCTGATGGTTCAGTGGATCGGTATAAGGCACGTCTGGTTGCTAAGGGGTTCACTCAGACTTATGGAGTTGACTATCAGGAGACCTTTGCACCAGTGGCAAAACTCAACACTATGAGGGTGTTATTATCTTGTGCTGCAAATCTTAGGTGGGATCTTCAGCAGTTAGATATAAAGAATGCCTTCCTCCATGGGGAGCTTGAGGAGGAGGTATATATGGACATTCCACCAGGCTTCTCTGATGACAGAACTAGGGGCAGGGTCTGTAAGTTGAAACGTGCTCTCTATGGGCTGAAGCAGTCACCTAGGGCCTGGTTTAGCAGATTTCATAAGGCTATGATTTCAGCAGGTTATAAGCAGAGCAATGCTGATCACACTTTGTTCATCAGACGAGTTGGTGACAAGGTTACTCTTCTCATAGTCTATGTGGATGATATCGTGGTAACTGGTAATGATGGTGCTGCTATCAGGGATTTAAAGCTTCTCCTTGGTCATGAGTTTGAGGTCAAAGATCTAGGCCCTCTAAAATATTTTCTAGGGATAGAAGTTGCTGGCTCTTCAAAGGGCATCTTTCTGTCTCAAAGAAAATATGTCCTTGATCTGTTGACTGAGACAGGGCTGCTAGGTTGTCATCCGTCAGATACTCCTATGGATGCTCCTACAAAACTTAAGGAGAAAGAGGGTAAACCTATTGACAAGGGTGGTTATCAGCGGTTGGTGGGCAAACTAATCTACCTTTCCCACACAAGACCTGACATAGCAGTTGCTGTAAGTATGGTGAGCTAGTTCATGCATGATCCCTATTCCTCTCATATGGATGCAGTCCGTCGTATTTTGAGGTATTTGAAGTCTGCTCCAGGAAAGGGAATCCTCATATCTCCCAATGGTCACCTCAAGATTGAAGCCTATACTGATGCCGATTGGGCTGGTTCTACTAACAGGAAATCTATCTCTGGCTATTGCTCCTTTGTGGGTGGGAACCTTGTCACGTGGCGTAGCAAAAAAGCAGAATGTTGTGGCAAGGTCCAGTGCTGAAGCCGAGTTTCATGCAATGGCCCAAAGCATTTGTGAACTTCTATGGCTTAAAGGATTATTGCAGGATATTGGTGTTGCTGTCCATCTTCTCATGATGCTTTATTGTGACAATAAAGTTGCCATTAGCATTGCTCATAACCCTGTCCAGCATGATCGTACTAAGCATGTCGAGGTTGATCGACATTTCATCAAAGAAAAGCTTGAAGCCGGCCTCATTTGTGTTCCCTTTGTGAAGACTACTGATCAACCTGCTGATGTGTTCACTAAAGGACTAAGTAGCAAGCTGTTTCATCCTATCTTAGTCAAGTTGGGCATGCATGATATCTATGCTCCAACTTGAGGGGGAGTGTTAGATATATGGGCCAGAATACCGTGGGGGGTATTCTAGACCTTTTTCCCTTTGTTTATTTATTTGTTTTGTATGTGGTTTAGTCCCACATTGCTCATGTACATAATTTTATTCTTTTATTACTCTTATAAATAAAGAGGTGCTTGGGGTGAATAGATCATCCAAGCCTTACCCTAAGTTCAAGTCTCTCTACAAGTAGGTCATGTAGGAGATGAGATTGTGTTTTCTAGTTTACTTATTTGAGTAGTTTCCTTGTTAAGTTAGTTTCCTAGTTTGTTTAGTTTCCTTATTAGATTTAATTTATTTTCTTTTAAATATGCTTGTAATGCGTGGGAGAAGCTAATTGATTCCGGTGTGTCTGCATCGCTTGTGTTTGCGTGCTCTCTGCCTCCTCTGCGATCTGGTTCCCTTTCTATTTTTCTTCTTCTTCTCCTTTTTTCTTTTCTGTTTTCTTTTCTCCAACCCTGTTTGTAACAGTACTTGGAGCCCCAAACATTAAGAAAGATTTCCTTTGATTCTCATTGAGTTCAAGACTTTAGGAGATGATTCTGGTGTTAAAAACGATCCACCTTGTGTATTTTGGGGTTCTAAATCTGGTCATAGTTGGGGGGGTTTCATCTAGGGATGTAAATGGATAACCGAAAATCCAAATCCGATCCGCATCCGTATCCGTTTAGGGACATCCATATTCGTTTAGAGATTTCCGGAAAAAAATCCGAATCCTCCGATAAAAATCCATCCGGAAAAAAAAAATCCTAATACTTAATAATAAAAAATTAAGTAAATAATGATCTTGAGGATTTTTTAAGATTCAACAGGTTCTAGAATATGAGGAAAAGAGAATTATGATCTTAGAGATGTGGATTGAGAGTGAATTGTATCAGCTAGGGGGAGGAAGGTCCGAGTTACACAAGGCAGAGATGTAAACGGATGGTCGAAAATCCGAATTCGATCCACATCCGCCATCCGAATCCGTTTAGAAGTATTCCGTATTCGGCCAGGGAATATCCAGATCCGATCACTTCCAATCTGTATCCAAGCCGCATCCTATCTGTTTACATCCCTAGTTTCATCCATATTTTCAAATCTGTCCTCTTCCGTACTGCCCGGACCTAGTTGCAGAAAATCTCCTGATTCTTCCACATGATCTTTGGACATGATACTGGTTGCTCTCAAGAGACATAGATGTTTCAGATCTTTGCCTAAAATTTCAGATCTTTACGGTTCCATTCGGGTGAGTTTTCCATTCGAAAGAGGGGCTGGTTTACCGCTGGTTCAGTTGTCGGGAGGTTGAAGAGAACTCTCCCCCTTCACGATAGATAGGTCTTGGAGTTTATTTTACCATACAGCTTTCCCTCTATTATGTTATTCACTTCTGTCCTTTTGATTTTATTTCCAGAATTTTCCATATTTTCAAATCTGTCCTCTTCCGTACTGCCCGGACCTAGTTGCAGAAAATCTCCTGATTCTTCCACATGATCTTTGGACATGATACTGGTTGCTCTCAAGAGACAGAGATGTTTCAGACCTTTGCGTAAAATTTCAGAGCTTTACAGTTCCATTCAGGTGAGTTTTCCATTCGAAAGAGGGGCTGGTTTACCGCTGGTTCAGTTGTCGGGAGGTTGAAGAGAACTCTCCCCTTTCACGATAGATAGGTCTTGGAGTTTATTTTACCATACTGCTTTCCCTCTATTATGTTATTCACTTCTGTCCTTTTGATTTTATTTCCAGAATTTCCCCCTCCTATATTACTCTACTGTCCTCCACGATATAAATCCCCCTAAACTCTATTTCCAATAGTACCTCCTTTATTTTGTTATTCCCTTTTTAGTCTTATTTATTTATTCTTCCAAAAATACGCCTTCCCCATTCCACTTGTTTTCTTTTGTAGCCTTCATTCATAGTAATTACAGCATTGCCACTATATTTGTTATTTGTTAGAGATTGGGTGGGCCCGTAGCAACCCCAACATTAGGGTTTCAACCCCGGGTTTGCTTCACCTTTTATGAATCCATATAGGAATTTTAGAAGGTCTTTATATATGTAATACTCCACATCAATTAAAGATGGGTTGAGTAAAGAATATGAGTTTTTTTTTTTTTAATTTTAAGTAAAGAGTTATGGTGTTATTGAGCAGTCCATAGTGCATATGGGATTGGTATCTCATGTGATGCAGATTAATCACCAAACTGGGCTTCTTTGCTTGGGAATAAGTCTAGGGTTGGGTTGTGTTGGAATATGTAATCCAGAATACCGTGGGGGTATTCTAGTCCTTTTGGGGTTAGTTTATTTATTATGTTATTAGTTTATGTCGGCTATGTGGGTTTTAGTCCCACATCGCCTAGTTTAGTCTATTTGTAATTTCCCCTCTATTATAAATAGAGGGGCTTACCTATCAATGAGACAAGCTATTCTATTCTCTCTTTCTAACCCGCGTTTCTGCCAACATGGTATCAAAGCAGGTCTGATCTTAGGTTAGAAAGAAAGAAAATCCCTTTTTTTCTTCAATCGACTTCTTCCTATTTTCTCACTCTCGGTTTCTCCTTCTTCTGGTTTTTAGCCTTTTTTTCTTGTAAGAGGGCAGCACTAATGAGGAAAACCTAAACCAATGATTTAGTTGCTGCCCTCCCACAACCAACCTATCGCTGAAGGTGCAACCAATTTTTTTCTCGATTTGTCGTTGATCGAGGGGCTGGAGTTCAGGACTTGCCCTATTTTTGCTCGGTTTCTCTTTTCTTGTCGTGAGGAAGATCTCTGATTTCTCTTTCAGAGCTATTGTTCTATTGTTGCTGTCGTTTCCTGGAGTCGATTAAAGGTGTTGCTCTCGATTTGATTCTGAAGAACCCATAAATTTGCTTTTGCTGCTATCTATTTGCTGACGACAGTATCGATTTGCTGCTGGTTTCGATTGGGAACCTTATTGTTGGTTCTCAGCTCTGTCGAAGGTTACCGCTGGTTGTATGGTTATTGATTTCTGGTTGCATGGGATCCTTTGCTTCTTCTCGATCTGCTGCTATTCTGCTTCTTCTACAACCCTCGATTCATCTTCCTTGCTAAATTCTGAGATCAGCATCAACGAAAGCCTTGCTGATTTATTAATCTTGGTCGATTGGCTCTGAAATCTGGGTTGAAGGAAGCCCATCTACTGGCGATTTTAGTCCCTGTACCTTGGCTCCAGATACTTCTCCTTTTGAAAATTTTCGAAGTCTGGTTCAGACTTGGTTCTGTTTTACCACCAGATCTGGTTTCAGGTCCCTTCGGTTCCTCCTCTGCTCTACGTCATTCCAACTGGTTACTTGTGCTTTTGAGAGGCCTTGGGGTATGGTTGTTGCCTTCCAAATTTCAAAACAAAATACTCACAGATGAGTGAGTTCTATTAAGAAGTTTGAAGACCTGTTCTGCCTTGGCTCTGTTGACTAGAGGTAAGGGACGATAGTTCCTTATCACTAATATGTTTTCCTGATTATTTAACCCTTATTTCCCTTTATACCCCTCTCTTTCTCCCTTATTCCCTCCTGTCCTTTTTTCCTTTTTTATATTTCCTAGTTTACCCTTTCCACTAGTACGATACAAACCCATTGCTTTTGTTTGGGAGTTCTGGATAATTACAATTCTGCCATCCCATTATAAAATTCAATTTAATTGCAATTCTGCCATTCCCCAACCAATAAATCTAATTCCCTACATGACCCATTACTTTCTTATTTACCAAGGGCCCCTTGCATAATTCTGGTTATTTACGGAACTGCCATTACTTTTTCATACATTCTCCTATTTGACTACCCAATTGACCCTTGAAAATTCTGGTTTATTACCAGTTTGCCCTTTGGCTTGGATTGTATTTAAAAGTGGATTTCCACCAAATTACAGCCATGCCATCCTTTTACCAACACCGTTCCCTTTCAATAATTCTAATTCCCTTCATATCCCATACCTTAGGCATATACCCATAACCACTTTGGACGATAATGGTATTCTCTAATTTGCCATTTCTTCCTTTTCCATTACCCTTAGCACCTCTTGGAAAATTCTGGAATATTATGTTTTTTGCCCTATCTCTTATATCATCTCTGTTATGTCCATGTGTACTACACGTGAGGGGGGGATTATGTACAATACACTTGCAGACATTGCAGAACGCAGAACTTGCAGGAACATTGGTGCAAAACATAGAAGATCAGTTTTCTCCACTATTGCAGCCATTGGGTATCCTTCGTTATTGGGTTGAGTTTGCCGTAAGGGGGAGACTGAAGTATTGAAGAATATTGAAGATATTTGGTTGTTGCCTATCTGAGGACTTTCAGTTGGGTTGATACAGTATTTTTTCCGCTGCCTGATTCAGTTTGTTTTCATTGCTTGCTGCTCTAGTTATTTCACTTCAAGATTCTAAGTCACTATGACAATCTGAGGTTCATCACTGGATAGCTATTGAAGATCGTTGAAAGCTGCCTTTTTGGAAAACATTCCAGTCCCGGTTTGCTGATCATGTCTGTCCAAGTTTTGAAAATCTAATTTTTCAAGTTCTTGAAGGTTTATTTGGGAGCTGCATTCATATGTCAAACTGGATTCTGCTGCAACTTAGTTTTTTTCCCATTTTGTTCAAGTTGGGCATTAGTACCTTGAGGGGGAGTGTTAGCATTATTATGGAGTTCTTTTTTTTATTTAGTTCAAGCTGGATTTTCCTTCTTCTCTTATTTGTACAATCCAGCTTGAGGGGGAGTGTTGAAATATGTAATCCAGAATACCGTGGGGGTATTCTGGTCTTTTTGGGGTTAGTTTATTTATTATGTTATTAGTTTATGTCAGCTATGTGGGTTTTAGTCTCACATCGCCTAGTTTAGTCTATTTGTAATTTCCCTTCTATTATAAATTATAAATAGAGGGGCTTACCTATCAATGAGACAAGCTATTCTATTCTCTCTTTCTAACCCGCGTTTCTGCCAACAGGTTGTATACATGTTGGACGTTTGATCCCATGGGTTTTCAATGTAATAGGCCACTTTTATGGGCCTAAACTATGGGTAATTAGGTTGCATACGGGATTAGTTGTTTTAGTTCCTTACTCAGTTTTACTTTGATGTTTTTGTTCATAAATTGAACTGGTTTAGCCAATGGTTCAATTTAAGTGATTTTATTAGTTTAGAGCCCGTTTGGTAATACTTTTGTTCCAGAACAATTGTTTTTTACCTTTTTCATTTTTTTCTGTTTCTGTGCTGGAAACATGTTTCTGGGCTCCAAAATGGTGTTTGGTAAACATGTTCCAGAAACGTTTTTAGAACAAAAAAACAACACAATTCCGTTTGGTAAAACCTATTTTGAAACACCTTTTACCAAATTAATGAATTATTACAGAAATGCCATTACTTGACTAAACTTGCTTAAAATTAAGATGAAAACATCCATCATGATCATGTCATGTATGACTAACCAAAAAGGATCTTGGAGGATTCGAACCACCTTCCCCTTAGAACGTGCTTGAGACATGCTCATGTTCCAAATGCTCTACCAATTTGAGCTAAAGACCCAACAAGTAGAGTTTGAAGTTTACAAGTAACCCAATTCTTGTTATTCATTGCATTCAATTTACTTCTACAACTACATCTTAAGGAGACCATGGTTTTCTTTACGATCATAAATGAACATCTCTGCATGTTGTGCTCAGGTGTTTGAGTGTGTGGGCAGCAAGGGGTGTGGGTGAGTGTGTGAGTGTTTGTATGGGTAGTTCAAGACTCGTCATCTCTCTAAGCTTACTGAGGTATTCAACCAAGGATATTTAACCACTATTATATAATCTCTCCTTAATCCTTCATAAAATTCTGGACCAAATGCTTCCACTTCTATTTCCAATAGTTCTACATAAGCTGCACAGCTGGACAGAGTCCTTCACAAATTGGTTGATTCATTGACTTTGTCTATATGCAACTCTGTGAAGCCAGTGGAAGTTCTCTTGGTTATGGATTTTCAACCTTCTCTTGGTTAATTTTTTTATCAACCTTTCCTTGGGAATTTTCTGTTGCCTTTCCTTTTCCTCTTTTTCTATTCTGTAAATTGGAATTTAATTCTCAAGTCTGAAAGAGTAATCAGCAATAAATTTCTATACTAATCAAAAATATACTAAGCAACTTCGAAGTTCAAAATTCAGATGTAAGTACACTCCTGCTTTGTGATCAAAAGATTGCCTAGGATGGGCTTTGGGAGAGAGGTTTTTGTGAAGCTTGGGGAGTTAAATATCGCAAGAAGCAGTTCGATGGGATGACAATTCTGTTTTTAGTTCTAGAATTCCAACCCTCAGTTTTATTGTAGGCTTGTGTTCGTAGGTGAAGCATTAAAGGGGTTTTACAGAGAAGATCTAAAGAGTATCAAGTTGACAGATGGAGTTGCTGCAGGCAGAGGCAGGGGCAGCCTGCAGTTGCCAAGAATGGGCCATTAAGTACAAACTGAAGTTTAGAAGGGAGGATTTACATGCGAGCATCACAAAGAAGGAAGCATTCAGTAAAAGAAGCAGAGAAAACCCATAAATCTGTCCAGCAACCAAATATCCATTACTAGTGACCAAATTTTATTCCTTTTTGCTTTTCACTCTCAGCAATTTGAATAGAATGCAAGGTCTTAAATAGTCTAGAAAGTGGATTTGAGCCTCTCTGTGTTCAAACTCACACACTCACCCCCACCCCTTGCTGTCCCTACACACAGTCGCACATTCACCCACCCCTTGCTGCCCCTACACAGTCCCCTGTTCTTCCATTTTTTTCCCAATTCTTCCATTAAGCAACATAATACAACTCGATCAAACAGATCAAGAACAAACATAATACAACTCGATCAGATAGTAGAATTATAAAAATAATTGCAGAAGAGAGCAACCAAAATTCAAACATGAGCCAAAACCCAGATCTAGAAGCAAATTAAAACCAACTTCGAGCTGAAAAAATCATAGATCAAGCTAGAAACAAGAAGCTGACCTGAGGAAGTCTTTGCTAATCACATGAAAAGGTTCTCTTGAATACCACGTCCACCATCAAATCCATCTGGCCCTCCTTTTCCTTTCACCGAAATAAATTGACCTAAGTTAAGTAGTTTCACTGTATACTCTAAACTAAAATCCTAAAAAAGAAACAAATGAAAACGAAAAATTCCTACAAATATTGACACCTTGGTAAAGACGAACATCGAAGGAAAAGCAAAGAATGAAGTAGACAGAGTAACCCTTGAAATTTTAAATTTCTAGGGTTATCTCCGAATGCAGAGGGAAATTGCCAAATTCTTACACACTCACATATGTGCAGAGAGAGAGAGAGATTTGTGAGGCTGAGTTTTCATTTTGAAAGAAGGAAATAGAAGAAGAAGAAGCAGAGGAAGAAGAGGAAGAAGATGAGGAAGTAGAAGTAGGCATAGGGCTTTCACCTGAGTTTGCCGATGGTAAAGAAGAAGCAGAGGAAGCAGGAGTAGCATCAATGGGGGTTTGATCGGCCTTGTTGATGGCTTCACTGGGTCTCGTTGGGAAGACGATGGCTGTGAGCTTTAGGAAAGGAGTGAGCTTTTGGAGAGGAGAGCTTGAAAATATCAGGCACGAGTTTTTCTTTTTTTTCCCTTGTTTCATTTGAAGCGTTTCAAAAGTGAAAAAACAAGGTAACCCTTGTTTTGTTAAATCGTGTTTTTTGTGTTTTTTTTACCCGGTTTGTTTCACTGGCACATAAAAATAGACCGGTGGAATCCAAACGGTAAATTCCGTTTTTCTGTGCCAGTAGCACAGAAAAACGCCAAAAACAAGAAACAGAAGTGTTACCAAACGGGTTCTTAGTGTTTAGCGGGGCTGGATTAGGACTCTGTTTTGAGTCTATTTCAGTTTCCTAGTCAGTTTAAGTTACCCAATAGGTTAAGAATTGGGTTAGGCCTTTCCTTTTTAGTGTAGGAGTCTATTTTTGAGTCTTTTATATAAGGTTTTAAGGGGGGCAAATATGGAACACGATTAATGAAAAGCTTTTGCTGTTTTTCTTCTCCATTGAAGATTTTTGTCTTGTGTTTGATCAAGGCTGGTAGGATCGGTATTTGATCCGATTGATACCTTGCAATGGGAAGCCCGGGTGGTCCATTGGTAGGATTGGTGTTTGATCCAATCGACACCTTGTGGTGTGAAGCCCAGGTGGATCTTTGAAGATCTACTTTCAAGTTCTAGTTCAAGTTTGGATTTTTATTCAGTATCTCAATCCAACAAACTGCTGCCAAGGAAACTCTGCAACAACAGTGAGTTTGACTCATTCCAACCCTAACCATTCTTCTTCTAATCCTCTCACAGCCCAAATCCTAGGATTCCCCCTTTTGTTTTCAATTTTTCCAAGACCCAAATTCTGCCCAGACCAAACCAACCATCAAAATACCACCATATTTGGATCGAATTTCCCTCTCATCCTAAGGAGAACTTGATCCAAACCCCTGCCCTAATTTCCCATCCTAAACCCTAGATTCCACCATTATTCCCTTTAAAAAACCAAAAGCCCTAAAATCTTAAATTACTGCAATTCCATTCCAGCTCACTTTCAACCATTAAAACTTAACAAGACCTTCATTGATAGACTCCCCTACATCAACTTGACCTAACCCTACCATCAAACCCCGGTTTCATTAAATCCTAACCCTAATTTCACAATTTTCATCTATTTTGACCTAACCGAATTACCAAGTTCATAACAGATCCTGGTTATTGGCTTATAGTTGGTCTCCTACCAATCTAGAGCTACATAACCATGCTTGATTTCTTCTCTTCTCTTATTTTCCTTTGTTCTCTTTTCTTACTCTCATGAAGATCGATCTCATCTCTTTTTCCTCTTCCATCCATCTAATTTATTTCCTTACCAATGCAATTGCTGCTTTTATCTTAGATCTGATCAAATATTTGATTATTGGGCCTGCTTGCATTTGAGATCCCTAATCTGGATTTTCAGATTGCACTACTTCTTGTATCTGTCTCTGGTATCTTCTTTATTGGGATATGATGCAAAGGTGACAATGGGTTCCACAGATAAGGTCTATGGTCTGTCATTTCCCAGACCAAAGATCAAATCCTAATTAGTAATTGAATCTGATCCTTTATTTCTTTGAAGTTGCTGTTCATGGGGACTTTTTACAACCTGATTTCTTCCATTGTCATATTTTTGTCCTATTCATTGAATCCTGTCTTAATTGTCTTCTAACCCTACAACTTCCCTGAAACCTTGTTTATCTTTTATAATTCTTCCCCTCTTAATTCCCTGTTTCATTCAAACTAGTGTTTCACGATCTCTATGCCCCAACCAATAATGTCTTCCCCACCACCAATCCATTGTAGTTCAGTCCTAAAAAATATGAATCCCTAGGATGTCCTACATCAAACTTGGTAGCTGCTTTATCAAATGTTTAAGGAACCTTCTAACCTTGCTTCTACAAGACTACTGGTGTTGAACAATTAAAAACAAAAAAAGAGAGAGATCATTTATTACTAATCCACATTTATGATTTAAATCTGGCCTGGAGTTTGATCCAAAAAGATGGTTCGGTCCAGTCAATCCTGTTTGACTAGTTGACTTGGATTTTTTAAATTGCTGCAGCACACACCATATACCTACTTATCTATTCTATACATATTTTTTGCTTCTCTGAATAGACATACATGCTTTTACTTTTCTGGATGGACATCTATCTGGATAACCTTATGCTGTCACCTTCCTTCTTGAACCGAAGGTCTGTAATCCTCATCATTTGGATGGCAATAATGGACAATATGCTTTCTGATAGTGAAGATAACAAAGATGGAAACGGGCAACTGTGACAATTGTAACCGCTCTATCTAAGTGGAGCCAATCCAATCCTTCTCTTTTCTCCCATACGAATCTTCTAATTCTATTTGACCTTATTCTTTGCTTGTCAAAACTAAAATAATAAAATCCATGTAGTTTTCTTTAGGATTTTCAGTTTGTTTAGGGTTGATTGGTTGTCTTATGCAGATAAAAAACTCTAATGCAGCTCTCATCCATCTAAAGTCACCTTCATTTTGAATGACTTAATTCTCTTTTTTTCCTTGCAATTTTCTATCCGACATGATTGTCCTTTATTCCATCTTCAAAAGGAACAAGGGTTTATATTTCCTTTTTCCTTCTTTAAATTGGTTTTCACTAACTTGTGTTGATGAACTACATGACTCAGATGATTCAGGCAGACAACTAAGCAGTTAAAATGGGC
Organism: Telopea speciosissima; assembly: GCF_018873765.1. NCBI lineage: Eukaryota > Viridiplantae > Streptophyta > Magnoliopsida > Proteales > Proteaceae > Telopea > Telopea speciosissima. The sequence continues at coordinate 769,012 of NC_057926.1, forward strand.
TTCTCTAGGTTTTAACTCATTTTGGGAAAATCTATTAATTGTTGTGCATCCTAGATCTGTTGTTCTGAAGGCTCGAAACTTCTGGGTTAGTCTGGGACACTGGGTTTTGAAATAGTGGTCCACATTCTTTTTACAGACTCCTTAGTCAACTTGCTTAGTCATTTAGCTGATCTTAAACGGCATCTACTGTTAAATACACTCTATCTACGTACTAAATTGCTTGATTATCATTAATTGTCCTCTCATGATGGCATTGAACGTATTTGAATTTTTTAGGCTTCTAATAATTTCATTTGGTCATACATGACTTGGAAACTATCATTTGGTTCCTTAACATGTAACAAAATAGACAAGTCTTTCTGATAAATAAATTGGCAAAGTTTGGGAATTGGATCGACTATAATTGATCTTCTAGGTTTACTACATCATTATGCCTTTCCCTTCAACTTGTTTTGTAGTAGTTGTACTCTTTTACTCTCCCCATTATTACATTTTTTCCAAATGGCAACAATGGGCCCAACTGATTGTTAATCAGCAGAAGGTTCTTTGCATGATTCATGAGGAAGCCTTTCTTTGAAGATTTGACGTTCCACCTTGTGCCACGTGGAAGGGTCATGTGGCAAATCTGACTGTCGGATAATTGATTAATTGGCGCATGTTTTCGATGTCTATTCATCGTAATTCAGAGTCAAATTTTTTGTAAAACTGTTTAATATATTTAAGGTCAATACGTTTATGTGCCCATACATGACTTGGAAATTACCGTTTGATTCTGTGACATGAAACTAAAGGAAAAAACTTTCTGATAAACTGAAAGATTTAGGAATGTAGTTAACCATAATTGATTTTCTTGGTTTGCTACACCCTATATAGTTTCCCTCGGACTTATTTTCTAGTCATTATGCTCTTTTACTCTCAGTTTTTGCATTTGTTTCCATATGGCAGCCATGAACTCAACTGATGTTAATCCTTAATAGGCAAAAGGTTATTTGTACATCTTGTTGAGAAAAGCCTTCCTTTAACATTGATGGTCGACCTAGTTGTGATACATGGAAGGGTGATGCGGCAACTCTCACTGTTCAATGGGGCATGTTTTGGATTGGCCACAGATCATGTTTCAGATCCAATTCCATTTTATACACTCCGAAATTATAGGAATTTGTGCTTTGTTTTCAACCTCCTATTTATTCCCAACCATTTTTCAGAAGTTCAAATTTTTAGTGGATTTTCAAAAATTTACCACCAGGCAAACTCCATTGGGGCTTATACTTAGGATTCTGGGTCCTACGTGTCCATAAAATTTGAGCCCCATTGTATGCTACATGTCAGAGATTAGGGTTATACAAGAAGCTCCCACTAAGTGGGCCATACAGGAAATAATTCTTCATATATCTTAGCAACTTGAAATGTTTATCCCTATGTTCTTGATGTTGCATTTACCTAATATATCATTTGCTTGCTGGCTATATGCAGCTAGAAGCCCATCTGCATGAGCTGCAAATTCAGTTGGAGAATCTTGTGTGGGATAAGATGGAAGCTGAAGAGCTGTTGCAACTAGCCCTTAAAGACTCTAGAATTTTGGAAACAATATTAGCAGAACTTGAAGAGGACCATGAAAAAGCCATTGCCAAGATTGAACTATTAGAAAATCAGGTAATCTTTTTTTTCTTGTTTTGTCCTTAAACAAAGATAAAAGCCTTTTAGGGGCTGGGTTTTGTCCTTGCTGGCTGCCTTGGTTCTTGGGCAACAATTTGATGATTCATCCAACTTTTGAATTTCTCAAGAGTGCAGGGAGGATGTCTTTACTATTTTAATTGAAGTCGAATGCATTGCTAGCTCAATGCATGCAACAACGTATATCTTTATAAGGAATACCATGATATGATGTTACAATTATTTAATTGTAGTAAGAATATGGTAACCATGTTATCACAATAACCATTGGAAAGATAATAGAGAAACTTTGGCCATATTAGAGTGGAACAGGGGAACCTGCAGAATTATTCTTTTTTCTATTCAATGTTTTCATGTCAAGAATTCTTTGTAGATGAAAAGATGTCAAAGGGGCTTCTTAATTCCAAAACAATCCTCCTACATCTATGAATAAATGCTGGTTCATCAAGAATACATAGGAAAAGCACTTCAAATTGTTGATTCATTGCCAGAGATGGCTTAGGTGTGGAAGTTGAAGGCCCTTGATTCTGAGTGGCCATACACTATGAAATACTTTTTCATAAGGCCCCGTTTGTTTGACGGATAAAAAGGGGTGGGGAACTTGTGAGGGTGGGTCCCACATGTTGTGGGTTGGGTTGACAAGGAAAGGAAAGGCAAGGAAATAATGAAATGTGTATTTTGATGAACGGAAATAGGAAGAGGAGAGAGATAGACTCAAAAGCAACTTTTCCATGAATAGAGCCAAAGTCCTTTGAAAGTGAATGGGGTGGGAAAAAGAGGGGGGCCACCTTACCAGACAAGAATAAATGTATTTAATGAGCTTGTCTGGAAGTTTCCCACTCCATCTAACCAAATAGTCACATTTGTGGTAGTTTGTGGTAAATAAGTGCAAGTTTCCCACCCCTTTTTTCCTTTTCCACTTCTCTCTATCAAACAAACATGGCCTAAAGATCTCATCAATACCTATAAAGAAGCAAACAAGTATGAAAATTTTATAGATAGAGAGCATTTTATTCTATTTTATGTCACAGCTATAGTAACTAGCCACAGCATAACTATCAAAGGATTTAATCTGGAGGTACTTACTAATCATGGATGGTGGGAGTTTACTCTTCTATCTGTAAACAAATCAACACTGGAATGGTGTTACCTGAAACGGAGATGAACACAGCGAAAGAAGATCTCGAACAGGAATGGTTACAAGCTTCACGAACGTTGATGATCTTCTGCAATCTCTAGATATCTTGAAAGGCTTCTCCACGGAGAACTCCACACCGCAAATCCTTGGGAACGGATGGAATCCCACAGAAAATACGATAGTAACTTGGAGAACAATGTTGAGAGAGAGAGAGACTAAATTCCAACAACTAGGACTAGGGCTGAGAATAGATAGGTATATATATAATTAATCCTCTCCCTCTTTGCAGATTCACACTCTAATTAGGAATCCTAGGAGGGGAGAGAAACAAATAGGAGGGCCACCCTTAAGTGGCCAACCTATCCAAGGCGGGTTGGGGTTCCTGGGCGGCTGCCCCCATGGGTGGGCGCTTCTGACCCGGGTTCGGTTAACACTATCTAAACTCAATATTATCATTTGTCATCTTTCTATTCAATCAGTTCATTTCCTGCTAGCTCTCAGCAAAGGATAAACTGCGCTATCGATCTAGGTGTCAAAGTGTATATTTGTTCTCAAATGGTGAAAACAAAGTCATTCAAAAATATGTATCGATACGTGGTTGGAGTTTATATTTGATGATGTTTTGGAGCTGTTGTCTACTTATTAGGTGATGTTAACATTGACTATAAGAGGTTGAGGATAGGAAAACGACCACAGTTAGGAGGCAGCTCACTCTATTCATCACTAGGTTGATTTCTTCTCTTCTACTGATCATTTAACTTCATATATTTAATTAAACAAGGTTTTGAACTCCATGCATAGCTATCAGTTATTTCAAGATTGTCTAGAGTCGTTATATGTTCAAAAATATGTATGAAACTCTCTAACATTCAAAATTAGAATTACTTAATGACCTTTTCTTGTTAGGATCATCTCTTTTTGATTATCAAATGCACCTATAGAGTCTCATGTATTGTAATTCCCCAACTCTTTTTGCTCTTACAGCTACAGGATCTCAAGGATGATAACCTTCGATGGAATGAGGTACAGGGGAAGGGCCTTTGGGAATTCAAATCTCGAGATGTCCCAGTTGGCTGCCTTGATGTCCTGGATGTAAAAGATAATGGTGTTCCACTGGAAACCAAGTATGGGGTCCAATCATTAAAAACCGGTGGAAGTGGCGCGATCCTCCAAGATGTGATGATGCATAGAGATGCATGGGAAGATGAGATCACAGGCAAAACCCAATCCCCTGATTTTCTCAAGATTGGACCAAAACCTACTGGCGATGTCAACCCATTTTCCCCAAGGGTTGTCCCAACATCTCTGATGGTAGATGAGGTATTTGACCAGCGCAAGGGGGTTGCGCTATCACAGAGTATCTTCAGTGCAATCCTATCGCTTATGGTTGGAATGATAATATGGGAGGCTGAAGACCCCTGCATACCTCTTGTGGTAGCGCTTTTCACTGTAGTTGGTATTTCTTTGAAAAGTGTTGTGCAGTTCTTCTCCACAATAAATAACAGGCCTGCATCTGATGCAGTAGCTCTCTTGAGCTTCAACTGGTTCATTCTTGGCACACTAACCTATCCAACCTTGCCAAGAGTTGCCCATATGTTGGCTCCACTTGCTGTAAACCTAAAGGATCGTGTAGTTTGTTGGTTTGGTCATTCTGCATCTTAGCTTGCTTTGTGAAAAATTTCCCCTTTTAACATATTTGTCATGCACTCTTACTGTAGATGTTGGATGCTATAAAAGTTCCACATTACAGATGATGTTAGACATGTGCAGTGGGAGTTCTTGGTCATCCATGTAATAGCTCTCTTTGCCAACTTTGTTTTAAATGTGGAGTTTCTTCCTTGTTTTATGTAACTGATACCTTATGCGAGATTGATCCTTATCAATTTCAAGCTGGAATAGGTGGTGGTACAAAGGTTGCTCATTTTAGCAAACAAACTCTTCTGACAAACTGCTTCTTTTCCTTGAGTGGGTACCAGGATTTTCTGTTTATATGGACTGTTTAATGGCAGTTATCAGGTAATAGTAGTGATAGTCATTGAAGTGGGACTCTCTCCCCCTCGCAGGTCTATACTGCTCCCTCCTATACATTCCCGGTGGGTGTTCTATGTTTTGAATGTTCATAAGCAATTCTGCAGAGAACCCTTCCACCCACTCACTCAAGAGGCTTCCTTACATATTTACAGGGAACATGGATGGGTGGCAGGGGATCGTGGGGTCTTAATCTACCACAGTATTTGGTTTCCAAATTTTCTGCCACGCGCAGATTTCTCTGAGCAAGTGGGATAGGATAGAATCTCCCATGCTACCTACCCTATGCCCTCACCTTATTGATCCTCCTATAGCCCTCTTATCCCCATCTCTTCATCTTAACTGTTCAATCCATCCGGTGTTGCAACTCATTCTTCCATTACCATTGGGGCCTCTCTCTCTCTCTCTTTTCTTTGTGTGTGTGCTGCAAATGATGCCCTTCTGCTCTTCTACTGCTCTTTCTCCCCAGCTATGTCTTTATTTGGTTATTAACCACAACTGCCAACACAATAGACAAACTATTTCTTAGGAATGGAATTCATTTGAAGAAAAAGAACATCAAATAAAACCCAAATATCTTTCGGGTTATTTTTCCCCAATTGAAATTTTCTTTAAATGAAGACAATTTTGGTTTGGGTCCCCATTTTATTTTTTTTTTGAATGATTAAAAAAATACATATTAAGAAAGAAAAAAACACATAATACAGGCATTAGACAAAGCTAACAATATAAGTCAAGAGCGATACTATGGAAAACAAAACATCAAGTTTTCTAGTTTACTAAACAAAGATAGTACGAGGAGAATCTAATGCAATGACTCCGTCTCGCTATAAAAACACTATAACCCTTTGAAACATCAGCTTTTTAAAAAACAGCCGCACCAACCTTGGTGAGATAGGCAGAAGAGAAAGGCCACTATTAAATAACATGAACATATAAAAATTCTTTGCTTGGACCCACATTAGCTTCATGAGGGAAAATTTTTAAAGAGCTCTTCCAAAGAGGCAACAGAGGGGTTGTTAGCCTTGAGAGACGCATCACATGGAGGCTCCCAAGGGAGCGTCAAAGGCGAAATAATGCCGCTTCCTCTGAACTCCGAGCCCCAAGTTAGAGCAGGCCCTGGGTGGAGGGGATTTCTTCCTTTTCTTCTTTATTTTTTTCTTAGCTTCAACCCATCATGGAGTTGCTTCATCCGAAAGAGTTTCCTTTGTATTCTCAATTTCCCTATATGGTTCACTTTAGGAAACTGGGGTTCAATGGAAGCTTGCAGGTGAATTTTGGGACCCCCTATATCAGGCTTGCTGCCCCTCTCCCTTTTTGAAGCCTCTTGATCGTAGCCCACATAATTCGTTTTTATTTTTTATTTTTTTTTATCCAAAATATTATTTGGGACCCAGGGAAGCCCTTAAACTTTTATTAATGATAGTGAAATAATAATAAAGAATACAAGGGGGGACATTCCCGCCTTACCCCAAACCAACAGGAGAAAACTCTCACTCAAGAATAAACAAGAGCACCCAATAACAGGAACCCCTACAATGAAAGCGACACCAAATAACAGAAACAATCTAATGTCTAAGGACCGGATGACCCGCCATGTTCTCTCGGACAATACGACGCAGAGCCACCGAAAGTTCCTCATCAGCCCAGAAAATAGAGTCTGAAGCAGAAGCACAAACATGGTTAGCAAGCCAATCCGACGCCCTGTTACTTTCTCGATAGGAGAAAGAGACTAACGGCCGCAGGGACTCACAAAGACGAATCACCTCCTGAAACCAATACCAGTAAGACCAGATATTGCAAGATTTTCGAGTGATGAAAGATACAGAAGTTGAAGAGTCCGAATTCACATGAAAATTTGACAGCACTAAACTCGCACACAATCTCAAACCATCTGCAAGAGCTCTTAATTCAGTCAGTACATTCATGCAATCACCATAAAATTTTGAAAAGGCAGCCATGACACTACCATCACCAGATCTAATGATTCCGCCACCACCCCCCAAACCTGGATTTCCTTTGCAAACACCATCCACGTTGTGCTTAACTGAGTTAAAAGGCGAACACCAGTAAATTGGCCTAGGTGGGTTGTGTTTAATAGCAGGAAGAGCCAAACCAAAGTAGGAAAGGATGAGTTTCTCTCTCTGGGAAGGTGCTACCGTGCACTTTATAGAGTAAGGAATTTCTTTGAACCAATTTTTCACCTTTTCAATTATCGTGGCAGCCATACGCCAACTCTCCCCGTGTCGCCTATTATTTCTTTCCTGCCAAAGCTCCCAAATAATGATAGAAGAAATTAAACCAGAAATATATTGACACAACCCCTTACTTGCTACATGGGATTGCCAAAATAAAATTTTGCCCCTAACTTCCTATTGGAACTAATTCCACATCAAAAAGACACGGGAAGAAAGACCATACCTTAGTTGCCGTTCCACCAGAAATTAAACAATGGGTAGCCGAGTCACCTCTTGGAGACCCACAACAAACATATTTAAAAGCTAAAGGGATACCAATGGCCATAAGAGTGTCTTCAGTTGGAATTTTCCCAAATTTTCCCATTAAGGAGCTGCCACGAGAATAATGCCATTTTGGGTGGTAAGGATTGATTCCAAATCCATTGCGCATAAGGCACTCTAGGAGAGAGCTGTCTAACCTCATTCTGCACTAATTTCAAAGAGAAAAATCCATCACTAGCAACCTATCCAGCCTATTAGAGAGGGAAAAATTACCCTGAGCAATAACTTTGCAAACCTTAGGAAAGCCAATCTGGTCTAACACCGCCTGGTCCTACTCACCCTCATTGTTGAGGGCATTTCTAACCCGGAGGGATAGATCAACTTGAAGAGCACTGTCAACAAAGTCAACAAGGGGGCCTCTCCCAGTCCAGTTGTCTAGCAAAAAATTAATATCGCCAATGCTAATCAGCCACCTAGACTTATTAAGCAAAAACTCGTTGAGTTCCAAGGCCCTTCTCCATGACTTCAAACCTATAGCCCTCAAACCTGCCAAAACAATGTGTTCATTTTTCAAAAATTTGGCTCTAAAAAAGGAGGACCGGAGTAATTGTTCAGAAATGATGCTTCACAACCCCTTCAACCTCAAAGAGAGACCGACCTCCTCAATTAGCCTAATACCAAGGCCACCTTCCTCCAGAGGCTTGTAGATCCTCTGCCATCTCACCTAATGATGACGCTTGCCCCATTCTGAATGCCCCCACAGGAAACCAGCACAAATACTGTAAAATTTTACCATGATCGATTTGGGAAAATCCAAAGAGGATAGAATATGGATTGGCATCGAAGATAGCACATGTTTCAATAGAACTACTTTGCCAACAGCAGAGAGGAGCTTCCCCTTCCAACCCGCCATCTTATTTTTGATTTTAGCCAATAAATCATTGAAGAAGCTAATCTTGAGTTTTCCAGTGTAGGGAGACGCCCCCAAATATGTAAGGGGCAACATTTCCCTCACAAAGCCTGTAATATTTCCCACCAACAACGCCCTTGCCTCAATGTTCTTCTTGCTCACCACATAGCAACTTTTTTGTCTATTAACCAATTGCCCAGAAAAATCTTCATATCTTCCAATGAATCCCAAAATTTGTTTCAGAGAGTTTTTCAGCCCCTTAGTGAAAATTATAGTATCATCCGCAAACAAACTATGAGAAATACCTGGGCATCCTCTAGGAAGCTGATAATAGGCCACTCTGCCCTCAACAAACAATGCCTTTAACCCCCTGCTAAGCACTTCCTCCGCTAGAATAAATGAAGACAACTATAATGGGTCCCCTTGTCGCACGCCCCTAGTCGACTTGAAGAAACCAGACGGACTTCCCTCCAAAACCACAGAAACCCAACAATTTTCAATTGTTTTCATGATTAAATATATCCATTGTTGAGCAAAACAGAATCTGGACAAAACCACATAGAGAAAGTCTCACTACAATCGGTCGTACGCTTTAGCCATATCAAGTTTTAATATGACATTTTCACCCCTGGTTTTCCTATTTAGATCCTGCACCACCTCTTGCACCAGAGCAATGTTTTCGAGAATACATCATCCTTTAACAAAAGTACCATGCTCTTCTGATATCAACCCAGGAAAAATCGAAGCCAACCTCGAAGCAATAATTTTTGCCAAAATTTTATAAGAGAAATTACAGAGGCTAATTGGTCTAAAATTAGCCATTACCTCAGGATTCTCTTTTTTGGGAACCCACCCCGTTAAAGTGATTTTCCTGGCATTAAAATATATAGGCCCAAAAGAGTGGTTATCCATCAATATGTTTATACTTCAAGGGATAACTCTAGAGGTAGTGCTTCAAAGATTGGGGGGGGGGGGAGGTTGGGGATTCTTATAACTCTGGCCAAGCCTTTAGTTGTAGTTTGTCGATGAAGAAAAGATTGAATACTAGAACTAAAGCCTTGCCCAGAGTTATAAGAATCACCAAAACGAGTCATCTCCATCCTTGTTGCATGACAAGAATTGTAAAAGGAACTCTATGGACCTAAATGGAGAGCACTTGATGCTAAATTTGAGACTTTTCATTAGTTCTCTCTTGATCTTCTCTCCCAACTTTCCATCCCTAAGAAGTTATCTGACAACATCAAAACATGGGTATTTGAGATGAAGATAGAGAAAGAGCAGAATCACTCTTCTCGTACTCATCCATTGATTCATGCTAGAAGGAGTATGATACGGTAGACTGACGGAGAGGTTAGTCTTCATAGCCTAACATGGTATTTCATTCCTATATTTGTGTCCCTATTTATGACTACTCTGTAGTGTTCTTGGCAAATTTTTCTTTTTATGTTTTATTACAGTTGTTTTCTCTCAATTTAAGTTGGTGGGATGGGCTTGGTGAAGTAGAACTGGGGTCCCGCTACTTGCTCGATGCGTTGTTTCTTTCAACCTTATTAGCTAGTAGGTAGGATGGGGCTCTCATCTGCACTTTTTATTACAAGCTTCTTGTACAATAGAGCGTTAGAAAGGGCCCAATCGTTGCCCCGACATGATGATACATAGTCAATTAACAACATAGACGATGAGAATATTCAATCCCAGGGAACCATCACAAGGACGACTTTACTCGTTTAGGGGGGGAGAACGTCGACGACTGGGAAACAGAGCCTAAGCCATTAGGAGGGTTACTTGAATTGAAGCCTAGGAGAAGAGTCATACTGGCCGAAAACGACACCATGTGCATATGGAATGATGCCACATGCGAATGAAATGGTGTTGTTTATCACCAAACAAACAACGTCATTTTCTTTCACTCCATGTCATTCAGTTTGCATCTTACGTCATTGTGGCGACATTTCAAGGATTGTGTCAATCCCATCTCGGGATTTGATTTGGCTTCGTGCCTTGTGACCTTAGTTCCCCCTAGACACATTTTATGACCTAAATGACATCCAATAAGACCCTAGAAACCTTCATTTGGAGGGTAGAAGTAATCTCCTTCCATCCAAATCCAAGATAGAACTCTCTTCTTAAAGAAAGAAGATCCCTTGAGAATGGAAACTAAGAACACATGCCTTGCACGGTTTTGAAACCCAAAGGCTATAAATAAGTGATCCCTCGCACGTTTTAGGGGAATTTGGAAAATTAGACACACAAGTGATATGTGTTATTGCAAATTAAAGTGTCATTTGGAGCTTAAGTTGCTAGTCTGATGCATTAAGTCCGGTTTGAGCCCGTCGAAACCTGAGTCTAGGCCACTCCAACCATTATTCTTCCTTCACGAAAGTTGTAGATAGATAAATCTACTTTCATTTAGTTTTTGTTTCATTCAATCCCAATATTCTGTGATTTTTAATCCTTTTTCTACTGAGCACACATCACTGATGTCCCTAGTAGGCCAACGATGTTGTGCACAATTACATGGATTTTCAGTAGGGTTTTGTGTGAAATCTTTTACATAATTTTATTCCTTAGCCTCTTAGTTTTCTATCATGTTTTTCTCCATAGCCTTCCACCGTGAATGTTCTATTTTCTTTTTTTCTTCGTAGGGCAGATTTTAGTTCTGTCCTTTGGTTTACTGCAACCGTCATTTCCATTGTGTGAAACCTTTTATGTAATTTTATTTCTTAGCCTCTTAGTTTTCTATCATGTTTTTCTCCATAGCCTTCACCGTGAATGTTCTATGTTCTTTTTTTCTCCTTAGGGTAGATTTTAGTTCTTTCCTTTGGTTTACTGCAACCGTCATTTCCATTGATTTGGTCTTTTGGCTCTTATTTTAATTCTTGATTCATGGTTATTTAGGATCATTTAGATGTATATTTCATTTTTTTTATCGAGTTTTCTTCTTGTTTTGGATTTTAGACTCACCCACTCCATTTTTTCGTGATTTTCTCCTTCCAAGTAGTGACTAGAGTTTAGGGGTATTTAGGTAATATTTATGCACAAATTTTACATCTATTTCTTTGCTTTTTTGTGGAATGATGTATCCTTGTTTACCATGCTTAAATCACTCAATATGCAGGTATGCCATGATTTCCATATTTGTTCCATGCTAATTGTCATGATTGAATGTTATATGTGATGAGGTGACTGTGAATGAGGAATTTGTAATTTTTAGCATGTATATGGAATATCTCTAGCATGTTTAGCTTAGGATTTTTCCTTTGTTTATGTCATGTTTACATCATGTATGTTTTAAATTCCAATACACTAACCATGCAATCAAAGTTGGATCAAAGTATGTCATCATCCCTTTCCTTTCCTTTTCTTTGTGAGTGTGCAATGTTTGACGTGTTCTTTCCCTTATCACTTGACATATACATAATACAATAACTTAGGGTAGAAGCCTAATTTTTACCGGATGGATCGGGATATCTAACACCTTCCCCAGACTGCAATCAGATATAGACCCTAACCTTTGGGTTAGATCAGTTCAGATGAAATTGTTTTGTTTATTTTTAGTTTGGGTCCTAGACCCTAATCTAGGTGGCGATTGCTTATCAATTAGACACCTCACTCATTTCCAAGTGAAAGGAGATAAAGCTTTCCCTGACGTTTCCACGAAGGCCCATTGTCCTCATAGTGGGGCCAATGAGCTCATGCACGTTGGCATCATGGGGTAGGAATTCCGCCTTTCATGGGGGTTGGGCGGTCATTTCACCCTCTTTGTATCTGAGCATGGGTGGTATACTCCCTCCATCGAGAATTTTTCTCCATTTAATTATTATTTTTCTTTGTTTTCATTAGGGGAAAAATTATTTGAAAGGTGTAGTGTCTTGTGTCACCAAACGTGTTTCTTATTTTAAACAAAAATAAGAAAAATATTAAAGAAAATAAAATGGTTTTACCACCTTGATTAATGATATATACAACTTTTTTTTTTTTTTGGTTGAAATGATATATACAACTTCTTCATATAAGGAAAAAAAAATGATATTATACACCAAGTTACATAATTATCTTTCGGGGGAAGAGAACGCTACCTGGGCACATATGGTGTGCGGCCTCTATGCCTAGACATAGGACTCATAGTGTCCCCAAGAATTTTCACCTTTCCATGGGGGCATGGTGGTCATTTTGCACGGCTCTGTGTCTGGATGTAGGGGCCACACACCGCATGCTATTCCACGCACCAAGTGGAATTCTCTCTTTGGTATACTTTATAGTTATATTTATGATAAACATAAATTTTTTGGTTTCAAAAGTCCAGAGAGATACATTTCTTTTGGTGATAGGAATACTAAATTCTTCCATGCAATGGCTGCGCAAAATCTTAGATCAAACCGTGTTGTAGCCTTGAAAGATTCTGATGGGAACTTAATTTCCAACCCCCCTGAAATGGCTCATCTCTTTGCATCCCATTTCCACTCTATTATGACTTCATCGGAACCCCTTGACCCTTCGTTTGTGGAATGTCTTTTCAACCCCTTGGCCCTGTCCACTTCGTCCCCTTCACTTGTTTCTATTCCTGATATGGATGAAGTTAAGACTGCAGTCTTTAGTATTGGGGCTTTCAAATCCCCTAGCTTTGATGGATTATCGGCTGGTTTCTTTCACTCTTGTTGGAGATCATCAAATTTGATATCCTTCTTTTTGTTCAAGATTTTTTCACCAATGCTACCCTTCCAGTTGGTGTCAACCATACTTTAATTGCTCTGATTCCCAAAATGACTTCGTCCTTTAAGGTCGATGATTTCAAACCCATCAGCCTTTATACTGTTTCATACAAGATTATCACTAAAATTCTGGCTACCCTCTTGAAAAACCCTTCTCCCTCTCTTTATTTCACCCACCCAATCTGCTTTCATCAAGGGACGACAGATCACTGACAATATTATCATCGCTCAAGAAATTTTCCATTTTCTAAAACAGAAAAGAAGAGGCAAAACTGGGTACTTGGTGCTAAAACTCGACATGTCTAAAGCTTACGACAGAGTCGAGTGGAGTTTTCTCTTATCTCTTTTTGGTTTTCTTGGCTTTGATCCCCAATGGGCTAGGCTCCTCTCCGCTCTTCTACACTGTTCCTTTTCTATTAAGTTACAAGGTAGTGCCTTTGATTTTTTTCGCCCTTCCTGTGGCCTCAAACAGGGGTGCCCTCTAAGCCCCTACCTTTTCCTTCTAACCATGTGTTACTTCAGAAAATCGTTCAAGGGTCCTTTCAAGTGTCGTAACCTATAAAAGAACCAGGGGATGACAAAGGAGAACCAGTGTGGTTTCGGCCTAGGACTCTCCGATGCCAAAGTGAGATCTCCTGAGCAAACAGATGAATAATAGTATTCAAGATCCATTTATGGGGTAGAGTACCTCCCTTTTTATAGTTGAGCATGGCGGTGTGGAGAGTCTCAGTTTGATGGTGAGTGATCCATGTAGTGGATAGAGACCCCGGGTAGCAGGGCTCTTCCTTGGTTGGTCGTCTCCCTACTTGAGGGAGTGTCATGGCGGTGTTGGGATCCTTGATAGATAGACACCTACTTGTGGTGATAGCACGTTGGGTGTTTGAGTCCGTCTGGGTGGCGTGACTTCTAGGCGACGGCCTAGAGTCTTGGAGGTGGCATAAGTCTATAGTGATGACTGGATCACTGGCTAGGTGCCTTGACGTCCTCGTAGGCCATGTCTGGGGAGGTCGCGCCCGTGGAGAGGAGGTCGCACCCATGGTGGAGGTCGGGCCGGTAATGGAGGCCGTACCTTTGGGGAGGCCGCGCCCATGGTGGAGGTTGCGCCTGCGGGTGAGGCCACGCCCATGGGGGTCGTGCCTGTGATCTTCCTTGTGGTTTATGTCCGAGTTGGTTCTTCTCTGGTTCTGGAATGGGTCACCTCTTGGACCGTGACACGTGGCAGCCTCTGATTAGTTCGTATAATCTTGGGTTTATCATTTGCCCCCCACTCTCTTGGAACAGAGTGTTCAAGAGAGTAATGCTTTCATGTAGTGAGGGGTTTTTCGCGAATATGCTTCTCTTGGGGGGCGTGCCCATAAATCTTCTGGTGAGGTGGGAGAGGTTGTAGGTTCAAACCTCTCCTCCTACACTTTTCCTTCTTCTTTTTGTTTTATTTTTTGTAGGTATATGTCTCTCTTCTTCACTTCTCCTTTTTCACTTTTCACTTTTTCTCCTCCTCTCTCTCTTGCTTTTTGCCTTCCACTTTTTTGTTTTGAAATCTTGTCTCTTCCTTGCATTCATTTGACCTTTGTCTTTTTGGTGTCCATCATGTGTTTGTCTTTAAGCAACATAGAATAGGGTGACTTTTTGTTGGCTTCTTTCTCATTTGGTCCTTGGCCTTGGTGCTTGCTTGGTGCCTTGCTTGGTGTCACGCTCCTCGTGTGGTTGCATTCATTTGTTCAAGGTTTTGCCTCATCCGAGTCTGAGCTTTCCCAACCCGGTTCGGGTTTTGGTCGTGCCCGAGGCCACACCCGTGTCTACACAAGAGGTCGCGCCCATCCGTGCCCGTGCTAAAGGTCGCGCCTGCGACACCAAAGGCCGTGCCCATCCATACCAGCGCTAGAGGTCGCGCCCGTGTCCGCATCAGAGGCCGCGCCCAGGGTCACATTATGTTGGAGGGCACGCCTGGGTCATTTTGAAGCCGCATCCGTTCGAGGCCACACCTGCTTGAGGCTACGCCTGCTTGAGGTCGCATCTGCCCATCCATTTGAGGTAAATTTTTTTTTTTTTTTTTTTTTTTTTTGCTCTCTCATGGATTTGTTGGCTAACTGTTGCAGCTTGTCTTCTTCCTTCTTGCATCGGCCACTTGCCTTTGGGGGAGATCACTCTCTGAGTAAGTAATCTACCCTAGTGTTGTTCATGTCGTCTTCTAGTGACTCTGATCCTGCCACGGTCGTGGTTGGATCCTTAGAGGAGCCTTCCTCGGGGTCACCTTCCCCTATGGGTACTCCATCTTCAGTGCCTTCCCCTAGTGCTAGTGATGGGGAAGTAGGACCTTCTAGCGTCTCTAGCTTTGGTAGAGGTCTTAGGTCTTCGGGAGCGGCGCCTATAGCCGCGGGTCCTGCTAGTAGGTCGGGTCATGTTACCAGTATCCTGACCTCTTTAGATCTGGTCTCCCTTCGTCAGGAGTACCATATTCCTTCGGATGTTGTGCTTCGTGTTCTCGGACCCAATGATTATGCCTTCTCTCACCGAGCGGATGAGATCTGTCTCTACCGCATTTTCTTCTCCCAGGGCCTTCGCTTTCCTATTCCTCATTTTGTCGAGTTAGTGTTAGAGCACTGGCACCTCACCCCTGGGCAAGTATTGTCCAATTCCTGGAGGGTTATTTTGGGCTTTTATGTATACTTCGCCCGTATGGGGCGTGCTGCTACTGTTCCCCTGTTCTCATATTTTTACCTGTTAAAGAAGGGGGATGGTGGATGTTATCACTTCTCTCGTCGTGTCCTCAAGGGACCCTATGCCACTTTGGAGCTCCTTGAGGGGATCACTAGTTCAATGAAGTATTGGAGGGATCGCTTCTTTTTTGCTACGGTCCCCCGATGCTCACTACGGACTACCTGGGAGGTTATCGACCTCAAGAGGGTCAATCACAGCCTTGAGTTGAGTGATTCTGAGGGCGATTCCCTCAGGCGGTGTCTGGGACGTGATCCATTCAACATCCAGGAGCTGGACTCTGAGGCCTTCCTATTTCTTTGGAAGCTGAGTCCTGGTAAGACTACTGTCTCCTGCACTTGATCTTTATGCTTGTATTCTTCTCTTAGTGTATTGGTTGTTGACTTTATCTATTGTTGAATGTTGCTATGTAGTGGACCTTCAGCCGGACATCAACGTCTTCCATGCCAATGTGCGGCATAGAGCCGCTCAGGGCGGTTCATCTTCTGGTGGGAGTGCTCCTGCGACCTCTAGACCTTCCACTGCAGTGTCAAGCAGAAAGGGGGTCCTGATCCACCCAGTAGCACGAGGAGTGGTCCGCGAGTTATCCTTCCGAGATCGAGGTCTGCTGCAGGGGACTCGAGGCCTTCTACTCCCCCTTTTGCTGTGGCGCAGGGGGTGGTTTCTCCTTCTGCTGCTATTTCTGCTGATCCGCTGCCTCCATCTACTATCAGCTCGTCGACTCCTTCTACTTTGGTTCTTCCTTGGGAGCTTCAGGAGGGTGCGATCTTAACTAGTATGGGTGTACCCCAGGAGTGGTTGGACCGGGGGAGGCTTCCAACAGAGCGTTTGGGCCTGCAGGGGATGAGTGACTTGGTCCTGGTGTACGCTCTTTATCAGGACATGGCTTCTGTGAGTCAGACCTCTTCCCTTTTTATTTCGGTGTCCTTATGCGATGGGCTTCTGTTGTTCTTGTTGGTCACAAGTTCAGCATCGCACCACTGAGGCGGTACTCCATCTTAAGCAGAAGGCATTCTAGGAGATCCAGCAGGCTCGTAAGCTGAGCAGTATGGAGAGGGAGCTTCAGGAGCACCGAGTTGCTCGAGAGGAGGCCGCCGTTCAAGTGAGGAGGATGGCTGAGGAGCTCAGGGCTATGTCTTCCCAGAGCGTGACTATGGAGGCTGAGAGTTCATCCCAGATCCGTGCCCTGAAGGAGGAGCTTCGAGAGGTGAGGCAGGGTCATGAGGTGGAGTTAGCCAAGTCTGGCAAGCAAGCTGTAGCGGAGTACAAGCAGTCTTCGGAGCTCGTGGATTGGTTCTACAAGGAGAAGCAGGGGATATACGATGCGGGGATCCAGGACTTGGCCGCCTATGTTCTCGAGGAGACTCCTGGGTATGACTTCTCACAATTTGCAGGTGTTGCGGTGCTGACCTCAATTGCTGCTGTGACCACTGATGTCCCGGCGGAGGGAAACACTGTGGTGTCCATTGAGGGCGTCGCTCAGCCTGATGAGGGTATTGCTCCTATGGAGGAGGGTGTGGCACCTCCTCCTGAGGTAGAGATGGCTTCTCCACCAGAGGAGGATGTGACCCCCCAGCGAAGGTTTCTTGACTTTTTACGTATATGCCCTGTTGAACTTGTGAATTCTGAACCATGTGATTATTGTGACCTTCTTCTCTTGTTGTGAGTAGTTAACTTCTTATCTTCTTGTCTACCGTCTTCAGTAGTTGTTTAAACTTGTTGACCTGTTGCTTTAATGGTTCCCGGACCCTGGCGATCCATGGACCTTGGTGGCATTACGCCTTGGTGGTCTACAAACGTTGGCGACATTGTGCCTTAGTGGTCTACAGACCTCAGTGGCCAACGGGCCTTGATGGCACTATGCCTTGGTGGTAAACGGACCTTGGTGGCCAACGAGCCTTTGTGGCATTACGCCTTGGTGGTCTACGGACCTCAGTGGCCAATAGGCCTTGGTGGCATTACGCCTTGGTGGTCAACGGACCTTGGTGGCCAACGGGCCTTGGTGGCATTACGCCTTGGTGGTCAATGGACCTTGGTGGCCAACGGGCCTTAGTGGTATTGCGCCTTGGTGGTCAACGGACCTTAGTGGCCAATGGGTCTTGGTGGTATTGTGCCTTGGTGGTCAACGGACCTTGGTGGCCAACAGGCCTTGGTGTGGTAGCAGTGATTCGATTGAGTAGTAGAAGGAGACGAGTATTCCCAAAATCAACTATTTACTTCAAATAAAAATTTTCAAATTATCCTTGAAAGCTACAATGCCATCTACTGCTACTGCTACTGCTACTGCTACCACTACTGTTACCACTACCACTACTGCTACTACTTTATTGCTAGTGCTATCGGTGCTGCTGATGTTGTTACTTCTACTGGTAGTATTTCTTTAAGTGTTCTGAGTTCCAGGTACGGTCTACCTTCTTGCCCCCCAGAGTTTTCAAGCGGTATGTGCCTGAACGTATCTGCTTGGAAACTATGTAAGGTCCTTCCCAGTTTCCTAATAGCTTCCCTTCCTTCTTTGGCTGTGATGCATTTGCCCTTCTTAGGACTAGGCCCCCCTGATGGAATAATCGTTCTCGCACCCTGGCGTTGTAGTACTTGGTTGTTCGTTGTTGGTAGGCCACATTCTTCATTAATGCTTTCTCACGTACCTCATCCAGGAAGTCTAGGTTTGCTCGCAGTCCATCGGTGTAGGTTCTCTCATTAAAGTGCAGTACTCTGTGGGACATGGCAAGGACTTCTACTGGTGTTAGTGTCTCTGTGCCATACGCTAGGCGGAATGGGCTTTCCTCTATGGGGGTCCTCACTGTGGTTCGGTATGCCCACAGGATACTTAGTCTTTCCTCGACCCACTTCCCTTTGGCTCCTTCTAGCCTTTTCTTGACTCCATCTAGCAGTGTTCTGTTTGTCACCTCCACCTGACCATTGGCCTGTGGGTAGGCTACGGACACAGGTCGATAGTCCATGTTGTAACTTTGGCAGAAGGCTCTGAACTTGGGGTTGTTAAATTGCTTCCCATTGTTCAAGATTAGTATCCTTAGAACTTAGAATCTGTAGATGACATCGTCACGAACGAACTTCTCCATTTCATTCTCTGTGATCTTAGCCAAGGGCTTGGCTTCTACCCACTTGGTGAAGTAGTCTATGGCTACCACCAAGTACTTGCGGTTGCTGGATGCTGGTGTGAAGTTGCCTAAGATGTCCACCCCCTATATGGCAAAGGGAATGGGGTTGAGGATGGACGTCCGCCTGGTGGCGGGTAGATGGGGCACTGGGGAGAATAATTGACATTGCTCGTAAGCCTTGACATACTGTATTGCTTCTTCTTGCATTCTCGGGCAGTAAAGTCCCTGTCGGAGGATTTTATAGACTAGATTTCGTCCTCCCATGTGGCTTCCACAGATCCCCTCATGTACCTCTGCTAGGGCATATTAGGCTCCCTTGGGTCCTAGGCACCGAAGTAGTGGTGTTGTAGCCCCCCTCTTGTACAGTACTCCGTCCAGGACGGTGTACTTTGTAGCTCTCATCCTTATCCTCCTTACTTCGACCTTGTTTTCTGGTAAGACGTCATTCTGTAGGTAGTTTAGTATAGGATCCATCCAACTAGGTCCCTCTTCAATCACATTGACTTGCTTTTCCTGGTATGTTGGCTCATGTAGTATTTTGACGTAGACGGCACTAGCCAGGTTGCGGAGCTCAACGTTGGCTAACCTGGACAGGGCGTCGACAGTGGTGTTCTCGATCCTGGGAACTCGAACCATCTCAAATTTCACGAACCCCCGATCAATTCCCGAGCACGTGCTAGATACGATGCCATTCGCTCGACCTTCACCTCATACTCTCCATTCACCTGATTTACCACTAGCTGAGAGTCACTCCGGATAGATAGGTGTATGACTTGAATGGCTTTGGCCACCCGGAGTCCAGCCAGTAGTGCCTCGTACTCTGCTTCGTTGTTGGATGCTGGGAAGGTGAAACGGAGAGCATACTAGATTCGAAATCCTTCGGGGCTGGTGAGTATGAAGCCAGCCTCGCTTCCTGTGGCATTACTCGAACCATCCACGTACATCTCCCATGATTCTCGGTTATGCTCATCTGGTCCCTCTGCATCTGGCTCGATCTCAGGTAGAGTGCATTCAGCAACGAAGTCTGCCAAGGCTTGGCCTTTGATGGCCGTCCTAGGCTGGAACCTAATGTCGTGTTCACTCAACTCTACTGCCCAGGCAACCAACCGTCTAGAGACGTCTGGTTTGTGTAGTACCTTCTTCAGTGGTAGGTAGATGAGGAATATGACAGTATGGGCTTGGAAGTATGACCGTAGCTTCCTAGCTGTGATTACTAGAGCGTAGGCTACCTTCTCGATCCTTGTGTACCTGATTTCTACGTCAATCAGTACATGACTGACATAATAGATGGGTCTTTGTATCTTACCCTCTTCCTTCAACAGTACCGTACTCACCGCGATTGGGTTCGCAGCCAGGAAGATCTGTAGCTCTTCATTGGGTTTTGGTCGCCCCAGCAGCGATGGATTCTGCAGGTATTCCTTCAGCTCCTCGAATGCTTTTTGACAGTCTTCTGTCCATGCAAAGTCTTTTGGACTTCGAAGGTTTTTCAATGTCTTGAAGAACGGCTAACACTTGTCTCCTGACCGTGACACGAACCTTGAGAGGGCGGCGATCCTTCCATTCAGCCTCTGTACTTCCCTGACCGCCCGAGGTGGTGCCATCTCTTGGATGGGTTGGCTTCGATTCTGTGTACTGAGACCATGAACCCCAGGAACTTTCCTGACGTTACTCCGTAGGTGCACTTTGCAGGGTTTAATCTCAATTGGTTCCTTCTCAGTACCACGAATGCCTCTTCCAGGTCGAATAGGTGTTGATGGGCTTGGACGCTTTTTATGAGCATGTCGTCTACGTACACCTCCATGCTACGCCCGATCTGTTCCTCGAACATGTTATTGACCATCCTTTGGTAGGTGGCCCCTGCATTCTTCAGCCCGAACGGCATGACACGGTAGCAGTAGTTCTCCTTGTCCGTTCAGAATGCGGTGTAAGACTCATCATCCTCATGCATGAGGATCTGGTTGTAACCAGAGTATGCATCCATGAAACTCAGCATCTCATGTCCAGCGGTGGCGTCGATTAGCAGATCAATCCTGGGTAGTGGGTACTCGTCCTTTGGGCATGCTTTATTCAGGTCAGTATAGTCGACGCACATTCTCCACTTCCCATTAGGTTTGGGTACCATAACCACGTTCGCGAGCCAGGTAGGGAACTTCTCTTCCCTGATGAACCCTGCTCGGCTCAATTTTTCTACCTCTTCCTTGATAGCTGTCTGTCGGTCGAGGGCGAAGTTTCATCGTTCTGTTGGATGGGCTTCCTGGTTGGGTCTACATGCAGCCTGTGCTCTGCTATGGATCTGGGTATGCCTAGCATGTCGTTGGTCGACTATGCGAAGACATCTATGTTGGCTTTGAGGAGGTGTCCCAGTTCTTCTTTCTGTTCATCGCTCAACAATGAGCCAACCTGCACGACCTTGGAAGGGTCATCCTTGCTGAATGGCCATAGGACAAGGTCCTCCACCGACCTTCCTCTCTTCCCTGTTAGTTCATCTCTCTGGTCACTGACCAGGTTCTCCATGCATAGTGTCATCCCCCGTGTGTTGCCATTGTTCTTCTTCATGAAGGTGGCATAGCATTCTCTGGCCTTCTTCTGATCGCCTCGAACTTCCCCCACTCTGTTGTCAGTGGGGAACTTCATCTTCAGGTGGAGTGGAGATACGACACCTCTAAGGGCTATCAGGGAAGGTTGCCCTAAGAGGCCATTGAATGATACCACGGACCTGATGACCATGAAGTTTACCATGATGGTCACCTGTCGAGGGTGCTCCCCAAAGGTGACGGGTAGCTCTATAATGCCTCTGATGGTGGTTGTGGTGCCCGAGAATCCATGGAGGTAGGTGGGCTCTGGCTTAAGTTAATCGTCTCTGAATCCAAACTTGTGGTAGGGTTCTAGTGAGAGCACATCCACGGATGCCCCTGTATCTATCAGCACCCTATGTATAGGTCGGTTGGCTATCTCCACTTGTACAACCAGGGCATCCTCATGTGGAAAGCTCACACCTTCCAAATCCTCATCTGAGAAGGAGATCACCGTCTCTGTCTTTGCCATCTTGCTTGGCTTCTCTGCTACTCCCATGAACCTGGCATGAGCTTTGGCCTTCCTAGTTGACTCTTGCCCTGGTCCTCCAAGTATGGTGAGGATGGGGGCTCCCTGGTGCCGCTGGGTTCTGGCACATCTCTTCTTTCGTCAGTGCGGTCTCTCTCTCTCTCTATCTCGGTCTGCCATCCTTTCTTCCCTTCTTGGTTCTTCTCTTTCTCAATCACGACCTCTGTCTCCTTGGCCCGAACGACCATCATGTCTCCCCTTCACGTATTTGTTCAAACTCCCTGCTCTCACAAGGCCTTCTATCTCCCTCTTCAGTTGGTAACAGTCTTCTGTGTCATGCCCATAGTCCTTGTGGAAGAGACAGTATTTGTTAGGATTACGCTTCTCAGGTCCTGCTAGCATTGGTCCTGGCCATCGAATTAGGTCACGATCCTGGATCTGCATAAGGATTTGGGATCTGATGGTGTTCAGCGGTGTGAACTCTGGACTGCTTGCTCTCTCACTCCTCTCTGGGCGACGGTCACTTTTTCCTGATGGGCGATCGCCCTTCTCCTATCGACGCTCGGTCCTCGACCTCTTATTATCTTTACGGTCATCTAGTGCTGACCTCTTGTTGTCCTATGGCTTGGCTTCGATTGCCTTCTTTCGAGCTTGTACTATCTCGGCCATGTTGGCGAACTCATTGCATCACTCTAGGAGCTCCTTCATAGCCCTGGTCTTATGACATGCCAGGTCCTTGATCAACTCCATGTCTCAGATGCCCCCAGCCAAGGCAGCATGCTGGGTCTGGTCGTCTAGGTCTCTGACTTCTAAGGACTCCTTGGTGAACCTACTAACATACTCCCTGAGGCACTCCCCAGGGTTTTGTATCACATTCAGTAAATTGACCGTGGTCTTCTTTGGCTTAACGCTGTTCTGGAAGTGGGTCACGAACTGTTCACATAGCTCTGCAAATGACCCAATCGATCGTGGTCGAAGTCTGGAAAACCATAAGGTCATTGCACCCTTGAGGGATGCAGGGAAGGCTCGATAGGATACCACGTCTGATCCACCATATAGGGTCATCATCCCATTGAAATAATTGATATGATCATTAGGGTCGGTGGTACCACTGTAGAGTTCAAAGGTGGGTAGCCTGAACCTGAATGGGAGTGAGGCTGACATGATCTCCTCGGAGAATGGGTGCTATCCAGGGACCGAGTGTGTCTCACCCTTGGTCTGCTTCTGCAACCCTTCTAGCTTTTCATCCAACTCTCAGAGTCTTTTTTTAAGCTCTTCATCCCGTGCTTGTCCCTCACATCTAACTGGTCATTTGTCACGACCTCGGTCGCGTCCTCTCTTGGAAGTCCCCTCCCGTCTCTACTGTTGGTGAGAGGGTTAAGGGTCACGTCGCGATGAATCCTGTCGTGAACGCGAGGGGCTCTCTTCGCGGTAGGTCCGGCTCGGCTCTGGTGCATAACTTCCTCCTAGTCGACCATCAAACAACGACCTCCGAATGGACCCTTCTGGGTTGGGTACCACGGATCGGTGTGATGGTGTTCTCCCCCGGTCCGACGGCGCTGGAGGGTCTGCTGTTCGCCTGGGAAGCTGGGAAGGCTGCCCCCGCTGCCTGGTGTGCCTCCCTAACCTATCACCCCTGGGAGGCGATCTCCTAGGGCTCTGTTCCTGTCGAGGGTCCATCCTACGATGGTGTGATATTGCACGCTGCCTCAAGTAATCGCGAAAGAGTTGTTGGTCGTCGAGGATCTGTCGTTGTAGGTCTTTTATCTGACCCACAGTCGCTGGTGCATTAGGGTCGGGTACTACCTCCACCACCACTTCGTTGTTGGGTTCGACAATCGTAACTTGATCGTCGTCTGGGATCTTCCTCTCCAGAGAGACATGGTCATGGTCATTGGCTTTGTGACGAGAGCTCTCTGGAGGAGGTGATCCGTTCCTTGGGGCATTATTGGTGGAGGGAGCAGTCTTCTTACCCCGTGGTGCCATGATGAACAATTATGGAAACAAGCTAGTAGATAGTATGGCTAGCGTCGTTCCCACAGACGGCGCCAATCTGTTGCGTCAGAAAATCGTTCAAGGGTCCTTTCGAGTGCCGTAACCTGCAAAAGAACCAGGGGATGACAAAGGAGAACCGGTATGGTTCCGGCCTAGGACTCTCCGATGCCAAAGTCAGATCTCCTGAGCAAACAGATGAATAATAGTATTCAAGATCCGTTTATGGGATAGAGTACCTCCCTTTTTATAGTTGAGCATGGCGGTGTAGAGAGTCCCAGTTTGATGGCGAGTGATCCATGTAGTGGATAGAGACCCTCAGTAGCAGGGCTCTTCCTTGGTTGGCCGTCTCCCTACGGGAGGGAGTGTCCTGGCGGTGTTGGGATCCTTGATAGATAGACACCTACTTGTGGTGATAGCACTTTGGGTGTTTGAGTCCGTCTGGGTGACGTGACTTCTAGGCAGCGGCCTAGGAGGTGGCGTAAGTCTATAGTGATGACTGGATCACTGGCTAGGTGCCTCGACATCCATGTTGGTCATGTTTATGGAGGTCACGCCTATGAGGTCTTGCCCGTGGAGAGGAGGTCGCGCCCATGGTGGAGGTCACGCCCTTAATGGAGGCCGCGCCAGTGGGGAGGCCGCGCCTATGGTGGAGAGGTCGCGCCCATGGTGAAGGTCGTGCCCGTAATGGAGGCCGCGCCCATGGTGGACGTCGCGCCCAGGGAGAGGAGGCCGTGCCTGTGGGTGAGGCTGCGCCCGTGGGGGTCGCGCCTATGATCTTCCTTGTGGTTTATGTCCAAGTTGGTTCTTCTCTGGTTTTGGAACGGGTCACCTCTTGGACCGTGACATGTGGCAGCCTCTGATTGGTTCGTATAATCTTGGGTTTATCACCATGGAATGCCTTTCTCGTCTGTTACACACATATAGGGAAATGAACCTTTTTTGAGGCATCAAAATCTCTCGAGTTGGTCCCGAAATTACCCATTTCTTCTTTGCAGATGACACCCTCTTGTTCTGTCGTGCTAGCTTAGAAGATGTGCATACTCTCAAGGCCATCTTAAATCTTTTTGAATCCCTCTCTGGACAACAGTTGAATTTGGCGCAGAGTAGTATTTTCTTTAGTAAAAATACACCCAAAGGTTTACAAACTGAGATTTGCAAGGCTTTGGATATGAAGGTAATGGGGGAGGACTCCAAATACCTTGGTACAGCCTTATTCCATGCAAGGTCCAAGCACCGATGCTTAACCCCTATTATAAACCGTGTTACAAATAAGTTAGCTTATTGGAAAACCAATTTTCTTTCCCAAGCAGGCAGGGTTACACTCATAAAATCCGTTCTTCATTCAATTCCTACCTACTATATGTCTTGTTTTCTCTTCCCAAAAACTGTTTGTGCAAAGTTAGACTCAATCAGCTCAGCTTTTTGGGGGGGAAAATTAGCACCAAGTAATAGACTCTCCCTAATATCTTGGAACTCCATTTGTCAGCATAAAAATCGGGGGGGGGGGACTGGGTGTTCGTACCCATTGGGACCATAATCGGGCACTTATTTTAAAATTGGGCTGGCGATTACTTACTGAACCCCAATCTCTTTGGGCCAAGGTACTAAAAGGAAAATATTTCCCAAATTCATCTCTTCTCAACCCAATTGCACGGTTAGGATCTGGCTCCTGGACTTGGACCAGTATCCGAACTGTACTCCCTACTCTTAGGGGTTTGGTCCGATGGCAAATTGGTGATGGTACCTATATTAATATTTGGGATGACCCATGGCTTCCTTCCTCCTTGTTTACTTCTCTCAATCAGGTGGTGGAGAGGAACCCTCTGTTTACTAATGTCAGTGATCTTTTACTTAACAGATCATGGAATTTACCTTTACTCAATTCTCTTTTTCCTTAATCTATCGTTAACATAATCCTCTCTTTACCTATATCTGTTCATCCTTTCAATGATCACCTCTTTTCTCCCATGTCTAAGACTAGGAAACTTAGTACAAAGAAGATTGCATCCATTTTAACCCACACACCCCACTCTCCCGATATCTATTGATCCACTCTGGAAGGTAATTTGGAAACTGAAAATCCCACCAAAATTTCAAATTTTTTTACAGAGACTGCTCCACGATGGTATCCCAACTAAATCTAAATTGTTTTGGCTATAGTCATGCAGTGGGTGGTGTCCTCTTTGTCCTTTTTGTCGTTCTCAACCTGAAACACCCTGACACCTTTTCCTTTCCTGTGACTTCACTAAGAGGATTTGGGCTGCAACCCCTTTAGGTATTCGAACTGAATATCTCACTGGGGAATCCTTTTTGGACATTTTTCATACTATTTTAACTGGTGGAGGTCCATCCAAATCTCAAGCACATTACATCTTGAGCATTGCTTGCATTACTACATATTTTATTTGGGGCCTAAGGAACCGAGTAATTTTCCATAGGCCAAATCCCCATTTTGTTTTGCATAATGTTTATAGATGGATAAATGATTTGAATCTTTCACAATCCTTCAACCCCGAAGTTCCTGCTATTCCATATGATACACAAGTCAATACCTCCTTGTCCCCCCATTGTTCACTGTCGTTTTATTTGGAGTTGGGGATCCGGAAAGAGGAGAATTGTATCATTATTTCGGATGGGAGTTATAGTCCATCAAGGTGGTTGGGGTTATCTTATTATTCATAACCAAGAATTGTTTGCTTCTTCTATGAATTATGGATTCGTAGGGTTCGCACAAGAAGCAGAGTTGCGAGGAATCCAAGCAGGGCTCCAAAAGGCATTTTCACTGGAATGTCAACAGATAACTGTGTGGACTGATTCAAAGGAGATCAAAAAGTGGCTTACAAATCCTGCAGACAATCCTTGGCCATACCATATCTTAACTTGGCTTTATGATACTTCCCACCTTATTACATCCCTTGGGTCTGTAATAATTTTAAAACAACCTAGGTATTATATTGAACCTGCTGATAGACTTTCTCGTTTTGCGAGGACTCAGGCCGTATCTTCTGAATGTTTAGATGATCTTGTAAAAATTATGTTCGATCAGTAATAGATTATTTTCTTCACCAAAAAAAAAAAAAAAAAAAAAAAAAAACCAAGTCTAATAATCCAACAAGAAAAGAAACACCACCCGGTCGTGTGGTGTGGTGTGTATCTATGCCCAAACACAGTTAGGTGTGAAATGATTGCCCCACCCTCATGGAAAGGCAGGGGTGTAGTGATCTTTTTCCCTAATCCAATTGAATCCAATTGAGGCCTAAATCCAAGGTCACGAAAGATGGTGACACTTATATTTTTTCCTAATCAATAGAAATGGTTGCGGAGTACGGACGACTTTTTTCGAAGTGGAGCACCTCCCAAATTCCCACCCGAAATCTCATGGGGAAAAAAAGGCAAAAAGTCCCACCCGAAAATAGCCATAACTTTGAATACACACCGCCGCTTTACAAATCCAGTTTGGAATTTGGATCACATTCACAGTCGCAAAGTGGGTAAGCAACGTGTCAGCATCTGGTGCATATGAACTCACTATAAATAAATATTCGCTGCTCGGGTGCGCCAGAGCCTGAAGGATGAGAGTATCTGCTGATGTTATGTAACTTTCACGATTTTCTCTCATTTCTCTCTCTTTCTCTCTCTCTCAAACCTGAAGCCAAAGCCCGAAAGGTGTGGACGGAGGTGGAGCATTAGATAGGGTTTTGGCTTATGAGAAACGCAAACACCCAAGCAGAGCCATCTCTCTCCCTTTCTGTTGAAGTCCCGCTTTCGATCTGAGCAAATCGAAGCTTAGATCTTCGATATCTTAATAGGATTTTGATTTTGTGGAGAGAGCGATTCGGTTCGTGGAGTGCTTGTTTGGATTCTGTTACTACTGTCTCTAATTCGCTTGGTGCAGGTCGGGAACGCTTCGCCTTTATGGACTCACTAAAGTCTGTCCTGGTGGTTTTCTTTTTTATCTACAGGCGAATCGAATCCCGCCTTGCATCAACTGAATCGGAGACATTGGTGAAAGTTGTTGTGGATGAGTTGCTGACTGACTGATCGAGCATCCGACGTTGTGTTGCAGAAAGGTTAGATCTTGGATTAGCTTTTGAATGATTTGCGTAGCCTCCTCTCTCTGAATTGTGTTTTTGCTACTATTTTTGTTGTTTTTGGTTTCATATGAAATATGTTTATTTGATCCAGCTGTATGCCTGTATTAGGTAGGGTTTATATATGCTTTTATGTTTGAGTCATGATCGATTCTCCCGTGGAAATGGATTGTTTAGTCGATTCTTTAGTTATTCTTGTATTTGCTCATGGAAGTGCAGTGATCTGAGAATTTGCGGCATGGAAGTTCCTGATTTTCTATTTATGCCCCTGTTGTGCTTGAGTGTGGACTTTGTTGTTTGTATTGATGTACATCTTCAGTTTTTTTTTTCCTTTTCTTAGTTGGCAAGTTGAGCCCTTTCTTCTGTTTTTAATGGCCTTAAAGTGGAATTCTTTATCCTGTTGCATTGAGCTCAACGTTGAATTCCTTCTTCGGTTGCTACTGAGTTTTGAGCTCTAAGAGTAGGGTAGTGCAGAAATCGTAGATCCATGCTTGATATGTGTTTTAAGCTTTAGATTATTGATAAACTTGAATTCTTCCTTTTATTATTGAGCTTTGGGAACAAAAGTGCAGTTGATGCTTTAGCAAATGAGGATCAATTCTGATTTGTGTTCTGAGATTCTTCCTGTTGTTTAGTGAGTGCAGAAGTTTGCACATTGCTTTTTATTCAGCTATTCCTTGCTGTCAATCTAACCATTAACATATGGGCATTTCTTAATGTAGTTTCATCAGTACACTAGGCATGGATCAAGAACTCGGTCGAAACATATCGAAACCACCGAGATATCTCGGTTTTGCAGGTTTCCGAGACGAGTTGGAGGTGGATTTTTAAAAGTGCAGGCTTTCGACCATGTATCGGTGGTTTCGACAGTTTCGACAATGTTTCGGTCGAAACATGGTTGAACCACCTTGAACCAGGCCTAGATAATACCTCATCTATACCGAGAAAGGCATATCTCGACTTGGTTTCGACAGAAACCCCTCCAACTTAGTATTTTCGACCAAAAACCCCTCCAACCAAGGTTTCCCCATGTATGGGAGAAAGTACCAGGTTTCGACCAAAACTCAGTTTCTGCCAGGTCGAAACCTGGTCAAAACCTGAGTTCTTGATCCTTGACACTAGGGAAGCTTATTGGTTCACTGCTTCATTAGAGTATCAGTTCAATTGTTTCTACCTTTAGAGGCTGATATATTTTGGGTTCATTGATGTACTATAGGGATTGGTTTCTGTTGGAGATTGGATCTTAGATTAATTCTATCTTCTGTTTCTAAAGTGGGTATCTTGCATTGTTTGGTTTGCTAATGTATTGTCGAGGAGGGAGGAACATAATTATATCCTATTCCTTTTCTCTTTTATCTTTATGTACCTTTCATGTGTATTCTTGTTATAGTTGGTGGTTAACCTGGTGCGTTTATTGGTTGAAATATTGTATATGCTGTCGTATAAGACTGGATTTGGTTATAAAATGAAGCAGGCTACATTTTAGGAGGTTTTTAAACTCTTCAGTTCTATTGTTGATAACCTGGAGGCTGCTCATCTTTAGGAATTTTTGGGGATTATCATCTTCTTCAAGTATGCTTCCACAGACTCAGCTAAAATTTGTTTTGCATGCTTGCTGACGAGGAATTTTCAGAACTTTGTAATTATTTGAGAAAATGAGGCCAAAAATATTCTTTAGATAACAAGGGTGGTTTAACTGTGAATAATAATTTTTAGTGTAGTTCTATCCATAAATTTCATCTTCTGCGATGACAGTGCAATGTTTCCACATTGAGTGCTTATCCCACATGTGCTAATGTCGTCTTTCACATTGATTAAAACTCCATATCATTTATAGAGTACCTTCTATTGAGCAACACAACAATTTTGCACTTTTAGGTTGTATGTTGTCTGAAGTCTTGTCACTAGATCTGCTTTCGATGTTGGACATGTGTCTGACTTTGACATGTGGCTGGATTCCTGAGAAACACTGAGTTTGCACACTCCCCATCTCCATCTGCAGCTACCTTGGGATTTCTGCATGTTAAAGTGTTTTGTTATGCAAAACAATGCAACAAAACAACAAAGCAATTAGCTGTGTTGAGCACGGATGAATTGCTACCCAAAGAAATTTTTTATTATCTCATGAATAAAGGGAGGCAAAGAGCTGGGACAGTTCTTTGGAAGTTCCAAATCCAAGAAAATGCAAGTAAACATGATCTAAATCAATAGGCATGTGCAGGAAACATTTTTGTCCCTTCTAATAGTTTCTGGGAATTTTTTCAGCAACTTCTTTAATCTGGTTATAGCTGAAAATTTAAAACCATTAGGCATGCACTGAAAACATTTTTTTCCCTTTTCCAAGTTCATGGGATTTTTTTTGCAAGCTCTTTAAATTTTGGATTGAGTTAATATGGAAGATTCTAGCCTATCACAAACATTGAAAGTGCCAGATGGTAAGGGGGATGCTCCATAAGCGGACACCAGTTATAGTTAAATGAGTTACCTTAAACCTAAACTAAAATACTAGACATTAGATGGGAATAAGTTCAGCCTTCAAATTAATAGCATGATTGACACTTGGGAGGTTGTTGTGGAGTATTATACTTGGTCTTTGTTCCTTGAAAGTCCTCATTGAAGATTCTGCTATTAGCCTTTTCACTGAAATTAAGTATGAGCCAACAAGCTTCAATGGTATGGTTTCTTGATTAAACTAGCTGGTTAGAGAATGTAAAACCAAATTAATCCACCACAAAACCGCTATAAGAAATTATGTGCCATATTCCACTCTTGAGTTTTATGAATGAAAGTTAAATTTACTTACCCACTAACTAAATGGTGAACAGTGCTACAACCATAGTTGTCAAGGTTAGACAATGTAAAACCAAATTAATCCCCATAAAACTGCTACAAGAAATTATGTGCCGTGTATCACTTTTGAGCCCTCACTTTATGAATAAAAGTTAAATCTACTTTTACCCACTAATTGAATAGTGAACAGTGCTACAACCATAGTTGTCAAGGTGTCGCCTAGGCATCCCAGCAGTTTTCAAGGGTCAAGGCGAGCAGTCGCCTACTGTCAAGGCGTTATTTATTATTTTCTTTTGTGTTTTATTCTATTTCCTATATTTTCTATGGGTTTTGTGTATATGATTTTCATACACTGCGATACACCGAATCATTTAGAAACAAAATAAAATAAAAATTATGTAGAATTTTATTCCATTTCTTAAATTTTCATAGGCTTGTTTGTGTACATAAATTTTGTACATTGCGTTACATAGAATCACCTAGACCAAACAAAATCGAGAGAGAGTCAGAGGAGAAAATAAAACCCTCGACCTCCTGCTCCAGCGATGCCGGCTCCTGCTCAGAGACTCCAGCGCCAGTTCCTTCGATGATGATGAATCACGACCACAATCCTTGCTCCGGTGACGGACAGTCACCTCGAATCCTTGCTGCGATGTTTAATTTTTTTCTTCTTTCGATTTTTTTTTCCTGGTGACACTTCTGTTACTCGATTCTGTTACCTGATTCCCTTTTTTTTTAGATATTCTTCTTCGTCTTCTTTTCTCCTTTCCCTGTGATACTTCTCTGAAGAAGAAAGGATTCAGGTAACAGAATCAACTATTCATCATCATCAAAGGAACTTGATCGTCTTCTTCTTCCCCTTTCCCTGCGACACTTCTCTGAAGTATTCTTTCTTCTTCTTTCGATTGTCAACTGTTTGTTGCAAAATTGATCTTTGTGTTTGTTCCCCTTTCCCTGCGACAATTCTCTGAAGAAGAAAGGAATCATGATCTCTAGATTTTTCGGAAACAAAGGCATATGCCCTTTTAAAATTTCTGAAACCTTCAATTTTCTTGCTCTGTTGCGTTTTTTTTACCTCCTTTTTCTTCTCATCTTCCTCCTATGTCGGTGGCAGTAGTGGTGCCTGCTGGTGGTGTGGCCGGTGGCTGTTATTCTGTGGTATGTGATTTTGTTATTCAAATCATATTGTGCAACTGTTAGTACAAGTCATGTAATTTTGTCATTTTGTGATTATATGATATATGATTATGTAGTCTGAGATTATATGATTTTGTGTTTCACTTATTTTGTAATGCTGTGATTATATGATTATGTAATTCCTTAATTATGTAATTCAATTGTGCAATATAACCTTAACAGCAGCATCTAGGTTCAACCACTCATACATGCCCAGGGCACCTGGGCTGTGAAGTGTAATGGGTTGTTAAATTAATATATATTGATTGAGTTTGCTATTGATCTAATGTGTAATGGGCTGTTTATTGTATGTGTAGCTTACTCATTTTGGCATCATTAAAAAAAAAAAACAATACTGGAAAGCTTAGGTCGCCGAGGTGCAGCCTAGCGGCTGTCTAAGCGCGTAGGAAAGACCTCGAATGGCTTGGATCGTCTAGCGCCTTGACAACTATGACTACAACTGCAATCTTTGGTAGCAGGCAATGATTTAGTTTTGTGGGATTGGTGCCGGTATAGGTCACTGCAGATATTGATACTCATATGGATAAACTGTATCAGGCCGGTTTGAATGCTTTTCCCTCCCAAGATTCCGATACATTTTTTTTACTATTTTTCCCTCCCTGGTTTTTGTACCACCGATCCTATCGGGCGGATCTAGTTCACAAGAACAAGAAGGCCATCAGTAAACCATGCCAACTGGACCATGAATTGATTAACAGGCTTAATTTGAGCGCC
Source organism: Telopea speciosissima (assembly GCF_018873765.1). Taxonomy (NCBI): domain Eukaryota; kingdom Viridiplantae; phylum Streptophyta; class Magnoliopsida; order Proteales; family Proteaceae; genus Telopea; species Telopea speciosissima. The sequence goes on from NC_057926.1 coordinate 801,596, forward strand.
CAATGGGTTGTATGGGTCATGGGATTTCTATTTTTTGGTTTACTATTATAATGAGCCAATTCTATCAGCCCAAAATTAGGGATACAAGATTAAGTGGTTAGTTTCTATTTTGTAATGTTCTAGAATAGCTTCTATTTTGAGAGACTTAAGTTGTAAGGGATTCTCCCTATTATACATTGTGGTTTCCTATTTAACCTATTTAACTTTGTTCCATGAAGTTATAAATAAAGATTAGGGGATCATAATACCCATTACCAACGATTTGAGAAGATGAAGAGAAACTTGGTTTTATGCCATGGATGCTGCGAGATGCATTGAGAGGTGAGATGCCTACTAGGTTAGTGAGAGACTGACCAAGGCCTGATGTAGATCAATGCATGAAGAACGAAAATTTAATTCAGTAAATTACTGTTCATGAGTTGCTGTTAACGTGAACAGTACCCAAGTTACTGTTCATGTACTGTTGTTCACGTGAACAGTGATATGGGCCCCATATGTACAGCTGGAGTGGAATATTATATTCTGCCAATATCATATCTTATACTCTTTAGTTGTTATTTCCTTTCTTGGTTTCTATTTCAGTACTTTCTATTTTCTTGTATGGCTATTGAGTCAATAGCTAGATTGTTTGAGTTTCTATTTTCCAGCTAGTTATTATTTAGGAGTTAGTTTTTTTTTTTCAGCTGTATTGGCAACCAAACAATCTCCCCACACCAATGGGAGTTGCTAATTTTGTTACTATTGATGAGTCGATTATAAATAAAGAAGAGGGGCATGCCCCAACAATTTGAAGAAAAGAAATTAAGCTTAAAAAAATGCTTATCTTAGAGAATTAGCTGCTGAAAGAGTCAGTTACTCTGTGAGAAAGCTATGGTGAGCGACCATGGGTGAGGGGCTCCTCTATCCTCCTTTTTCCTCGCCGATCGATACCCCCTCTTCCCCTACTCTGTTTTAGTTTTCTGTGCACAACTGAGATTAACCGAGGCTAACAGGAGCTGATGAATTCATCTTCTGAAATTCCATATAGAAGTCCAAGTTGCTGCTACTGTAATAGCTACTGATCAGAGACACTACCATTACCTGCGGTTAGATTGTTTCTATTTTCATTACTGTCGGCTAGAGTCTGGTCATCCCTGCAACCAGGGAGCTTCTTTTGGTGATACTTGGAAATCTAATACCTCACAACAGAAGGTACACTCGACCTGTATTTATTTGTGGATCAACAAACCACAGGTCCGAGAGATATTGAAGTTCCCCGTGGTGCTATTGGCTGGCCAGTTTCCTCAAGTTCCTGCTGCAACTTGAGTTCAATTTATTGGAGCACCTGTACATCTACTGCTGTTGGTATTTGGAGGCTGTAGTCCCCTCACCTATACCTTCCTTCCCTATCAGTTTGGCAGAGATCCATTGGCTGGTTTGTCTGAAACCTGTTACCTTCAAATTTCAATCTCTACCTTCTATTTTTGTGATCTGTGCACATCTTCATATCAGGCAACCAGAATTAGCTCAAACTTGGAGGGTTAATCTACCCTACCTTGACTTACACTCGACCTAAGTTTCAGGTCCATCAAAAGGTTGAACATTGGGATTCCGTTATTCCCTCAATTTCTGGGTAACTAAACCTAGAGCTGACCTATGGTTAAGGGGTCTGATTGCTGCTTGGTTATATTGTATTGTGGGTATAATTGGGGTTAGGTTACTTGTAATCTGGCCTTACATTAACTTGGTATCAGAGGTATGGCCGCGGGAAGGTACCCACAACCCCTACCAAGCTTTATTAAATTCTACTGATGCACTTGCTCTAGTGATGCAGGTTTATCACCAAACTGGGCTTCTTTCCCTAGAAATAAGTCTAGGGTTGGGTTATAGACATGTTGAGCCTTTGGTCCCATGGGTTTTCCATGTAAAGTTGGGGTACATAAGTTGCATACGGGATTAGCATTATACTTAGTTTATTTTTATGTTTTAGTGTTTTAAATTGAACCGGTTCAACCACTGATCCAATTTAACTGATTTTAGAATATTCTTTTAGGATAGAATCTTCTTAACTTGAGTTTTATTTTAGGGTCCACACCTCTACACGAATTTTAGAGAGGGAGTGTTTTGCTTTTAGACTCAGCAAAGGATTAGGGATTTCCTATTCCTAGGCTGCATAGGAATTTAGGCCTTTGGCCATTATAAATAAAGGCAAACCGTGGGGCTCCTTTTAACCTGATTGTTTTATGAAATCTACTCTTGCAAGCTGCTGCAACCTTTCTTCTATTGAAGATCTGCTTTGTGTGTGTGATCAAAGCTGGTCGGATTGGTGTGTGATCCAATCGACACCTTGCGGTGTGAAGCCCGAGTGGTTCGTTGGTGGGATTGGTGTTTGATCCAATTGACACTCTACGGTGTGAAGCCCGAATGGTTCCTCTCAAGTTCTACTTTCAAGATCAAGATCTGATTCTTATTCAAGTTCAAGTTCAAGATCTGATTTTTTATTCAAGTCCAAGTTCAAAGATTCAAATTTTAAAGTTTCATCCTTAAACAAGCTGCTGCCAAGAGTAATCTGCTACTACAGTAAGTTTGAGACATCCCCATCCCCATCCTTCTTCTTCTAATCCTCTAAAACACCAAACCCTATTTACCCTCCATCACTGAACACCATTCCCATAACCTAAATTCTGCCCAGACCAAACCAGCCCGCAAAATCCCTCCTTTTTTAATTCAAATTCTCCACCCCTACCTCTGTAGTACTCGATCCAAACCAGAGCCCCATCCTCCCACTCTAAACCCTAGATTCCCTTATTTTACACTTTTCAAAAACCTAAAACCCTAACCCTAAATTGTTGTTGATTCAAATCCACATACTTGCCTCCATTAAAACATCTCAAAACCTTCATGGTTAGACTCCCCTACCTTGACTCGACATTACCCGAACACCAAACCCTAACCCTAATTTCACCAAAAACCGTATTTTTGACTTAGCCGAATTTCTTGTTCATAACAGATCCTAGTTTACTGGCTCCTAGTTGGTCTTCTACGGTTCTACCTATCTCGGACTACATTTTTTTTTGGTAAATAAATATATTACTGAACCCCAAGAGGGGGGGCAGGGAAAAGAGAGCCAAAGAGTCAATGTACAAGACGGAGAAGAGGGGGAGGGAGAGGGGAGAAGAGGGGGGGCGATCAGCCAGCCTACGCAGAGGAGGCGGACCGCAAAAGGGCGTAATCAAGGCCCCAAAAAGTCAAGATGTGCCTATTTCTGTGGCTGTCCAAGAAAGGCCTCTGACGAATAGTGCTGAGCTTGGTTGACACATCGAAGGAGATGGCTTTCCAAATCGCATCAAAAGATCTAGAGTTGGAAGTCCATCTCCTGAGGTTCCTTTCCATCCATATATGATGAATAGCGGCGCTGAGAACAAGCTTCCCTATAGTGTCACAAATGGAGTTCCCAGAAAAGGTTTGGAGCAACCAATGCCATTCATGATCAAAGCTTCTGATCCTTCTAGTACGCGGCCAAATGGAGGATAAAGCCTTTTTCCAAATGGTGGAGGTAAAGGAGCAGTCAAAAAAGAGATGAGGGGTGTCTTCAAGGCCGATCCAGCAAAGGTTGCAAGAGGGGGTAGCTGGGATGGTGCAGTGGATTAGGAAGCCTTGGGTGGGAAGGCAAACTCTAGCTGTAAGACGGTTAACAGAATAATTATCTACTATGGAGCGAGAGGTCAGAGTTTAAGGAGTTTACTGGCCGGACAAGTGGACAGCAGCAATCCACTTTCAAAGACCTCCTTGAGTTCCTTCTTGGTAAGCACAAAAAATATCCTACGTACACCAGTCATGCATGATGATGGCTGCTGATTATGATACACGACGGCAAGACGACAAGCACAATGTGAAGCTTGATCTGAAGGAGTACAATGGGAAGGCTGATTCCATATTGTTCTATGACTGTTTATGTGCACTTGACTACTATTTCGATTGGTTTATTCTTTCTGAGGAGCGGAAAATGAAGCTGGCCTATACCAAACTGATAGGGGCAGCAAGAGAGTGGTGGCGTACACGTGAGGAAAGGATGTACTATCGTCGTGAAGAGCCTACCACATGGGAGGAGATGAAAGTAATATTGGACAAATATTTACCTCTACCTTCCGGCGAAGGTTATATGATCAGCTCAACACTATTCGCTAAGGCTCCATGACCGTCGAAGAGTATATGGATAATTCAACAACTTACTGGCACCTATTGGAGTTGACGAAGAAGATGACTAGCTTATTTCCATTTTCAAATTGGGATTAAGGGCTGATATACGGGACAAGATGAGAGTGATTGACATCTACAGTTTGAATGACTGTTTTGAGAAGGTCCTTGATGCAGAAGACTTACTTAAAGCAGCATCTTGACGATTTACTCCTCAATTCAGTGAGGGTAAGAACTTTACTGAAAGCAAACCAATGGATTTCCATACCTGAGCTCTACAAGCTACAGCGGATAAGGGTAAGGCTCCTATGATTAATGGTGGTGACGTGAAGTGCTACCATTGCCACAAATATGGTCGCTTCGCCAAGTTTTGGCCTCACCGACCAACAAACCATATTGTGGCAGCCATAGAAACCAATTCGGAGACGACATATGTTGAGCCCCTTTCCTTTGGCGATGATGTGGGAGAGCTGCCGACTGATAACACTAAAGAGGATGAAGATGACACCATCAACATTAATGTTTTGTGTATGGCTCCTTAAATAGGTGTTACCGGCAGTGAAGAAGACACTGATGCGCTTGAACTGGAGGTTAAGCAAGGTGATGATGCAGTTGCAGAAGACTACGTGACTGTAGCCTTTATTCTTAACGATGAGGGTGTGAGTGAGCATGTCGAGTATGTAATTCCACCCAAGTTCTTTGAGGAGAAAGGGCCAGGCCTTGAGGATTATATCTCCACTTATTGGGAACTTCCAGAGTATTTGTTTAGGCAGAAATGGGAAATTTACACGCACCTCCCCTGAGGTAAGGCTTAATTACAGATCCACCTGTGAGTTTTGGGTATTTACGCCTACCACCCTTCTTTCCAAAATAATGGGAAATATTAACCGTTACCCATTTTAAACGGTGATAACCTCTGAAATGCATTTTACTAAACTACCCTCTATACTAAAACATAAAAAAAATCCAGCCCAACACTGCATCTCCCGACTTTTGCTGCAGTTGCTTCTCTCCCTCTCCAACTCAGCTCATTGGACGATGATGCCGAGCAGATGTTTTCTTGTAGCCGTTGTTGATGATGACGATGTTGAAGTTGCCATAGCTCGAAACCCTTGTTGGTATTAAATGAGATCTGATCTCCGTTCCTGAATAGGGATAGGCTGTGCTCCCCGGAGGAATTTCACTTGTTGGTTGATGTTGTTGATGGGTTCCACTTCTACCTCCTCCTCCTCCTCCACCTAGTGAAAACCAGTAGTCCAGTACCAGCCATTTCTTCCACCCTGAAGCTGTGGCAAACTTCAAATATTGGCAATGGGGGTCGGTCCTCTCTGATCTGGTGGTATGTGCTTGCGATGCAGGTCGGTGTCAGAAGATTGACGAAGGTTAGTCACTGGTAGAATGGTATGGCGAGCAAAATAAAAAACAGGGGTAGCGATTCATTTTGCGGACCGACACAAATAAAATTTAACAGAAACCACAGGATTTGCAGCTGCAGAAACGTTGAAGTTCAATCGTGGTTAATCCGATGGAGGTGGAGCAGCAATAGGGCTGCAACAGGTTCGGGTTGGGCTAGGGGCCAGGCTTTATAGAACCCTAGCCCAACCCTAAGTCCTCTTAGCTAGGCCCAGGCCCAACCCGAAGGCCTTAAAAATCCAACCCTAAACCGCCCTCAGGGTCGGGCCAGGCTGACCCTGATTGGCCCTGATCATGGGGATGGGGAAGGAAATGCATGGGCTGGAATGAGCCGATGATCAATTTTACGTAAAATAACACTATAATAAAATGTATTATATCACTTATTATCTTCATATATAATATATTATATAACAAAATGTGGGTGACGTTTAAAGTTTATAATATATATATATATATATTATATCAATATATATTTTATAGTATAACTTAAAACAGGGTCAGGTGGGCTGGGCCCGTCTTAGCCCGAGGCCTCAACCCTGGCCCGACTTGAGCCTGACTTAGGGCCCGAAATTTCCAGCCCTGACCCGCCCTTAGGGCCAAATATCTCAGCCCAGACTTTGTTCGGGCTTAGGGCGGGTTCGGGCCGACAGGGCCGAACTTGCACCCCTAAGCAGCAATAATGAAGAAGTCGGAGGGCTTCCCTGAGCTCCCCAGGTTGGTACCGTGATGAAGAATTAATTATTATCCCTCTCACGGTCACCAAAATCGAATGGTTCGAATCACTTCTTTCCTAGGACGAACTGAACTGCTATGGATCCTGATATTATTCTCATAGATTGTACCGTGGCTACTTCAAGGAGGACGACCATGGCTGTTTCTTCCTACAGTTGGGGTCATAGGGATACATTGAAGGTGGGGAAATCGAATAGAAGAAAGATGGAGGAAGAATGGGTTATATGTTCGTATGGTCACAGAAACACCATGGTAATGGTGTAATGGCTGGAAAATATAGAAGAGAATAGAAGGTGAAGAATGGAAAGGCGATTTTAGCAACAATGGAATGGAAATGGTAGGTTAGTAATGGGTTCGGTCATAATGGGTATGGGTTTCGATTGGTGGGTTTTGGAAGACCAGTGGAGGATGTGAGAGATGGATTTTTGGTTGGGAGAAAAATAGAGAAAGAAGATGTTTGGTCAGTGGATTAGAAGGTGGAGTTGGTTGGACAACTAGGTTAGGTTTTCTTTTGGAAAGGCACAAGGTGGAGGTGGAATGGATCAGTGATGATGGAATAAGGGTTTCAGAATGAAAATCGGAAAACTGAAAGAGGGTAAAGATAGAATCGTTGTAGAAGATGGAAGAAGAAAAGAGAAGAAAATCAGAGAGAGAGTGGAAGGCATCGGGAAATCCAGCCTTACCGGAGATGGAAGAACTGATGCAGCCATGGTTTCTTCCCCTTTTCCCTGGCTCAGAGAGGACTGACCCCCATTGTTTCAAACCCATATCGCCGGCCCCCAAGATGCGTTTGGTTCCTTTATTTGAAAGGGTAGAATAGTTACTTCATACACTAAGAAGGGCAGAATTGTCTTAAAAAAAAATTAACCTGCTGACATCACTACTTAACAGCTCTTGACTAACGGTAGGGGGTGTGTGTAATTTATTTTCTAAAGCTTGGGAGCCGCTGATAATTTCGATACTTTGTGGGAGTGCCTTAAAATATTGGCAAACCTCAGGGGTGGCGCAAATATTTTCTCCAAAATAATTAATAAGTAAACCCACTCCGTTAGTTGCGAACAGTAAGAGTGTTTTAGACATTTTATGACCAATGTACCCTTGATAGGGTAGAATGATATTATTTCCTCTTGTTCATCGTCATCATCATCATCTTCTTTCTGGTCTGGAAAGGAGGTGAGGAGACTTTCCCCATATGATTGACCTGAGAAGACAACTGAAACAAATACGAGGCAGGGGGAAGTGATCCCCAAAATTGATGCAAATCAGTGGTATGATTTGGGAGAGATCACAAAATCGGGAAGCCTGTAAAACCCTGAAACCTGGTAAAATCGATTAGGTAAGGAGAACCAGTTCTGCAGGTCTGGTTGACCTGAAATTAATGGTGAAGCAGTACCTTGTGCAGACAAATAAAATCCCAAAAAAAAATAGAGAGATCAGCAGGGTGGAAGAGGAGTCCTAGTCAACATCGAGTTTGAGAAAAAAATAAACTCTAAAAAACAGAGTATCAATCAGAACCTTAGAGCAGCAAAAATCTGGAAGTAGAAAACCTCCAGAAGATGGATGAGTGAGCCTTAGTAGATGTAGTGAGAAACCCCAAAGCCTGTAAGCAATCCGATAAGGCATGTAGGAGAATCAGCAGGCTTCAATAGTAAAAAAATAATTAACCCACACAGAGGTCATCTTCTTTTCCACCTCGCTCCAGATTCCAAACTTCCAAAAAAAAAAAAAAAAACAGGTTCTTGTGGGAAATTTTGACATAATTTTATTTTTTCTATTTGCAGGTTTTGAATCTGTCACCCACATGTTGTAGGTAGATTTCATTTTCCCAGCTATGAGCTTCTGGGCATTTTATACACTTAAGACTCTCTTATGTTTGTTAATGGTTACCAACTAAAAGTTACAAAAATGGTCAACGGAGTGGTCCATGTAAGATGTATGAAATCTGGAGTCGGGAACTTGAGTTCATTTCAGAAGAGCCCTTTTTAAGTTAGGAGTTTAGTACAAAGATAGATACTTTTTGCATTGGAGTAACTGTTGGCTTCCTGCAACTTATAAGTCTACAATAGGGTTTTTAGTTTTTGAAAGGAAGGTAGGTTTGAATAGATACTGTTTGCATTGGAGTAACTGTTGGCTTCCTGCAACTTATAAGTCTACAATAGGGTTTTTAGTTTTTGAAAGGAAGGTAGGTTTGAAATCTTGTATGTTTGGGTTCACAGGGAGGTCTTACACATGAAGATTTCACAGGACACAAGGGTACCATAAGAGGGTGATTTGCAGTGGATGACAGCAGGTACAGGAATTGTAATCCCTGCTTGGAAACTGAAGCACTGATGAGAGAGATGGTGTGGTCATGGATGGTTCTTTGCCGTTAGGATTCTTCAAGATTAGAAATAAGGGAAATAATGGATGAAGAGGTTTATTTTAGCAGGAAGGGAGATGGGAGCTTACCGGAGATGGGAGAGACGGTTCCGCCATGGATGGTTCTCTGCCGTTAGGGTTCTTCAAGAATAGAAATAAGGGAAATAATGGAAGAAGAGGTTTATTTTAGCAGGAAAGGCAATTTGGTCAATATATGATATATTCTAACGGTTTTAGTCTTAGGTTAACGGAGTGATTTACTTATTAATTATTTTGGAAAGCAGGAGTGGTATGCGTAAATATCCAAAACTCATGGGTGGATCTTTAATTAGGCCTTACATCAGGGGAGAGGTACGTGTAAATTTCCCGTCAGAAATTCGATATCCATCACAGATAGTTGGTCCCTTGATTTTCCAAAACTCGAGGTTAAGTTATTTTTAAAGGCGGCGCGAGTTGATGTAGATTGACGTATGAAGAAAAAAATGACCAAAATTGAATTCAGTAAAATTTACTGTTTACGAGATACTGTTCATGTGAACAGGGATATGGGCTCCATATGGACAGCTGGAGTGGAATATTATATTCTGTCAATATCATGTCTTTAGTTGCTATTTGCCTATTTGCTTTTTTAGTTTCTATTTCAGTACTTTCTATTTTCTTGTATGACTATGGAGTCAATTGCTAGATTGTATGAGTTTCTATTTTCCTACAAGTTGCTATTTAGGAGTTAGTTTCTTTTTTCAGTTTTATTGACAGCCAAGCAATCTGCCCACACCCATGGGAGTCGCTAATTTTGTAACTATTGATGAGTTGACTATAATAAAAAAGAGAGGCCCCCTATTGCCCCAACGATTTGAAGAAAATAAATTAAGCTTTTTGCTTATCTGAGAGAGTCAGTTGCTCTGTGAGAGAGCTATGGTGAGCGACCATGGGTGAGAGACTCCTATCCTCGTTCTTCTTCCTTTTCCTCTTCAACCGATTCCTTCTCTTCCCCTACTTTGATTTTGTTTTCTGTGCACAACTGAGATCAACCGAGGCTAAAAGGAGCTGTTGAATTCATCTTCTGAAATTTTCTGTAGAAGTCCTAGATGCTGCTACTGTGATAGCTACTGATCAGAGACACGACCGTACCTGCGGTTAGATTGTTTCTATTGTCATTACTGTCGGTTAGAGTCTGGTTATCCTTGTAACCAGGGAGCTTCTTCTGGTATACTTGGAGGTCTAATACCTCACAACAGAAGGTATACTCGACCTATATTTGTGGATCAACAGGCCATAGGTCCGAGAGATATTGAAGTTCCCCGTCAGTGCTATCGGCTGACCAGTTTCCTCAAGTTCCTGCTGCAAGTCGAATTCAATTCATTGGAGCACCTGTTCATCTACTGCTTCTGGTATTTGGAGGCTGTAGTCCCCTTACCTATACCTTCCTTCCCTATCAGTTTGGCAGAGATCCATTGGTTGGTTTGTCTGAAATCTGTTACCTTCTATTTTCATGACCTGTGCAAATCTTCATATCAGGCCACCAGAATTGGCTCAAACTTGGGGGGTTAATCTACCCTACCTAGACCTACACCCGACCTAAGTTTCAGGTCCATCAAAAGGTTGACCATTGGGATTCTGTTTTTTTTTTGGATGAATAAAAATTTAATTACGAAGAAAAGGGGGAGAGGGATATACAAGCCCGAAGGCCAACTAGCCCGAAACTAGAAAGGACTAGGTAGGGCGCAAAATAGTAGAAGAGAGACCCCAAGAGACAACAATACACCTGTTCCTTGGGGAATCTATGACACTAGTAGGGGGAAGGGAGTTAGCTTTAGATGAGACATCAAAGAAGATGGCCTTCCAAATCATGTCTAAAGAGTGGGAGTTGGACGTCCATCTTCTAAGGTTACGCTCCATCCAGATGTGGGAAATAGTAGCACAAAAAGCAAGCTTTCCAACCGTGTCACAGAACGACTTTCCACCAAAAGTCATATGAATCCAAATCCATTCCCGAGACAGGGGAAGAGGCCTTCTACGAGCAGGCCAGCAATGACGAAGAACCCAGTTCCAGATGGAGGTAGCAAAGGGGCAGGTGAAGAAGAGATGGTCGATGTCTTCGTATCCATTCCAACAGAGGCAGCAAGTAGGGGAGACTTGCATGTGCCTGTAGATGAGGAAGGCCTGAGTTGGGAGGCAATTTGCAAAGGCACGCCAAGCTGTGAAGCTCTGCCTAGGGATGTGGCCTTTGTACCAAACCACTTTGTGCCAAGGACAAGGGGTCCCTCTATGTTTGACCGTGTCCCAAGCAGAGTGGGAGTTGAAAGTGCCAGTGGGGGAGGGAAGCCATAAGATGGTGTCCCCTCTGCCTCTGTGACCCGGGGGAATAAGGGGGAGGGAACTCTAGAGATCAGCCAAGGGGGGAGGGAGGAGGGGGGGTCCAAGAGCCATCAGTGATGATGGATGCTACTGGGGACAGCCTGTCCAAGTCGGACTCATAGATGGTGCGGGGGTTGACTAAGGAGGCCAAGACACCCGAAGGGTGCCAATTGTCTAGCTAAAGATAGGTCTGCTGCCGTCATCAATCCTGCAAGAGATAAACCCTTTGGCAATGTGTCTCACTTGAATAAGGAGGCCAAGACACCTAAAGGGTGCCAATTGTCTAGCCAAAGATAGGTTTGCTGCCCGGGGGAATAAGGGGGAGGGAACTCCAGAGATCAGCCAAGGGGGGAGGGAGGAGGGGGGGTCCAAGAGCCATCAGGGATGATGGATGCTACAGGGGACAGCCTGTCCAAGCCGAACTCATAGATGGTGCGGGGGCTGACTAAGGAGGCTAAGACACCCGAAGGGTGCCAATTGTCTAGCCAAAGATAGGTCTGCTGCCCGTCATCAATCCTGCAAGAGATAAACCCTTTGGCAATGTGTCTCACTTGAAGAATTCTGCGCCAAATCCAGGAAGAGTCTGTGCTAGGACTGACAGTCCAAATTGAGTCTCTACGGAGAGGCCCCGCATACACCCAGGAGGTCCAAATGCTAGATTTGTTGGAGAGGAGTTTCCAAAGCAGCTTGATGATGGGCAGTAGACCTATCTTTGGCTAGGGAAAGATAGGTCAGCTTGATGACGGGCAGCAGACCATCTGGAACCGGGTTTCCTCTTTAAGGGAAAGACAGAAGAGGAAGGGGGAGAGGGGACATCCCTGGCGGATGCCAGCAGAGGAGGGGAAGAAACCCGCAGGGCTGCCGTTGAGGAGGACGGATAAACGAGGGGTAGAGATACAAAAGTGGATCCAGCTGACAAAGGAGGGGGGGGAAAGACATCTTAAGGACTTGGGTGATGAAGTCCCAACGAATAGAGTCGAAAGCCTTGTGAATGTCGATCTTCAGAAGGGCTGAATGGGAAGTGGTGTTCCGGTGGAAGCCTCAGACAATTTCATGACAGAGGATGATATTGTCCGAGATACTTCGCCCAGAGATGAAGGCGGATTGGTTGGGGCTAACAAGGGAGTCAATGACAAGTTGAAGGCGATTTGCAAGGATTTTGGAAATGAAATTATAGAGGAGGTTGCAGAGGGAGATGGGTCTGAAATCAGCCATAGAGGAGGCACCGGAGGATTTAGGAATGAGGTAGAGAAAGGTATGGTTGATGTTCAGAATCTGATGGGGGTTGAAGAAGAAGCTCTTAATGGCACCCATAAGCTCGGTTCCGATGATGTCCCAGCAAGCGGAGAAGAATCCCATACTGAAACCATCAGGGCCGGGAGCTTTACTGGCCTTATGGGAATGGACGACAGAAATGATTTCGTAGTCAGAGGGGATGGAGCAGAGGGAGTTGAAGAGGTTGGGAGGGACGAATTTGTTGATGAGGCCCTCAGGGATGATGGGAAGGGGGGAGGGAGGGGGACAAAAGATACCAGAGAAGTAGGAAACAACTTCGGATTTGATGGCATCGACAGAAGAGAGAACCGAACCATCAGAGGAGGTTAGAGAGAGGATGGAGTTAGAGTTGGTTCTGGCTTTAAGGGAGCGGTGGAAGAAAGCAGAGTTAGAGTCGCCAAGGTCGAGCCATTTGATTCGAGATTTTTGCTTGAGGAAGCTCTCGTCCTGAGAGAGAGCGGAGGTGAGCTCAGAGGCAGCAAGGGACTCCTCCTCAGCGAGAGAGGGGTTAAGGGGATCTACTTGAAGGTAGAGTTGGATGGAGGAAAGGGTGGCACGACAGGAGGAAACACGGGAAGAGATATTACCGAAGGTGGAGGAGTTCCAGGATTTGAGGGCAGCTTTGACATTTTTAAGCTTCTTAGAAAAGGCAAGGAGAGGGGAGGAGAAGGACTGGACTGGAATATCCCAAGCGGCCTAAACTAAAGGAAGGAAGTCTGCATGGGAGGACCACATGTCGAAGTATTTAAAGGGCTTGGGGCCAAAGGAGAGATAAGGAAGGACGAAGAGGGAGGTGGGGGAGTGGGCAGAGAGACCAGGGAGATCAAAAACGGCGTAAGAGGAAGGAAAGAGAGCCAGGAGTCATTAACGAGAACATGGTCAAGCTTATAAGCTACTCTGTCGACGCCAGAGCGCTTATTGTGCCAAGAAATCTCAGCACTCGACCAACGAAGGTTGTTGAGACCAACATCCTCAAGGCAGGAATGGCATCAACCGCTTGATGGTCGATGGGGGAACCACCAAGCTTTTCATGGCTAAAGCGAACGACATTGAAGTTGCCACCCATGCCCCAGGGGGTGGAACCAACGGAAAGAGAGATGGAGTGGATGTCGTCCCAGAGCGAGAGTCGATCCGAAGGACGGTTGAAAGCATAAACCATAGTGAAGAAGAGAAGATGATTGTGCTGGTGATCGGAGATACTGAGATGGAGATATTGGGGGGAGGCAGAGGAAGCCGACAAGTGGAATTTGGAGGGGTCCCAAAGAACCCAGATCCGGCCATTTGGAGAGTGGGAATAGTTGGAGAGGAAGGACCAGGAGGGAGCTATGGAGTGAATAATGCGAGAGGAGTTGGTTTCAAGAACCTTAGTTTCCAGGAGGCAGTAAAGGGAGGATTTAGAGGAATTGGATGTGGGCACGAATTTCAGCCTGTTTAGCCGGGGCGTTGAGGCCACGGACATTCCAAATGGTCCAAGGAATCATGAGCAAGGGGGGGGGGGGAGGGGGCAACCAACCAGCTGTGGGACTAACCTAGGAGCTCGGGGGGACACTGCGGTGCCTTGAACGGTACTCACGCAAGGGAGGATAGCGGACCAAGGGGGGCCGAACCAAAGGGGCGGTGTCCAGCCGCAGCAATTAAACCGGGTGTGGAAAGGTTCGGTTCAGGTTCAGGGAGAATATTTAACGTGGGCTGGGTATGGTGGGCTGGGTATATGGTGGGTATGGGTAGAGATAGGTGGTTATCAGGGCTGGGTTGGTGGGTTGAGTTAGGAGGGGTATTCTTGTTAGTGGGGGCGAAAGGGGGAATATGGAGAATAAGAGGGGTTAAAGGGATGTGGTCACGTGGGGGGGGGGGCTTGGTGAAAAGTTGTTTCTGGTTGGGGTCAGAGGGTTTGGTGAAAAGTTGAGTCTGGGTGGGGTCAAGTGGTTTGGTGAAGTTTTGTGAAAGGCGAAGTGTGACAGGGGATAAAGGCGTATATAAGTTGCCAAAAGAAGGGGGATCAGGGAAAGTCTGGACATTGGACTCACAAAGCTCAGGAGGAGCAACGAGGGCTGCAACGTCACCATCAACATCGGTTTCCAGGGACAGGAGGGCTGCGAACCTATTGTGGTTAGGCTGGCGAGCATCGGGAACCTCTCCGTTGTTGGGATTCTCGCCAAGGTTCACTGCTGGTTCAGGGCTTCTTCTCCAGCGACGATTCCTGGTCTTCTTCCATCTGCGAGAAGGTTGCAGAGGTCGCTTCGTCACCTGATCTGGCTTCGCCAGAGATTGAAGCGTGGCCAGGGACAAGGCGACAACCTCTTCTTCAGATATGGCAGCATTTGGGTCTTCATTGACTTCATCCGAACAGACTTTCGGCGCCTCTATTGCAAGCGGAGAACCATAAGAAGGATGACTCTTAAGTTCAGGCCTGGGAGAGCTGCACCTGTGATCATCTTGTTCGTTGGGGGGGGCCTGCAGTCGAAGGCGAAGAAGATGGAGCAGGGGTGTATTGTTTCGATGGATGACCAAAGGATTTGCACACAGAGCAGTAGTTGGGGAGCCATTCATAAGCAACTCTCTGAGTGAAAACATGACCGTCTTCTTCTTGGATGGTGACAAATTCCGGCGGAGTGACATCGGCAGAGACTTCAACACAAATGCGTGCGAAGGAGAGGCGGTCCATTTTTTTCGTTCGTTCATCAGAGAAGAGGGGGTTGCCGATAATCGAACCCACAATGCTAAGGCCTGAGGTGCACCAGTAATGTAGTGGGAGTGCAAGCAGGTTTACCCAAACAGGGATGGATTTGAGGTCGATCTTGCAGAGAGGAGCGGTGATCCCATTGCCGGAGAAAGATCGGTTTCTTGCCAATTAACCAGGGACCACCCTCCAGGGCTCGAGATCTGTCGACATCATCAGAGAATCTGAAAATGAAGATGCCACTGGAGAGGAAATAGGTGAAGACTGCTCCGGCTGAGCGCCATTGCTTAAGCAGAGATGCTTTCACGACATGGAAAGGAGGTCGTGCGCCTAGGAAGTGCCCCACAAGACAATTTTGCCATTTGCTGATTTCGTCGTCAAGCAGGCCCTTCGGACAGAAGCCTACCTTAGAATCATCAACGATGGAGGGGGGGACATAGTGTAGGGAGTGCCTGTCGATGGGGGTGTTGTTGGATAAAAGAGAACTCCAGGAAGGGGGGTTTGAAGCAGTGTTTGTGGTTGTTACAGGAGGTGAAGCAGAGGTGGGAGCGACAGGGATGGGTGAACTTCGGTGAGTAGGGGAAAGTTCAGAGTGCTTAGGGAAGGTGGGAGTAACAGGGCAAGCAGTGTGAGGGGAGGCGGCAGACAGGGCTGCCGGAGGGGAGGCAGCAGGCAGGGCTGCCGGAGGGGGGGCCGACATGTTCACCTCATCGAGCAACGTGTCGTTTCGACTCAATGTGATATTACCATGCCTTAACCCACCTTTTCCTTTTCTTCTTGTAGATTTTGTGATGCCTGGTGAATTTGACTTGAGAGCTCTTTTTTCCTCTTTTTTTTATTTTTTTTATTTCCTTTTATTTCTTGGTAACTAAACCTAGAGCTGATCTACGGCCGAGGGGTACGATTGCTGCTTGGCTTATATTGTATTGTGGGTATAATTGGGGTTAGGTTAGCCGTAGCCCGTAGGTGAGAGGCCTTGTTCATATCTCCCCCCCCCCCCCATTTTTTTTTCTTCTCAATTTTCTATTTTATAAACCTGTAACCTGTACTACTGGAAGAGATATTGAGACACCCTTGTTTGTTATTTGAAGAGGAGTTGGTACTCTTAAGTTTGATCCATTGGTTCTCCTAGAAGTTGGACTTAGAAGACCCTTCAAGCATCTCTGTGGCACCTTGGTAATTTGGCTTCCAGTGAAGATTCCATTCTTGACCTTGATTCAATTGCACTTGTCTGGTTGGATAAAAAAGATTTTGGAAGCCAAGGCCAAGGAGAACTGGGCCTAAATTGGGCCATCGGTTTCTAGCAAGGGTTGTTTAGTCTTTTAAGAGTAATTTGGGGTTTAATATTGTAATTAAAGTTAATTTTGAAAATATTTATTTGTATGAGGATGAGAGTTTTATTTGTATAAGAACGAGTATTATTTATACATGACTATACCATATCAAAAAATTGAGGTGTAAATGGTCAATTAGATTCATAGGTGATTCAAATTAATATTTATGGATAAATATTACCTTTCTTTTTTTGTACAAATGGTACTTCGAAGAAATTAACGATACTATTTTATCTTTTGAGTTGTTTTGTCAGATCGGTTGCTTAAGATCTTTGGTCTCTATTCGGACCCTATGAAAAAAATTGGATCACTTATGGATTTATTGAGAATGATTCTAGTATAGTTCATGGCCTATTAGAATTAGAAGGCGTTTTGGTGGGATCCTCCCGGAAAAAAAAAAAGAGTCGCCCTGTATCTAGTGCTTAGGTCAACTCCGAAGATTGACGAGAAGAGACAGGCCCAGCAGAAATTACTTGTTTCTCGAGACCTTGGCACTAGGCAGGCGTCGGCCCTCATATATGGATTTCTTCGTAGAACATATTGATTTGACCCCATAAGCGAGACCACCACCCAATAGCATGTTGCTATTAGAACCCTGCATTTAGTTTAGAGAATCTCCTAATTGTTCCAGAGCAACTAGAAAGAGATTCTTTGATCAGAAAGAATTCATTGCAGATGTAGGATACCCATCCAGAAGTTTTCGAACTTCAACAGTCTTCGATGTTTATACAGGCATCCAAATTACGAACGAGATGGATGTAATAGGATTTCTTTCAATGAATCTTGAAACAGACATGATTGCAGGTAACAATTGAAAGTAGGTGGCTTAATCAAAAGTTATTGTTGTCTCGACTAAGCATATGGATGAATTGACATTTTCAATTCAACTACTAATCCAATGTCTTTTCCACATTCATAGGAATGCTTTTATGTTTTTGCTTCATGAATATGATTTTTTTGGCATTATTAATAATATCAAGTGTTATTCCCATTTTGGGCTTTCTAATTTTCAAACTTTAGCCCTGATTAGTCAGGGCCAAAGAAGCTTTCTAGTTATGAATTGGGTATAGAACCAATGGGTGATGCTTGGTTACAATTCCAAATTCGTTATTATATGTGTTCCCAAGTTGACACCAAGAGGGAGGGGGTGAGTTAGGGTTTTCAAAAATTTTCTCAAATTTGCTCCGGACACTCTTTCTTAAACTCTTTTGGTGTTCCCCTTACAACCAATACTTAAAGTTGGTACTCACTACTAGTACTGGCACTGTCCTCCCTTTCGACACAATGTACAATCTCAGTCACACCAACTGTATTATTTCAGGCACAATCATTGGAAGGACAATCCCAAGTTTACCGATCTCCCACACACAGTGGTGTGTACATCCATCCCAATACCAAAGTGACCAGGTTTTGATATGTGTCCATCAAATCCGGTTTGACCGGTTTATTATATATCGAACATTTCATACATTTTTGTTTAATATGATCACATGCGATATACACTTTTTGAGCAATATATGTCCATAAGTTTCACTTTAAATTGGTAGTCATGACAAGGGTTTGGGCTGGGCAACCCTTATCATATGGTCGTCGCATTGGGTATGCCTAGATATGTTGATGTTAGGGAACGAATGCGAGTACGCATATGGGTGTGTATTGGCGAAGAATCTTATTTTGTCGATTTCCTCATGTATTACTGTCAAATGTAGGTTTGGGATAGACATGTGTCACAAAGATCCTGTACTTGAGAGGGCCTTGTCACTTCATGATGTGAACGTATTCTTTGGTTTACCAATGACTGCGGTTCAAGAGAACTAAAGCCGGTGTTCTGGGAATGCATAAATATCACGTGAGTGAAAGAGTCACTCAACATGGTCTCCACTGTTCGATTGAGGCACATCAACGGGAGTTAGTTTGTGGATTGTCGGATAAGAATCAGGATCTTGTACCCTTTTGAATGATTTTGCAAAACATATTGTTCACATAAAATGATATATTTTATTTATTGTTTTGATCAAATTGTTTAATCATGCTTTGTGGATTCCGATCATGTACACAGACGCTCCGATACAGACATGTACCATAGAATGGGTTTGACAGTACTAGTGTACATGTCCTAGAGTCCATGATGGTGATGTTGTTTAGTGGAGGATTAGTGCATAATTGTTATGCAGGGGTATTTTTGGGATTTGTTAATTAAGAATTAATTTATTTAATCTTAAATGGGCTTGATGCATTACTTAATTAAATGCCCATTATAGATTAAAATTTTAATTATTTTATTTCCCTTTTTAGATTTTGCTTCTTCACCAATTAAAAGCCATCAAGGAAGCCCATTTAGTGTTTTACGTCTAACAGAAGAAAGGCTGTCAGACTCTCACTGGGAATAAGGAAGCTCATAAGAGCCTCATCTATTTAAACACAGAGGGGGTGGGGGGGGGGGGGGCGACCAGCATGTTTGGCCGAATTCTCCCCCCTCCCCTCTTCAAGAAATCGTTTCCCTCCTCTCTCTCTCTCTCTCTCTCTCTCTTCTCCCTTGCTCTCTTGCTCTCTTGAGTGTTGGGGCTGATTAGGGTTTTGGAAACCCTAGGTTTTTGGGATTGGATCTTGTTCTTAGAGAAGAAGCTTTGGTTTGACATGAGGATCTTCTACTGCATCAAGGAGATTCAAGTTTGGGCTTTTTTGAAGTGCTCGTTAGGGGAAGAACCATTATCTGGAGGAGGAGTAAAACTTGAGGCTCTATAAGTTAGTAGATCTTGATGTTTATTTTATGCATTAAAAGTTATTAATTATTTGATAATATGGGATGTGAAAGAAATCCGAATCAATCTATTTTCCGCTGCGCATTCAGGTGTGGGATGGAAAAGAGATGAGTTAATTTAATAGCACCGGATCTGCTATTAAAATTTGGAGTCACTGGAGCTGCTATTAATTCACTGAGGTGTATTCTAGTTAGGGTTTCCTGCTTATGTCTGTTGGAACTTATTTTGTTTCAAAGCTGTGACCATATCATCAACTCTGGCATGAGCACATTATGTTTTGAATTTTATATTATAAGTTCTTGCTAAATTATTAGAGGTTTTGAGCTTTTAATATCAGTTGCACCCAGTTCATGCTTCCAATTTTAAATTTTTATCTCTTACGTGTATGTGAGGTTGGTAGTGGTTATTCTATAGTGTTGTAATTCTTTTCAGTCTCTTTTGCTATAAATGTTTAGACAACTTGGAACAATAATCTTGCTAATTTCATATGTTTTCTATTCTCCCACCCTTTGGATGTGTTTTTTTTTTTTGGGTTTGGGAGGTTAGGGATTGGTGTGAGGTGTTGCAGATGCTACATGGAGGCTAGATGAGTTTTCATTAGTTTTCTTTCTTTTAATATTTATATATTGCTGAAAACTGGTAATGGGAATAGAATGTGATATTTTAGCCTTTGTTGTAGCTTGATAGGGACTTTTTTTGGGATGGGATTGCTTTCCTCCTTGCTTGATGGATTTAGGTGTGGGGGTCGTTGCTAGATTGAAGTTTTTTTTTAGGGAGATTGAATCCATGACATTATTCAAGAGAATAGTGAATTAGAGGGCAGACTGCGGCGCAACGGTAAGGTTTCTAAGTTTGAGTCAGGAAACAGCCTCTTTGCGAAGCGGGGGGTACGAGGGCGTATAGTATGACCCTCCCCAGAACCCGCAATGGCGGGAGCCTAGCGCACTAGGCACACCCTCACTAGGTGGAGGTGTTCTACTATGTTTACAGTTGTAGATGTGTTGTAGTTTGTTTGTAGTAGTTGTGGACAGGACCAAGCCCATGGTTCCAAAGTCAGGAAGCTCTTTTTCCACCCCTTTTGGTAAGGAACGCAACAGTCCCAACATGATCGACTTTTTAAAATAATTTGGAAAGCACTACATCATAGACATGTAGATAATCCATGACTAGGTGATGAGTACAATGCATCGACCAGGCTTGGGCTCCAACAAATAGTGATGCATGGCAAAAACTTATCATTCCTTCGACTTGAGAGTTGAAACCCAAACTTTTGAACTTTTGAACTTTTGAACTTTTGAGATTTGTTTGTTATAGCTGATCATTGGATCTAAAAATTATAGGTATGTTGACATCACTTTTCTTTTTTCCTCCTCACCATCATTATATATTTTGTGCAATCTTAGTGAAAAAAAAAAGGCGCACCC
The DNA here is from genome assembly GCF_018873765.1 of Telopea speciosissima. NCBI lineage: Eukaryota > Viridiplantae > Streptophyta > Magnoliopsida > Proteales > Proteaceae > Telopea > Telopea speciosissima. The sequence goes on from NC_057926.1 coordinate 822,111, forward strand.
ACGAGGCTCTCACCCTGCATAGTCTAGGGAGGGTCATAACTTTATCCCTGTTTCATGGAGAAGTTTCCCTAATTGAATCCACTGCCACTAGGGTGCAATGGAGCAATCTTATTGTTGCGTCAAGGTCAGCCCTTTAGTCTTGATGTATTATTCCACATGTCAAAACCCACAAATTAATTTAATCAACATTTGAATGCATTTGAGAGGTAGAGAAAGGTTTTGATCCACAATTGGCCCCCATGATTACGGCTACAAAATTAGGTAACTGGTGAATCCGTATGCTTGTTTATTCAGCAGTCCAAAAGGCCGGATATTGTTTTTGGCATATGGAGCGTATGAGAATGATATTTCAGCTTGAGATGGGTTTTTCCACAATAGGGCCCTTTTGGTTAAACTTGCTTGGAAATTATTAGATGATGAGGATAGTCTATGCGCTGTCTTGTTGAAAGCTAGAGTTTTTCTCAACTAGTCCTTGTTTGATGATGCAGTCATGTCAATAAGGGGATCTTGGGAATGGAACAATATTGTGAGCATCTTACCTTTACTTAAACAGATGGCCTGCATTCGCATTGGTAATGGTGCTTCCACCAGGTTTTGGGAGGACCCTTGGATTCCCAAGTTGTCTGACTTCCCGACTGCCTCTTTCTTGTGTCATACATCCTCTCTTTGGTAAAGTTTGAGACTTCATTGTTAATAGAGTGGAATGTTTCTCTTTTGAGTAATTTCTTACCTTCGAATTTGGTTTTGTTATGTTCAGACTCCTCTTTCATTGAGTCTTTGTGAGAACAAATGATTTTGTGTAGCATCCAAATTTGGTCAACTCACTACTACAGTTGTAGTTTTGACTATGTTGAGGAATCCCAATTCTTTTTCTTGAAATAGAAATTGCTGAGTGGTGAAAATTCTTTTGGAAATTGAAGGTTCACCCCAAATTTAAAATTTTATTGTGGAAGGTTTTACTAAATGAGGTGCCAGAAGGGAGGGAGTGATGATAGATGTTTTTTTTATAACCAAGAGATTGACTTTGCCAAGTATATATATATTTTTTTCAGTTTATTAAGAGATTTTCGGATGTTGGGGACCTGGTGTTAAAAGCTAAACTCCTTACAGGGAATTTCATCTTGGAAATGTGTGTCTCAACTTTTAACGATTTCTCCTTTACAGTTAGAGGATCTGCATTGGATTTTTGGTTTGATGCCAACTCTTTATACTTTATTTGGCTTCTCTGAAATATCTCTCAATGGATTTCTACTCTGCATTTCGTTTCCTTTTAACTCACTATCTTTTGGTGATGTTTGTTCCCTTGTATTTCCCATTGGCATTTTTAACACCTTTGCATACCATCAATGGATTCTCCAGTGCTTATTCCTGTTTGCAATTTTGATGCTTTGAGTTAGGCGGTCAACAGTTGGGCCACTCTTATTGTTTTTCAGAACAAGTTTATTCTTTTAGGCTTTGACTATGGTGTGGTAGGAGTTGAGGATTAGACAGATGCCAGCGGGCTCTTTCAAGGGATCGAGATATGTCAGAAAATGGGCTTCAACTCAATGAAGTCTTGGACGGCATCAAAGCAGTTAGTAAAGTACTTGCCGAAGAGGAAAGGTGGTGTGACCTTAGGAGTTCTTGATCTCCTAATTGATTTTTATTTGAGTTGTACTAAGTTAAACATTTTCTCTTTGATCTATTGTACTGGTTCTGTCATGGGGTTTATGACCTACCTTGCTAGAGGCAAGAATTAGGGTGGTGGATGTTTGTGGATATGGATGTATGTGAACACGTAGGCTGTTTGGTAATGTTCTTGTTCTGAGATTGTTCTACAAGTGTGTTCCTTGCCTCTAGATGAGCGTTCGGCAAACCTATTTCAAAACTCGTTCTGAAAAAAAAAAAAAAGAAAAGCAATGGCGTTTGGTGAAACCTGTTCTAGAATAACTTTTTAAAATTGTTGCCAATATTTACAAAATACCATTAACCTTGTAAGTAACCCAACTAATTTTGTAAATGCTATTACCATCCAAGGCATCATAATAAAAAATTACAAAATACCATTATAATGCCGGTTTCCTAAAATACTTATGAAAATGTCATTACAAGAAATCCAATTTTTGAAAATATTAGTATTAGATTACCCTTAAAATTACTATATAAACTAAATGACAAGTTCTAAACTTCAGTGTGAAGGAAAATGATATTGAAGCTTCAGGAGGTGATGTTAATCTCTACCTTTGTTCAAGTCAAGTTTGCTAACAGCATCAAGGATGTCTCTCAACATCTTTTTATGATTCTCCAAGTCTTTAATTTTTCATTTTAAATATCTTTTGATAAAATATGATGGAAGGCTAAGGAATTACAGATGTGGAGGTTTTTGGACAATCCAATGAAGGGGGACTATGCCGGATGGAAGAGTAAGGTCTTCCCATTTCAACCCATTGAAATATTTCACGCCCATGCTTTTCAGCCTGTACACCAATTAACGTGATTGTTAAAATCCAATGTATAATTCCTACATCATTGGATACAAAGGATATAATCAAGCACAAGTTGATAGTCATATACTTCAGTTGATTGTGGGCAACATCAGAATGGTTGGTCATAGCTTTTATCTGTTTTATGATATTTTGACTTTACATTGACTTTTTTTATATTTACATAATCGTAGTGGTCTACCCACATGAAAAACGATTTTTACACTATCTACAGACTGGTAGAAATAAAAGAACCAAAGTATAACTCCTTAAATTGGTTGTAGAAATCCACAGAATATCAGAGGTATGATCAAACATGTTTGTGGCTAAATGCTGAAATATATAAGAATTTGAAAACCACCCATATTTTGCCACAAAGTATGGTCGGACTCAATATAGTATGCTGATGTGGCATTTTAATCATTGGAAATCTTATATTAATAGCTTTCAATATAGATGCAAGAGGGTAGTCAACAAAAAATTTCAATTCTCTCCTTAATGGTTCAGTTGCAAGTATAATGTCAATAAAAATTCTTCAAAAAACAACATTTCAATTTTAGAAATAAATATAAAATGATCCCTAACTTTTCCACAGGCAAGAGAAAATGATCTTGTAACAGCCTCCCTCTCAACAAAAGTATGAAGCACTTTGTAGAATTTGGATAAGAAAGCTACTGGTGGTCATGTGGAAGACTTCTTTCTAGGTGCAACTTCAATTACGGATGACACAACCGCAAAACAACCCATGCTCAAGACAGTTAAATGCATCCTTGGATGATTTTAGGTCATTGCATTAATTTCTTTAGATAAAGGTTTTGAATTTAAAATGGATAATTGGGAGAGTTGCAACATTTTTTGGATGTAAAATCATAGGCATTTTCTTCCTTCAATACCTTGGACAAAATACATTGAAATCGGTTACTTTGGGATATGTTGGGATGTGCTCAATACAAACTTAAACTTTCTTATCCTCCATCATATACAATCTGGGATGTGCTCTAAAATATCAGTCATCACATGAATCACAATATAGAACTAGAGAGAGAGAGAGAGAGAGAGAGAGAGAGAGAGTGAGTGGGGTGTTTCTATCAAATTTACCTTTGTTGTAAATTAGGTTGGGGCTCAAATGGTATCTTGAGTGTTGAGACAGTAAATAGGAAGCTCAAACAATCAAATCAAATCCATCAATCGCTCATAAAATTCGTCAATTGATTAGATGGTGAAAATCGAACACTTCCCCCTTGGTCTAGGATTAGGGCTCATGAAAAAACAGGAAAAAATTAGAGTTTTTGTCAACATAATGTAGAAGACGAAGAGAGATAGAGAAGAAGCAGAATAATCTATATCTGCTGCTACTGTTCGTAAGAGAGGAGAGTACTTGAGAGATCGTCGCCTTAAAGAATGGCGACAAGTGGTTGTAGGAGAGGGATGAACGCAAGGCTTCAGATATCTTCAGTGATTCGCAGGCGAGGTTCAGCTTTAGGGGATTGAGCAATGGCCTTGATCTCGAGCTTGAGCTTGAGGTTGAAGATGAGCTTGCGCTTGAGAGGGTTAAAAGGTTTCTTCGATTGAGTGAGGAGAGCATACCAATTATTGGGAACAATATAATTGAATAAACCCTTTTGTTCACTTGAAGATGATCTTTCGTTTTGTAGAACATGGTTTTGATGTTCTACAAAAGGTGTTCCCAAGAAACAATTTTTCCTGGTTTGATTTGCGAGAACACAATAATAAATCAAATTTGCCAAACGTTTTTTTCTTGTTCTTGTGTTCTCGTAGATCAGAAGAACAAAAGAATTGTTCTCCGGGAGAGTTACCAAACATAACCTTGTTATCTCTCTTATGTTAGTATTTCCATTTTCTCTCATATCAAGTGGCCCCTGCACCATTGCGAGGGCCAATGAGAGTGTGCGTAAGGGCATCAACATGGATGAGATTTTTAATTTCATGCGGGTAGGGCAATAATCTCACTCTCTTATGTTTGGGCGTAGGTGTTGGGTAACCTAGAGGGGGGTGAATGGATTACCACTAATGAATTTTGCCTCTTTTTCGATTAGTTACACACTTAGATTAATTATAGCAATATAAAAGATGAAAGTAAATGAGGCACAAGATTTATAGTGGTTCGGCTAACTTAGCCTACATCCACTCCTTGCAATTTTGAGAGAATTCCACTAGTATTTCCCTTTCAATACAATAGGTGGGAAAATGACATATTTACAGCTCTTTTTATCAGGATAAGAGGATCCTTACAATCTTAGTTCTAGGATAAGAGTATCCTTCAATCTCTTAAGGATGAGAGGGTCCTTGTACTAATCTAAGTACGGTCTAGATTAATACAACAATGCTTTATCAATTCAAAAGCATAAACAATCAAATACAATAGAGAGTTTGGTATAAATACCTATCAAAGAGTAGTGACACTTTTACCCTTTAAGTGATGGTGCACAATGATATGAATGAGAATGATGCAGCTTGAATCTCCTAAATGATTCTCCTTGATGACATAAGTTGGAGAGAGTAGAGAGATGAGAGCTTTGGCAAGATCTCTTTGAAGAGCTTGGATTGACTAACTTGGCTCAATGACAATTTAGCACTTTTCACTTTCACAAATGTACTATGCACTTTTTCTATCAAAAGATGTGTTTTTTTTTTTCTTGTTTGAATGTCTTTTATAAAGCCAAAAGTTGGAGTATGTTTGTTCTCCAACGGATATAAAACAGTCATATTTTTAGACTGTCGGTCGACCTATAAAAGTTGTCGGTCGACCTATGGCTCGACCTATAGGTGTCGGTCGGCCGGCAATTCTGTTGGTTGTAACCGATAGGCCACTAGAATCAGGCTTATGTTTTTCACATGCTGTAGGTCGACCGACAGAATCTGTAGGTCAACCAACAGACAGATGTCCTATTTTTGACTGCCTGTCAAAGGGGTTTTTGGTCCGGCTTGCTTGGGACTTCATGGGTTTTTGTCCAACACTTTTATGGCTATGTTTCTTCAGTCTAGGGCATGGGAATGAGTTCCTCCTAGGGTCTCTAACATGTGAATGCAATGTGTGTGTAATGTGATGTGCACGTGTACAGAGTGTGTTCTATTGGCACTTGAATCTTCTTGGAGGTTCTTTGTCTTGTGAGTGTGAGTTCATGGTCTTCCTTTAGAGATGTTCTTCAATCTTCAAATGTCTTCTTTTCTTTAACTCTTCTAATGTGAGCTCTGTTGATCAAGTCCATCCTAGGTGCTTGATATCTTCCAATCGTCTGACTATTGAGGATTGCTTAAAGATTTGAGCATTAGTATTAATCTCAATGTTTGTTATCATCAAAATCAGTTTTGGAGGAATGTGTTTTCCAACAATCTCCCCCTTTTTGACGATGACAAACATGTGATTCAAGATATCATACATAATGTGCATTACTTGTTGTAGGCATGTAATTCAAGATAACTATGCATTATTATACATAATTTGAATCACAAATCAACAAATCATATTATCATGCATGGTTTGAATATTTGAATCACAATAACTTCTCCCCCTTTTGTCAACACAAAAAGTAAGTGGAGAACATGATTGGCTCCCCCTGAGCCAATGCTAGTAATAAGAACAAGCAAAAACAGTCTTAGGGTGGCTCCCCCTAAGGAAATGACTTCCTGCATGGTTAGAAAAACAGAGAACAAAATAATATGAAGCCCAAGACAGTGTTAATAGAATATCATTGCACAACAAGGTGTAGTGTGTAGCAGATTAAAAGTTTCAAGTTTTAAAAGTATGCCACAAGATAGAGGTTCCAAAAAGTGTGCCACAAAAGTACAAATCAAGAGTTCTAATGTAAAGTCAGTAATGTCAACTATCTCTACTGTGGAGGAGGAGGAAAGAAATGCAGATTGAGACGCTGCAGGATCACTTGATTCTCCCTTTGGATGCGAATAATTTCCTCTTGATCTTGATGGATGGAGGTGAAATGATCCTCAAAGCCCTTCAAGCGAGTATCAAGTTGTTGCTAAAAGCTTGAGAATTCATCTCTGGCGACATAGTTTCCTAAAGGTTCACAAACATAGTCTTCATCCTTACTGTCTGCCTCTTCTTGGGAATCTTCTTCATCACTCGTGACATGTTGGGTGGCTCGCTTCCTTCGGGCTTGTTGTGAAGGAGGAGCTTCAACAAAACCCAGCTTCATCTTCTTGATGGTGGATGAGTCAATGTCAAGCATTTTGGGATCAATGAATTCCCCAGAGAGATCCACCTCATAGAATTTGAGGATGGCAGTTATGAGTCTGCCATATGGAAGGTTGCCCCTGTAATGTGGTATTGCACAATGCTCCATTGTCTTCATGATCAAGTATGGGAGATTAATAGGGTTAGCAGTGACAAGACACCAAGTAATGTAGGCTTGAAAGGGATTGACTTGGTCTCTATGGCCTCCTTTGGGCAAGATGTTGTAGTTTACAAAGAAGCTATCATCCTAGGTAGTTCATGAAGTTTAATAGCTTTAACAGTTGGTTCAAACCCAACATAGTCTTTCATAATGGCACCATAAACTTCATCTACATTCATAAAGGTCTTGACATTCCCTTTGGGAGGAAAGTATCTCATATCTCCTAAGGTGGGAATTCCCATGATTTCCCCTAGGTCTTCATATATAAACATAATTGGGACACCCTTCACTAGGGATGTGATGGCAAGCCTATCATTCACCATTTGAGTTCTAAGATTATAGTAAAAGTGTCTGACAAGGTCAGGATAGCAAGGATCAACATAGACTAAGATATTTTCCCAACCTAAATATTTGAAATATTCTTCAATCTCATAATCAAGGAATTGAGAAACTCTTACAGTTCTTTCCTTGTCCACCTTTCTCTTCTCAAACCTTCCCCAGAGAATGGAGGCTTCCTCTGAAATGAAGAGAGACTTGTTATATGCTGTAGAGCTCTCCCCAACTTTGGCTTTCTTCTTTGGTTGCTTGCCCTTGCTTTGTTTTGGAGCCATTTGGAACCTAGGGTTTTAGAGATTAGAGAAAAGTAGAGATTTTTGGTTTGAAAGGGGTTAGAATGAGTAGGAGAAGTGATGTGGGATTTTGATTTGGTGAAATCTCAAGGGTCTTGGCTAGGATTTGCTTTGGAGTTCAGAGAGAGACGGTTTTGGAGAGGAGAGGGTTTAAAAATAAAAAGAGAAGAATAAGAGAATGATCTCTCGGTCTTGTTTAAAAATAGAGTTTTTTCGTGTCGGTCGACCTATACGATTCTGTCAATCGACCGACAGACCAAAAACAGAGGATTTTGAGTTTTCAGCCCAGATTTATGCTAGCAATTTGATTTTTGGACTTTCTGAGTATTTAGAACTACCCAAAAGGGTTACAAATCCCAAGTTCTGTCCTCAAATAGCAGAATCTTTCTTCACTTAATGGTTGGTGAAGATGTCTGTAAGTTGTTTCTCAGTTTCAATGTATTTTAAAATAATTTCCCCTTTTTGAACTGTGTCTCTAAGAAAGTGATGCCTAATATCAACGTGTTTGGCTCTAGAATGGAGAATGGGATTTTTGCTTAAATTGATTGCACTTGTATTGTCGCAATTAATTGGAGATGAATCAAAATGTATCCCATAGTCCATGAGAGTTTGCCTCATCCAAAGGACTTGGACACAACACCTACCGGCCGTAATGTACTCGGCTTCAGTAGTGAAAAGAGCAACAGAATTTTGTTTCTTGCTAAACCAAGAAACCAAGCAAGATCCTAAGAAGTGGCATGTACCACTTGTACTCTTGCGATCAAGATGACACCCGACAAAGTCAGCATCCGAAAAACTTATCAAATCAAAATTTTGGTTGATTGGGTACCATAATCCTACATTTGTAGTACCTTTAAGATATTTAAAAATCTTTTTAACGGCACTAAAGTGAGATTGCATTGGGTTGACTTGGAATCTAGCACAAGCACACACGCTAAACATGATGTCTGATCTACAAGCAGTGAGATATAGAACGCTGTCAATCATGCCTCTATAGCGTGTAGGATCTATGGGAGTGCCTTTTTTTATCTTTAGATAGCTTTAGAGAGGTACTCATGGGGGTACTAGATGATTTTTTTCCATCAAAATCAAACTTTTTGAGAAGTTCCTTGGTGTATTTAGTTTGATATATAAAGATTTCATTTTTTGTTTGCTTAATTTGAAGTCCTAAGAAAAAATTTAGTTCACCCATCAAGCTCATTTCAAATTCATCACTCATGCATTTGTCAAATTCAACACAAAAATTTTTATTGGTAGATCCAAATATAATATCATCAACATATATTTGCACAATGATAGAGTCTTTTCCTTTATGTTTAACAAACAAATTGTATCAACCTTACCCATTTGAAATCCACTTTGGATTAAGAATTCACACAATCTCTCATACCAAACTCTAGGAGCTTGTTTGAGTCCATATAAAGTTTTGCTAAGTTTGAAGACATAATCCGGATGTTTTGTATCCTCAAATCCGGGAGGTTGTACAACATATACTTCCTCCATGATAAAACCATTTAAAAAGGCACTTTTGACATCCATTTGGTATAGATTAAAATTTTTATGACATGCAAAAGCAAGTAGCATTCTAATGGATTCCAATCTTGCTATGGGTGCATAGGTTTCATCAAAATCTATCCCTTCTTGTTGATTATACCATTTGGCAACCAATCTAGCTTTGTTTCTAATGATTGAGCCATGCTCATCAAGTTTGTTCCTAAACACCCATTTGGCTCTTATAATAGAATGATTTTTGGGTCTTGGGACAAGCTCCCAAACATTGTTTCTTTCAAATTGGTGGAGCTCTTCTTGCATATCTACAATCTAATCACTATCTTCCATGGCTTCTTTTATATTTTTTGGTTCAATTTTAGATATGAAGGCAACATTATTGCAAATGTCTTGTGTTTTAGATCTAGTTTAGATTCCTTTGTCTAAGTCTCCGATGACATGATCTAAGGGATGGTCTTTCCAAGGTCTAACCTCTTTGGGTAGATCCTTTGGTTGGTTTACGGGTTCTCTTAGAGAGAAATTTTCTATGTTTTCCCTAATTTCAACAAAGGTATCATCATCATCAACCAATGGCTTGTGTCTTTCTTTGGGAAGAGATTTATCAAACTTTATATTCATTGACTCTTCAATAATCAAGCTTTTCTTGTTGAAGACTCTATAGGCTCGACTATTTGAAGAGTATCCAAGGAAAATGTCATAATTGGCTTTAGCATCAAATTTTCCTAAGTTATCCTTAGTATTCAATATATAGTATATACATCCAAACACTTTAAAGTAATCAACCTTAGGTAGTTTATTATGATAAAGTTCATAGGGTGTTTTGAGTAATATAGGTCTAATTAACACGCGATTTAATACATAAAAAGCCATATTGACCGCTTCGGCCTAAAAATATTTTGGAAGAGAATATTCATTTATCATTGTTCTAGCAGTCTCTTGAAGTGATCTATTCTTTCTTTCAACCACCCCATTGGATTGAGGTGTTCTAGGAGCGGAGAAGTTATGAGTTATGCCTTGCTCATTATAATAATTCCCAAATTGATTGAGATTGTCAAATTCTCCTCCATGATCACTTCTAATGGTTGTTATGAGATATCCCTTTTGGTTTTATATTCTCTTGTATAGATATGCAAATTCATTAAAGGCTTCATCTTTATGTTTTAAAAATAAAATCCATGTGAAACGAAAAAAATCATCAACTATTACAAAAGTGTATCTTGAACCACCTAGGCTAGGTGTAGTAATAGGTCTAAACAAATCCAAGTGTGATAGTTCTAGGGGTCTAGTGGTAGACATTTCATTTTTAGACTTATAAGATACCTTGGTTTGTTTCCCTCTTGGACAAGCATCACATACATAGTCTTTTTTAAATTTGAGTTTAAGTAAGTTTCTAACCAAATTCTTAGATGCAATGGTCTTAATTACTTTTACATTAACATTTCCTAGTTTTCTATGCCATAGGTAGGGATCAACATCATTTGACATAAGACATGTATTGCTAGAATTAGCTTCATCCAATAAGCAAATGTAGATATTATTTTTTTCTAATTCTTTTCAAGATAGTTTTATCATTTGAGTTTTTCACTAAGCAATGGGAGGTTTTGAAAATCACAATGTATCCTATATTACATAGTTAACTTACACTAAGAAAGTTATACTTTAAATTGTCAACTAGGCATACATTGGATATGATTGTACCTCCAATGGTGATTTCACCGATGTCAATGATTTTTCCTTTACTATTGTCCCCAAATGTTACCATTCCTCCATTGTATTTGTTTAGCTTGGTGAATAGATTGGGGTTAGCCATCATATGTTTGGAGCATCCACTATCAATATACCATTCGATTGCTTCCTTGCTCTTCAAGCATACCTACAAAAGAATCAATTATATGTTGGTCCCTATAATCTCATGGGTCCATTAAGGTTATAATCGATCATACCCTTAGGTATCCAAACTCTTCTAGAAGTATGATTTTGTGTTGTAGGTGTGTGAGATGTAGGTCTTTGATGTCCATATGATCTTTGGGTTCTTCTTGGCCCTTGGAATTCATAATGTCTATATGGAGCATAATATTTTTGTGATGTGTAAGACCTATTATTGATGTAGGGCCTTTGATGATCATATGGCCTAGTGTAAGTGTTTGGCCTATTTATCATTTGTGGTCTTTGTTGTGTTCTTGGCCTATAGTGATTTTAAGGTCTTTGGTGTGCATATGGCATATATGAAGTATTTTGCCTATATGGTTGATATGACTTAGGCTTAGGGTATTGCCTTTGTAGTCTTTGGGGCACAAATTCTCTTTGAGGTTTGTTGGTCCTCTTTTGAGAAGTGTAATAGAATGCATGATGCTTTCTTTTAGTATCCGATTCTCTATATATCACTTTACCATCAACATAGGCACCGATGCAAGTTTCATGCCCGGGTAGATGACATTTTTCACATACAATGGGATGCGAGGTTTGACCTTGGTTTGGTTTTCTCCATTTTGGAGTTCTTATCTTTCTTTTTTCCTTAGCTTGATGTGGTCTTTTACCATCATAGCCTAGGCCTTCTTTATTTTGAAGTCCATTTTATGGGGTTCCTAACAATGTATCTAAGGTCTTTTGACCTTTAGTGAAAGTGTGTAATGTGGAGGTTAGATTCTTGTTTTCTTCTTCTTGGTTGTGTGCATGTGAAGTCAACTCATCAATTTTATGTAGAAGATTAGCTACTTCCTTTTCTAAGGCCTTTTTAGAAACTTTCTCTTGGAGACTTACATCATAAAGCTCTTCAAAGGCCTTTTGAAGTTCTTCATATTTTAAATCATCATTGTAAATCGACAAGGAGCTATGATAAAGAGAGTTTACCTCGTCATCATCATTGTTGTGAATCATTAGTGCCAAGTTGATAGCCTCTTCATCGGATTCATTATTTTCTTTTTCACTATCACTTGAATCCCATGATATCTCGACGGTGTAAGCCTTTTTCTTTCTACTTTTCTTTCCTTCCTTTTTTTTTAGCTTGGGGCACTCGATTTTGAAGTGTCCTGGCTTTCTACATTTATAACACATAATATCCTTATTAGTATTGAAAGGTTTTTCCTTTGGGTATGTTTTACCTTTTATTTTCTTATGATGGTTGTCCTTTGTTGAATCTTCCTCCTCTCTTCTTTAGGAATCTTTGGAATTTTCTTGTGATTAGAGAGATTTCTTTCTCTAGATCATCTTCATCGCTTTCTTCTTCTTCGGATTCACAAGAGGTCTTGAGTGCGATGGTCTTTCTCTTTGGTTCTTTTACTTCCATAACTTTTTCATTTTCAAAGAGTTCAACTTCATGGGTTTGTAAAGTACCCATCAATTCATCCATGTGTAGGACCTCTAGATCTTTTGCTTGTTTGATGGCAGTCACCATTGGTCTCTACTTAGAGGGTAGTGATCTCAAGATCTTCCTTACATTCTCTGCTTTGGTGTATTCCTTTCCTAAGCTTTTTAACTTTTTGACAATGTTAGTGAATCTAGTAAACATGTTAGAAACACTTTTATCATCAAACATTTTAAATAATTCATATTCATGAATAAGCTTGTCAACTTTGAGTTGTTTAACTTGTGATGTTCCTTCATAGGTAACCACAAGAGTATCAAACATCTCTTTAGCTGTGCTACACATACTAGCTCTATTGAATTTCTTTTCACTAAGAGCACATTGTAGGAATACAATAGCTTTATAATTTTGTTGTATGTGTGTTTTATCCGACGGTGTTCATTCAGATTTCTCCTTAGGCACAGTTTTTCCTCCAACTTCTTTTGTGATTTGGAAGGAGGCTTCTTCAATTACAGTCCATACATCAATATCATGAGCACACACATAGTTTTTGAACCTGTACTTCCAATAGGCAAATCCTTCACCATCGAAGTATGGTGGCCTAGAAGTGTTGGGCCCCTCAATTTGGTGTGTAGATGATGATGCCATGGATCATTTTTGGCATAATGTAAAGACAAATATGATCTTAGTTTTGAGCTCCCGTTTTGATACCAATTGTTGGGTAACCTAGAGGGGGGTGAATGGGTTACCACTAGTGAATTTTATTTCTTTTCCGATTAGTTACACAATTAGATTAATTATTACAATATAAAAGATGAAAGTAAATGAGGCATAAGATTTATAGTGGTTCGGCTAACTTACCCTACATCCACTCCTCTCAATCTTGAGAGAATTCCAGTAGTATTTTTCTTTCAATACAATAGGTGAAAAAATGACACATTTATAACTCTTTTTATCAGGATAAGAGGATTCTTACAATCTTAGTTCCAGGACAAGAGTATCCTTCAATCGCTTAAGGATGAGAGGGTCCTTATACTAATCTAAGTACGGTCTAGATTAATATAGCAATGCTTTATCAATTCAAAAGTATAAACAATCAAATACAATAGAAAGTTTGGTATAAATACCTATCAAAGAGTAGTGACACTTTTACCCTTTGAGTGATGGTGCACAATGATATGAATGAGAATGATGCAGCTTGAATCTCCTAAATGATTCTCCTTGATGGTATAAGTTAGAGAGAGTGGAGAGATGAGAGCTTGGTAAGATCTCTTTGAAGAGCTTGGATTGACTAACTTGGCTCAATGATAATTTAGCACTTTTTCACTTTCATAAATGTACTATGCATTTTTTTTTATTAAAAGATGTGTTTTTTTTTTCTTGTTTGGATGTCTTTTATAAAGTCAAAAGTTGGAGTTTGTTTGATCTACAACGGATATAAAATAGTTATAATTTTAGACTGTCGGTCGACCTATAAAAGTTGTAGGTCGACCGTAAAAAACTAGTCGTTGAAAAACTAGCCATTAAGGCCAATTTTGGGCTGTCGATCGATTGTCGGTCGACCTATGGATCGACCTACAGGTGTCGGTTGACAGGCAGTTCTGTCGGTTGCAACCGACAGGCCATTGGAATCAGGCTTATGTTTTTCACATGCTGTAGGTCAACCGACAGAATTTGTAGGTTGATCGACAGACAGATGTCCTGTTTTTGACTGCTTGTCAAAGGGGTTTTTGGTCCGACCTGCTTGGGACTTCATGGGTTTTTGTCCAATACTTTTATAGCTATATTTCTTGAGTCTAGGGCATGGGAATGAGTTCCTCCTAGGGTCTCTAACATATGAATGCAATGTGTGTGCAATGTGATGTGCACATGTACAGAGTGTGTTCTATTGGCACTTGAATCTTCTTGGAGGTTCTTTGTCTTGTGAGTGTGAGTTCATGGTCTTCCTTTAGAGATGTTCTTCAATCTTCAAACTTCTTCTTTTCTTTAACTCTTCTAATGTGAGCTCCGTTGATCAAGTTCATCCTAGGTGCTTGATATCTTCCAATCGTCTGACTATTGAGGATTGTTTAAAGATTTGAGCATTAGTATTAATCTCAAAGTTTGTTATCATCAAAATCAATTTTGGAGGAATGTGTTTTCCAACAGTAGGAACCCTGCAACCGTGTAATGTTATTTTTCCCTAAGGCCCCATTTGTTTAGAGGGGACTTAGGTGGGGTGGGACAATGCTGATGTGGGACTTCAAATCCCACCCAAACCTTGTTTGGTTATCCTCGGGTGGTGAATTTACAAAAGCTAAGGGAACATCATTAATTGTGTTGCCTGCTGACGTAGCACTTCAAAATCCCACCCTTAGCCTATCCAAAGTCTCATCAAATTGGTGGGACTTTATTTACTATTCATGAAAAAAGTAACTTTACCTCAACATTTCCACCCAATAAAAATCCCACAAACATGTGGGTCCCATCTTCCCAACAATCCCACCTCACCTTCCCCTCTAAACAAACAGAGCCTAAGGCTATGTTTGGAAGGCAAGAAAAGAAAAGAACAAACATAATAAGATAAAAAATCATGATGAAAAAATGATTGATTTATGTGTATTTCTCTCTCTCTCTCTCTCTCTCTCTCTTGTTAACGAGGAAACCCTTTAACTTGCCTGAGTTAAATATTTTTATTATTGAGTTTCAAGGAATAGAACCTGCTCGGTTTGATTTATGTCTCTCTCTCTCTCTTTGTTAAGATATGTAACATGATAGGGGAAGTCCCCCTATCGTGGTTGATTTTCTTTATTGCTTTATATCTTTAGTTGTTAGTTTCCTAGTGTAACTAAGTTTCTTGTTTAGGCTTAATTAGGTAAGAGTTATATTCTTTTTATAATTCCGTTTTGGCTTAATATAAATATATGTTGGCTGGTACAGTAGAAGAGATATTCTATCGCACAATCTTTTTCTCTCATTATTCTCTCTTCTCCTCCCTAGTCTCTTTATATCTTCTCTCTTCTCTTTGTCAGGCACTGGTTACAGGTTTTGGGATTCTTCACATGGTTTAAGAGCTATAACTTTAACCAGTACCTGATTCTCTCATTGGTTGGCAGTTTTGAGAGTCGTTTAAATTTTTAGGTTGAAGAAGGAGAACTATGGTTTTGTTTTGGTTTCAATGGGTTTCGATGGGTTTCGTATGAGTTTCGATGAGTTTTGCATGGGCTTATTTGTATTGTTGATGTTGAATCGATTTTTCATTACCACTGCAACGATGATTTTCTTAGTTTTATTCTCCTGGAAACCGTATTGCAGCTACGCTCACATTCTTTTGGGTCTGAAAATTTGCTCTAACCACAGTTGCTTTGGTTGTATCAATTGGAGAAATTTTATAGTTTTGATAACTTCACCATATTCTGTTTTAGGTCTGGTTCTTGAGCCACTGCTAGTCATTATTTGGTTGTGGTTGATGGGTTTTCCACCTTGGTGAAGAATCAAAAGGTTGAAGAATTTGATGTTGATATTTTGAATCAATGTTGATTTGCTAAAGATGATGTCGAAGACTTATTTGGTTCTTACCATTTTCGTTAGTTTTTTATAGCAGAATTTTTTCAGGAGTTGTTGCTTGTTGTTCTGGTCCGATACTGGTTGGAATCGAAAGATCTCCATACTGCAACCCTTCGTCTGAAATTTCAGACTAAATCCTTGTTTGTTGTATGGTGGAGTTCGATTAACTTGAGGTTTGCTGGTTTACCGTTGATGTTTCGATTCTTAAGGTTGAAGACGATGGGCTTCTCCTTCCTCACGGGTTCCTTCTCATATTAAATTTTTTTTTTTTTATAGAAAATAAACACAAACACCCTAAAAGCCTACAAGCCTAATAAACAGTCCTCAGTATGAGAGTTTATAAGGGTTAGGGGGGTATAAGTTAAACCTATGCTATTAGAGTTTGAGTTCAATATTGAATCTAACAATTCACAGTAGATGCCAGTGGTAGTCCAAGGAAGGGGGAGAGAGAAAGGTTCTTTAAACAGATTAAATAAAGATCTATCAGAGGTCCATATACTCCGTAGCCTAATATTCACCTCCTGTGCGGTGAGCCAACCATGGTAGAGGCCTATCAACGTAGCTTCAGTATCATCAATAGTGTTTAGGTTACCTGCATCTGTTAACATATGGTGGCCATCTATCAAAATGTAAAAAGCCCACTAAGCTAGATTAAGTTCGGGTTGAAAAATTCCTGCGATCAGTAAACCAAGGAATTGAAAGTTAACGTTAGCAGGTAAAAGAGTGTTAGTAGTAGCACGTGTGTGATGATTGGTGCAGGCCTGGTGTGGTGTGTGGTCAGGGGGATGGATGTGAAGGTCAGCCAACCAGCGAATGATATTTTCAACGACTGATACAGGATCAGCCGGAGCAGAACAGTGAATTATCTTGTTTCTTATAACCCATATAAAATAAAAAGTGATAATAAAAACTGAAATAAACCACTTGCAAGATTGTTTATCCAAGGCAAACTTGCCAAGGAGGAAGACACAAAGGTCGAGTATGGTTGGGGCAGAGAAGTGCTCGGTTCTTAATCCAAGAGGGTCAGCAGCCCAAATATGCTTAGTCCAATCACATGAAAGGAAGAGATGCCAAATCGATTCATTGTGTGAACCACAGAAAACACATGTAGGCTCGACTGAAATCCATTTCGAGAGACAAGCCCGTGTGGGAAGCCCTGCATGTAAAACACGCCAAAAAAAGATTTTAAATCTGGGATGAATATTAAGTTTCCAAAAGAATTTCCACCAATGGAACATTAGCGGTCTAGGTTGATGACTTGTAGTATCTAGCAGATGCTTGGCCACTAATTTAGTAGAGAAAATCCCTGTTTTGTTCAGGGTGAATCTCCACACATCATCAGAACTTGAGATAGGGATCTGTTGAATTTTTTAGACAGAAAGATCATCAAAGCAAGAAATCAATTTATACCTATCCCAAGCAAAGTTATGCATCAACTCATGGACCAAATGGAAATTATATGAAGCCATCAATAATTCTCATATTAACTTATTTGGTATTTAATGCTATTACCCTACATTTAATTATTACCCATTTCTCTCATGTTATTTACATCTTGCCATTAAAAGTTTGCTCATTCCAAGTATGCCTCCTATCTATAAATCTAATTCCCTTCATGACCCATTACTTTCTTATTTACCAATGGCCCCTTTGAAAAATTTTGGTTATTTATAAAATTGCCATTACCTTTTAATACGTACCTTTTAGTTGATTGGGTGGATCCACAAATGATCCGAATCGGGTTTTGAAACCCAGGATTACGTTAGTTGGTATATTTGCTTGGATTCAACCAAAGATTGCATAGATGAATTCCAGAATTGCCATTGGCCTTATGTTTTTGCATGGAGTGGTGATTGTGCTTGCCTAGCAAATTTTACCGTGAGAGGGAGGTTGGTAATTATTATTGGGATTTTATTTGTTATCGTGTGGGGGGTGATTGAAGATTAATTTATTAAGATCGTATTTGCTGGTGCTCTTGCTTATAAGATTTATTGAGATATCCGTCCTTTGAGATATTGATTATTGGTCGTTATTTGTTCACATGTAATGCTATACGTGAGGGGGAAATTGAAGATGTCTACTACAAGCAATTTTATCTTAGAATTTTTTATGGGCTTTTGTGTAGGCATTGGAACTGCACTTTTATGGGATTTTGTGTAGTCTTCGGAGTTGCACTTTATGGGCTTTTGTGTGACCATTGGAATTGCACTTTTATTTTTCTTTTATTGAGCAAGTTACTACTTGCATTGTGTTTCCTTCATTAGGAAGGATGTTTGATGTAGCTGTTGGGTGTTGCATTTTGTTGACTTCCTTGGGAAGAGCTTTTGGTGTTGGCATGTTGCTGATTGGATTTATCTGGACTGCTATTGTTGATGGATTTATTGATTAGAGTGCTGCTTTGAATTTGCTAGCGTCTATGACTACATGTTTTCAAGACAAGTGCTACCTTTTATAGTTATTCTTGTTGTTTCAAGCTGGAGCTTTCTTTTGAAATATGTATACTCCAGCTTGAGGGGGAGTGTTAAGATATGTAACATGATAGGTACGAGTTATATTCTTTTTGTAATTTTGTTTTGGCTTAATATAAATATATGTTGGTTGGTACGACAGAAGAGATATTCTATCGCACAACCCTTTTCTCCCATTGTTCTCTCTTCTCTTTGTCAGGCAATGGTTTGGTTACAGGTTATAAGATTCTTTACACTATAAAATTTATAATTTTTTTTTTTTTTATTGGCTTCCCTAAAAAAACTTCTTTTTTATTCACCTTTCACATATTTCATTGCTTTCTCCTCACTTTAGCAGTTTAGCTACGAGAAAACTTTCATCCTTTTTTTTTGGAAAAAGTTTTTCTCCACCCATAGGTGAAGGTTCAACCACCATCCTAGTGTTCACAAATCCCTCCTAGGATTGTAGTATGTTCCAAAATACTCTCCTGATACCCATTACTGCCCTCTCCCGTCCCTTGGTGAATGAGATCATCCCATTCACCGTGGGTGGACGGAAACTCATTCTTTTTTTTTGAGCAAATTACATGCACCTCCCTTCGTGTTTGAACCATTTACAGAACACCCTCCGTTGTTTGAACAATTACGTTTGTACCCATGAAGGCTGATGGTGTTAGTGAGGTATTTGTTTTGAAATGTAAAAGACATATTTACCCTTATTATATCTTGAACTAAATTGATAAAATCGAAATACCATTTGTACCCTTTTTAGATCCTCAAACCTAAAATCCCCAAATCTTCTTCTTCCTCCTCCTGTGACCCGCTCCGCCCCGCCCCGCCCCCAATCCTCTGCACTTTCCCCTTCTGCTTCTTCCTCCTCCTGCATCCTCACCTGCCCCCAATCCTTTGCATCCTTTCCCTCTCTTCGAACACTCTCTCTCTCATTCTATCTTGATGGTTCTAATGCTTGCTTATGCGTTGTAGTTGAGTTGTTTCATGCATTGGATGATTCGATGAATCAAGCTTTGAGATTTTTTAGCTTGGATTATTGCTTGCTTAGAAAAACTAACAACTGCTTTCAATTTACTAGTCTGCAACCCATAAAATGGATGAAACCAGTGTTACTAGTGAGAACAAAATAACATAAATGTGTACACAAAATCAAAATACCTAAATTGCAGTTCTATTGTTTCCGATACCTGAAATCTTTGGGAGTATCGATTTCTTCAATTAATCCAGATCTGTTATCGAGCTTTGGCTGATTATTTGGGGCTTTTATTAAGCAATTTGAAGTGGTCCTTCGACCTATTTTTGGGGATGATCTAAGGCCTTGGGTTGCTGGAATTTGAATTCTCCATATAGTGTAGTGGTTCTCTAATTGGCAGAATTGGAACTTCATATTATTTTCGTCTGATTTTCTGATTTTAGCAAGTATTTAGGACATTGTTGGCCCTTTATGGAAGATTGTTTAATCACAATTTGGAGTTATTCTAGTCCTTTGTTTACAAAGCCATTGATGTTTCTGAACTTACAAAGCCAGGGAAATTTGTGACCGATGAACAATGATGAATCATCCTGCCTAAATCCTTTCTCAGCTTTGTTGAAAATTGTTCCCCAGAATGTTATGCAAAATGCCAGAAACGTGATTAAATTTCTTGCTCTCCTCTGCAAATACTTGTTCCTCTTTCTTCAGTGATTCTTCTTTCGTCAGTTCCGTTTGATTTCCCATTTGATGAACCATTTTGCTACTCAATCGATTTCGGATACCAAATTACGTTAACATGGGAAGATTCATTTGAAATATCAATTTTTTGAGAATCAAACTCTTCGGATCCCTGTTTTCAAGAATTTGAGTCGCATTTCGCCGGATTGGAGATATTAGAACACCAATAGAATATTGTTGTCTTATATTTAGCAGAGCTGGAGATTTTCAAATGGACAACAATAATATGCTATTTCGTGCAGCTCACATTTCGCCAAATTAGAGTTATTAGAGCAACATCAGAGCCGTTGGAGTTGATCACGGTCAGATTTGCATCTCGAAGTTTGCCGGAGTGGAGGTGGAGAGTGGAGCTCCACCCTTGCAGATCGACAAAGGGATCGATGAAGAGGGCAGTGGAGGTTTGTAGAACGCAGAGAAGAGAGAGATGAGATTGATGGAGGAAGATGAAGTTGGAACGATGGTAGAAGAGTTCTACCCTCATGTCAAATACTTCACTTCTAATCTACAAAATGTGATATCTAAGGTGTATTTTTGCCAGGCCTGGAAATTGTCATTTCATGCGTCATGGACCCTTCTACATCTTCGATTCCTTACATTGAATCTTAGCTTAGTATTTATATTAGTTATTCTCTTCCCAAGTTCACGATTGACTTGGATTTGTGGCAATATCTAATGGTTATTTGTAAATTTCAAGCTCCACTTGATGGGTCTTTAGCTCAAATTGGTAGAGCACTTGGAACATAAGCATGTTCCAAGGATGGTGGTTCAAATCCACCAAGGCCTTTTTTATTCAACTTTTTTATGACACTAATCCACACAAGAACTTCAACAAAAAAAAAAAAAAATCCACACAAGAACCCAAATTTAATGGCATCTTTGAAATTTGACAAAAATTTTATATGTATGTACTTAAAATAAATGGATATGGATTTTTTTTACCATATCCTGAGATCTCTGTTGTTTGAAAATGCCCGTATTATGAGTTTTGCTTTGTTGAAGTAACATAATACCACTTAGTGCTAATTTTATAATTTTTATGGACACATGAAAAATTGGGAAAGACTTTCTTTTGAGAATTTTAATCCCATTTTTTGATTATCTTATTTTTTATAAAATCATATTAAATGTATGTATATGTTCTATAACAAAATAAGGTTAAAATATTTTTTCAGACAAAATTCAAGTAGAATCCAACTGACAGACTCAGGATAATCAAACAGTCTTACATATAGATTCAGAAGGATTCCACCCGACAGATCCAAGACAACCAAACAGTTTTTCAGTTGGATTCCACCTGACAGACCCAGGGTAACCAAACAGGTTTTTTATCCGAATCCATATCCACATGAACCAGATTCTTAAGAAGCTGATCAAATTTAAGAATCCGACTCGTCTGATACCTTCAACCAAACGCTACCTAAGGGTGTCAATTGGTTTGGTTTCGGTTATTCGGCTCGATTTTGGTTCGGTTTCATGAAGTGATAGTGTGATCCAAATCCGAACCGAGAACCGACTCGGTTCTAGAATTGGATCCAAATCCAAACCTACTCGATTCGGTTCGATTTCGGTTCAATTTGGGTTTTGATACGGTTTTAATTCGGTTATGGGCAAAAGAAAGGAATGGTGAAGGTTGTAATAAAGAAAAATATATTCATAACTAAACAACAAAAATTTATTACAGGTGACATGTGACAGGAATCTCTCCCTCATCAATGGTGAGTAAGGCAAAGATCTGGCTGGTGTACACTCCGAGGAATATGAAGTCTGGTTAAGCTTCCTCTACCTAGAAGGGTATATCTTTGAGCCGAATTGTCATAGGTTTTCTTGAATCTAGTATTTAGGGAATTGTGGTACAGCATATGCAACACTTTTTTCATGAACATTATATGCTCGATCCTAATGTTTTGTGATTCTCTATTGTATGTGTTACTCTGTAAGTTTGTAGTTTACAAACTGTAAATCGAATTAAGAGTTAGAGCTTGTGACTTGGGAGTTGGGAGAGACGAAGAGTCGTAGAGAATGGAGATAGTAAAAGGTTGGAACTTGGAACTTTGGAAGATAAAGAGTCTTGGCAAAGGAATGAAGCAATAAACTAATAAAGCATTAAAGCCTAAAGCTAAAGGTCAACTGTCAAATGTAAAAAAATTAGGGATTTAGCCATTTAGGTTCAGTCATTCGGTTCGGTTTCGGTTAGAACCGACGTTTCTTGCATCGAAACCGTATCCAAACCGAATTGAATAAAAGACTTACTTGGTCGATCCGAATCCGAACCAAATTAATTCGGTCCGGTTCAATTCGGTTAATTCGGCTCGATTTTAGAATTGGTATTCGGTTCCGATTACATTTTGACACCCTTAGAGGAGATGAGTTTAGGTTTTGTAATATAAAGGTGAGATTTCGAATACATTTATGAATGTTGCTTCAACGGTTTCAACTTACTAGAAATGGCTTTACTTGTAAGCCCCACAATAGTCCAGGGAGGTCCATGTAAATATTCAAACAATGTAAATGGTGCATGTATATTGCACATTTTTTTTTATTCTCCTTTCACATATTCTCTTTCTCTTTTTGCTTCATAAGCAATGTTATTCGAAATCAGACGAACACTAACCACCAATCTGACATTTCAATTTGGAATCTTTCCTTACTTCTTCTTTTTTCGGTAAATTTGGAATCTTTCTTTTAAAAAAGAATGCGATACGACCATTTCGCCAACCCTTAACTGTCTAATCTTTTTTATTCATTTTTTTTTTTGGTGGGAAAACTGCCTAATCTTTGAGCAACGAAATTACAAAGCACACAGCCACGGTTCATCTTCTGCTCTGCTTTGCTGTTCCCTGCCCTGATAAGAGGTATCCTCTCTCTCTCTCTTTGAATTCTTCAACTTCATATCTTTGTTCCGTGCCTGCCATAATTTGCTACTCTGAACAGGGAGGAGGAGCAAATGTTAGACGACGATGCTTCGCCTTCGCCACCCATTCATCAAATGGCCACTGCAACCCTAACTGACAACTCCGATTCCTCAATCGTTCCATGGTGCCAATTCTCACGCCGTGTACTGATCCGCAGCATCGTCTGCCGTCCCGACGGTGGCGCCGCCCTTGCCGGACAGAATGTCACAGTTGGTGGGTGGGTAAAGACAGGGCGAGAGCAAGGAAAGGGAACCTTCGCGTTCCTTGAACTCAACGATGGCTCTTGCTCTGCAAACCTCCAAGTCATCGTTGACGGGAAAGTCGCCCCTCTTGGACAACTTGTTCCCACTGGTACTTGCGTACATGTTGAAGGAGAGCTCAAGAAACCCCCGGAAGGTACTAAGCAGAGTGTCGAGCTTAGAGTTGAGAAGGTCTTGGATGTTGGCCCTGTTGATCCTGCCAAGTATCCCCTACCAAAGACTAAGCTTACCCTTGAGTTCCTCAGAGACTTTGTACACCTTCGTCCCAGAACCAATACAGTAATTTCTTCTTCTCCACTTCTTTATTTCCTGCTCTTTGATTTCTTCTAATTCTAGTGATTTTATAGCATATATATTTTGTTCAAAAGTGGCATGTATGCGCCCTAAACGGTTAAGTTGAAACAGGGAGCATTTGTCTTCGAGATTGAAGAATGGTATACTCGTGACTGTTCTTTTGCAAACTAGTTGGCTACTTCTAAATTTGCTAATAGTTGTGAAATTGGGGTCACATTTGTTAAGAACCATTTATACCTTTTTCATTTTTTTTTGGGGTGGGGGGGGGGTGGGTGTTGCGGGGTGTTTGATTATGTGATTGGAGTATGGAGAAAAGCTTCCAAATTTCATGAATTAGTGTTGTGGAACTTGAAATTCTATTGTAGGAAATGAAAGTACTTGAAATTGATTTAAGAAAGAAAATGGAAACTTTTTTCCATCAGAATTGTTTAACTAGCCAATCTTAAATTCCTACCTGATATGGTAATTAAAATTTTCAAATATATTCATTTCCCTGTCATATTTTCCTGTTCAAATTCAATTAATTTGGTTGAGAACTGAAGTAAAATTAATCACTGTATTTAGTAAGTTATTAAATTTAGTTACACAATCATTTTTTGTAATGATTAGAGAAGTTTCCGCTTTATTTTTGTTTTGATTTCAGTTCCCATCATTTCACTTCCAACCAGATGGAGCCACTGTTATGGATTTTATTTTGAGAAGCCTGTAGATCCCTTCCAGCTTGCATTTCACCTTGCGCCGCTTTTCTGTTATCATTTCGAGTCATACTACTATACTAGTGGGATGCTTTCTACGTTCTGAAAGAATGTTCAATGCACTGTCGGTTACATTTGAATTTTGTGCATGTTCTCAGATATCTGCAGTTGCTCGGATCCGAAATGCATTGGCTTACGCAACTCACACATTTTTCCAGAAGCATGGCTTCATTTATGTGCACACTCCTATTATTACAACTAGTGATTGCGAAGGTGCAGGTGAAATGTTTCAGGTTACAACATTGCTAACTGATGCAGAAAAACTGGAAAAGGAATTGAAGCAAAACCCTCCACCATCAGAAGCTGAAAGAGAGGCTGCCAAGCTTCTTGTCAAGGAGAAAGGAGACGATGTCTCGCAATTAAAATCTGAAGCAAACAAGGAAGAGATCACTGCTTCTGTGGCTGAACTTTCAAGAGCAAAGGAAAATCTTGAAAGGCTGGAAGAGAGATCTAAGCTTAAACCTGGTCTTCCCGAAAAGGATGGCAAAATTGATTATTCGCATGATTTTTTTGCTCGTCAAGCTTTTTTGACAGTTTCAGGCCAACTCCAGGTTGAGGGTTTTGCATGTGCCCTTAGTAGTGTTTATACGTTTGGACCAACTTTTCGAGCTGAACACTCTCATACATCAAGGCATCTGGCAGAATTTTGGATGGTGGAGCCTGAAATTGCATTTGCTGATTTGGAGGTATTGAAATATGATTTAGTGTATTTTCATGAAATAGTTCATTCTTGATAAGCTTGGCTACAATTAAAAGTTTCTCATGCCAACTTGGAAGTTTGGATTTGTCTTGAGACTTGGCAAATGCTAAGAAATTTTTGAGTCATAGATGCACCTTCTAATGACTAATGTTCCCTGTTTCCCCCTCACCCCACCCCACCCACCCCCCCCCAAAAAAAAAAAAAAAATCTCCGCTTTGGATGTGTTAACCCTATTCATTTTCTGTTGGATGGAAGGATAGGTTGATTGACTCCCAATTTCTTTAGCAGCCTCATAGGTTAGGGTGTGTACATTATGATCCTCCCAGACCCCGCAATAGCGGAAGCCTCGTGGACTAGGTACACC
Source organism: Telopea speciosissima (assembly GCF_018873765.1). NCBI lineage: Eukaryota > Viridiplantae > Streptophyta > Magnoliopsida > Proteales > Proteaceae > Telopea > Telopea speciosissima. Next base: position 847,389 of record NC_057926.1, read on the forward strand.
CTTATAGGTTGGGGTGTGTAGCTCTAGTCATTCTCTTTGCTGTCCTCTTGCTCTCTTGGACTTTTGATTTGTACATGGGCATAGATTCCATAGAAAGTTCTTCTGTTCAGCCCATAGCTTCTCGATAGTTACCTGAAATCGTGAGAAACTAATTTCACACCACTATTCATCAAGCTTCTGGTACTTCATACCTATTTCAAGTTAACTTGACCACTGATCAAGTGGATCTGAGACTGTTGTTTAAATTGAATCGATGAATTTCAATCTATAAGATATATATTGACATGTTTGCATGTTAGGATTGATGTGGCATTCCATTGCTTGGCTTGTTTAGCTCTTTTTTTTCTTGGATGTATACCCTACCTTTAATTTCAATGGAGGATTTGTGCAATCATCTGTTTGTATTTCAGTAACAGGCTAAATTTTATGCATTTTGTAGGATGATATGAACTGTGCCGAGGCATATGTGAAATTTCTATGTCAATGGTTACTTGAAAATTGCCTGGATGATATGAAATTTATGGTTGAGAATTTTGATAAAGCTGCCATTGATCGCCTCAAAATGGTTACTTTGACCCCCTTTGAGCGTATTTCTTACACACATGCTGTGAAACTCCTAGAGAGTGTTACAGATAAGAAGTTTGAGAATAAAGTAGAATGGGGAATAGATTTATCATCTGAACATGAAAGGTATTTGAATGATTTACATGCTTTTGATTTATTTGTTTGAATTGTTTATACCAGTCCTGATGGCATGCTCAATTCATGCAGATATTTGACAGAAATAATTTTTAAAAAGCCTGTTATTGTGTATAACTATCCAAAAGGGATCAAAGCATTTTACATGAGGCTCAATGATGATATGAAGACAGTGGCTGCCATGGATGTACTTGTGCCTAAGGTATATTGATCTGTTGTTGATGATGCTTTGTTTTTCCAGAGGTATCTTCTAGGATTTATTGCTTTGTTCTATTGGTTGATTATCTTCCATGTGCAACTAAAAAAATATTTTATAGTATAAGAATAATGCAATGGAAGGTCTCTGTGTTATATCTTAGATTAATGCATAAAATATCTTCACATTCGTTTTTTAGGTAGGAGAGTTGGTTGGTGGAAGCCAAAGGGAAGAGCGTTATGAAGCCATCCAGAAAAGGTATGGATGTTTGTGTTGTTTGTGCCTCCTGTTGACATGTTTGATGTTTTCATGTTTCATTTGTGCAAAGTCTGATGTTTTTATGTCTCATTTGTGCATGATTGGCTTTACACTGTTTATTTGTGCCAAACTAGAAGTGCATTTTATCTGGTTCCCATCCTGTCTTGTAAGTCTTCAAAGTCTTAAAATGGAAGATGTATCAGAATATCACATTTATGGTATGCTGTCATGCATGATATTTTTCGTATTGAACTACTAGTGCACCATATCTGATTTCTCTCTTGACTTCTTTCTTATACTTCAAGGCTTGTATATATGGTATAATTTTGGAGCCAAGTTTTCCAAACTGAAAACATGTCAGATAGTCAAATGTTCCTTTTCGCATCTTGGTTCTGATGGGTTTCGACTATCAGCTCATTTTCCTTTTTAAGTTGTTGAGGCTTCTTCTCTGGATAAGAGTTGCAACCATTATCGGGGATTACACCATATCCTCTTGAATCTAGATCTTAAAAAGGTAAAATTCGATAACAGTAATTGAGTGTGGTTGCTACCAGAGGACACCCACCAAAAAAAAAAAAAAAATTGAAAAGAAAAGGATCTTTTCTACTTTCTATCTACATCAGTCATGAGAAGAGGAAGAAATATATAGTACTCTGACGGGCTTGGTACTACCGTTGGGCGACTAATGATTTTTCTCAAAGCCAATGTTCTTAAAGGCTTTGTTAGCTTTGATATAAAATGCCCAGAAATGGAACAAAGTAGTGTGAAACATATGCTTCTGGTTTGTTGTATGGGTGATTTATTGGTGGACCCACCAATTTATGCTTTAACACCCGCAAAAGTCAAAACTTTATGCTCAAATTAAAGCATAGAACACTTACGCTGCACCTCCTGAAATGCCAAAGATGCAGCAGTCATCACCTTCTCTCCCTCACAACTTCCCTTCTGAGACTCAAGATGACTACATCGACTACTGTTGACCTTATGTCCCTAAATGACTTCACCAGCTTTTACATAGTAACACGACAACTCATGTGATTCTACCTCTGAGACTGCAACACTAGGTAATCTTCCACCATCCAAACCTGTTTCCTTCCTTTCTGTCATGTCTTTTCTCACTTTCCTGCCCTAGAGAATTATTGAGGCCAAAGTAGATGCGATGGGTTGCCGGAGAAAATGGCAAAGGACAGGAGATTCCCATTTGAATAACAAGAATAACCAAATCCATTCTCTTGCTGCTATTTTCCATCACATGAGTTATTTCTTCTTTCAATTCCATTAATATGTCAGATCCTCAAGAAGACAATCAAAACTTTCAGTTTTCAGGTAGTGAAGTCAAAGGCAATTTTCCTGACGTGCAGGGAATTGCTAAGATCATCAGAAAGTTTCAGTATTTTGAGAAAATTGGATTGATTGATAAGTCATTTCAAGGCTATGTCGAAGTTCATCTACCAATTATTTGGTCACCTCCATGTTAATGAGAAGAAGGGGCAAATCAATCACTGGCAGATGGCCACTAATATCTTCCTTGTTTCTCCTTTCTTCTACAAACACTTTTATCCTGGTTAGGTCATGATCATGAAATGTAAGGGGTTTCTTTAGTTTAGGGTCACAGAAATAGAGTTGCTGGATGTTAGGACCCAAGAAATAGAGGGTTTGCATGCTCTGTGGTAGGGGTGCAACCGGGCCGGCTTTTTAAAACCCCAGCCCAACCTTAGGTTCTCCTAACTCAGCCCAGGATCAGCCCAGCCCGAGGTTGGGTTAGGATATCTCAGACCAGGCCCAGCCCTGGCACTATTGGTCTCAAACCAGCCCAGCCTAGCCCTGGTGGACCTTGATTGTGCTAGGCAGGATGAGCCAGGTTGGCCTTAATTGATCCTGGCTGCCGCTATTTTTGTCATTTTACAAGCAGTTCAATTAAGAGTCAAGGTAGCTGTTCTCAGTCCTCAGCATGGAAGAAAAACTCAACCGAAATCTGTTGAAACCACCGAGTTAACTCGGTTTCGCAGGTTTCCGAGACGCGTTGAAGGGGGATTTTATAAAATCCCTGGGTTCGATCGGGTTTCGATGGTTTCGACACATATGCCCATCGAAACTAGGGGAAACTTGGCTCGAAACTAGGACAGACAGGTATTTATGCCAGAAATTGCCAAAAACCACCAGAAACCAGGATAGACACGTTTTTTTTTTTTTTTTTTTTTTTTTTAACCCGAAAATTCTCTGGGACCCGGGCTGGCCCCTAGGATTTTATTGATAATCAAAGAAATATTTAAAAACGTACAAGGGGGGGACATACCCGCCTTACCCCAACCCAGTTCAAGCAGGAATCACACATACTCATAAGGTAATCTCACTCCCATACAATGCCCACCAAAAGTCAGTGCCTTACAGTTGGGATTCCCAAGGAATCCTCCCAAATGATGCGATTGAGGCCCTCTGGGAGAGCCACATCAGGTCCAAACCTGGTGTTGGAGCTTGACATGCATGCATAGTTAGCAAGCCAATCCGCTGCCCTATTTCCTTCTCTGTAAATAAAAGCAATATCAGCTTGCAACTTTTCCATCAGAATATCTATCTCATTGTACCAATACTATAGCTTCCAAATGTTGCACCTTCTTGTGAGCACACATTGCACCATAAAAGTCGAATCCAAATTGTTAGTGAACCCTTTGAAGCCCAGTTCTTCACAAAGTTTGAGCCCATCCCTCAATGCCCTAAACTCAGCACTTGAGTTGGTACAATCTCCATAGTGATTGGCAAAAGCCGTTATGACCTTCCCTTCACTATTCCTTATGACTCCCCCTCCTCTCCCAATACCTGGATTCCCCTTGCACGCCCCATCAATATTAAGCATGAGCGCATTGGGGTGAGGTCGCCAGACGATTGCCCTGGGGGGCTTCAATTTTGGGGGTGTGTGTTGAATATTAAAAATCTGCAGGAGAAGCTGCTCTCTCATAGCAGGCTGACTAAGAAACGACCCATAGAAGGGAGTCTTACTCACCCAACTTTTGATCTTCTCAATGATCACAGAAGCGGGTCTAATCATCTCACTGTGTCTCCTATTATTCCTTTCTTTCCATAATTCCCAAATGATGTATGAGGGTATCAAACCCACAAATACCCCACTTAAGTTCCTCCCCCTTGCTTGGTTGTGCCAGAAGAGAATTTTACTGCGAACAGTTTGAAAATGAATCACAGGGAAATAAAAAATTCTTTCAAAGGCTCTCCATACCTTCGAAGCCGTTTTCCCTTCCACTAAGCAGTGCGAGGTTGATTCTGTCATAGGGTCACCACAGCATTGGCATTTTGTCACGCCCCTATTCCAGACAAGGAATATAATATCATATAAAGGGTGACTAGGACGACGCGTGTCATCCTACTAAACCGCCCGGATCACTGACACAGTGTCCCAACGCACAGTCATAACCAATATTAACACAATATAATATTAGAATGCAGAAAAGAGGAATATTACATTCCAAGGATCAGTAGTATTGCGGAAGCGTATAAATCGAATAGTTACAAGATGTTCAAAACTAGATGATAAATACAGTAATTAGTTACATTTCCAATGACCATCTAATAACTATCAAAAATGGTATTACAAGTAAGTATTTCCCCATAGGCCTTAGCCTCAAAAGTGATAAAAAAGGGATCGAGTCCCGAATATCCTCACGCCCGTAGGCACAATCATCGCAAGGACACCCGTCGCCATGTTCCTCAAACACGGCCTCCGGTTCCTCCTCACCGATCTCATCGTATCCCGAGGGCTGAACTCCAAGTCCCGCGAGATATCCGTCACCTGCACCATAATCTAAAAAGTGTGCGCACGAGGGGGTTAGCTCCACTGAGCCAGTGAGGGGATGGGAATGCACAAACACGCAATTCACATAGTCCAATGATGCATGCACATGTTAAGTCCATTTTTCCACCTAACAAACAACTAAGTCAATGGCATATGCTACTGTGACAACTCGGGAGACACTGTGGGTCACTTAACTTATCGCCACAATGAAACCTCAATTGTCACGTGGGACCTACGCCGATCGAAGCCTCCAAGACCACTCAGTGGCAGACCCCTGATAACCAATACTACCATGACTGGCCTCTCCCACCTCCACGAATCCGGTTCCGATTACCCAACACCTAAACCCCTGTTGGTAAGGGTCGTAGCATAAGGGTGTGAAATCCTAGCCACAAATATACTACATGCAAGTCCTATCGTCCCGAGAGGTAATCCGGGCGCATCAACTTTTCATCTGGTTTAGTGCCCGGTTACCAGACACGGCACGGCGCATACTGATTCAACATGACATTCAACAAAATTTCTTCATAAATGTATATAGTGTTGGGTTCGCAGTGTACCCACCGGCACCGAGACCCATTAAGGTACAACATTACCAATCAACATTATAACAAATGGATATAAAATTATGCAATATGCGCAAACATGCTTATTAATTATAATGAGTACATAATATATAGTGCAATAATAATAACAAGCCCAAACAACCAAACCCACTCACTACGTATACGCCAAGCACCAAGATTATCAGTTGTCGCCTCGATCAAGCAAAAAGCCACAAAAGTGAATATTTTAACCTATACAAAGAGTGAAATAAGGTTAAACGAGCGAAGGGAACGGATCCCCAAAAGGTCTCCCATAAACACTTAAGTATAAGGTTTCAGAAACGAAGTGGTTGCAGGAGTGGTTTCATGCCAAAATTCTGCAACCGCATGTAAATCCTAGGAAACCGGGGGTTCGGGACAGCTTTTAGTCAAGGTCGGATGCGGATGTGGTTTGTAAAATCGAAACCGAGTGTAAGTCCGACCTTCACAGGGACTCAGGACAATTTTGGTCAAGGTCGGATGCGGATGTGGTTTCGTAAAATCGAAACCGAGTGTAAATCCGACCTTCACAGAATCCTTCTCGGAAGGTAATTTCAGGGTGGTTTCTTGCGGTCCGAACCCACATGTAAACCCTCACACCTTCAGGTCCAAAATCCGAAGGATTCCCCTCCAAGGACCCCATTTCAAGTGGTTTTAAAGTTCAAGGACTTCTAGGAAACTCCATCCTAAGCTCATTAGGGTCCAACCTTAAATCTCTCAAATGGCAATGAGAACCCTCACATTAGGGCTCATAATGGAGTGAAATAACTCCACCATAGCTTGGCTTTAAAGCTCCATCGACTCCCTAGGTTCCAAGAGAGATCTAGGTCAATCTCTCCCATTACCCAACCCCTTTTTAAAATCCAAAATAGAAGAAGGAAGAAGGTTCAATAGCTTACCTACCCCCAAGATGAGAGCTCCACGATTTATGGCCCAAGAAATGGGGTCTCCACCTTCCTCCAAGCCTCTCTCTCCTTCCTCTTTCTCTTCCTCTCCTCTTTCTCTCCTCTTTCTCTCCTCCACGATTTAGGGTAGAAGAGGATGGTGAAGGAGAAGTAATGTTCTCTCTCTCCCTCATGGACTCATTTATAATAAATGGGTATTTGGGTACCTCTAGTCAAATGGGTCATGAGGCTTAATGGGTCAACCCATTAGCCCTATGTGGGTAAGTGGATGGAATAACCCATCATTGGGTCAATAGGTTAAATGGGCCTGCCCACAACCTTAATTAGGGAAAAGCCCATTCTTAGATGGGCTCAAATGAGATGGGTATAAGTCCCCAATATACTTCCTAAAGGTACGCGGGACCCGAACTTAAATTATTCCCTTCTCTCATGAAATAGCTCGAGCGGTTCAAGCCCGGACCCGCACTTCGAGGTTACCAAGGGAAGAATAATTAATAAGTCTTGAGGCTAGAACTTACCTTTCCCCCTGTCATGGTTTATTACCCATGACCCGAACAACTTCGCCACGGCAATGCTAAGCTCATCACCGAACAGAAATATCCAACTGAGGTGACGGTCCAGGATGCTCTCTCCTGAACTCCTCGCTTCCCGGGCTGGTACTTGGAGGGTAATCGACGAAGTCGCCGTCAACGAACTTTCCCCACTGGCGGTTGAGGAATCTTTCCTCCACAGGCAAACCCGTGCTGTGGTCAACGATTTTGTAGCTAGGTTTGACCATCATGGAGAACAGTCACCAAGATACATGGCGGTATCTACACGTCACGAGAAGAAATGATATTTAATTATATCCTGGTACGGGTATAACATCCCCCCACCTTATAAGAAATTTCGTCCTCGAAATTTGATGTACCTTGTAGATAGGCAAGAAAAGGGTATTTCGCCCGCATCTCTACCTCCGCCTCCCAAGAAGCTTCTCTTCCTGGATGGTTGCACCATTTTATCTTCACATAATGAATGGGCCGGTTGCGAAGATGAACAACCTTGCTGTCCAAAATCTTTTCAGCAGACTCTTTATAGGACATGTCGGCCGCAAGTTCGGTGGTTCATGCGTCAATACATGGCTTGGATCATGGACATACTTCCTCAACATGGATACGTGGAAGACGTCGTGCACACCTTCTAAAGATGGAGGGAGTGCTAACCGATATGCCACCGGTCCAATCCGTGCAAGGATCTCAAAAGGCCCTATAAATCTCGGACTCGGCTTGCCCTTCTTGTTGAAACGCATCACCCCTTTGGAGGGTGATACCTTAAGGAACACTTTATCGCCGATAGTGAACTCAAGGTCTTTCCGCCTCAAGTCCGCATAACCCTTCTCGCTCGGATCGAGCCGCCTTGATCCGCTCACGAATCAAGTCCACCTTCTCGCATGTTGCCTGAATCAACTCGGGTCCAAGAATATGCCGTTCACCTACTTCGTCCCAATATAACGGTGTCCGACACTTCTTCCCATACTCGAGCCTCAAACGGTGCCATGCCTATAGTAGCCTGGTAATGTTATTGTAAGCAAACTCAATAAGTGAGAGATGCTCGTCCCAATGCCTTGCATATCAATGGCACAAGCTCGGAGCATATCTTCCAATGTCCGAATAGTCCTCTCCGATCGTCCGTCGGTTTGAGGGTGGAAGGTACATCGAAACTCAATAGTGTACCCATTGCCTTCAAAACCCCCGAACTTAGATGTAAATCGGGATCCCGACGGAGATGATGCCGATGGAACTCCGTGTAGACGAACTATATTATCAATGTACAAGCGAGCCGGCTTGTCCATCGAATAGGTAATCTTCATGGGGATGAAGTGAGCCGTCTTTGTCAATCTGTCAACGACAACCCATATGGTATCGACACCTCTAGGCGTGCGGGGCAACCCGGTGACAAAATCCATGGTAACATGCTCCCACTTCCACTCTGGAACGTGCAATGACTGTAAGAGGCCATGAGGTCATTGTCTCGTCCGCCTTCACTGCCGACAAGTAAGACATTTTGCCACATACTCGGCCACATCCTCTTCATTCCACTCCACCAAGTAATATTCCTTCAGATCTCTATACATCTTCGTACTACCTGGATGAATAGAATAGGGAGAGTCATGGGCCTCAGCCATGGTTCAAAATCTCGCGATATTTCGCCGAAATATCGCTTAATTTCGTATATCTCGAGCTTACCGAGATGCGAAATCAGGTCGAAATGAAAAAATACCATATTTCGTCGATATCTCGTGAGATATCGTGAGATATCGACGATATCTCGTGAGATATCGACAATATCTCGATATCTCGTGAGATATCGACGAAATATGGTATTTTGGCTTAAAGTGTCACGTGAAGGGGGGCTTTAATACAATATTTCGCAAATTTCGGTCCATATTTCGACCGAGAGCTGCATTTGCTAAGGAATTTCAGTCTTTTGCCTATTCTTCCACTCTTCCAAGCTCTCATCCAACACTCTAGCCATTGTTCAAGCACATTGTTGTCGGATTTTCACCGGTAAACTCATCGGAGGGTCATCTAAGCTCATCATCCAAGCTTTTTTCCACTATTTAAGGTAAATTCTATTCCTCTAAAACTATTTTTTTGAAAAGACTATGTACAAATTTTGTTGGATGGTGATGATATTAATATATGTTAGACACGGAGGCCGATCTATAGCCTCACAAAGTGTCGAAATTTTTTTCCATATGTATTTTTTTTTTTTTTTTCTGGTTTTAAAAATTCATTTTCCTACAATTAAAATAGGAAATAATTAGGGGTAATATGACTTAGATGGTAATGAATTAAATATATGTTAGACAACAATGGCCGATCTACGGCTTCACGGTGTCGGATTTATTTTTCTGCTCTTAAATAATTATTTTAATTTTCTCACATACCACTCCATTGGCATCGGATTATGGTGCATCACAACCTTACGATGGATATAGATATGGATCATCATCATATGGGCAGTTTAGTGGGGTAGGGGACTATGACTACTACCCCAGTCCCAGGGACATCTTGGATCATCTTTTGTAAATAACATCTTTGCATACCCTAGCGGACCTAACTACCAACCTCACCACCATACATGCGCCAATGCCATCGCCTCTTGCGCCGACGCCAACATCATATCACAAAGGATCATCTTCTTCACTGGATGGATCGATTGGTAACCCTAGTTTATATCCTAGGATAGGTTACCTACAGATGTTGATGATTCCATTTACGTGACACTTGTGGATGACTACACTCGTTTCTTCTCCGATTCTATACCGTGGTCCACATATGTCCTTCAAACAGAGAGCAATGGACGTCGACTCACGAGGCATGAGTGGGATTGATCCAGGGAGGCACAAGAACTACTATTAGCGAGTTTAGCACTTGTAATTTGTAACTTAAGTTGTGATTTCATTGATCTATGAACTTGTGAGTTGTGACTTGTGAGTTGCGAGTCTTGTGACTTACTAACTTTGACACTTAGTGTATTGCCTTTAAGGCTTTAAGCGAGTTATTGAATATTATGGAGTTTATGAGAATCATGGCACTCATCAATGTGTATTGGCTTTAACTTGATATGTGATGAAGTTAAATACTATTATTAAATATTAACTGCCTAATCTATGTGTATTTAACTATTTATACATTAGGGTTGGCGACCGTATGTCAATCAAGGGTGCAAGCCCAAAACACCAATTTGAATTCACATTTTTACAATTTTATGGTTTAAATGTGTTTATTAAGCTTAAATAAGGCTGTCCATGAAGTTTCAGGCCTAGATATGGCCAAAAACCCCCGAGATGGACCCCCGAAATATTGCAGAAAAAATGCAATATTTCGGTCATATTTCGCGATATCTCGGATATTTCGGATATCTCGGTAGGCCCGAGATACCGATATATCGCGAGATATAGTACTATGGCCTCAGCTAACACTTCCTTCCTCAACTGAGGGTTACTAGGAACACATAGCCGTTGTCTGAACATGAGAACACCACTCTCTGTTAAAGAAAAATCCAGTTCCCGCTGCGTGTCCCCCTTGATAGCCTCAATAACCTTTTGAATCTCCTCATCAGAAGCCTGGGCTGATTGAATTCGCCCTACCAGTGTGGATTGTACTGATAAAGCTGATAGAGATAAGGTAACACCATCAACCAGTAATTCCAGGTCCATCCTTCTAGCTTCCTCGATGAGTTTCTCACTGGTCGCTAGTGATGCCAAGGACGAGATTTCCGGCTCAGCGCATCCGCTACTACATTTGCCTTGCCTGGGTGGTAATGGATAGTACAATCATAATCTTTCAACAACTCCAACCACCGTCGCTGCCTCATATTGAGCTCCTTTTGTGTAGCTGCACCTGGAGGACCTATCATCCGAGGATGAAGACAGTCTCGAACCATATGCCCGGACTCCTTGCAATTATAACATATAAGAGTCTGGGAACCATAGTGAGGAGTTGAGGTAGGCCTGGGCGCTTGCACCGCATCTGACCTCCGGGACTGGACCGGAAAAGTAGTAGTGTAGGATCCTCTCTTTTGGAATTTTGTGGATCCCCTAGGTTCATGAGAGGTCATGGGTCTTTTACCAGCCTGAATGGCCCTGTAATTCTCTCTCTGCTGGTCCTCAATCACCTTAGCGGCCTGGACCGTCTCAAGATAAGTAGGGTACTTGTGTAGCACCACGAATACTAATGCTAGGTCTAAGCCCCTTTTCAAACTTCCTAGCCTTCACATTCTCGGCCTTCATGTGTACCGGGCGAAGTAAAACAGCTCCTCAAAAGCTTGCCTGGTACTCAAGGACCGATTTGGATCCTTGAAAGAAGCTCATAAACTCGGACTCCTTCCTATCACGGAAGTTTTGAGGGAAGAAATTTTTGAAGAAGACTTCCTTGAATTGAGCCCAAGTTGCCTCTGGGGTGAGTTGCCCAAAAATGGTCTTTAGAGGAGAGCCACCACGCATCGAATCACCCGGAGCTAGTAGGTAGCACACCGGATCTTGTCCGTGTCATTGCACCTTGTATCACTTCAAAGATCCTCTCAAGATCCCTTATAAATGTTGCCGGGAAAAAGGAATCATGGGCCATCTTGTAGAAGGTTGGAGGGCGATGTTTCGAAATCTTTCCGAGATCCTAGCAGAAGATCTACCCAAGCCGGAGCCACCGCTTGGATGGAGGAGTCATCAAGTGGGAGGTAGAGTAGGTGCTGGCACCTCTTGTGTCAAAGGAATTCGGCAGTATCTTGAGCCAGGAGGAACACTAGGTACAGCAGAACCCACAGGGCGTGGGGAGGATTGACTTGCACAGAGGAGGCATCGGCTGCCTTTCCCTAACAAAGGCTTGGAACATAGCAGTCATGTTTTGCATAAATTGGCGCTGCTCTTGTTGCGCCTCCCTATGCTCTCGTTCCATGGATTGCAACCTATTGCTCAACAACGCGGCGACATCCGCATTATTATTAATTGGCGGTGCTACCGGTAGAACCGTATTCGAAGCCTCACCGGCCTCTTCCCTAGCAAGGGAACGGTTGGCATTTGACCGTGTATTAACCATGGTTCACCCTGGTTACAGTCAACACCCACAGTTATAGGCACAATAGCAATATTAAGCAAACCAATCAAAAATCGATTTGCAAGGGTAAACACAGGTTACACGAGGGGTAAGGGAAGCAATAATGAGGGTAATAAGCATTAGAAACAAGTTGGTTAAGCAAAACAGGGTCAAAAAACCCTTTCTGGCCGGGTCGGATTTACATGCGGTTTCACTAGGCTGCATCCGAGTGTAAATCCGACATTCACAGGACCAAAGTCTGGTCTCGGGAAACCGCGGATTCACAGTCGGTTTCATAATCTTGCATCCGAGTGTAAAACCGCATGGTCCAAAAACAGAATTTCTAACTCGAAACTCTTTTTCAAAACCCAAATTCCTATTTCTAAACACCCCCTACGCTCTTGAGAACCCAAAACCGCACTCGTTCCTTGCTCCCTTTCCCTTCTAGGTGGATTTTTGGCACTCCAACCCCCGCATCAACAGATCCGATCGAGTTCAGGTATGACCTCTTCCCTCTCTATCGATCTATCTCTTTCTCCCTTCGACTTCTCTTATGGAGAAACCCCAAAACCCATTTCGGGTTTACTAGGTTTGGGTTTTTTTTTGTTTTCTCCTAGCTAAATAGATGGATTATTGTCCATTCTCCATTCGTTTCCCATCATATGCAACCTAGTTGAGGTATTTCCCCCAATTTTGCACCTTCACCATGGGTTTGGGTTGGATTTTGGAGAAATCCCAAAACCCTAACCGAAATTCTATTTCCTTTTTGCCCAAATCAGGTTCGGTTTTGCTAGGTAGGCTTGGTGTATATAATTTGGGGTTGTCTCAAGCCATTACTTATTTACTTCTTGCAAATTGGAACTTCAAGAATCACATCTGAAATTTTCTTTTAGAGATTCAAGCATGATTTACTACAAATTAGCTCCATATATTGCTTGAACTAGGTATTTAGTATAAACTTCATATTTTAGGTATACTATGGCCATGTATGTATATTGTTTACTATGCCATTCAACTTCCAAACACAAATCTGAAAATTTCCTCTTTGGATCTCTTAGTACATTTCTTATCAAATCAGTCCAACTTTGTTTGAACTAATTGCTTGTATGATATAATGCTTCTCCAAGCATAATGTGGCCATGTACATTTATCCTCTATGAGTGCATCTACATGTTGGCCATGCATCAAGGTCTAGGTTCTAATTCCTTATCTCCTTTCATTGTATATCTGCTTAGACCTTAATATCCAAGCATGGACTTAATATGTTTCTGTATTCTCGGCCTTCTTTGGTTGCAGGTTAGGGAATCTAAATGGCTCCTAGAACAAGGCGTGCACGGGCCGAACAAGCTGCCCCAGCTGCTTTGGATGCACTATGGTTCCAAGACCTAGAGAAACAGGAGATGTACCAAGACCACTTTCGCTTTAAGAGTATCTTGGAGGGGAGAGATGTGGTACTGGAAGACCTCAAGGCCTACAAAGTAGGGCCGAGATTTGAAGCACTGGGGTGGTCCAACCTCCTCACCCTTCCAGAGCCATTCTATCCCAAGCTCATTCGTCACTTCTACGCCAACCTGCACACCGAGAACCTAGGTACGCGAGATTACCGGATCCTCTCTTATGTCAAGGGAGTCACCATATCCTTCACGGGGGCACGATTAAGGTGCATCCTCAATGTAGCTATCCTGGGAGAGAAGACTCCTCTGCAAGCACCATGGAAGAATCCCTACTCCTTTCTCGGAGAGAGGCATACAGGAATTATACAGGAGCTTACACATGGGGCATTCGAGAAGAAAGTGCCTCGAGACTTCTTTTGCGAATTCTCCCGGATATTGAGCCGGATATGCGGCAAGACAACATCGTGCCTATAGCAGTCACCGCACCATGCCTTCCATCTTCGTAGGCTATGTGGCCTATCACCTCTACAAAGGCATTCCCATCTCGCCGCCCTACATTATCATGCGGACCATGGATCATGCGGGCGAAATCCCAGGAGGAACTTAGATTTACCCTATGGGAGGTTGCTCACCACTATTTTCCAAAGCATTTTGGAGTTGACTTGAGTGAGGAGGATCAAGACTTAACCGAAGATCCACCTCTAGATCGTAATGCAGTGGCGAGGATGCGAATTGCGATGGATGCATATAGTGATGGGGAGCCATTGGTCCCAGCAGAGGGTCACGGGCCTGAGCCTCAGGTACAGGAGCCTCCTCCTCAGCCGGCTATGCATGCGGCCTCTTCATCCGGCACTGCTCCTAGTGGGTCTGACATTGACAGGATTCTTGCAGCTCTGGGCCAGATGAGCACCAGCATGGCTCAGGGGTTTGAAGGAGTGAACACTAGGCTCGATGCATCAGACAGACGCATGGAGAGCCTCGAGCAAGAGATGGAGGACTTGCACTCCTACCTCCATGATGAGGGCACAGAGGATGAGCCCAAGAGTGATGATGAGATGGAGCAAGAGACCTCCCGGCCATTTCCACCATGCTCTCTATGGACTCCTAGCTATTTATCTTACCATGTAGTAAATTTTTTTTTCTTGGTTGTAAGAATTCGAAGTTTACAGTTCAGCTGAATTTTTTGTAATCACTCCTTTGGCTTATGGAAATGTATTAACAGCTGAAATTAAGGAATATATCTATAATTATATACACATGTCTTTCATTTCACTGTTGTCTATTATTTGCTATTGTCTTCGGCTTTCTCCCTAGCATTCACACACATTCCAATTATGCATTGTTGGATTGTGGAGAGTAAATCACAATCCGCTAGACTGTGGCTGGTGCAGAGCATCTCGCTCTGATACCACGCTGTCACGCCCCTATTCCAGACAAGGAATATAATATCATATAAAGGGTGACTAGGACGACGCGTGTCATCCTACTAAACCGCCCGGATCACTGACACAGTGTCCCAACGCACAGTCATAACCAATATTAACACAATATAATATTAGAATGCAGAAAAGAGGAATATTACATTCCAAGGATCAGTAGTATTGCGGAAGCGTATAAATCGAATAGTTACAAGATGTTCAAAACTAGATGATAAATACAGTAATTAGTTACATTTCCAATGACCATCTAATAACTATCAAAAATGGTATTACAGTAAGTATTTCCCCATAGGCCTTAGCCTCAAAAGTGATAAAAAAGGGATCGAGTCCCGAATATCCTCACGGCCCGTAGGCACAATCATCGCAAGGACACCCGTCGCCATGTTCCTCAAACACGGCCTCCGGTTCCTCCTCACCGATCTCATCGTATCCCGAGGGCTGAACTCCAAGTCCCGCGAGATATCCGTCACCTGCACCATAATCTAAAAAGTGTGCGCACGAGGGGGGTTAGCTCCACTGAGCCAGTGAGGGGATGGGAATGCACAAACACGCAATTCACATAGTCCAATGATGCATGCACATGTTAAGTCCATTTTTCCACCTAACAAACAACTAAGTCAATGGCATATGCTATTGTGACAACTCGGGAGACACTGGGTCACTTAACTTATCGCCACAATGAAACCTCAATTGTCACGTGGGACCTACGCCGATCGAAGCCTCCAAGACCACTCGGTGGCACCCCGATAACCAATACTACCATGATCGGCCTCTCCCACCTCCACGTAATCCTGACTCGATTACCTAACACCTAAACCCCTCGTTGGTAAGGGTCGTAGCATAAGGGTGTGAAATCCTAGCCACAAATATACTACATGCAAGTCCTATCGTCCCGAGAGGTAATCCGGCGCATCAACTTTTCATCCGGTTTAGTGCCCGGTTACAAGACGGCACGGCGCATACGATTCAACATGACATTCAACAAAATTTCTTCATAAATGTATATAGTGTTCGGGTTCCGACCACCCACCGCACGAGACCCATTAAGGTACAACATTACCAATCAACATTATAACAAATGGATATAAAATTATGCAATATGCTAAACATGCTTATTAATTATAATGAGTACATAATATATAGTGCAATAATAATAACAAGCCCAAACAACCAAACCCACTCACTACGTATACGCCAAGCACCAAGATTATCAGTTGTCGCCTCGATCAAGCAAAAAGCCACAAAAGTGAATATTTTAACCTATACAAAGAGTGAAATAAGGTTAAACGAGCGAAGGGAACGGATCCCCAAAAGGTCTCCCATAAACACTTAAGTATAAGGTTTCAAAAACGAAGTGGTTGCAGGAGTGGTTTCATGCCAAAGTTCGCAACCGCATGTAAATCCTAGGAAACCGGGGTTCGGGATGCTTTAGTCAAGGTCGGATGCGGATGTGGTTTTAAAATCAAACCGAGTGTAAGTCCGACCTTCACAGGGACTCAGGACAATTTTGGTCAAGGTCGGATGCAGATGTGGTTTCAGAAAACTGAAACCGAGTGTAAATCCGACCTTCACAGAATCCTTCTCGGGAAGGTAATTTCAGGGTGGTTTCTTGCAGGTCTGAACCCACATGTAAACCCTCACACCTTCAGGTCCAAAATCCGAAGGATTCCCCTCCAAGGACCCCATTTCAAGTGGTTTTAAAGTTCAAGGACTTCTAGGAAACTCCATCCTAAGCTCATTAGGGTCCAACCTTAAATCTCTCAAATGGCAATGAGAACCCTCACATTAGGGCTCATAATGGAGTGAAATAACTCCACCATAGCTTGGCTTTAAAGCTCCATCGACTCCCTAGGTTCCAAGAGAGATCTAGGTCAATCTCTCCCATTACCCAACCCCTTTTTAAAATCCAAAATAGAAGAAGGAAGAAGGTTCAATAGCTTACCTACCCCCAAGATGAGAGCTCCACGATTTATGGCCCAAGAAATGGGGTCTCCACCTTCCTCCAAGCCTCTCTCTCCTTCCTCTTTCTCTTCCTCTCCTCTTTCTCTCCTCTTTCTCTCCTCCACGATTTAGGGTAGAAGAGGATGGTGAAGGAGAAGTAATGTTCTCTCTCTCCCTCATGGACTCATTTATAATAAATGGGTATTTGGGTACCTCTAGTCAAATGGGTCATGAGGCTTAATGGGTCAACCCATTAGCCCTATGTGGGTAAGTGGATGGAATAACCCATCATTGGGTCAATAGGTTAAATGGGCCTGCCCACAACCTTAATTAGGGAAAAGCCCATTCTTAGATGGGCTCAAATGAGATGGGTATAAGTCCCCAATATACTTCCTAAAGGTACGCGGGACCCGAACTTAAATTATTCCCTTCTCTCATGAAATAGCTCGAGCGGTTCAAGCCCGGACCCGCACTTCGAGGTTACCAAGGGAAGAATAATTAATAAGTCTTGAGGCTAGAACTTACCTTTCCCCCTGTCATGGTTTATTACCCATGACCCCGAACAGCTTCGCCACGGCAATGCTAAGCTCATCACCGAACGAAATATCCAACTGAGGTGACGGTCCAGGATGCTCTCTCCTGAACTCCTCGCTTCCCGGGCTGGTACTTGGAGGGTAATCGACGAAGTCGCCGTCAACGAACTTTCCCCACTGGCGGTTGAGGAATCTTTCCTCCACAGGCAAACCCGTGCTGTGGTCAACGATTTTGTAGCTAGGTTTGACCATCATGGAGAACAGGTCACCAGCATACATGGCAGCGGTATCTACACGTCACGAGAAGAAATGATATTTAATTATATCCCGGGGTACGGGTATAACACATTTAGACACCAACGGAATCCCCAACCCTTGAAGGGCAGCATTAGTGGGAATGCCTCCAGTCAGAACTTGCCAAGTGAAGAAACCGATTTTAGTTGGTAGGGACCGATTCCAACACCATGTTGCGAAGGGTTGTAGATTGGTCTTCTCCCTAATCACCTCCCACATTGCTTTAGTTGAGAAGTTTCCATCACTCGCGGGTGCCCAAATCAGCTTGTCCTCCTTGTTTGAGAGGAATAAATTGTGGCTAAGTAAGTCCTCCAACACAGCATTAGAGTCAATCCATAGCGCAATATCATGCTTCCAGGTCCCATCACAAGTTAGAAAGTCTTTGACATGGGCATCTAAGCTCAAATTGATGCCGCCATCATCCACATAATCAATTAGCGGCCCCCAGCCCGACCAGTTGTCCAGCCAGAAGAGGGGAACCCCTTTTCTAATCAGCCATCGAGAGTAGGAGATAAGAATATCCTTGTCAAGAATTGCTCTCTTCCAAGAAATCAAACCCATATTTCTGGGTGACGCCAGAGTGATATGCATGTTTTTAAGGAATTTTGCTTTGAAAAGAGCACTCCATAACGACTTTCCAGCCATAGTTCTCCACAGTGCCTTCAATCTCAGAGCTCTACCAATGTCTTCAATGCGCCGAATCCCTAAACCCCCTTCTGCTTCAGGCCTCGTGATTTTCTTCCAACTCACCCAGTGGTGACGCCTTCCCCATTCAGATTGCCCCCAAAGAAAATTAGCACAGATAACATTTAATTTCCCTACCACCGCTTTGGGGGGGTCCAGTGTGGAAATGATGTGAATCGGCATTGAAGAGAGGACATGCTTCAGTAAGATCACCCTTCCTCCTACAGATAACAACTTGCTCTTTCAGCCTGCAACTTTAAGACGCAATTTAGCCAAAAAATCATCGAAGAAGGAAATGCGAAGCCTACCAGAATAGAGAGGGGCGCCCAGGTAGGTAAGGGGATGTCCCTTCCTCTTGAAACCTGTAATTCTTTCTACCATACGACAAGTGGCATCAGGGACCTTGTTACCAATCACAAAACAACTCTTCTGTTTATTTACCAATTGCCCTGAGGCCTTTTCATATCTACTAATCAAGCCTACTATTTGCTTCACTGAGTGCTTTAAACCTTTCGAGAAGATAATGGTGTCGTCTGCAAAAAGGCTGTGGGAGATTCTTGGGCATCCCCTAGGCAAGCAAAAATACTCGGCTCTCCCATCAAGAAAAAGAGATCGCAGACCTCTACTCAGAACCTCTTCTGCAAAAATAAATAGGGCTGGAGATAATGGATCACCCTGGCGAACTCCTCTTGTAGATTTAAAGAACCCTGAAGGCCCTCCATTCAAGACAATGGAAAACCAACAATTTTCCACCGTTGTCTTTATTAAGTTGATCCACCGCCCCGAGAAGCCGAATTTTCCATCACCTTATACAAGAAGCCCCATTTCAGCCAGTCATATGCCTTGGCCATGTCAAGCTTAAGGATCAGGTTTCCACCCCTAGTTTTCTTGTTAATATCCTGAGCCACTTCTTGCACCAGTGCAATATTGTCGTGAATGTTGCGACTTGAAACAAAACCTCCTTGCTCCTTCGAGATAATGAGAGGGAGGAGAGGGGAAAGGCGTGAAGAGAGAATCTTAGCAATGATCTTATAGGAAAAGTTGCACAAACTAATAGGGCAAAAATCAGCCATTACCTCCGGGTTATCCTTCTTGGGAATGAGGACCAGATGCGCTGAAGTGAAGCTTCTAGGTAGGTACCCGCTTGAGAAAAAATCTTTAACTGCTTCCCACATATCCACCCCTACGATATCCCAACAGGTAGTAAAGAAATGCCCAAAAAAACCGTATGGACCCGGGGCATTGTCAACAGCAAGATAAAAAACGGCACTCTTCACCTCTTCTAAAGACGGGGACACCACCAGGCAGTTGTTGTCCTCCTCTGAGATCACATGGGGAATGATGCCTAGCAGATCATCATCGCCCTGGGAACCCTGGGAGGAGAAAATGGCTGAAAAGTATTTAATGGCCTCCTCCGCTACCCCTGCCTTTCCTGTGACCCAAAAGCCAAGGTCGTTCTTAGTGCGCTCCACACCTTTCCTGCATCTTCTTGCTTTAACCAAGTTGTGGAAAAATTTTGTGTTTCTGTCTCCCTCTTTCAGCCATTTCACCCTCGATTTTTGTCGCCAAAATATTTCCTCCTGTAGAAGAACCTCCTAAAGGTGCTTTCTGGCTTCAGCCAATCTTCCTCTATTAGCCTTATTTGGATCTTGATCACAAGTAATTTCTACACTGCAAACCCTGTCCTCCGCATTGCGAACATTCTAGTGAATATTTCCAAAAGTATTTTTGTTCCAGGAGCGGAGATGAGCCTTGAGGAGCTTTAATTTCATAAAAAGGATGTAGAGAGGAGAGCCGGCAACTGTGGTGGACCAACACTGCCTTACAGCACTGAGAAAATCGGGGTGGGAAACCCACATTTGCTGGAATTTAAAGGCTGACACCCTTGACGGAGTCTGGGTTGCAAACTCGAGAAGGATCGGAGCGTGGTCAGAGCAGGCTCTATTGAGATGCTCCACCCGAGACATCTGGAAAGAAGTGGCCCACAGGTTATTGAAGAGGACCCGATCTAACCTAGCCAAGATTTTTGCATTTCCCTCCTGATTATTTGTCCAAGTGAATGAGCTTCCACTAAAACCACCATCTAACAAATCAGCCGAACTCACAAAATTGCCAAAGTCCTCAAGAGAAGTAGAGCAGGGTGCTCTTCCTCCCACTTTCTCCGCCGAGTTGGTAATGGCATTGAAGTCACCCCCTATTACCCAGGGCAATCGAATGATGGCAGAGTCCTCCAACAGGCTAGTTTAAGAGCATGCACAAAGGTTATAAGCACTTTCAAAGCCGTGTTCACCACACACTCCAGCGAGATGTACTGGACATGCGTTTTCACCACTGTAACTTGGAGCTCACTCTTCCAGAAGACCCAAATTCTATCACCATTGTCCACTCCATTAGACACAACACTGCTCATGCCAAGCCTCTGCATGATACGCGCTGCCTTAGAGAATTGAAGCCTCGGCTCCGCTATAGCCACAATGTCCACCTTGTAGGTAGTTAAGATGGATTTCAACCGCCTAACAGAAGGCTTGTTCCCCAGGCCCCTGATGTTCCAAAAGAGACTAATCATGGAGAGTATCTTGAGATGGGCTTGGCAGTCCTGAGAGACCTTCAGGTACGACCTGCCTTTTCCAATGTAACCTGGCCTTGCATCTTGGCTTTTCCTCCCTGCCATAGTACCTGTAACAGATTGATCAAGATCCAACTCACCTGGGCATCGCTGCTTGCCTAACCGCGCCATGAAGGCTGCAAAAGACTTGTTCATCGTAGCACTGGCTTGACGCAGCTCCTCTTGAGCATCGCTGCGGCTCAACCGAGTAGGATTCTTTGGAGCAAAAGAGTCATCCTTTGTAAAGGTGCCAATGCACTTGAAAGGTTTAAGTACTCTGGAGTCCACAAAGAGTGAGGGCTCCAAGGTAGAGGTGTTGCGGTCCTCCATCATGAGCGCTTCAAGAAGAGGACCGTCACCTGCAACTTGGCCCTCCTCAGGCGCATCAAGTTCTTGAAAATCTTTAGGGATCATCTCCAAACCACTCCCCGAAGGGCGACTCGAGGGGCTGCCAGCACTCAAGGGTCCATCCTTCATCGTTATACCCCCAATCTACTCCAGAGCCCGCGAGGTCTCCATAGTAATCCCGTTTTCCTGCTCCTCTATCATAACTAGGGTTCCTTCAGGGCTTACTAGTCCACACTCAACAAGCGGATTCCTTCCTGGTTCTTGGACATTCAAGACAGCCTTCCTCTTATCTTTGGATACCATGTGCTCGGTCGCAGCACCAGGAATGTGACTGGCCTCCCCATGCTTCTCACATGTGATCATAGGCTCCGTAACAACGTTCTCCGCAACGGCATGTGCACCCTTCCTGCATTGTTCACCTGTATGCCCTAGTTTGAAGCACCCCATGAAGTAAACAGGTTTCCTCTCATACACTACACGTTGGAAAAACCCTGAGTCCCCACATCCAATCTAGATACGATCAGGGTGCTTGGCTCTGAGATCAAGTTCAATACAAACCCTTGCCGCAGAGGTTCTGGTGCAACCCGACGTCGCCCCATCAATCTTCAGTAGCTTCCCTATCGTCCCAGCAATCGACCATAAGAACGATCCCTGATAAAGATTTACTGGAAGGCCTAGGAGCGAGATCCACACTGGCGCGATGGGTGATTCCACTCCCGATTTGAAGGTCCTAGTCCACTTGAAGAACTGGAACGAAAACCCTTGATGAAGGTAACTTCCTTCAGCCATACCCTCACATAATTTATTTGATTCTAGAACCTTAAAAGTAGGTGACGTTGATCCAAAGACGACATGATCACGTCCGCCGCAAGGTGGAAAGAAGCTTGAAGGCACTTCTTGGCATCAAACAAGGAGGGCCTGCCATAGGCACACTTGGCGATAAGAGCAAGCTTGAAAGGCTCTTCAGAGATTGCAGTCTCTTCTGTCGAAAAGAAGACCGCCGGTGATCCCATGTGAGATGACGGGGGCTTCACCGGAATGCGAGCGAACGTTGTCGAGGGTGCAAGGGCCACCACCGTTGCAAACGATCGGGGTGGTGCCAAGGAGGTGCCAGGCTGCTCCACATCACGCCGGTGGCAACCGAACGGCCAAGGGATCCTCCCTTGCCGTGGGAGGATCAGGCATCGAAACCCTAGGCTCTCCTGCACACGAGCGCAAAACCCTAACCCTAGGCTCTCAGCAGGTTAAAGAGCACCCGTTTTCAGGATAGACACTTAGTTATGTCTAATATCATTTAAGTAAATGTTTTTGTATTTGTATTTCAAATGTTTTTGTATTTATATTTCATTTACTTAAGATATTATTCATAAATAAGCAAATACCCCCTATTTGATCCAATAAAAATAGTTAAAAAATCAAATTCCAAAAGGGAAAAAAATCAACCCCCCAATTCAAAAATAAAAGCTGGATTTTCGACAGTAGGTGCAATTTTCAATTTTCTAATGCTGGGGTTTTTCTCAAATCTAAAAATTCCATAAATCTTAATATGGTAAAACATTGCTAAAAACCAAAAGTGCGCGCACACCAAATTAAGTTTGACCAATACATAACTCCTTCAATATAAATCAGATTTAAGCAATCTTGGACTTGTTGGGAAGTTATCAAAACAAAGCTTTCTAACAAATCCAACATTGCTTAAATCTCATTTATATTGAAGGAGTTATGTTCCGGTCAAACCTTATTCGATATCATGTCCAAGAACAATATACAGTATCAAACTTGGATCAAAACCACAAGTACTGTTTTTAGTGTTCTCTATGTGAAACTAATGCATGGATTGAGTTTAAAGTGTAAAAAATAGGCAATACACTAAGAATCAGGGCAAAAAAATAACTTTTGGGCCTCGAAACCAAGGTTCAAGTTAGCCTGGAGAAAGTCCCAGGTTTCGACCGAGACATGGTCGAAACTGAAACGAACTTGTTTTCTGGCTGGTCGGAACCTAGTTGAAACCTAGTTGAAACCCGAGTTTTAGAACCTTGGTCTTCAAGTGGATGAGCTAGCTGAGCTTCCACTCACAGATCAATGATTAAGGCATTTTCGTTGCCTTTAACATGTATTTAGCAATCTTTGATTAAGAAGGTGAAGGTGAAGGTGATGTAAGCATGTATTTTTAAAGGGCAAGGGGTTGCTGCCAGGCTACATGGCCCCTACACTAGCGTACGGGCCAATGGGGTGCTCGCAGGGGCATTGATCAAGTGGATTTTTCATTTTGTAAGGGGCAGGACGGTCATTTCATAGGGCTGTGTCTGGCCACAGACTGCATGTGACCAGGCAACATTCTTTTCCTATTTTTTATTTTTTATATATTTTTTTATATGGTCGGGTTGGGTCATAATTGTTGTTATAACGGAAACGGAAAAAAAAAAAAAAAAAACTTTGTTTCGAACCACATGTTTAAAACGATTAAAAATTAAAGGGACGGTCAAATATACTATTATACATTTCGAAAAAGGCAAGAAAATGAAAACGGATGATATGTGTTTTTAATGTGTAGATTTTTCAAATATGGTACCTAAAAATGTCAATTACTCTTACCCCAAAAAAAAAAAAAAAAAACTGCAATTACTTGGGCTACGTTTGGTAATGTTCTTCGGGAAGAACGAGTTTTTTTGCCCAGAAACTTTTGTTGTTGTTTTTGGTCTGGAACAATGTTCTTTGTATGTAATTGACCGGCAAATCCGTTAAAGAATTGTTCTCAGAATAGTTATGGAACAAATATGGCGATTGGATCAGATATGATAGAAATAGGGAGCAGCCTTGAATCGGGTTCCAAAATGGAGGAGTACGAGAGAGGAATCGTCTTTCAGGTGGGGTTGGGTTTAAGATATAAGGTTTCAGTTCACTCCAATGGCCGCACACAGAAGACGACTGAGCTTGGGTTTCTGTGAAGCAGATCTCATATAGCGAGAGAGAGAGAGAGAGAGAGAGAGAGAGAGAGAGAGAGAGAGAGAGAGTTGTAGGTCGCTCCAGGGAGTTGCAATTGAATATCCCAGTCGAGTGAAGTACATCGAGTGATTAGGGAATGAGTCGTCACTTCTCTCGATTTTTTATGCCTTGTAGTTGTTCCATGGAACAACAAAACAAGTCTGACTTGTTTTTGCAAATGATGTTCTCAGAAGAAAAATAAGCCCCGGTTCGTTTTTTTCAGACCCAAAAAACGAACCAAAATGCCAAACAGATTTTACCTATTTTTTCATTCTCGGAGAACGCAAAAACGTAGAAACACGTTTTGTGGAATGCTACCAAACATAGCCTTAATATCTATGTTATCAGATACTGATGCTTATGGAGCACTATATTGCAAATTGTTTAATACCAGACCATATATTTAGAAAAAATATATTTTTTCACACGTTTAGAGGTTTTTTATTTCATAAAACAGTTTGCATGTTGGCCACATGGTGGCAAATTTTCTCACGCAGTGCGAATCAGAGTAAAACTGGTCAAAATGGGGAAGAATGGATGACTTAGGAGGGGTGGTAGTGGCCGCACACAAGGGCTCTAAGCCTGTGAGGATGTAAACGGATTGAATTCGGTCGGATAGTGGCATTATCATATTTGTATCTAATTATATTCGGATGGATTCGGATAGTTTCTGGATATTTTTTTTTTGAATATTGATTCTCCTAAATGGATATGAACATGGATCGGATATGAATTTTCTACTCTCCGTTGGCATCTTTATCGTTTTGTTGATGAGGGTTAGGGTTGAGACTTGAGAGTTCAACAACTATCCTTTCTTCTACTCTTTTTAGTCTTTGATTTTCTTACGTTTTTTTACTTTTGATTTTATCTTATATTTATTTTAATAGATATGTGATTCCATGTATCATAGTGCATAAAACAATATATATATAAACCAACAGAAAACCTAGAAAAAGAATCACACTATCTTAACTTATAAAATTATAAAACTAAGAAAACAAAATCCAATAAGGTAACTTAATCAGATAGACGGACACCAAGATATATTTCAGACTTTATTACCGTCGAATTGCTAAACGAATCAGATAATAATCGGTCGGATAAGGGGATTATCTTATTCGTATCCGATTAGTTTTCAGACGGATTCAGATTCTCCTAAGCGGATACAAACACGGATCGAATATGGGGTTTTCAAATATCAGTTGACATCCTTAGAGGGCTGTAGAACACCTCAAAAGTTTGACTTTCAGGATCTGAAATCAATGGATCGAATCTAACATGAAGTTATATCATACATTAGAAGCTGGTTTGGTCCCATTAATTGACAGATTCGATTGTATCATAAGTTATTTCCGTGGTATCGGATATGAGTTATGGGAAGAACTTTTGCTCATTTTACCAATTCAGTTATCAACGATGAAGGTGTGGATCATGATTCATGAAGTCATCTGTTATGTGCCTAATAAGATCCACTCTAGTATATGAGCGCTAGATTGGGCCAGCCTAGTATGAGATAGGTTAAAAGGTTTGATTTAATGATGTGAGAAGAAGTTTCCCACATTTAAAATATGGAGATTGGAGAGGGAACAATGATGAGATTGGCTAATAAATAAACCCTGCATACAGTCTCGCAAAACAGGTTCCAACAAACTATGATTTTTGGGTACTGTGCCATGTGTGGTAGTACTGTTCTGGTTTTAGTTTTTAAATTCAAAAGTTTTAAAGGTTTTTTTTTCACTGGAAAAAAACGGCCAAAAAACTTTAAAATGTGTTTTAATCATGGGCTGGGATGGTCCGGAGTATGGTTAGACAGGCCCAGCTTGGGTCTTGTCAGGATCAAGGCGGGCTTGGGTGGGCTCGGGCTTGTCAGGCCAAACTTGCACCCCTACACTGTGGTCACTGTAAGGGGAGGTACAATTCTCCGATATAGTTACAGATTTACAAGAAAATAAAAGAACATGCTTTGTGGCCACTTCAATTCGAACAAACACAGGAAAAAATTTCCGTAAAATTTTTTTACCCTGAAATTCTTTTACTTGCTGCCTTTATTTTATTTCAAAACAAACGTAGCCAAAATGGCAATCCGATTCCTTGATGTCTTTTTGAATTAAGGGCTTGATCACATACTGACAGAAACAGGGACAAAAATTATTCTGCTACACATACATTTAATGCTACCTCATAGTATCATGGTTCAAGATTTCGATTTCGACGTAGTTTCAATCTAAATTCGATCAAAATCTGGTACACTTTGGTTGGTAGTTTCAATAGTCAAATAGTTATATTTTGGTCTGAATCTTCAGTGAAACCCTAATTAAGCATATCTAAACATATTCAAAACCTTTAGATTGTTAAAAATAAAAAAAAAAAAACCCTAAAATCTTAGTTTCGCTTTGGACCTTAGAAGAATCTCTCAAAGTCCATCACAATAGCCTATAGGTAGAAAATTTGAATTTTTAGGAAATTTGGTCAAATGATGCTTCAAATCTACCTGAATGTTGAAGTGGATGCTCCACAGTTGCCTGCCAAGTCTTGATTCAGTAGAAAATTGAAGGATTTTGCCCAAAAAAAAAATTTGAAGCTTTTTTAGTAGTTTTGGAGTTCTTAGGATAAAATTTTCACTAAAATGAGTCGGAGGTTCATTGAAATCTAGAATGCTAGTAGAGTTGAGCATCAATTCACAATATTTTGCGAAATTTCGATCAAATTTTTAAACCATGCATAGTAGGAACATGGTATAAATGTATTAAATTTTATTGGCCTGGGTTGCTTGTTAACTATGGACAAGAAAAGTATCAAGATCTGAGTTTTGTTAGTGGTTCTTATCCCATTAGATAACCTTGTTGCTCTTAAGGGACAAGATCAGTTGTTTGGTACTGTCAATTGACTTATTTTGTCCTGATTGTGGTTAGGGTGGGGAAATATGGTTGATATGGCAAAAGTTTTCATGCACGGTAGTCTATGTGCACGACCTGCATTAAATGTAGTCATATTGTCATAAATGTTAATCCGAAATGACGTAAAAGCCCTTGTCCCCTTTATTTGATGGAGTTGATGGGAGAATCTCCCGTGTACGAATACCTTCCCCTTTTGATATCTCTGCAGAATCCAGAAAGAGATGAATATCCATATCTTTTGGCGAATTTGACAAACTATTTATGTGAGCCTCAGATGCTATTAATGCTTTGGGCTCTGGAATCTGTAATGTGATTATCCAATTTTATTTCTTATATTTGTGAAATGATGATCCTCATGGAACAACTTGGGCATTGAGTTGTGGCTGATCTTTTACCATGCAGGATACTGGAGATGGGGTTGCCACTTGAGCCATATGAGTGGTACCTTGATCTGAGGCGTTATGGGACCATCAAACACTGTGGATTTGGTTTGGGCTTTGAGAGAATGGTGCTTTTTGCTACTGGCATTGACAATATTAGGGATGTGATTCCCTTCCCAAGGTATCCAGGCAGGGCAGATCTTTAAGATTTTTAGGGTAGATGTTAAAATTTTTTCAATTCCTCATTTACGATCGTTGCTTACTTTGATGTGTTGGTTCTACCGTCCAAAACATCGAGAAAGAAAGATATTTTATGTAGTTATACATGTAACAATGGAAGGTGATGTTTCTAAAAAACACAAGATAAATCTCAATCATCCATCGTTATGGTTTTTTTTTTGTTTTTTTTATTTTAATCTGAATCGTTTGTTTTCACTTAGAGTTGGGAGAGTGTATAGTAATGTGTAGAGTACTGGTACACATGCATGGACATATATGAGATATGTACCACTACAAAAATGAGTATTTTGATTGAATTAGACTTTGAAATTTGACTTGTGACTAATCTAGACCATATCTTCTCTATCCAACAGTCGCAATTGACATATCATTTGTTGAAGTAGTAGAATAAATACTGTGACATCTGGAAAAATAACAAACCTTTTTTATAATAATAATTTTGCCTTTTTTTATTTATTAATAATTATAAAAATTTCATATTGATTAAATAATGTTGAATTTCCATTGATCAAGAGCCAATTCACAGTTTGTTTTTAGTATTTCGGTGAATTGGGTTTATTCTAGATGCCTCAAATCAAATTCCATATGGAGTATTCCTTGCACTATGGATGCTTCAAGGGTTTGGAGGAAAATCCTAAAATATAGTTACCTTGTTTCTAACCATATCCAAATTTCCATTAATGATGGTTTGACACTTGCCTTTGGCTTGATAATTGACACCCTGATGGTGTGCTAATTTTAAAGTATGGTGATTCAGTTATATATGATGTTGGTTCAGATAGGTTTTCTAATGTATCTTCCATTATTTGGGATGGTTCTTGGTGTCCCGACCCTACTATTTCCCCATTCTCTCATTGAGGTCTGAAGTAAACTTCATAATATATATCCGTCAGAGACCTAGAGGTAGTGAGGATTTGGTTCAATGGCCAACGAATTCTTCTTTAAAAAAAAATCATCTTCTTCTGTTTGGAGGTTGGTTAGTTCTAAAGCCTCCATTGTTCCTTGGTTTAATGGTTTGGTTTAATTTGCTTGTTAATCCCAAAGTATTCTTTTACTATTTGGAGAGCTATGACTAATTTTCTTTCTACTCAATAATTTCTTCTCCAAAGGAATCTGACAATTCCAAATTGTTGCCTGTGTTGAAACTCTGTTAAAAGTGTTGACCATTTATTCTTTTTATGTCCTTTTTCTAAGGCTGTTTGGGATGGTATTCTTAGAAAATTATGTCTAATTCCTAGAATTATCCTTCCCTTTAACAGAGAATGGAAGTGGATCTCAAATATTTTCAAAATGGTAAAACTTCGTATGACATTAGTGATAAGTTGAATTTTACTGCAATGGGAAAGGAACAAAATATTATTGACATCATGTTCAAGTACTATTGAGCAAATTTGAGATATTTTTTCTTTTGCGATTAGAAATAAATTTCTTTAAAACTACCAGAAATAGGCATCTTGCATATTTGTGAGATCTCTCTCTTTTTTCTTTGCCCCTGGCCCCTAATTGTGTTGCACCATCAGCTTTCCTTTGCTGGTTGTGGCCCCCATTTTTTTGGTGTATGTTTTGCCTCTCCCCCCCAAGCCTATTGGTTCCTCTCCAATTTTCGAGTCTATTTCATTTTCTTTTAATATATTTTTCATTCTAAAAACACACAAAAAAGAAAAAAAAAATCTTTTGTTATTTGTGTTCAACAGCCCTTAGTTTGGTGGTGAAATTGTGGTATGAGTGTATGACATACCCCAACGTACGTCTCCTTAACCATAGCCAAATAAATTGTTTCGTGAAAAGAAACTGTAGTATATATGAGAATGAAATAACCCCAAAAATGTCCTTATAGCCAGCCATTTTGTTAGGCTCTTGCTCCTCATCATCATCATCTCACTCCATTACCTCTCTCTCTCTCTCTCTCTCTCTCTCTGTTTTTCCAATGTCAATTCCATTCTCTCGTCGCCCTCACACAGTTCATCGGTACGTTGCCACCCCCAACACCAACACCAACACCAACACCACGGTACCATGCACCACCGTTAATGTCTGACACTGCGGCCCCTTCTGATCTGCGGTGCCCAGTGCCCTGTGAGCGACGAGGGATTGACGTCTCCCATACATAAAATGTACAGTACATGACATGCGATTGTGGAAAACTTAACCCATGACCTATACCCTACTTACCATACGGGCTCGCTCATGCAGCAGTGAATTTACACCATCTACCGGCCATTTCATTGAAATCCTATTAATTTCGGGGATCTCCTTTGTTTCTCTTTCTTTTTGGCATATTTCACTGTTAACTTTATAACACCCAACAGATGCTGAAATTCAATCCAAGGTAACCTTCTACTGCCGAGCTGCCCATACTACGCTGCACACCTCAGACACAGCAAGGCCATGAAAAGACCACCTTGCTGTGTGTCTGGGGCAGCTCGAAAGTAGAGGATCCAGATCCAGGATAATATATATGTTTGAAGTAAAAAGACTTAGCCACTTAATTGTACACTTGCTTTGGGATTGAGATTCCCTTCTAGGACGTACGAATTAGGATTACGTGGGATTTTTTCATGTTTTTTTTTTTTGTAATAAAGATAGCTTTATTGAGATTAACGTGTATTACACATGGACGAAGAAGATCTTTATCCCCTGCAATTCCTTGCCCGGAACAGTTCTCCTAGTGCTCCTAACAAAGGAGGAGGAGGGGGCGCAATGACCATTTCACCCCTGCCCGATCGGGGTCCACCCCCTTCTTATTACAGGCACTAGGGAATTGGACCGGGTAGAGAATTGCAGGAGATAATTTTCTAGACGATGGCTCTGTTTGTTTCGGCATAAAATTTAAATTTTGCACTTCAAAAAATTTGACTTAGAAAATTTTTTATGAATAAAAGTTTTCCAATGCTTGTTTTTTTGATAGAAACAAACATTGGAAAACTTTTCAACATATAAAATTTTACATTTACGAAGTAAAATTTACCGCGGAAAATTTTGCAGGTAAAATTTTACGCTGAAACAAACGGAACTGACAAAGAAGAACACATTAGAATTTGACCAGACTCTTGAACACATTACCCACAGTGCCTTCTTTCCCCATTTCAAGTGAGCCAAAGCGAGGATGATTAAGTCTCACTTATCCATCATGAAACCGGCACCCAATAGAGGGAAGACACGTGTGTCCTCTCGGGGGAGAGGACGGAGAGAACTAGGCGTGGGCACTCGACCAGGTCGTTCCATGAAGGACGAGGTGGGGAAAAGGACGATCTAGTATAAATGACGACTCGATCCTAGCAGTCAGTAGAGGCCCAACCACGCCATGATAACAAATCCGGATAAAGCGGCGAATCATATCACGAAAATGGAGCAGGATGGCCCTAACGGCACTAAATTAATGCGCCAATCCAGCCTGACGAGGCGTGATAGAGTGGGGACTCATCCCTAATCCTAAAGACACTCCTAGTCTCCTATACTCACTCCAAGGGAACTTACTTTTCTATTGAGTCACATCACCGCCTACAAGACTCTCAATCGCCTATAAATAACTGGATAATCTTGTTCCATGATCATTTGGATTCAATCACAATTATTTGTTGCTAAAGAATTCTAACTTAGGCATCAAAACGAATTAATCGGCTTCGACCCGATCCTCTATTGCTATTTTCCTCTTTGCAGGAACTGCACTCTCCAACCCAGTTCTTGATGCGAGTGAATGCAACACTCGCATCATATATATAGTGATTAATATAGTGGGGATCTGTGGGGACATTAGGAAACCTCCATACACCCTTTTACAAGCCCACAGCTTTCAAAAGATAGCCAGAGGTGTGTCACTCTCTCACTCTCTCACTCTCTCACTCTCTCACTCTCTCACTCTCTCACTCTCATCTCTAATCTCTATCTCACTCTCACCCCCATGGATTGACGTACCATACGCTTAATGGCGAGACGCTGATAGGAGGATGTGATGTGAGTCAGCATATATAGGTTTAGTAATATTAACAGCAACCTCGATCTCTTTAGTAATGAATTATAGCTTGTGGACCTGAATATATATATCATCGATCAGGTAGTTCTAACTAAGTCTTCACCCTCTTAAAGACTACACTACGTACACTCATCCAAACGATGACACGCTACGTACCCACAAACACAGCGTTTGTTGGTTAGTCTTTCAATCTTAATTACACATCTTTTTTTAGGGTTTTTTTCTTCTTTCTCCACAAAGATTTTTATTTTTTCAGAACTCCCTTTACCACGTGGCAAACTATGTTTAAGATAGGAAAACTATCATCACACGTATGTTACATTCCAAGGATAAGTAGGGTTAAATAAGGGGCTCTCTTCCCAATGTTAAGTTTCATTCATGACGGGTTTGGCCATGGCACCATGCACGTAGCAAAATCAAGTATGGGATCATTAAGTCATTTCAAAAAATATAGGAAAAATATCTCTAAGCCTAAGGTGTATACGAATTTTCATTTTTTCAAGTACGGTGTATTGCCCAGTGGACACAAAAAATGTGACCCATTTACACGATGATTTATCTATCCAATGACATGTGTGGCATAAGAAAATAAGCTCTATGGACACCATTCCTATGTGGGTCTGAGCAATGCAAAGGAACTTTTAATGCCTTTAATATTTTATTCAGAACTTGAATATATATGACCTGTAATAGAATTAGATAGTGAAATAGTTAAAATGATGAATTTGCCCTCTGAAAGGTCGAAATACAAGATAAGTGCATGAAATTGCATTTAAATAATCAAAAGTGGCTAAATTATGATGTATAAACGTCAAAGTCATGAAAAGAACTTAATGGAAATGCTCAAAGAGACAAAACAATGAAAGGGGAAGACATTTATGGGTCCTAGACCCTTAAAGGTTATTGCTAGGTGTCTAACACATTCCCAGCTTGTAAATTTGAACTTGGCCAGAGATCTAGGGCAGAATTTTTCTTTATCCATTAGAGTAAGTTCTCTCCCCTGAAAGGAGAGACATGTATGGGTCCTAGACCCTGATTTAGGTGGAGACTCCAAAAGAACAGAAACCTGTAGTGCAATAGACAGGCACATACAGGTGAGGGGAATTTAGTCATATCCTTGCATGTTTTCTAAGTATTGTATACAATATCATTGCTTATGAGATTATTATGCTTTATATAGAAAAGAAATATTATTTTATGCATTGTTAAGTAAAGTTAGGAATGATAAGTCAAACAACAGTAAAAAATATTATAGAATAGAAAACAACTGAAATTGAAGGTTTGTTAATGTCTGTTTCAAACAAAGGAATGAGAGGGATAGTACAAGATCCCTCAATGTCCAGTCCAATGTAGAGAGGGATAATAGAGATTCCATCAATGTCTAATTCACCCTGGAGTTGAGATAGAGATCAAGAACTAGAAAGTGGAGGTCAAAAGAGAAAGCATAGGAGCACCAATAACTCAAGAAAAATAAAGTACAGAAAAACATAGCAAAACCTGTGACTGCCAATCCTTTTCTAATAATGGTTTAGGTATTGGATTAGGTACACAGAGATTAGGGCATGGCCGGTCTTCCCCGACATTGAGGTGATTGGACAAGGTAGAGATTAGGGCATGGCAGGTCTTCCCCGACATTGAGGTGACTGGACAAGGTGGAGACTAGTCTTCCCCAACGCCTTGATGACCGGGTAAGGCGGAGATCATGTACCTTCAGAGATAGTTGGATCCTCATAGATTCCCGACCATAGCTGGATACTCACAAATCCTCAGAGGTACAAAATATTATATCCTCACCCTTATAGAGTTCGGTGGTAGTTTACATGGAGAACCAAACATATAGTAATCCATAGAAAGAGAATAACAAATAAAAGATGTTTTCATTGTTTAGAGTACCATGCATGCCAACTAATGTATAATCAGTTATAGTATCCCAGATTGATAGATATGATAACAATAGATTTACAGTATGATGTATTACATTCGGAAGCATAATATGAATTGTGCTTTTTCTCACTAAACTAGTTAACTCACCCCATCCCCGTTATCAAAAAAAAAGGTTAATTCACCCCACAATTTATGATTATTTTACAAAACATACACATGTCAAGTGTTAATTAATGCACGGGCTATGTCAGGAGAGGCAGAGGCAAGGATGCCAAGCCTTCGAGTAGATGACCAGAGAGATTCAAAGATTAGATATTTTGACGTAACTACCAGTAGCACAAAGATCTAAATATATAAAATTATGCATTACCTAATTTGCAAAACCAATCAATTAAAGACACTAACAACTTCTTAACAACTACCAAAGCATCCGAAAAAGACGGGCACATCATTCTCTTCCATACCTATAGGATGCTCCTAGGTCCTCTATTAAATTCGATCAAAATTTTGATAAGAAAAGAATTTAAAGAACATAAAAAACAAAAAACGCATACACACACGGATTCAGATCCTCTACTACCAAGCTATTTAGTAGGATCCTACTGCTAAGACACAGTAAGGTGATAAATGATCGCTTTACCCCCATTCGGGTAAGACACTTAGACAGAGGTAAAGCAATCATTTTCCGCCTTGCTGTGTCTTGGGAGTAGGATCCTGCTGAGCACCTCAGCAATAGAAGATCCAAATTGCACACGGATTCGTATGGCAGTTGGTTATGCCACACCCCCGGATGGCTTTCCTGCAACATCACTGTCGGACACCCAACACCCACTGCCATAAAGTTTTGGAGACTTATTAGAGTAAATGCACCTTTACAGTTTCCACCCCCACCATAATTAAATAGAAATTCCTAGGTCTTATCTTGTCCACGTAGTCAACTTGAAGAAATGATAAAGAATATCCGTCCTACTTTTCCTCATAAATTCCTGTAAGTAGTGACGGATCTTTTCTGTGGACAAATTTCTTTGATCATTTCTCAGCTGGCAGCATTTGTACCATCACTAAGTATGGTTTTAAGAGTGATCACAAAGACTCATGGCCGACAATCTTGTACCTTTTATTTGTGATGACCAAATGATTTGGATTCATTTATTTTCACTCTTGGTTTTTACTGAAACTACTACTTTACCTATCTATACTTTCTAGCTTTCTGCAATTTAATGGGTAAATCATAAGTGACCATGCAGTTTCGAATTTTAACCCCTCTCTCTCTCTCTCTCTCTCTCTCTCAATATGTGGGCCGGACCAGTCAATAAATGGAGATGTCATGTGTGGTAATTTTAGATAGAGGAATGCTCTAACATGTGAATTAGGGGAAACAAAACCATAACACTTATAATAAAAACAACGTACCTAGTATACGAGGTTCTCCGGTTCTTAAAGAAGCAATTCATGGTTATTAGGTCGTAATGGAGCAATCTTATCATTACGCTGAGGCTCCTTATCTATCTTCTCATTTATCAATTGGAATTAAAATTTTCACATTTCTCCACACATTTTTTTTTTTTGGAATTGAGAGTTTTATATATATATTACTTTTTTTTTGGGGGGGGGGCAATAGGGGGAATAGGGAGGGTGGAAGGTACCAGCCAGGAGACTCAAACTCGAGACCTCCTAGTGAGTATGGGCATGAAGCGTACCACAACTCATCAATTGCACTAGGCAGTTGTTGGTATATTTTTCCACACATTTGATGTGTTGACGTGAATCATGTTACTGTACATATTCTTTAATATCAAATATCCATACTAGCTAGCTCTTATATGTCTTCTATTTCTCTTATTCGAACTTCAAATGGTTTTTCATTCAACATCTTGAGTTTGAAGGAATGGTATTAGTTGCACATATATTGTAGTCCATACTTTTGATACCTTGCATAGTTCTTTCTTGTGTAGACCTGCTTTGTATAATAGGTCCAGTCGATCTTCTGCATTTAATCCCTTCTTAGTGAATACACATTAATACATTGTATTATTTGTTATACCAAAAAAAGAAACTACCATTTTCTTCTTTGTTAGATTTAAATATGGATAGAAGTTTTGTGCACGGTTGTGCGTTCAATCATGAATGGATCGACATGATCGTGTACAATACACGTCCCCTCTTCTCCATCAACCATTCACAAAACCTTTTGCCTGGAAATATATAAAGAAACAATTCTAAACAAAGGCAAAGGATTTGTATGTATATATATATATTTTTGGGTAAGAGCATTTATTAAGGATAACGTGAAAGCTCATGGCTGGAGATTACATAGATCACAGAGTCATGGATCGAAAATAGGTCAAACCATCGTATACGACACCGATAGAATCTTCCTTGTCAAGGAGTTAGTCAAACTGTTATTCTCCCTTGGAACAAAATTAAAAGTTACATAATATATGTTTTCTAAAACAACTCTCAGACTAAGAGGAGAAGAAATAATTCGTTTCTATTAATAGGAGATAACCTCTTTAATTATTGTCTGATCCAAGAAACACATTCTCAAAACCTTGTGAGAATTACAAAATATTGCAATGACTGCTCACCCCTTAAGCAACCAATTAAATCTTTTATTTGGGTTGGGATTCTCATCTCTCACTCATTTATTGGGCGGGTCCAATCCATAACTACTACTTCCCATATGTTATGTACATTATTTTCTAAATTAAACTGACCATAGAGCTTCTGTCCTTTCCTTTGGACAGCATCATATATCACCTTGTGCTCGAGATCCTTTGTTCTCCTGACGGTAGGGACTAGGGAGAGAGACCAAATTAAATTAATTATTAATTGTTTTGTGGCAGGTTGAGCTATGTTATGAAACCCAACTACTAACTGTATATAGTCCACCAAAAGGTCAATCCATAATAAAGCAATTAAAATGTTCAATCCTGATGAGTATTTTGATAGTGACCATTTTATCCTTTTTTTTTTTTTTCTTTTCTTTTCTTTTGAAGGTAATTAAATTAAATAACCTTTTTGTGTACCCTTTTGATGGGAACTACACACATAAATAAAGATGTAAAGCAAGCACTTGTGTCACGTCACATATTTAGTTTCATAAGGTTAAAAAGTCGGGAATGGAGTAAATTTACATTTCACTTCATTAATCATAATGAAATGGAAAGTGATTCATAGATTCAATAGAAATTAAACTCCACAATTCAAGGTGGAGGTCTCAATTAATCCTATTGGGTGGGGTGTCATGAAAAATTCTTTTCCACATTTCTAATGTGGATTGATGTAGACAAAGATTTCAGAAGGTAAAAATCCATTCGATCAGATCAAAAATATTGAAATTTTAACGTAATTTCTAATGGTCATAACTTTTGATTTGGATGGAATTTTGAGAGATATGATATCAATATTTAAATGACAATCAGTGTTTTACGATTTTTTACGGTCCAAATGACGAGTCATGGGATCACCGGATTGGGGGGGCAAATTCCACGTTTAAAGGGTGCATGGGACCTAACGATGATTAGGGATATTAGGTTTCTATTTTATTTTCTTACTTTATTTTGGTTTCTTTTTCTTTGTAATTTCACTTTCTTATATAAGATATAAGAAATAAAGACAGCGTGAAGTTTGAAATGAAATTCATTTTTTTGTTCAATTCTTCCCCATTGGAATTAGGGTTTCTTTACCTTATGTATTCAAGGGTTCGTTAGCACTAGAATACATCTAACCCACATACTTCCTACTGTATCATACTCCTTTATTTGTTCATGTGAATTGAAGCATATAAGAAATTCCTAACAGAGGAAGAAATTTCCGATAGCCAAGTAGACCCCATTTCAATTTTTAGGACTCTTATACCAACTGAGCTTCAATCGAAAAGGATTTTCCCATTGTGTATGATGGAAATGTTTTTCTACGTATAAACTGTGATAGAACAAAATTTTTATGACAGATTTAAGAAAAAATTCCCCCCAAGCTCATAAAGAACAAAAAATGCATTAAAAAGTAAAGGTCCGTTATGAAATCAACAAGATCGCAAAATGCATAGTAAAATTAGTTAGGTTTATGAACTGCAATGTTCTTTCTAACTAGAGTGGTGGGAACCTCGTGTTCGGGTACACCCTTCTTTTTTTTTCTTTTTTTTTTTTTTTAAAACTTTCTTTCTAGAATTAACCTTTGAAGGATCTCAATTGTATCACGAATCTTGGGTAAGTTCAACTCCTGCACCTTGAAGAGATTTATTTGTATTGAAGATGGTTAATTAAGAAACCATAATAATGGACTCCATCAAATCAGAAAAACCCCATGCCCCATCAGGGTGTTATTATTAATATAAAAACAAAATTAATTATCCTCTAAAATGATAATATGTCTTATTTCAGAGCGTAGACCATTAATTTCAATTCTAACTTAAAATTAGTGATCTTATTTTTGCTTATCGCTTTTTAAGCTGATTTAGAGGATAATTAATTATTACCATCTGCAGTAAAAGGCTAAATAGCTTTATCGAAAGGATTTCTGAGCTAGTTTTCCTGAAAGCGATGGTAGATGGGGTCCTTTGATAAATGGACATAATTGCTTCCATCTCCTCCTCTCATTTCTCCCAAATTGACATTTTTTTTTTTTTTTTGACTTTAATATAAATGGGGATTGCATTTATTGCAAAAGAGGACTCAATTGAGGGCAATTAAATTCTAATTGACATGTTTGATGATAAGTTACAGCTCAATTGCATTTTACTATACGAGTGGAACTAACCATAATGGCCCATCCAAAATGTACACGTGGACAAAGTAAATTTATTTGTCTCTGAGACTACTGCTCCTCACGATGACCGTCAGCCTAACATTTTCCATAAAATAGTACATTTTGGTTTTTTTTTTTTTTTTTTTAATATGAAAATTTTTTGGGGAATGTTTTCATAGACAGCTGTGTCAGCCGTGTATGTGACAGGGTGGGAGTTTTAAGGTATTAATTAATGGGTGAAGGTTTATGACTTTTCCAATTCTTTGTGAGAGAGGACACGATCGTGCATGCTTACACGGCCGTGTATCAAAACTTTTCCCAAACTTTTAAGAACAAGTTTTACATAATTTAATGGGAAAAGGCTGGTTACACAAGTTATGGACTCCCCTACACCGTATGGAGTAGGATATTTTCTCTCTATGCGTATGGGATCGAGCCATGCTTTTAGGCGTGGTTGGTATGACTCAAAATGACTTTCTATCTCGCATTTGGTCATTTAAGCATGAATTACTCGAGTGGGCAGTCAACTTCTTCAAGGAAGGTCAGTTGACGAGCGTAGCCGTATCGATTCAACCAAGGTTGCTCTTCCGAAGCCGAGTTTAGGAATTGTCCCCCCCCCCCCCAAAAAAAAAGTAGTGGCTCAGTTGTGATGCACGCCAACTGAGAGAGACTCCACAAGTATCAACGCTCAATCAAAAGAAAGAGCAATCAATTAGATGCAACACAGATGCTAAAACACCAGGGGGCACGAGCTCCATCGCCAGGAGAGTTGCATCGAGTCTACCCATCTCTATCCCTTCAAAATGACCCCATTGCCCCTCTTGTATGATACCCCATCCCACACTCACATTGGTGTTGCCTGCTAATTTATTGCACACAAGCGGTTTGTTTATTTTCCCACCCTAATTTTTTTACCAAGAAAACTTTAAAACAATTAATCAAACATGTAGGTAAAAGTAAAGTGAAATACATTGGCAGGGGAAAGGTAGGGCAAGCATATCATTGACCAATTCAGTTTGGGAGGTGCTTCCTAGATTTGTTTTAGTTGACATCAGTTGGGATGCCTAAATGAGGCTTAGATTTAGATTTAGTTGATCAGGCTACCTATCTGCTCTGAAGGCTATGCCGAAGGTGGATAGTAATCTTGTTTTCTTTTGATTCTCTTTGTTCTGGTTCTTGGCTTTATTAACCATTTGGTGTATTTCATTCATTCTTTGTTAATAAAATTCATTGCTAATCCCTAGTAAAAAAAAAAAACAAAAAACGAAATGAAGAAAAACATGACTCTAAGAGTCTCAGACAAGATTCAGCTTTGGGTGGATCCTAATCCCTCTCCCATCTCAGCCTTTCTATTTCTGCTTGTAAGCCTCTTGTGGTCGATGTGGATCTAGATCCTCTACGGTGCACTGCTCGTCCAGCACCGTGCTGTGTAGACAAAGGACCGCACGCAATGACTGTCTTACCCCCACTCGGGCAAGGCGCTCGGACAGAGATAAGGCGGTCATTGCACGTGACCCTGTGTCTGCGCAACACGACGCAGGACGGGCAGCGTGACGTAGAGGATCCAAATTGGTGGTTGATGGCTCCCATTTCCTCCTTTCTTTAAAGCTTCCCTAGGGGGTGGCACCCCTAGTGTAAGGATAATATTTATAACAACCTTCCATCTTGGGACTTTCCATAATTGCCATTGCTTGAGTATCAAGCATGCAATCTCATAGATAGCTTGTAATCTCTATAATCTCTCTCAATCACCTCTACAATCTCTCTCTCAATCTTTCTCAAATATGGTAATGGTGATTGAGTCTCCAACATGTGGATTCCTAGCACCTACAGCTATATATTGATAATCTTGTAAATTCTCAAAGGTAAGACAATACAATATTCTCATCTCTTTACAAAGGCTGTTGGGTTCTTTTGGGGAAGCCTTGCCTTCTCTTGGGATTTGTCTTCGAGACACCCCCCCCCCTTGATTCTGTCAATAAAGAAAAAGGAAAAAAAAATGCAATTGGCTGGTAGCTGGTCACAATCTTGTAGATCGTCGCTTCAGGACATCAAGGGATGAGACCCCATAAATTTTAGTATACAAATATGAGGAAATTAACATGATTCGTCATGAAAGCGCACATCCACCCAAGCGAATCATATAATTTTTCCCTAGTTAAAAAAAAAAAAAAACATTTTCACTACTTTCCAATTCACTATGTGATATCCTTTTCTTATGCATAGGATTTTCCCTCTAAAGATAATACATAAATACCTTTGAAACTCTAATCTCCATACAATTACAATTTTATAGGATGGATTCAAAACCAATCGAATTCGTCATATAAACCCAATAAAAATTGTGTGAGTCCTGCAAAATACAAGCACAAAACCCAACAAATCTTTGCCTTTGGCTTAGATTGTACAAGCTACCATGAGGAAAAACAATGTAGATGCCAATCTTGCAAACTCCACCATTTTCTGTTTGTCCACATCCAAACCGGCATGGTCTACACCCCCACCCGAGGTGCCCCACACACCTCACTGTTGCATAGTGTAATGAAACTCCATCTCTCCTGCTACTGTAGTTATACTCACAATATCCAAAGCGAAAGAGATCTATTTCTTTCTAGATCTGCATTTGTTCATAGCTTGAATTGTTTGTAGTCTTCATCATCCACTCTTACTTTTTACCTAATTCCAATGGTAGCTCTATCTATTGCAACACTCACTATAAGTCTCCTATAGGTTTCCAATCAGCTATCCCTACTTCACAATTATTTTCCTCCTTGAAACCCTATGAACTCAACCTTCAATTGAGATCACGAAACCTCTCGAATCCAATGTTTCCAGTGAAATCATAAATATATTTAGATCTAGCATATGTTTAACTCTAGTAAATGTTTGCATAATCCCCTTAAACATATGAATCCATACAGTCCCAATCTTGGCAATTGCATTTAACATTAATGTTTGTCATTTGATCATACAACTATTACATGTATGATATGTAGCAAACTGAGCACATGTTAAAGGAACAATCAAAATCTATAATTCAAAATGAAATTTTCATACCTAATGGAGTAGTAAGAAAGACATTTCCATCACTCCAAAATGCTTCTACAATTGTAGTTTTAGATGATTTACCTTTATTCACCCTTTTGTCCTCCGTCTCCTTTTTGTCTTCCTTACGCTTCTGACAATTACTCTTTAAATGATAATTCTCATTACAATATTAATAGTTTTTTTTTATTACCTTTCAATTTGGACCAACCCTTATTCTTGTTGGACTCTTATCTCTCATTTGACTTTCATTGGTCCTGGCCGTCCTGCCCATCACCCATACACTTTAGACAATGTTTTGCTTCTCCGTCCCTTACGATCTGTTCTTGTATGATTCTTGAGCACCACATGTCCTCCAGATCTCAATGCGCCATTGTTGGGATGATTGTGGAAACACGAGAAAGAAAAAAAATAAAAAATACAAATAACAATCACACACAAACACGAAGAATTTAAAATAATTCAGCACGAATACCTACATCCATCCAAGAGAAACAGAGAATCACCCTAGAAACCCTAATCTTACACAATTACAATTTTAATACTACAAATGTATAGATCCAAAACTGATTCAATTAAATATATACAAATCCGATAATAATTGTATTCCTATACAATATAAGTCACAAAACCCAACAAAAGACACCTCTAGTGTAGAGTAACATAGTGTAAGTGATTTAACCCAAAAAAAAAAAAAAAGCAACATAGTGTAAGTGCCTATTCTCCCTCCCCTCTTTTGGAAGCTGGAACATAGGGGAATAGTCCACAATGACACTCAAACTTAACATCACAATATGAAATAGACTTGGATTCTATGAGTATTTGAGCTTTATTAGCTCAAATCACTTGTAAGAGAAAATAAATTTTTTTAATGGGCAAGAGATCGCAGCCTAATCACATGACACTTGCACCAGTGCTAAGGTCAATGAAAGCATGTGTAGGGGCATCAACATAGATGATATTTTTTTATTTCACGGAGGTGGGTTGGTAATTTCGAGCAAGCTCCACGTGACTGGATAATGTTCTTTTCTCTCCCTTTTTTTATTATTTATCTTCCTCATTTTGAGGTTTTGTATGGTTAACAAAATCGAATATTGTTTACATTTTTTGGGAAAAGAATATACACATTATGAGTGTACCAATTTGGATCCTCTAATGCTGAGCTGCCCGGCAGGACCGTGCTGCCCAGACACGGTGTTGTGTGCAATGACCGCCTTACCCCCATTTGGACAAGGTGCTCAGGCAGGGGTAAGGCAGACATTGTGCGCAGCACCGTGTCTGGGCAACTTGGCAGTGTACTTTCCTCTCGCAATCTCTCTGGTTAAACATGTGAATCCCTTTCTAATTCTTCATTAAAGATACCATTTTGCTCCCCGTTAACTTATATAAAAAGTCTACCCAAAAAAAAAACTTATATAAAAAGAACCCTCACCGCTATTGATTTGTCAATTATACTAATCCCATAACTATGACCTATGGGTCCCATAGTGGATTCCATGTGAGTGAACCTGGAGGGGCAGACCAGGGCGAATCTTTATCTCCTCCAGTTCCCTCCCTGGCCCAATTCTCCAGTGCCCCTAACAAGGGGGAAAGGACCACCTTATCCCTACCCGAACACTTTACCCGGGTGGGATCCATCCCCTCATTAGAGACACTGATGAACTGGACCGGATAGGAAACTGATGGAGATAGGAAACTGATGGAGATAATTTTCTAGGGCCTTAGACAGTACTTATACAAGGACACGATCAAGTCTCTCGAGAGATTACTGGGAGAAGTAAAAAAAAGCTAAAGCTTTTGCCATTATGGATAAGGACTGTTCAGGCGTAGGCACAACGTTCCTTTCCAATTTCATCAAGTGCTGACTGTGCTGCATAGAAAATTCCGTTCGTCATATCACTTCCTTTCTTCGTGGCGTGCATCACAATCCTTCCAATTCCGATCAACGCTTCATAGAAATTTCTGTTAGCCATCACCTATTCGTGACGAGTCGTGCATCACTTTTCTCTCTCTCTCGCTCTGTGTGTGTGTGTGTGTGTGTGTGTGTGTGCGCGCGAAGATAGTAGTATAAGTTTGTCAATTCCCCAACTCTAGAGAATTCGCGCCTCTCTCTCTCTCTCTCTCTCTCTCTCTCTTTCTCTGTTCAACAACTAGTGAGAATGGAAAATGTTGAAACAGAGCAGAACTTGATTTTTGTGAAGGAAGGAGAAGTAGAGCATTCAATGATAGAGCTGAACGAGGTGGTCATCAATCCCGTTCCACAATTGAAGAAGAAGAGAGTGAGTTTCTATGGAATCCCTGTCGTTAAGTCTCTATCTTCAAATCAAATGGAAACTCTATCCTCTATTTGTGATACCTTTCTCCCATCTATCAATCTCTCCGGCAATTACGACGATTCCGTCCATACTTTTTACAAAACTTGTGCATCCATGGCTGGAACCCATGAACATGTAAGAACAACTAATTAAAGTTAATTAATTTTTATTTCTTATTATATATGCTAGCTGATCGAACTAACCAGAATATATATTCTTTTTTATTTTTTAGGTTGGAGTGATGATAGCAGAAACATTGAAGCATCCATTGATGCCTGTGCTTCTATTAACAATATGGATGCTGTCCACATGGTTTGGAACTTTTTTGCTGTGTGGGACAGCCAGCATCTCCACCAGATTCCCATACTTCCACAAATTCTCAGACCTTCCTCAGAAGAAGCGGGAGCAGATCTTTCTTTCTTGGTCTTTAAGCTTCTTACATCCCTTGAGAATGTTTTTCAGAACCCTCAAGTATCTTACCATGCTCGTCTTCTTTTCTCAGGTATTTATTATTACTTCTCTCTCTCCTTCCCACCCTCCCCGGTTGTTCATGTTTCTTTATGTGTGCCCGGCCTGTTTGTATTTCTCAACTCGGGAGGAGTTTGGATCCTCTGGAGTGGGAGTGTTTGGTTTCTGTTAGACTTGGTAAATAAATTTAATTTGGGTTGATGTTCTCTATGTTGCAGCGCAGTCTG
This sequence comes from Telopea speciosissima, assembly GCF_018873765.1. Taxonomy (NCBI): domain Eukaryota; kingdom Viridiplantae; phylum Streptophyta; class Magnoliopsida; order Proteales; family Proteaceae; genus Telopea; species Telopea speciosissima. Next base: position 891,813 of record NC_057926.1, read on the forward strand.
CCGTCAGACACATGGGCTGGGTATTCCTGCCATTCAGGGGGCAGGGTAGTTACTTCACCCACCCCATGTGTCGCCCCATAGTCTTGTTGTATCTTAATCCTTTTTTGACTTTGTTCGAAAGTTCAGGCCGATAATGAAAAACAAAAAAGTTAAAATAGACTGATTTCACCATAAAAATTCAAAAAACAAAAACAAATTTCTCTTTTCATTTTGCTTGTATTCAAAATCCAATCTTAGGTTATATTTTAGGGAGTGGATCCAATAGCTTTTCTGTCTATGTACCTCAAGTTATAGAGGGGGGGGAGGGGATCCAGATCCTCTACTGCTGAGCTATCAGGCAGGACCGTGCTGCTCAGACACGGTGAGACGTGCAATGACCGTCTTACCCCCATTTTTGGAAGGTGCTCGGCCAGGGATAAGACAGACATAATTGGAGATTCTCATAAAAAAAAAAAAAAAAAAGTCTTCTAAGCAGAGTGGCTGGTGGAGAGAGAAAAATTTTGCTGCTACCATGCTGGCGGCCAAGGAAATGAAATCTTAAAAGATATTTTTGAAAATACACAAACCTAGGGTGGGGGGGGAGGGGAGGGTCCTTAGTCTCTCATTCTCACAACGTACCTCACGTAGAAGGGGACCACTCTTTAAAATTAAAAGAGGGGTACAAGCTCAACGGAAGTCGTTAGAGCTTCTTTACAAAAAACCCTAATAAATGCCATTACAAGTTTTTTCATTAGCTTCAAATTAGGATATTATTTTATTGGAACGGTGTTCTCTGTGGAGTGCCCAGACACAGGAATACTCAAAATTATCATTTAACTTCCACTGAAATAAAAAATCTCATCCGAGCAAATGCCCTTATGCATGCTTCCATTGGGTCCCTTACTTGTGCAGGGGCTACACAACTAGGTAGTGATCTCCTGCCTTTAAATTATAATTTTTCATGTATGGCACTATCGATACCAACATTTATAATTTATTCATTAAATAATTACTTTTGAAAGCTGAAAATTGGAAGAAAAAAATAAGTTATTCAATAGAAATAGTCAAGCTTGGCAAAAATTTACAAAACTGTAAAGAAATTTAAAATCATGCTTATAAAGCCAGCATTGAATCAAATGTGGCCAATGCTACATGATACATTCAGTAATTAGAACTCAACTCAGCCATTTTAATTTTATGTGAGACTTCCTCTTAACAATTATGATTTCTGGTTCAGGTAATGTTTGACTTAGGAATAAGTCACAAATAGATAGCTGGTTAAAATTATAAATGAGGGTAGGTTTGTGAGTGCCATAAAATTCAAGGATAGATTGGTAATATAGATGACCCTAATTAATACCATATATGCATGTTTACCAAAACAATATGAATACCATATATACATATAACCATTAATTTTCCTTTTCATGACATTAGTTGTTTAAAACGATAACAAGGATGCACTAACGTACCATCTAAAATTTTAAATATGTATTTGATATGTATTTTTTTTTTAATCCGAATATTATCTAGACCCGAGTTGGTCGCTAGGATTTTATTAAAATAATATGAAAACATGTACAATGGGGGGAGAGACACAGCCCGCCTTACCCCAATGCGTAAAACACAAAAGATCACTTATACTAAACTAACCCACCTAGAACCCACAAACCAACTTAATATCTGATATGTATATATGTATGTATATGTTGGGTACACTCGAAATTTTGAGATACAAAGTCATATGTACACAAAATAAAAGTAAAAAAACACATAGAAGAACAATATGAAATTAATTAGTTGTTGTTGTTATCTTTTTGTAATCGTTGTATATCCTATTATCTTTGTTTCTTGTTTTTTTTTTCCCCCAAATTGTTCTCAATAAAATTGATATTTCTTATTAAAAATACACAGTTAATGTCTTCTTAAGGAAAAGACGTAATATATTATTTAATGGGAAAAAGGACACTGCTAGTTTGCATAGAACTAGCCCCAGACATAGGAAAGAGAAATAACCGCCTCACCCCTGTGAATTAAAAAATCTCACTTCTATTAAATGCCCCCTCTCATTGTCACCGGATTAGTGCAAGGCCACACAGCCTGACAATGATCCCTCTCTTTATATTAATATGTATAGTGAAACCTCGTAGTGGTGGGAGCCTCGTGTAATAGGTATAGCTGCTTTTTTATAGAGTGACTGAAAAAGATGCCCATTCCTAAAGGAGGCATGAGAATGAAACGTCCATCAGAAAGTAATTAAATAATATTTCATTCTATACCATATGAATTTACTTAAATACCTTTGTTATGGATAAACATTGGGAAAATTACATGATTAGCTACTTTTGGGTTTTCATTTATAAAACTGTCTACTTTATGTTTGAGTTAACAAAAATAGACAAAAACAAGTTAAGATTTACAAAACTGGACAAAATAGTGCCTCTCCTTCCCAAAATTATTTTTTTAGACATTTTTACGCTTGCCATTGCCTTCTCGCCCAGACATCCTTTGTTCTCTGCAACCCACCCCTGTCCCCGCCACCGCCATTCTCTGCTACCCAAATCCGCCCCTCCCTTCCCTTCCCTGTGATTACCTAGGATGCCTGGGAGAGAAGGCAATGGTAGGGGTAAAAATGGTTAAAAAATTAAGTGAGGGAGGAAGAGATACTATTTTGTCCAGTTTTATAAACCTTAACTTGTTTTTGTCTATTTTTGTTAACTCAAATATAGAATGGACAGTTTTATAAATAAAAACCTAAAAGTAGCTAATCATGTAATTTTTCCATAAACATTTTGATTTGTGGGAAGTGTCACCAGCCCCTAGGTAGCGATTGGACATATAAGTACCAGCTGCGATTAGTTTGGAATTTAGTGCTCCAGCCGTCTCATCCAACTATCTCTAGATTTGAAATTCAATAACTTGGGAAGTACACTTTAATTGCTCATGAATCAAGTCCCTTTGAGGACTCTAATTGCTTGGATCATTTACACACCTGTTGTTGCTCAGTTTTTTGAGCAAATTTGGGTCCATTGCTATCGTTTTTGAGTCAACACTTCGACATTGTGGGCTCGATCATCTAATTTAGAAAATGACTCCTTACCAATAAATCTGACTGATTTGAAATAGTTATAATTATAAAGTTTATCCCGACTTTATTGAAGATATATTAGAAGGAAATTAATAGAATAAGAGCCGGAGTAAGGATGATCAGATCTTTAGATCTTGACTATGACACAAGTATTTAGTTTGTGGTATCGGTGCTGGTATTAGTTGCTACCAATATCGATATCGATATGGATTAGTCATATTAGACTGTATTTTTGACGATTTTCTCTACAAGATTTCGATACTTTCAATTTGTTTTTTTTACTTTATTATCCTTCATATTTTTTTTTCGGTACCATCGATTTGGTATCGACTAGGTATCAATATCAGCCACAATGCTCTAACATTGCATTATTGCCATGTATAGTGATGTTTAATGTTTTTTCATTCTAGCAGCTACAAATATGATGCACTTTTTGGATATTGCCACATTTCGTATTTGATAACTTATCTTGATCATACGATTCATCATTTATTGAGTTTTTCAGTTACTGGTTTCAATTCTTTAAGTAGAATTTTATGATTTTTAAGGCATTATATTGCTACATGAAAACATTGGGTCAAAATAAAAATAATTTTAAAATGTCATATTGATACATGAAAATATTGAGTCAAAATAAAAATCCCCATACTAGAATTGATGGTGACAAAAAAGAATTCCATTGCATTTGACTCAAAATAATTATTCCATCACACAACTCCAAATTTCTAAAAAAAAAAAAAACCAACCAAGATAGGAGAGATAGGGTAGAAACTACAAATATTTCGAGCCCGCTATAGGATTCTGAGAAGGGTTATGTTTTCTTTTTATTATTATTTTTCATTTCTTTATTGTTTTGTTTAGGGTTGGATGGGGAACTATCTGAACCCGGATCATGTCCAATGACATTTAATTACCAACGGGTTCAACACCCCCATGGATGGTGGAAGATCGACTCTGGTGATTAGATGTCATTGGAAAGGATCTAGATTCAACTTTTCTAACCTCAAATGACATGTAACGGGCGCCCAAGACATCCCTTGCTTGTAAAAACATATTAGCAACTTCCCTTATTCAAACATATCAGCAATTCCGATCTCCTCTAGGGATCAAAGATGCAACCTTTGCAGAAGATTCCATGCCTGCATGGCCATAGTTTTGTCCAAATTATTGAATCTTTTCAAGTCTTCAAAAAAAAAAAAAAAAATTAACATGGTTCGATGGGTGAATGGTAATGATCAAGAACCTTGGCGCCTATGCTTTATCCTGATAAAACATTTCTCAATATTTTGATAGTCACTGCTTCAATCAAATAAATGTATATATTAGCACTGCTCAAAATACAATTGCACTGAAAGCTCTAACCATCACGCCAGTCCACTCTACCTGTGGGATGTCAAACTCTATCTGTGTAATCAAGATTTCCAGGTTGAATGGCTCTTTCTCCCCTTTAATGAGGTTAATTGTTGCAAAATTCTCATTATGAGAAAAGAAAGGGTTGGTTTGTACATTGGGTTGATTAGTCTGTATTTCGAATTTTTTCTTCATCAAGTAAGTCTTGAATTACATATTTCAAAGAGAAACAACTATCAGTAGCGTGGCTGGCCATGTTGCTGATGATACATGCACTATAACTTAGCCTTATACTATTTTGATAGAGGATTTGGGAATATCCCGGGTTGGACTTTGGTTAAGAGCCTTCTTTTGCAAAAGCTTTTCCAAGACAAGACTCATGCGACATCCCTAAGTCTGTGAACTGTCTCCTTTTTCTAGCAGTGGTACTATACTTAGTCTGGGACTTGTGCCAAGTATGACCTCAAATAGAGCCTTTTTGAGGGCAAGGATCCACGTTATCGATACCATGTAGCTGAGATTTTCCTGATTCCCTGGGCTAACCTCTTTCCTCTTACTTTTATTTTTCATTTTCATTGCTTATTTTTCTTATCCCATTTATTCTTCTTACCTTGCATTCCTCTTACTTTGTTTTTTAAAGGATCCATGCAGCTGACCCATTTAGTTGGGATAAGGCTGAGTTGTTGTTGGTACTATGCTCAATCATAAAAGGGCCTTCAGTGGTTGGGACCACAATATTGACTATACTCAATTCCAGGTTTTGTGGGTTCTGGGCATCCCCTACTTATTGACGGGCCTCTATTAGAGAGTTAAAGATAGTCAATGGCTGGGCAAAGAGATACTTTCCATTATCATACTGTAGGTTCTTGATAAGAAAATTAACTTGTTCTTTTTAAGTAGGTTTGTCCCACATCAGGGCAATCTTGTTTCTGAATCTTTCATTTAGCTATTGTTTGGTGGTCTCAAGATCCCTCCTAGTGAGCCCCATATCAGTATTGTAAGAGTATTGGTTCCTGAAAACCTTAATCATGTTTTACTAGACGAGTTTGAAAAGAATCTAAGGACACGAGCCCATGGTTTAAGGTATCAAAAATCGGATTGAGAATGGTCTCAGTCGATACCAATCCAGATTGGGAATGGTCTCAATCGATACCATCAGATCCAAGCAAATTGATCGCTCCAATCTTGAGATTACAAACCATGCGTGACCACCTTAAAAACGGTGCAGTGGGAGTCATTTGGAAGGCTTAACCCATTTGTTGGTCAATATAACTCTTAACTTTCATTTGGCCTATGTAAACCCTCAACTTTAACATAGGTCCACTTCCCCCATCAAGCTTTTCTGTCTTCCATTTAAGTCTCTCCGGTAATTTAGCCTCAAGAAAAAAACACAAACCTTCAAAATTGATCATTAAGTCTTTTATCCCGAAATTTTTCCTCTCAAGTGCGGTGCCCAGTGCACCACACTTAAGAATCCAACCGTCCAAAAAATGGGTAAAGTACACATAACCCCCTATAATGCACCAATATTCCTCGTACCCCCCTAAACTTTTGATAAGTCCATGTACCACCCCTTAATATTCCACGTGCCACCCCTGCTTTACTCCGTAATGCCATTTAAGTCCACACCATATGTTAAATGCTAAAAAAATGACCAAACTACCCTTTCTTCTATCTTTTCTAAAATTTTGAAAAGACCTAATTGCCCTGACCTATTTGCTAAAATTTAAAAATACCAAAATGCCCTCATCTTCCCCAAATCATTATCTTCTATTACATACCCAATACCACCACCACCACCCACCATTAACACCATCACCGCCATGAAGCCCCACCTCCAGCACCACTGCCACCCACCACCATCATCAACTACAGTGCGGTGAAAAGGCAAAGGATCTCATCGGTTCAGATTGTTGAACTAAGTGATGACAATGGTTACTCCAGAATCCATTGGGCAGCTACAAGCAGCAGCACTACTGTGGGGGTGGGGAGATGGGTTGCTTCGGCAGCAGGGGGTGGGGGTAGAGAGATGGTCATCAGCAAGAAGGGGAGACGGGTTGCACCAGTAGCTTCAAGGTTGCTCTGATGACCAACTCCGACTCTGCAGCAGAGTTGATCATCGGGTTTCGCAGCTCGAAGATCGCCGGATTGGAAAGATTACTTCTCGCAAACATTGTAATGAAGCGATAGGGGTTAGTAGACTAGAGTGATTCAAATATGATCAAACAACTTCACACCCAACTAGTGGGTTTTGGATTCAGTTTCGTAAGCAAGCGATCAGTGGTTTATCCATCAGATTCATCGTTCAATTTGAACTTTGAAATTCAGGGAACCGAGACCAATCCCTAAACCCTAGTTGGAGCTCAGCACCCCTCCCCCCCCCCCCCTCATCTTCTCCAATCTTTCAACTTGTTGGAAGCTTGGACCTCAGTGGCGCTGCTACTCGCCGGAGACGACGCCGACGCCAAGAGCATTCATTTGGGCAAGTAATCATCTTCACATTACCCTCTCTATTTGTATCTCTTTCATATGCAAAACAGAACAACTACTTATTTCTCTCTCTGTATCTCTTTCATATGCCAACTCTCTCTCTCTCTCTCTCCATATATTCGATCTGGGGCTGTGTTTTGGCTATTTCCTTGTTAGGCGGCAGTGGGGTTTTGAAACCCTAAAATGGGTTTAGGGTTTCATGTTTTGGAGAAATGATCTGGGGAAGAAGATGGTTGGTGGTATTAATGGTGGTGGGTGGCGATGGTGTTGGAGGTGGGGCTTCACGGTGGTGATGGTGTTAATGGTGGTGGTGGTGGTGGGTATGTAAAAGAAGATGATGATTTGGGGAAGATGAGAGCATTTTGGTCTTTTCAAATTTTAGCAAATAGGTCAGGGCAATTAGGTCTTTTCAAATTTTAAAAAAAATAGAAGAAATGGTAGTTTGGTCATCTTTTAGCATTTAATACCTGATGTGGACTTAAATGGCATTAGGGGGGTAAAGCAGAGATGGTACGTGGAATATTGAGGGGTGGTACGTGGACTCATCAGAAGCTTAGCGGGTACAAGGAATATTGGGTGCATTACAGGGGGGGTACGTGTACTTTACCCATAAAAAAATGCCACTGCCCATGTTTTTACAATTGGATTTGAGAGGATGAATATCCTCTTTTATCCCTTTAACATTCTTCAATGTATGTTTCAATTTTTTATCTTTAATTTCCCTTAAGAATTCGATCCCTTTAATATTCTTCAATTTATGTTTCAATTATTCAGAAATATGTAAGCTATGAACATGAAAGGGGAAGTGTTGTCTAAAGCTTTTTTTATTCAATTCTTAGTCCTCCTCACAATGTTATCGTCTATGGTTGTCTTTTATTGGAAAAAGTAAAAAATAAAAAATTTGTGGGAATGCTAAGGAAATCTGAGAAACTTTTCCCAATTGGTCATGTGATGGTCCAAATTTCTTTCCTTGCCTTTTTCGCTTGTGGTTTAAATAATGCATCCCATCATCATCATCATCATCTTATTATTCTTCTTCTTCTTCTAATTTCAGGTAGACGAGAATAATCATAACTTGTCATGGAAAGCATTGGGTTACTGTGGACCGGATCCGGATTTGACCAAAATATGTGAAGAAACAAATAATAATAGAAATAGTAGCAGCAGTGATGGACAAGAAGGAGATGGAAATCGGCGCAGCACCAACGATGCAGACAAAGAGAAGTTTATTGGACCTCTTTATAAAGGCCTTGTTGACGTAACACAAGCAAAGGAAGTACTCTCAGCAACGCTTGAGCGATCTGGATTTCCTGTCTCAATTCACCATCATCATCATCGTCGACCACCCAATAAAACCCCATCTCTTTCTTCTCCTTCTTTGACCATCCAATGTGATGTGGTGGTTGTGGGTTCTGGTTCTGGTGGTGGAGTTGCTGCTGGTGTTCTTGCCAAAGCTGGTTACAAGGTTCTTGTCTTAGAAAAAGGAAACTACCATGGAAGAAGGAATCTCTCACTTCTTGAAGGACCATCTATGGATCAAATGTATCAGAATAGTGGATTACTTGTTACAAATGATGTCGGTGTCACGATTCTTGCCGGTTCAACCGTTGGTGGTGGTTCTACTATCAATTGGTCAGCTTCGATTCGAACTCCAGATCATGTGATGAAGGAATGGTGTAACAGTTACGAGTTGGAGTTATTCGATAGCAAACTCTATGAACATGCCATGGATGTAATTTGTGAACGAATGGGAGTTCAATCCGAAATCAAAGAAGAAGGATTCAATAATGCAGTGTTACGAAAAGGGTGTACCGAGTTGGGTTATCCGGTAATCAATATCCCTCGAAATTCCAGTTCCGATCACTACTGTGGGTGGTGTTGTTTTGGATGCAAAGATGGTAGAAAAAAAGGTACCTCAGAGACATGGTTGGTGGATTTGGTGGAATCAGGTAATGGTGTGATTCTACCTGGTTGTAAGGCTTTAAAAGTGTTACATGAGAGGAGGAGAACCAGATCAAGAAATCGAAACATTTCGACCGGAGTAGCTTTCGAATTCAATAATGGATGGGGAAAGGATATATGTGTGGTGAAATCGAAAGTGACAATTGTTGCTTGTGGTGCTCTTTCTACTCCCACACTTTTAAAGAGAAGTGGATTGAGGAATCCAAATATTGGGAAACACCTTCATCTTCATCCTGTGGCAATGGCTTGGGGCTACTTCCCTGATTCAACGTCTACATCTGAATTACAAAATAAAAAGAGTTATGAAGGAGGTATAATGACGGCAATGTCCACCGTAGTCGCCAGAGGGGGTGGCGGCGGCGGCGGCAGCGACGGCTATGGTGCGGTGATACAAACACCAGCATTGCACCCGGGAATGTTCTCAGCAGTGATGCCTTGGGTGTCTGGGATTGACATCAAAGAGAGAATGTGCAAATTCTCAAGGACTGCTCATATATTTGCATTGGCAAGGGATAAAGGATCAGGTACTGTGAACTCAACAAATTCATATAGTTATCAAATGGATGTGATAGATGAAGAGAATTTAAGAAAAGGATTAGAGAAGATACTTCGGATATTGGCTGCTTCAGGGGCTGAAGAGATTGGAACTCATAATTGTAAAGGGAAGAAATTGAATGTAAAGAAAGCAAGCTGGCAAGAGTTTGAGAGGTTTGTGAAAGAGGAAAGTAGGAAAGAGTTGAGGGATTTGTCTACGCCGATATGCTCTGCTCACCAAATGGGAAGTTGTAGGATGGGAGTGGACCTTAAAGAGTCTGTGGTGAACCAAAGGGGTGAGACATGGGAAGTGGAGGGTCTGTTCCTTGCAGACACAAGTGTATTTCCTACGGCGTTGGGTGTGAATCCAATGGTCACGGTCCAGGCCATCGCTTATTGCACTGCTCACTCGGTTCTTGATGTTCTTTTCAGGAAGAAGAGCCGAAACTGCTGAACATGGTACCTAGCTAGCTAAAAATATTTTGTTTTCTTCTCTGTTTGATCCTTGGAACAATAAATTATACTTGCATAGGAAATACATAATATATAAAGAAATAAAGGTAATGGTGTTTTTGAAGGAGATTTGTATCTCGTGATGTTTCACAGTTGTTGTCTATCATGTTCTCATTCTGGATACGATGAATCAAATGATGAAAGGCAGTGCTATTTCCTTATCTGTGTTCAACTATGCCACTATCTTAGGAATTTTTATCCTCTCAGGTTCCTATAGGGTTTTATAAGTTTGTTCTCCAAAATACTTTTCCAATATCTTTTGTGCTCATCTAAAGTCACTGCAATAAATGGATTTCTATATATTGGATCACCATGGTTGAAGGAAAACTCGATCTTTTTTTTAGTATTAGATCTTGAGAAAATGTTGAAATGGACTATTTTTTGTCATTGGATATATAACATAGCCTTTGAGTTGGAACTTTTTTTTTTTGGGGTGAAAAAAGAGTTGGAACTTTGAGGAATAGCTCTAAATATTACATTTTAAGTACGGGGGGAAAACATCACCCAAGCTTTTGTACTACAAGAAAAGGGTGCATCGACAATACTAAGGCGGAGCTTTTAGCGGTGATATTCTTTACTAATGCCAAATAATAACCTTTTGGGGTCATAAAAATATATCACCACTATATAGGCAGACCATAACATAGGATTTTCATCCTCTCAAGTTCAGTTCACTGCCCAGTGCACCTTTAAAGTGCATCGAATAGTGGCCACTGCACTTGGGAGGATAAAAATCCAATGCACAAGTGAGGTGCACCATCTGATGCACTTCAAAGGTACATTGGGCAGTGCATCACACTTTAGAGGATAAAAATTCCCATAACGTATATAACGGTGGTAAAAATAAATTGTTATTAGATATAAGTAATCCGCGGTCAAATAACCTAAACTAAAGCAACAATATAATATTTACCACTGCCAGATAGCCTAAACTAAAAGGATCCAAATCCTCTACTGCCGAGCTGCCCGGCAAGACCGTGCTGCCTAGACATGGTGCTGCACGCAATGACCGCCTTACCCCCACTCGGGCGCTTGGGCAGGGATAAGGTGGACATTGCGCGCAGCACCATGTCTAGGCAGCACGGTCCGGCAGGACAGCTCGGCAGTAGAGGATCCAAATTGAAACTAAAAGGGGTTCCCTATTACCCCAACTAAAATTAATATAATACTGGGATATTTGACTATATAGTAATGGTTATCACAACTGGCATGAAATTTGACAATCAATGGCGTAACAATAAATGCTATAATGATCAAAATGATAAGATTTCCCCAAAAAGGCTGAAATACAAGATGAGTGCATGAAATTGTAGTTAAATGTCAGAAGTATCTAAAATCTGATTTAACAACATGCCCCTATTGGTGCAAAAAATGCGAGCATGCATGGGCATGAACCTATGATGAAAGAAAACCATTGGAAATGATTCCTACAGTTTTGAAATAACAAAATAGATAGTGTTAATAAGGTCAAAAAACTGAAGCTAAGCTTAATTATCATAAAATGACCAAAATGCCCATGTAGGGCAACAATGCACGGGATATGCCAAGTACCATAAGGGTGTCAATTTGGGACCGGAACTGGGAACCGTCCCAATACCGTCCCGCTAAAACCCGATACCGGATAGTCCCATTAGTAAATGGGACGGTACTGGTATCTAATTTTGGTACCGAATGATAAATGGGACGGGATAGTTCTGGGATGGGATTCCCAATGGTACCAGTACCAAAATACCAATTGGGTACCGGATGGTACCGAAACTGCTAGTACCGTTTAAAAAGAAAAGAGTATATAAGATCTTTTTTTAAAAATAAAAAAAAGGGTATAAGAATTACGACTCATTAGGGTTTCACTAATTGCCTTTTGAATACGAAGAGGAACAACAGGTCAACAGCCGTAGCTTGAAGTCTCTCCTCATAGAACCTGCTACAGTGCTACTCCCTCGACCAACTACATCTACCAGGTTATTCCTTTTTGCACAACGGGATTCTTCCATTTTATAGGACTTCTCTAGATTTAAAAAAATGAGAAGCTTATTACATGTGATCTTAGGGAGTTTGAAGAAGTAAAACTATGATTTCATAATTTAAGTTGTTTTATAAAAAGCAGTAGACAACTTAGATTTCATGATAGTGAAAAAATTCCACAACACTAATAAACCCATCTCGTTAGAAACAATTAAACTTCTTCTCCCTTGTTCTACAATGCCTAGAACCGTTTAAGAACCAATACCGTCCCATCCCGCTAGTAATCGGGACTGGGATCTAGGTTTGGTCCCGTTAACTAAATGGGACGGTACTGGGATTGGCACTTTTGGTACCGGTACCGGTACCGTCCCGTCCCAAATACCGGGAACCGTCCCAATTGACACCCTTAAAGTACCATATCAATGTGCAGTATTTTGCTTTGAAACATGTTTATAAATATTAAAAGTCAAGAAGTAGCTTTTGCACCAGTGATCAAATTCTTACTCTCAATTCATGAAATTTGAGTAATAAAACCCCTGCCAACAACAACAACTCAGTCACATCCCAATCAAATGGGGTTGGCTACATGAATCCTTTCAAAACAAAGTAGGGAAAACAGAGATCCACACACAAAGGGAAAGGAAAGTAAGGGGAATGAAAAATAAAAATGAAGAAATGAGATAAGAAAATGGAGAAATAGAAAATGAAGAATGGTCAAGCATGCATGTAAAAAAAAAGTGTACATAATAATCTGACTTGATGATATACATCATATATACAGAGAAAAGTGATTCCCTAACTCAAACAAAATGTACATTATAACATATATGCCCTAATTATGAAAAATAAGAAATATGCTAAACAAATTTTAAAAAAGATATCACAGCGCATGATTTGAACTTATATTATCAGGGTAAATAGTGAATCATAGCATATTACGTGATCATAAGTAGCAAGCATGCATTTTTCTGCATTTTTTTGGATATTTTTTTAATTAAAACTAGTAAATGACATATATGTCCTAAAGGGGATGAGCATGGCATAAACATGTAATCAGAGGAAAACTAAGCTTAAAATGGTAAGAAATAGTGAAAGGTACATCATATATATTTCTTGGGATTTTTTTCCGAGATATTTTCCGTTTTTAAGTAAAAGACCAAAATACCCATTCAAAGGGTAAATTTGTAGAATTGTTCGCCCGAATTTTAAGTAAAAAGACCAAAATACCCTTTAAAACTAGTAATTTTAATTTGTAAATTTGTAGAATTGTAGCTCAAATGGAGACATTCCAAATGGTCAAAGTGTTAATTGAGGGGTATTTGCTTTACCAAAAAAAAAATTGAGGGGTATTTGACGAATTTTAAAAAAATCATAGAAAAGGCCAAAAGGGGGATGAAGCTGCTGTAAGTTTTAAATGAAAGAGGGGGAAGAAGGCTGCCAGGGGAATTTTTTCACACCTCTAATGGTCAACCGTTTGCCCTCCATTTGAAGGTGGTCTTACAGGCAAAATAAAGGCCAAAACCCGGTTTATCACCCCAAATTCGGGCTTCCAGGGGTATGGGCCGGCCCACTGGGTCATACAGGGTCTGACGAACGGGCCTAAAGGTGTCAACTCGTGGAAATAAAGGGCAATGGCCATGTATGGGCCGGGCTGTCCATGCACAAAGCGTGAGCTGGCCCGCACCTTGCGGGGTAAAGCAAGGCCCATGTGTGTGGGTCTGGCCGTGTGCCTTGTGCGCAGGGTCGGCGCGTGCACCTGTACGCGTGGCACGCCTGGCATTGGATGGGTATTTTTTGTATTTTTTTAAACTTTTTTTAAATGGTTTAAAATTCAAACACTAATATCTTTTTGAGTGACTGGTCGCAGCGCGACAAGCATTTTCGTTAAGCGTGACACTAAACACAACATTTTAATCCGAGCCGTTTATTTTTTTTGAACGAAATTTTAACCGTTAATTGTGTTGATTGTACAATTTTATGGAAACCAGGTATGACCTCCTACTGCCGGTTATGAGAAACTGGCTAAGACCTCCTACTGCCGGTTAAGATCTCTAATCCCCTAAGCTACCGGGTATGACTTACCCTTTACTGAAATCGACTTCCAGAAACACCCATTTCCCAAAATCTACCAAAACACTGTAAAACGAAACGGAACTCCTCACCGACGTTCCCCCATTTATTCGATTCTCACAGGCGTCGGCGGAGATGGAGATATATCATTAGCAAGTATCCCTTATTTGCTGTTCTCTTTCTCTCTACATATATATTACACTCTCTTTCCCTCTGTTTTAGAGTTTATTTTTTTGTTGTTTTAGGGTTTTTTGGTGCTAAATTTTACCCATCTTGGGTTAATAGAAGAGAGAAGATAGGCTGACATAGGGGTTTAGCAGCGGGATTTCTCTCACCGAAACCAGTCTTGACGGATTTATCATTATTCTCTTATCCCAATTCTCCACTACAAGTAATTTTATTTATCTCTTCCATTTAAGTTCCGAATCATATAGAAATTATGTCTCTTTAGCTATTGTATTGTCGTATGAGGTATTTCCTAATAGGCCTTTCCTTGTGAGGTAGTTCCATAGCCCACAATGTACAACCGTTTCTTTCCTTTCCATCCATTAGGAAATGGGGTTCTATGCATGCCTTCTTTTGTTAAGAAATCAGTCTGTATCAGTGCAAAAGAATACAAAGAAGCAATTTGAAGCTTAGTTACAAATAAGGATATCATAAACATCTGATATATGAACAATCACTTCAATAGAGGAAGAAAGATCGCCAGGAAAGGAATAAACATCTAACCTTCATATACCGACATTTTACCGATGAGAGACAGAAGAAGGATCGCCAGAAAACCAACACTTTCCAAACCAAAACTAGAGATCGCGAGCTTTGTTTGTCGATTCCAACTTTTTTTTTTTTCTTTTCAATATTTGACAATTCCCTCTGGTATCTCCGGTAAAGGGTTTTTTTTTTTTTTTCAAAATTTTACCGGTTAAGAAAATTGCATTTAGCCTGTTTACCTGTCAGTTGTATGAACGATTAAGATTGCCCCGGTTAAATCTCAACGGTTGAAATTTAACCGTTGCGTTTAGTGTTGCGCTTATCCCACTTTATCGGTCACGTTGTGACTTTTTCTCCTATCTTTTTAACAGTGTGGCTGATTTTGAAGAGACACATATCATCACGAAACATTTCTAGAGTACTTTCCATCCGTACAACGATCTTGGCCAGATTTTACTAGAAAAGTATAAGAAAATGGCACAAAAAATGAGGGATTGTAGAATGATGTTTCACATTGATCGATATCGGATTTGAATAGAATTTTATGCACATGTTAAAACAGACAAATAAGGTCATTTGAGGGATTTCGGGATCGGGAGGTCTGGATACCTAGAAAATGCCAAGGCCAAAAATGATCGTTTTCTCACTAGATAAGAACCAAACGACATGGGAGTTGAATGAAAGGCTCAAAATAGATAGATAAATTCATCCTCAAAGTTTTGGCTCAAATCAGGAAGGTTCAGATAGCGAGAAAAATACCAAGGGTAAAACGCTCATGTTTACTTTAAATGGCAACTGAATTTCGTCGTATTCCAACGAAATTTTATGCACATGTTCAAAACAGCTATATGAGACTACATCAAAAGATTTTGGCTCAAATCGAGGTGGTTTAGATACCGAGAAAATACTAGGGCAAAATTATCATTTTCACAAACGATGTTCTAGAAGTTTTGACATTATTTGGGAAGGTTTGGGTGTAGAAATAATACGAAGGGTAACATAGTAGTTTTTATTATTTAGTCACCATGGGAGAAAGCTGGGCCCTGATCATCATTGTCGGGATGTTCTCCTAAAAAATATTCAAAGTTTGAACTCATGGACCATCGAAGTTTAAATCTAATTGCCTACGGACAACCACTACTAAGGGTGTTCAAAAAACCCGGCTAGCCCGAGCCCGCCCTAAGCCCGGACAGGGCTGGGCCAGGCCTGGGGATAAGCAAGGGTCAGGCTGGGTTTGATATTTGCATGGCCCTGGCAGGGTCGGGTCGGGCCTGGGTTGAGGCCTCGACCCTAGCGGGGCCAGCCCAACCCTGTATTATATAATATATATTTATAAAAATTAATGAATGTGCTTTGGTGCAAAGGTCAACGTTTCTTTATTGTGACCAAGTGGTCTATGATTCGAGTCTTGAAACAGCCTCTTTACCAAAAATTTCACTTTTTTATAGCCTGGGCTTTGTTAGTACCAGAACTCAATGGGCCAAGATCTTCAGTGTCAATTAGGGCCAGGCCGGGCTTGGGAAAACTCTGCAAGTGTCGAGCTAGGTTGAGGGTATGCTTGGCCCTGGTAGGGTCGGGCTTGGTAAAACCCTGCAACGGTTGGGCTGGGTTGAGGGTATGCTTGGCCCTAGCAGAGCCTGGTTGGGCTTGGGTTTAGGTTAAGGCTCCTAGGGTTGTGCTGGGGTTTAGGACAAGCCCGACACAGCCCGGCCCATTAACACCCCTAACCACTATAGTCTTCGTGCAATCTTTCGTGAATGTTCAAGAATTATAAGATTAAGTTTTCTTAGGCATACAATGACATGGTCTTTCGTGATCAGGTTTTGTGCATATCCGAGAGTGATTGTCTCGAGTCCTTGCAACCACCGTCTTCCATGACTGTCGTGTGATCATTTGCTCTGCCAACCAAATAGGAAGTTGTAGGATGGGAGTGGACCCTGAAGAGTCTGTGGTGAACCAAAGGGGGAAGACATGGGAGGTGGAGGGTCTGTTCCTTGCAAACATAAGTGTATTTCCTACGATGTTGGGTGTGAATCCGATGGTCACGGTCTAGGCCATCGCTTATTGCACTACTCACTCAGTTCTTGATGTTCTTTTGCGGAAGAAGAGTCAAAAGTTAGCTGAATATATTTTTCTTCTCCATTTGATCCTCAGAACAATAAATTATACTTGCATATATATATATATAAGGAAATAAAGGTGGTGGGGTTTTTTTTTTTTTTAGGGAAAGGAGATTTGTATTTCATGATGTTTCACGGTTTTTATTTGTCATGTTCTCATTCTAGATACAATGAATTAAATGATGAAGGGCAGTGCTATTGCTTTATCTGTGTTCGACCATGCCACTATCTTAGGGTTCACAAACCCCTATATTATTTTAGTATGTTCTCCAAAATACTTTCTCGATATCTTTTGCTCGTATCTTAGGGGTGTCAATCGGTCGAGCTCGGTCGAGCCTACCTGGGCCTCACGGTACTTAAAGCTTGCACCGTGACCGCCCTTTTATATAATCAGGTTGAGTTGGGCTTGAACGGGCTCAGTTGGGCTCGTTATATAATCGGGTCTTAAATGGTGTAGATTTGGGCTATGGGTCTATTTAAATCTAAACGGGCTTTAAACGGTGCAGTAGAATTATAATTCCCGAAAAAAAACAAATCAAACTAGTAATGACAAGGAATCGAATTGAACCCAAAGAAATCCAACTCGAAGTAGACTCTATCAAGTGCTCAACAAAATCTGATATTGAAGACAGATTATGAAAGAGAAAATTTTCAATTGAACAATCCTATGGACAGGATTGAAATAAACATCACCAATCTATCAAAATCAATCAGTCCTAGTAAGATTAGGATATTGTAATTAATCCATAAATTCTAAAATTGAAACACACAATCTAAGGAAAACTCGGTCCTTTTTTTAGTATTAGATCTTGAGAAAAAGTTGATAGGGGCTGTTTTTTGTTGTTGGATATAT
Source organism: Telopea speciosissima (assembly GCF_018873765.1). Classification (NCBI taxonomy): domain Eukaryota; kingdom Viridiplantae; phylum Streptophyta; class Magnoliopsida; order Proteales; family Proteaceae; genus Telopea; species Telopea speciosissima. The sequence continues at coordinate 909,448 of NC_057926.1, forward strand.
AACGTAACATTCAAAGAGTTGGATCTTTGAGGAATAGCTCTGAATATTACATTTTAAGTAAAGGTAAAAGTCTTACCCGAGCTTTTGTACTACAAGAAAAGGGTGCATCGTCAACACTAAGGTGGGGCTTTTAGCGATGATATTCTATTACAGATGCTAAATATTAACCTTTTGGGGCCATAAAAGAATATCACCACTATATAGACGACCTTAGTATATGTACGTGGCCGTGGTAGTTTTGAAAGCTTATATAACTTAGTTGTGTTTCTTTTTTAGGTGGATGAGAAGAATGAGAACTCAAGCTCTTGGCTATTGTGGACCAGATCCTGACTTTGTGAGCCAAATTCAACGAATTAAAAAACCCAAAGATGAAGACAAAGAGCAAGAAGTGCTCTTTGGACCTCTTTATAAAGGGCTAGTTGATCTGACACACCTAAGGGAAGTTGTAGCAAAAAGACTCGGAAGGTCTGGATTTCCAACGTCAACAATTAATTGCTTAGACAATAGATCTCCATCTTTATCGTCTCCTTCTTTAACTATCCAATATGATGCAGTAGTTGTGGGTTCTGGCAGCGGTGGTGTTGTTGTTGTTAGTGTTCTTGCAAAAGCAGGATACAAAGTATTGGTCTTAGAGAAGGAAAATTACTTTGCCAGTAGCAACCTATCAATTCTTGAAGGACCAACACTGGATAAAATGTACCTTAGTGGTGCAAGGATGGGAAAAAATAGAGTACGATGGAGACATGGTTGGTGGACATGGTGGAATCTAGGAATAGAGTAATTCTTCCAGATTGCAATGCCTTCAAAGTCTTACGAGAGAAAGAAATGGAGAAACCGAAATACTGCAACTGGGGTGGTCTTTGAATTCAACAATGGATCCCGAAAAGATATCTATGTGGTGGAGTGTAAGGTAACGATCATAGCTTGTGGTGCTACGAGCACACCAACGTTGTTGAAAGGAAGTGGATTGACGAACACTAACATCAGAAAAAACCTCCATCTTCATCATGTGGTAATGGCATGGGATACTTTCCTAATTCAATTTGTTCAAATAGTTGGTCTGCAAAAGATAAGAAGAGTTATGAAGGACCTATATTGATAGCAATGTCATCAATAGTTGCAAATTTTGAGGGATCTGTCTATGGTTCAATCGTACAAACACCGTCCTTGCACCCTGGAATGTTCTCCACGTTGATGCCTTGGATTTCTGGTCTTGACATCAAAGAAAGGATGTGCAAGTTCTCAAGGATAGGTCATATATTTACACTGGCAAGGGATAAAGGTTCAGGCATTGTGGACTAAACAAACTCATTTAGTATGAAATGGAACCCAGTGATGAAGAGAACTTACAGAGGGGATTGGAGAAGATTCTTCAAATTTTGGCAACAACAAGAGCTGAAGAGATTGGAACACTTCACTGCAAAGGAAAAAAAAAATTGACTGTGAAGCAAGCAAGCAAACAAGAATTTGAGATTTTTATGAAAGAGAAAAGTAGTCGAAAACTGAGAAACTTGTTAGGAACAATATGTTCAGCTCACCAAATGGGAAGTTGTAGGATGGGACTCAACCCAAAGTAGTTTGTGGTAAATCAAAGGGGAGAGACATGGGAGGTGGAGGGACTATTTATGGCAAATTCAAGCGTGTTCCCAATGGCACTTGGTGTGAATCTGATCGTCATTGTCCAGTCCATTACTTACTGTATTGCTCAATCAGTTCTCAAAGTTCTTAGGAGGAAGTTGAGTACTATATAAGATAAATTATCTTCTAAGCCCAATCCGATGTTTTTAAATTTGCCAAAAATAATGTGCTGGTGTATTATCTTTGAATCTTTATTAACCGATATTGAGTTCTTCTTGATATAGGTCCCTATCTCTATAGTTATTACATGTCACAGTCTCCTATTGTTATCGCATGTGTTGCTGGCCGAAGTCTCCTATCATTATTCCGTGTGTGCTTACTGAGTCTACTCAGTCTCCTACTGTTATCACATGTTATTATTTTATGCATTGTGGGCTTCTATTGTAATTCAATCTTTAAACTCCAACATCATCAAGATCTCCTCTCTTGTATAGTAGACTAGGGGTTCTCACATATTGTATAAAATCTCTCTTTGAGATCATTATCATAATGGAAAATCATTTATATTAACATGGTATTAGAGCCAAAATAGGCTCATGCCATTCTTCTCAACCCTAGGTTTTTTTTTTTTAATATTCCTCTATAATGGAGTATTCTCCATCTACTGCCTCCATTACCACCACCTCTACTGCCACTCCTATCGGCCCACCATTACATCTCTGTTAAACTCACACCTAAGAACTTTCTCTTGTGGCGTGAGCAGATCTCATTTTTTCAACGGCCAACTCCTTTCTTCTAATTTTGATGGCTCCAAGGTTTGCCTTGCTACTGACGTCGATAATTCTGATTAGCACTCACAGGATGCCGCTATTATGAGCACGCTCTTTGCCTCCATTGCAGAGGTTCTACCATATGGACTACGCTTCATACCTTCTTTGGTTTGACGTCTTCCACTCACACTATGTCTCTCCACATCAATTTTTAGAATCTCCAACAATCATCGGATCGGTCTTTGTTTATTTGCAACGTGCTAAAAGTTAATCTGATGAACTCGCTACTGTCGGAAAGCTGATTTCCCCTTAGGATTTCAATATTTATGTTCTTCGGTCTTCAAAACCTGATCTTCAAGACATTGTTACTCCTATTATGACTCGCTTGGAGCAGCCTTCCTTTACTGAACTTAATGCTCTTCTCATCAGTCACAAGAGCATGAAATCATTCTAGAACATGTGTCTTACTAAGGTCCCTATCACTACTACATCTCCATCAGGAAACACATCCCAATGCAGCTCCTCTCTTGCTCCCTCCGACAACCGAAACTCTTCCACTGGGCGTAGTTCTTCTCATGGTCGTGGGGGCTGTAATAGTGGTAATCATTCTAGCCAAGGACATGGTAGTGGTTGTACTCTCTGGAACAAGGCCGTCAGTAGGGCTCCATCTGCAACCACAACAACCATAGTACCCATAATTGTTATTACCGCACTCCTTCCTTCCCCCTCCCCCATCAGCCATTGTACGCATTATCCCCCATCCTTTTACCCTACCTAACATCCCCAACCTTTCTACTCGTCCTACCCTACACCTCCCCCATCCGCTTCCCTTACATGGTACCCAGATATGGGTGCCACCCATCATGTCACCTAAGATCTCCATGCCCTATCCTCCTATGACAGTTATAATGGCAATGACGATCTACAAGTTGGGAACGGTAAGTGTCTTCCTATTCATCATATTGGTAATGATTCTCTTTCCTCCCATTCTTCATCTCTTTCTTTTTAGTTGGCTAATGTTCTCCATGTCCCTTGTATTACTAAACCTTTGCTCTCTGTACAAAAGTTTAATTAATAAGATAATGGTGTATATTTTTATTTTTATCCATCTTACTTTCTTGTGAAGGTCCAGGTCACCAAAGTGCCTCTTCTCTCCGGACTGAATCAAGGGGGCATATACACCTTTGACACTCATTCTCCCTAAGCCAATATTGCCGAATAGACTACCATGGATTAGTGGCATCACCGTCTTGGCCATCCCCATGATTGTCTTTTACGTCAAATGCTTCATCTTCATCGATTACCGTGTCTATCCACATGGCTGAGTCATATTTGTTGTGCTTGTCAATTAGGGAAGTCTAGTCATGTCTCTTAAAAGAAACTAGTTCCCGTAGTTGTTTCCTCTTGATTTGTTATTTAATGATGTCTGGGGTTCCTCCCCTACTCCATCTATTGTGGAACATCGTTTTTATGTAATTTTTATTGATGATAACATGAAGCACATTAGGTTGTACCCTATGGTTTATAAATCTGAAATATTTAGCATTTTTAAGACCTTTAAATCCCTTGTTGAGCGTCAATTCTCTCGCCCCATTAAAGCCATATAAACTGAGTGGGGTGGGGAATTTCTCTCCTTTTCCACCTTCTTTTCTCAACTTGGTATCTCCCACCGTGTTGCCTGTCCTCATACACATGTGCAACAAGGTGAGGTTGAGCATCTCCACCGCCATATAGTTGAAATTGGTTTATCCGTACTAGCACATGTGTGATCCCTAGGCATTACTGGCATTTTACCTTTGAGAGGGTTCTTTACCTCATCAGCCGTATGCCGTCCAAGGTGTCTCATCACCTCTCTTCGTTCAATTGGTTTGTCATAAGCCCCCCCCCCCCCCCGACTATAGTTTTTTGTGTGTCTTTGGCTGCATTTGCTATCCTTAGATTCGTCCCTATATCAGGCACATAATGGACTTTCGTTCTATCCTGTTTGTCTTTCTTGGCTATAGTCGTGCACGTATTGGGTATTGTTTCCTTCACCTTCATCCCAATCGGTTTTATATTGCTAGGCATGTTCGCTTCAATGAATCATCATTTCTATTCACTATTAGGTCCTTACTCAGTCCACCTCCCACCCCACCTCTAAATCCATCGAATCTCTGGGGTGCTGCCCCTACGTGTGTTTCTCTACTTCTACCCACACCTCCTACTGCTCGTACGACCCCTATGTTGCCAGACCACTCCCCTCCCCCTGCCATCTCTCCATCACCATCGGGCTCTTCACCACCTATTAAAACTCACTCAGTGACTAACCTTTATCGCTCTCCCCTACCACTCATCACTGCCACTACCCCCCTTCCACTGGCCTCCAACTGATCCCCAAACCATCACCCTCAACCCCTACCTGCCCAACTCCGGTTCATAACATGACCCTATGCTCCAATCTTTCCCAATCTCAACTATTGGTTACCACCATTAACCTAATTCATGAACCCACCCGCTCTCCCAGGCTCACAGGTTTCTCGAGTGGTGGGCAACAATGTTTAGGAGTTCAATGCCCTGGTTCGAAATAACAATTGGTGCCTTTACCTCCCCATCTTGGAATGAACTTAGTCAGTTGTAAGTGGGTGTACCGCATCAAACGTTAAGCTGATGGTTCCCTTGAATGGTACAAGTCCCGACTTATTGCGAAAGGATTTCACCAACAACATGCATTGACTATACTGATCTTCAATCTCGTGGTCAACCCTACCACCATTCGGACAGTACTTACCATTGTAGTCAGTTAGGGGTGACCTTTACGACAACTAGATGTCCATAACTCCTTCCTTATTGGCGTGCTCAATAAAGAGGTTTATATGTCTCAACCTAAGGGCTTCAAGGACTTCACCAGGCCTCATCATGTTTGCAGACTTCATAAGTCTCTGTATGAATTAAAGTAGGCTCCCCATGCCTGGTTTCACACTCTCCTAGACGCTTCTTGCATTCGGCTTTAAGGGGTCCCAGATGGATCCCTCCTTATTTATTTTTCATTATGGCATGGACTTTATATGTGTACTTGTATACGCTGATGACATTGTGGTTACAGGCAATTCCCTTTCCCAGGTTGATCATCTATTGTATCAACTTGCCTAGGATTTCTCTATCAAGGATCTTGGACTACTTAGTTTCTTTTTGGGCATTGAGGCTCTTTCTTCACCTAAGGGATTATTCTTATCACAGGGCCGCTATATCATTGACTTGCTAACTCATGCTAGTATGGCTGATTGCAAACCCGTACTTACACACATGGCAACCACTGCCAAGCCATCTGCTTCAGGGGGTGCACCTATGGCTGCTACAACCAAATATCGATCTATTGTTGGTCCCTTATAGTATATTACTCTCACAAGATCTGATGTGTCATTCGTAGTCAATAGAGTGTGCTAGTTCATGCACTCACCCACTAAAGACCATTGGAGCCTTGTTAAATGCATCCTGCGTTACTTTAAACATACTCAGTCGTATGGGCTGCTCCTTCAGCATTCTTTTGGGTTTTCTCTACTACCAGTCACTGACGCTGGGATGGTATTGGAGACTACAAGAAATCTACAAGGGGCTATGAAATTTATCTGGGCAATAATCTCATTTCCTGGAGCTCCAAGAAACAGAAAATAGTGGCTCGGTCTTCCACCGAGGTTGAATAAAAGGCATTGGATGACATTGACCAAATTACCCTTCATACTAAATAAACTTCTTCCATTATTTTTCTTATTTCTACTCTTAAAGAACCCTAATGGCAAATAACCATCCATGGCGGACCAGGACATGGGGGGTTCGCCATATCCATTCACTTAATAGTAAAGATTTCCACTTTATGATTAACTTTTGCCACAAGTAGAGCTTCTTCTTGGCCGAGAGGATTTTGAGGGCAGTTGCAGCGGAGGGAAGATCACAGCAATTAAGCGATTCAATAGGGCTCAAAGCTGATTGAAACAAGGTGGTACACAACCTAGATGGGCTGAGAAAAAATGAAACAGATCAAAGGTATCCAGAGAAGGTGGGAGATGATAGCTAAGGTTATCTTTCCCTTCCATTTCTGAAACCTAAAACCGAAAACCACTTCTTCTCATTCTTTTTCTTTTCTCCTCCACTGAAACCATCTCTCCATTGAACTTCAAAACCCACTTCTGTTCCATAGACCAAAAACCTTTTCTCCTTTGTTGCATTCCCTTCCAGTTCTATTGTCCAAAACCGCACCACCCATTGTCTATTTCACCCACACCGAGCTACCATTATTTCTCCAAAAATCCTCCTTTGATTTTCTTCATCTCAAGCTCAACCATGATTGGTACCTGGAGCTAATTGAAACCCTAGCTTAAAAGTGAAATCGAATAGAGAGAATGGAAGATAGAGAGACCGAGAGAGAGTGAGACTTTGAGCTGGATTGAGACGAAGAGGGTTTTGTGAGTTGTTATTACTGATCATTATTGTCCATGGTCCATCATCACTACCCATGGAGTTGCAAGACGATCAATGAAACGGAGAGACCGAGGAAGAGGGATTTCAACATCCGTGAAGACTCGAAGATCGACCTTGTGTTCGATTGGTTCTGCGATTTGATCGTTGCATCTCCGTTTGTAAACAGTATCAACATCATAAAAAAATCCACCGATTTATTTTTCTTGTATTTTTTGTTTGTTTCCATTAACTCTATTTTAACTCTGGTTTTTAATAAATCCTTTCTTATATTGTATCATCTGATTTGATCAATACACTACTGCGATTGAGGTCAACATTCACTGGAGTTCAGCATTTGACCATTGGAAATGAGGGAGAACAAGAGTTAAAGAGAATGGGTTATAGGTAATACCCTAAATGAGCTCATAGGGAAAGGGTGAGATTAGTAGTAGTTTTAGGCAGCTTCTGCAACTCCTTGGCCAATAATCCTTTCTCCTGTTGCGGTTTCTCTGGCGACTGTGATGCGGGTGCATTCCTTGAAGCACACCATATACAGATCTGAGAAAGATGAGTTGCAAGTGGTTGTAGCGGCGTTGCAGGGAGGCCGAATCAGTTGTTAGTCATCGTTTGTGGGGAAAATGAGTTACAGGAAACATTCTTAGAACTCGTTTGGGAACGTTTCTGTTTTTTATTTTTGACGTTTTTTAATGAAATAAAGTATTTGGATCCACCGGTCTATTTTTATGTGCCAGTGATACAGGCCGGGTAAAAAAAACAAAAAACAAGTAAAACACAAAATTACGAAACAAGGTAAACCTTGTTTCTTCAATTTTGAAACGCTTCAATTGAAACAAAATAGAGACTTTTACAAATCTGTGCCCGATAAGTTCTTGGACACTAGCGAAGGGACTTTACCTAGCGACATCGTCTTCTCCATTTGTGAAGATCTGAAGGTCTCCATCGACGAGACAGAAGCTCCATCTCTACTCTGCGACATCGTCTTCTCTTGTGCCCGATGAAAAGAGACTCCCTAGCTCCATCATCCTCTCCAACGAGCCGTTGGTTCCTTGTGACAGCGTCTTCTCCAACGAAACCCTAGATCTGTTGGTTCTTTGCGACATCATCTTCTCCAAAAGGTAACCATTCTTCTTCTTCGTCTATTTTCTGTGAGCCACCATTCTTCTTCTTCATCTATTTTCTTCTCTTATTCCTCTGGTCTGCTTCTCTTCTTCTTCTTCTTCTTTTGTTAAATTTATTGCTTGCGATTTAAGCCTTGTATTCTGATTTTTGCAGAAACCCTAAAAATCGAAGTACTGATTGTGTGGCTTTTCCCAACGATCGAAGTTCAACTCACAAGTTCTGACCTCTCACACACCAATCCAAGCTCCACAAGTAAAACCCCTCTCTACTACCTCATATTCGTCTAAAAAACCCCTTCTTTGATAGAAGTGTATATTGTCATCTGCTTGTGCCAACAACTAAGGCCCCGGCTAGAGAACGATTCCGTCAACTTAGAAGGGGGGGTCAGATTGATCACCGGTACAGCTATTTCATGTCTTTTGTCTTCTTAGATCAAAATCATTTGTGATTGCAGATCAGGCGTGAAATCAGATATTTTTTTTTCTTTCGTAGCCTACAAGTGGGAAGAAGTTTGATGAAATCCATGGGTTTAAATATCAGATTGGAATCCCCTGCCATAAGTGCACAGAGATCTCTTCTTTTAGCCATTGTCTCTTTCTTTTAGTCACTAGCTGATTCCAATATATTTCTTAGCATGACACCTCAGGGGGTCATGGAAATCTTATCTCCAATTATGCATTACCATCTATATCTCCTTGTATTTATCCTTTCTATTCTTGTATTTATTTGTTTCCTTGTATATAGGAATAGTTATAGGATTAGATTACTATTATCCCTTGTATATATTACACTTCATAGATCAATGGAATTACACAACCGAGATTGCAATTGCAACTCAACATAATTATCATCTTATCAATATTAAACCTTGATGAAATCGTTTGATCATGTTCCTACATTGGACTTGAGGAACCAGGTTGAATATTTATAATTCGTAGAGGAATAGAAAAGAAGCGAAAGGGAAACGGATTGAGACTCAGGTTGGTGTACCTCTAGTCAGAAGTTAAGGTAGTAGATTGACTGCTATGAAGTCTATTCATTTCATGGTCCACTGGAGTTGGGAATTGGGTTTTGGGTTTTGTACTGAAAAACTTGTCATCAACCTTTGTTATTATTTGTAACTTGCGGCAGTAGATTGGTATAATTGTATATGGGATTTCTTCTCTACTCTTCTCAAGATGTGCATTTCTTCAATATTTGAACTCTAGAAGATAGATCCTAGATAGGTCTTTCAACTGGTTATATTATAAAAAATTGGAATCCTCAACTTATGGAGCTTGAAATCTGGCGTTTATGTTTGTTTTAATTGTCCTTTTCAGTTTTCTCCACTTTCAGTTCCCTACCCAATTACCCATGATACACGATGTTCTATGATCCTATCAGAAAATGTTAATTTTGTTAACTGACTTGAGCTGGGTTTGTCTCAAAGTCCCTTTCATGAGATGGGATCCTTCAAAATTTGGACTCATCTTTCCACTCACCTTCTGGCCTCTGGGCCTACAATTCTTTCATCTGGATTTGGGTTTGAGTTATATTTGGTGGTGGAGGATTGTATTCATTGTTGCAGTATTTCTTGATTGGTTCTAACCTTGTATGCAGAATTCCTATATCTGTTTTGTAGGTATTTGTCATGTTGCACTTGCTTAACCAAGCATATTGGTGAGTGAATTAGGTCTCATGCAGGGTGGACATGTTTGTTATAGGCTGAGTAATCTTCCATGGCCTGCTTTAGATTTTTTAGAACCCAACTTTCTGTTGGATATTGTTAGAAGAGATATGATCTCAATTGATCATTTGCCATCATTTTCATGGTACAATATATAACTTGTTCCCCTTCCCCCCTCCCCCCTCCCCCCTCCCCCCCAAACCTCCAACTTAGAAGATGGTCCTTGTGAGCACCCAAGAACCTCTTTCTGAATTGGATTTTATAATTATTTACCCATCCCTTGCTGCCCATATACACACACTCACACACCCGAGCACAACATGCAAAGATGTTCATTTATGATTGTAAAGAAAACCATGGTCTCCTTAAGATGTAGTTGTAAAAGTAAATTGAATGCAATGAATAACAAGAATTGGGTTACTTGTAAACTTCAAACTCCACTTGTTGGATCTTTAGCTCAAATTGGTAGAGCACTTGGAACATGAGCATGTTTCAAGCATGTTCTAAGGGGATGGTGGTTCGAATCCACCAAGATCCTTCTTGGATAGACATACATGATCATGGTGGATGTTTTCATCTTTAATTTTAAATAAGTTTAGTCAAGTAATGGCATTTCTGTAATTATTCCTTAATTTGGTAAAAGGTGTTTCAGAACAGGTTTTATCAAATGGATTTGTGTTTTTTTTTTTTGTTCTAAAAACATTTCTGAAACAAGTTTATCAAACAATATTTTAAAATTCAGAAACATGTTTCCAACACAGAAACACAAAAAAATAATGACGGTAACAAACACATGTTCTTGAAGCATTACCAAACGCATCTTTACCATTCACAACTCACGGAGTAGATTTATTTATTAATTAATTTGAAAAGCAGGGAAGGAGAGGTACGCATAAATAACAAAACCTCACGAGTGGATGTGTAATTAGACCTTACCTCAGGGGAGATATGTGTAAATAACCCAAAATTTTTGCCGATTCAAGCGGAGCCTATGAATTTTTTTCTGTCCGAGACAATGGTTGGAATACATACATGGTCAAGGTTGAAGACTTGGATTGAAGTTTGAAAATTCAAGAAAAGGAACCGTCAGCTTTGATGGATGTTTTGTTTTTTCTCTGAATTGGTGGCACAGTGACATTCTTTGAAAGATGGGTTTGGAGTTTGGATAGTCTGGGAGGCCAAAAAGTCATAAAACGAAGTCGACTTGAAGCACACGTATTAGTCCCATAAAAAAAAAAAAAAAATTTAAGAAAACTATAAATTATTAGAATGTTAGAAGCCCATCACATCTGGACCAGGAGTCCTTTTGCCCATTTAATTGATGCCGGTATAAAATGGTGGGTGGGGGCATGGATGTCGAGTGATTCCATTCAAATCTCAATCCCAATCTGATGTTGAGGTGCTGATGACTCATGCTGGGTGGGGTTCCCTCCTTGAATTGGAATGCATAAGCCAAAAAATAAAGTATCAGCCATTCCTTCTGGGGCCGGGGGAGGTGGGAGTTGGGAATAGGGGAAACCCAAGCTTATTAGAGGTTTGGCTTTGGATAGGAATACTACAAAAAGTAATAGGCATTCCTTTTAGGGTAGGTCATGACTCATGAGAAGAAGAGAAGAAAAAGGTCATTAAGCTTAGAGTTGAGACAGACCACTACTTATTTTATATTTATTAGTTTAATTACCACAATTTGCCCAACCTCTTATAAGCTTCCTTAATCTAATAATACTATTTTGAATTCTTCTGGCAAGCCAGGCCAGCTAAGAGAATAAAATTTTATTCAAAAAGGCAAGATTGATTAGAACGAACATCTCTATCTATTCAATTTCTTGTAGGTTACAAGGAAACCTCCGACGATCAAATGGTAATGGATAGTGATGCTCTTGACCCACTTGCCATTTGATCAACTAACCTCCCCCTCATTGGTTCCCACAACCCCAAGGTGCTTAAGAACCTTCTGGGGAAGAACCATTGAAAACAACCACGTCCATGAGCATCTGTGTAAGGACTATATTCTATAGAAAATGTCATAAGGTCAATGAGGCATTAATTAATTCATGGTTGATTTGATTATTTGCACTAAGAACCATGAAATATGTAGAAAACCATTTACAATTTGGTGTTCCACAAATCCATAACTCCACCTAAGAAACTAGCAGTTCTGATGAACTGAGTTTTAGATTCTTATCTTTACATAATAACAAAATCTGTGAACTGCCCAGTTTAGAATTGGAATGGTGTCTCTCCTTGCAAGCAATGAAAGACTTTAGAAGAAAGTCTCAACAACCACCACTAGGGAATAAGGCTCTGGGGGAGGCCAACAGCCCTCCTTATGTATGTCCCTTCAGTAATCTCCAAGTTTCCTGTTTATTCAAGTTGGGCTAACAGCTTCTTCCAGCACCAAAGTTGATCGAGCTTCTCGAATGGAGAAAAACAAACCCTCCTTTGTGTTACCAGTTATCTGTTCAATCATAATTATCGCTCTTGGCCTTGTTTCCTTCTCGGCCTGTATTGCTGCGGAGTTCAAGAGAACACGGGTAAGATTTCTTTTCCATCACATTTGGATTCTTAATTTACTTCTCTGGGTTTTCTTGATTAATGTTTTGAGTACTCTAAAGCTGATTGATGATGTCATTGCATTTTTATTTTTTATTTTTTTGAAGTTAAAAGATATGAAATTGGATGGTGAACTCTGTTTTCTTCCAAGAAGTCCTGCATCTGGGTTAGGACTTTTGGCTTTGATCTGTCTCCTGGTTGCTCAGATAATCGGAAACTTGTTGATTGGAAGCCAATTTTGCTTGAAAGAGAAGAAAACCAGTGACCAAGCCAAAAAGCACAGGATAGTAATCATCCCTGTTGTTCTATCTTGGTAGGTAACAAATCCCTTTTCTCAAGCCAGAACTTTTCATTTAAAATGTGAATATTGCAATTCTGAATAACACTAAATCCATAATATCCCACCAGCAAAAAAGCTCAAACTATTGAATTGGTGGGCAACCAACCTCTTAATTGCATTCACGAAATCACCAAATGTTTTGCTAGCTAGCCCTGAAAACAACTTTTGAACCAATGTTTTGGCCTATTGCCCTTGATTGTGATTTTAGTTGGTTGCCATCCTGCACGTTCCACAGGATAAGCTCTGGATTATCAATTATATTATTGGGTACAGCAACAACTATGAGCCAGAGGCAGCCTTACGGCAAAGGATGGTTAGATGGGGAATGCTACTTCGTTAAAAGAGGTGTATATAGCGGATCAGGTGCACTAGTTCTGGTTACAGAAAGCCTAATACTTGGCTCAGTGTTCACCATTACAAAGACAAGACATTGGAGAAAGCAGGTTGAACAGGAGAAGAAAGTTCATGATGAAGAAGCACGATGAGATTAAAGAGGTTGTAGAAATTAATGATGAGCCACCCACAGGAGACAAGTCTTCTTCTCCCTTCTCATGATAACCAGCCACCGGGACCCAACACCCAAGATTGGAAGAGTTGGAGGAGAGCAGGTGAGAAGGAAAACCAACTCCACCAGATAAAACTACAATTGCACAGAACTTAATTAAAAAAACAGTAATACTGGTTTTTTTGTTTCTACACTTTTTTTTTTTTTTTTTTTTTTTTTTTTTTTTTTTTTTGTTTTGTTCTTTTTTTAATTGAGGGATTGGGATTGTCAGCAAAGTTGAGATGCTGGCTTTGGGTCCCTGTCAAAGGAAAATCAAGAACCACAATAAAGAAATACAAAGCATTCTTGGAAAAGGGTTCGTCCATCTTGCTGCATTCGTTCAAACTGTGTATACTTTACATAATTGAAAATAAGAGGACTCTGGATTTGAACCAATTGCAAATGAAATCATCAATATTTTCTTCTTTTAGGTGTTCTGACTTCTGATTTCTTTTCCTCTTATTGTCAAATGAATCAACCATTTGCATTTGGATTTACACATTAGAAAAGGGCATTCAATTACAAGTATGTAGAGTTTAAAGAATTGAAAATTAAGAATCAATAGCAGATCAAATCAAAATTCTTCCTCTTTCGTAGACCTTTTTTTGTATTTGGATGGAAATCAAAGAAAATGTGTATTCATAATTATTATTAGGGAGAAAGAACACTAATCGGTCGCGTTGTTAGTGTGGCTCCTGTGCCTAGACACAAACCAATGCCTTTGTGGACGAAAAAACATTTCAGCCCCCAGTGAAATCGAAAATCACATCTAAATTAATGCCTTTCTGCGCATTTTCATTGGCTACCATGCTAGTGTAGAGGCTACATGACCGGTTAGCGTTCTCTTGCCCCTATTTTTTATGCATAAAATATATTCAATGAAGTGCAAAGAAGACATGGAAAGCTCCCCAATAGAGGGGGAGCAAAAGAAAAGAAAAACAATCACCCTAGACTCACCCTCAGGGATCCTAGCAATAGATATCAGCCTAATTGGAAGGCACCAAGAACCAACAATATGCCTATTCTTGAGTATCCACACAATCACCACAATAAGTATCAAGCCTGCTGTAGATTTCAAAGGCAATGCAATTCCAAATTTTCGGGAAAGATCTTATTGTGATGGTCCATCTTTTTTGGTAATGTTCCATCCATATGTGATTGATAGCGGCACAAAAAGTAAACTTCCCCACCTTGTCACATGAGGTCTTTCCCTCGAAACACTTCTGAATCCACTTTCATTCCCCTTTAAAGGCCTTGATTCTTCTCTTGAAAGGCCAACATTGTGAAGCAACCCCTCCCATAGATGACTGGAGAAGGGGCAAGCAAAGAACAGATAATGGATGCTCTCTAACGCATTCCCGCACAAGTAGCAACTAAAGGACACAGATATCCCCTTATAGATGAGGAAGGATTGTATTGGAAAAGACTGAGTGAGCACTCTTCAGGCAATAAAGTTGTGCTGGGAAATGTGATATTTGAGCCACAATGTTGTGCCACCCATCGGACTGCACCAAGTTCCAAACTGGAGAAGATGGGGGATCGAGAGATTTAAGAGTACGATCAAACTGTATGCAAGTGCAACAAGGACCGAAAGATTTAAGAGTACGATCAAACTATACGCGAGTGTAGTGGGGATTGAGAGGTTTGAGAGTATGATCAATTCCATTACAATCAAAGGAATCCCTATGGTCTCCCGCTGTGACCTTTGTAATCAATCATCTATTTCCTGGAGTGTTTCTTTTCAAAGTCAATATGGAGCAAGTTCCTAACATTTTTTGGGATTAATTGGCAGTTCCATAACTCCATTGGAGATCTTCTTGTATGGTGGAAATCTAAGGTCAATTAAATTAATTTAAAGGAGCCTTGGCTGGCGGGGTTAATTCTAATCCCATTATTCATTTGGTTAGAAACAAATACTCGACGATTTGAAGGAAGAAAATCTTCAGCAACTCAAATTGTTAGATCGGTTGTTAAATCAATCTACAACGTACCCTAGAAGTCCACTGGTGCAAGCCGAATTCTAATTGGATTAAACTCAATGTATACGGTTGTTCTTAGGGCTGCAACAGGGTCGGGTTGGGCCAGGCTTTTTAAAACCCTAGCCCAACCCTAAGTGCCCTTAGCTGGGCCCAGGCCCGCCCTGACCCTGATTCATGGCCTAAATACCTTGACCCTAACCCTGACCCTGACGGGCCAAGCCCATCCCAAGCCCACCCTGATTGGCCCTGGCCCTGCAATAATTAAATTAAAATAAAATTACAAGATAAAAGATATGAGAGAGGAGGCTTGAACCCAAGACCTTTTGGTAACTATTGGATTTTACACAATACAAATTGTCAAATGCGCTAAGTACTTATATACATATAATACCTTTTATTTTTTAATAAATAAAGAAATTTCTTCAGGGCCAAAATCAAGGTCGGGCTGACTCGAGGTCTCAACCCTAACCCGACCCGACCCTGACTCAGGGCCAGGAATTTCTGGCCCTAACCCGCCCTCAGGGTCAGAAATCTTAGTCCAGGCCCTGTTCGGGCTTAGGGCGGGCCAGGGCGGGTTCAGGCCAACAGGGTCAAATTTGCAGCCCTAGTTGTTCTTTAGGTAATACAGGAAGAGCAGGCTTCAGAGGTGTATTCAAAAATAACTTGGGACAGGTTATAATTGGTCCTTACCTTGACTTTACACCCACCGTTGATGCAAAGACACCTCCGTTAAACGATCCAGATTAACCCAGCCATGAATTTGAGAGTGCACACACCCCTCTACATCTATAAATACACCCCCTCTCACATTGAGGAGGGTTACACAACCTTTACATACACTTGACATGAGCTTCACTTAGCCATTGCACCGCCTTCCCTTGGTGATTCCTTATCCATATTGCATTGAAACACCCCTCCATCTATACTTAGCCTCCATTCAAGAGTTTTAAAGCCTTGGTCTCAGCCTATCACTCCCTTCACCTCTTGAGTACTATAATTCTACTTACAATGTCAAGGTTCGAAGACACCAATCCGAAAACCCCGGCTTGCCAACAAAGTGCAACTTGCGGAGAAACAAGAGAAGCCACAACAAGCGGCGATACTTGCTCAACGTACAAATCTCCTAAATTACACAAGGGAAACCTCACATCTCTTATTTCGATCTTCTTTCACTAGGTAGGCCCTTTGGTCTTTGGTATTATTCAATTTTTGGTGTTTTTCTTATCTTCATCGCTTTTTGCATCTCCATGGGAAGTGTGATCCCGTCTTCCTAGGCGGTGATCACATCCTATTATTTCTTCTCTTCTTCTTCATGTTTTCTCTTATGTTGTATCTCATTTTCCATGCATGCATCCCCATGATCCCAATCCCCCATAGTTTAAGACTCCCTCATACACACTCACCATTGGAATTTTTTTTTTCATTCCCATGTTTTTCCATACATGTGTATTAAATTATCATTTTTGTTCACATGCATTCATCAAATTATTATGCTTAGCCTAGAGTCAATCATGTTTAGGTTATTTAGGTTTTTGAGTCCTTTATTTTACATTCTAGTATACTAACCCTTACCTTGCAACCAAACTTCTGGGTATGTATTCCCTTCGTTCTGTCCTTGTATCTTACTTTCCCATAATTTTACTTGCATTTTGTACTCTACCAAAGCATGTTATGCCATTCCATAATGCCTAGCAATAGAAGACCGGCTTGACTGGGCGGACTGGGGTACCTAATACCTTCCCCGAATCGTAACTTGACCCGTACCCAGACCAACAGACCATTTGTCCCCAAAAGAGCGTTTATGAGAGTCATTACATTACAATCTTGGGTCCTAGACCCTCCTCTTGGTGGTGACTCCAACATTCGATTCACTTCTCTCTTCTCCACAAAAGAAGGATGAGGTGGAGGACATGTGGCGATCCCCCGCCATGCGGTCATTGTCCTCACAATGGCGACTCCACTGAGGATAACTTTTACTTATGTAAACTATGTCAGACTTTAATGTGCTTGCCATATATATTGTACTGTAATAACATGCTTTTTCTTTTATTGTGTGCTTTTGGATGCTAACTTCTATGCACTAACTTTGCATCATACTCGCATACACTATCACACACCGTTGGTCATCCAACTACTACAAAGTTCTACCCCATTATTTACACCTCATAGCGTAACCTTGGGCCCGGTGTATAGGCAAGCGGCATACCCTTGGTGAAACTACAACTCTTAATACCGTACCATCTGATATATCAAAGAGTCTTGCACCGTCGTACCGCTTGATCATCTTACTCGTAGGAGTGGTGAAAGATATATAGGAGCAACTTGTTAAGGGAACCCTTTTTTCGGTCCTATTATCTTCTAAACTAGCATGCATCATGTAGGGATCTAGAGCCCAATGCTTAGGTCATGACACACTAACTGTAATATTGTTTGAGAACCGAACTGGCACTTTGTTGAACTCGTTTTTAATCGGCCTGATCAACCTTGATCTTGTCTTGGGCTTACTTCGCCATATCGTTGCCTTTGACATTTGGGCCAACTTAGAACTTGATCAACTTAGCACCCACACTTACTAAACCTCGTTTGGGATTGGCGTGTTTGTTGTGAATTTGTTTACGCATCATGTTGCATATCATACCCTCCTTAGGATGACATACTAGGGGTACGAGGTTTGCCACAGAACCAATTCTTTCCCAACCTACCTTATGGTCTAATCGTGACCCTATTCACTAGGAACCATTACTTCAAGATAGCAAGATACCGGTTCTACAAGTAGTAGGACCAGAGTTAGAAGAAGATTAGTCTGTGTTTCAAAACCCCTAAAACTAAAAATGCCTGACGAAGCCATCCGAGTTGATATTGAGGAACTCAAGACCCAGATGCAACAGTTAATGGGCCTAGTGACGAAGCTATCGACAAGTATTCTCGTTCGGGCTAGTCCAAACCAAAGTCGTACTTGACTTCATGGAGGATCCTCACAAAACCCTAATTTGGCCTTAGAAGATGAGGTCATTACTTCTGGACTACAACCTACTACAGATTCAGTCGAAACCCGACTTTTGAAACAAAAGGTCAAGAAACTAGAGCATACCATGAAAAACATGAAAGGGGTGGAAGACCAAATGATCAATTCTGAGGGACTCTATTTCTTCCCCGAGGCACGATTACCCGAGGGCTTCAAGTGGAAATTTGAGAAGTTCGACAGAACTGGAGACCCATGAGCCCACCTTAGAGTGTACGTCGGCCAGATGAGAATCTGAAACTTTTATGAATAATAGATGGGCCAAGCATTCCAAATGTCTCTGATCGGGCCCACTTTGAGATGGCTCATGTCCTTGGACTCATCTCAAACCTGCACTTAGGATGGCATAGTGAAAGCCTTTAAGAATCAATATTCATACAACACTGAGATGTAGTTGACCCATCGGGATTTGGAAACAACCAAACAAGAGACTAACAAAGGGTTCACCCAATACCTGATGAGGTTTAGGTCCAAGGCTACGTTGATGTGGGACCGGCCCACGGAGAAGGAACAGGTCAAGATGATCATCAAAAATCTCCAAATGTCCTACAAGACTCATCTGTTTGCTCAACCTTTGACTACCTTAGAGGCCTTGTTTGAAGCGGGTCAGCAAGTTGAAGATGTCTTAAACCCTCCTGAATTAATCCAAAGGAACTAAAACAAGGCGTGACTCTGAACAATCAGCAAACTGGGGCTTGAAAGAAGACTTCCCCAAATAAGAATATTGAGGTGAATGCGATAGCACCGACCATAGAAGCTCCACTTGTGACTGAGAATAATGCCCCAAGGGCAGGGGCGAACCGACAGAGAAGATAGTTTACAGACATAGGCATGCCATTGAGTTTAGTCCTCAAGAAGTTGATTAAAAAAGGACTCCTAACTAAGATCCAGCCGGCTAACTAGTCAAACCCATTACGAAAATGGTACAAGCCCAACCTCTTCTGTGAGTACCATCAACAAAATGGACATTCAACCGACAAGTGCTACCAACTGAAACATGTAGTTCAAGATCTACTTAATGAAGGGAAGTTTGCGGTTCAGCCAAATCAGCCCAATGTTCAAAATAATCCCCTTTCGCAACATGATGGAAATTCTAAGTCCATTAACAATCTTGAAGAGGAGGACCAACCCATTAATTTGCAAGCCTTGATCACACCAGTCGAGAACCAACCTGATCCTCCTGTCACAGAATGGACTGAAAAATTGGTCCAAGCCTTGACCACTCTCGGTCTGACAGAAGCTCTACCTGATGACTTCCTCATGATAAACATAGGAGTTGACAGTGATGAAGATTCTCACGAATCCGATGACGAGCTTTCCCATCCAGAGGAAGAAATCCCCGACGAGTCAATACCAAAGAGATGCTTAAACGAGGAAGGCCAAGAAGGCTACTATGTTGATGTTACTACTGACGAGCAATTCTATGACCCACCTCATGATCCACCTTCTGGCCCAATTGAAGTTACTCTGTCGCATGATCATACCCAAGAAAGGGATGCCATAACCGTCCAACAACTGAGACATGCAATCATAGCACTCGATCATGGTCATCGCAAATAAGATGAGAATCTATACAACATCTTAGAAAGGACTTACCAATTCATAAAAGAAGCCGACTCGTCTCTTAGGGTTCATGTTGCAAAGAGCCCACATCCATTTGGACACCATAGCCGAAGAGCATACTGACAGTATGAGCGAGACGAAGACATAAGGTCCTTACCAGGGATTACTCAAGAACTAAAGAATCTGGCCCAATTCATTCGAGGACATACTAGGGACATGGAAAATCACCGGCAAGGCATGCAAACATTCTTTAGAGAATGCCAGGATCAAAATGAGGAATTAGTTTAAGAGAGCTGGAACATTATTACGGCCCAAAAAGAGCTAATGGAAGAACTCTGTGATGTCAATCGAAGGATGGACGAACATTATTGGAGACTATGGGATAGGCACACCAACCTTTAGAACAGTGTCCAAGATTATTTGGAACCACAGCCGGAAAACTCTTAGGGTTCATAGTAAGCCATAGAGGCATTGAGGTTGATCCTACCAAAATTAAGGCAATCATGGACATGCCACCACCAAAAATCAAAAAAGAAATCAAGAGTTTTCTTGGGAGAACCCAATACATCAGTCGGTTGATTTCTCGGTTAACCGTGGTGTGTGAACCAATCTTCAAATTACTCAAGAAAAATGAGCCAAAAGAATGGAACGAACAATATCAGACTACATTCGATACAATCAAAGAATACTTGGCCAACCCGTCAGTATTGGCACCTCCGATACCTGGCAAACCTTTGTTGTTATATCTGTCTGTAATGGACACGGCCATGGGAGCAATGTTACCAGAACATCAGGAAGATGGTAGAATAGAGCAAGCCATACACTACCTAAGTAAGAAGGTTATGGACTATGAAACCAGATATACAACTTTGGAAAAAATCTGCACGGCTCTGATCTGGGCCACAAGGCAGTTGAGGTATTACATGATAACCCACCCAGTATTCTTGATCTCGAGGATGGATCCAATCAAATATCTCTTTGAGAAACCCACCTTAACAGGGAGATTAGTACGTTGATTGCTCTTATTATCAGAGTTTGATGTCAAACATGTGACATAAAAATCAATCAAAGGACGAGCAATTGTTGATCTCTTATCAGCGCATCCAACCCTTGAAACCAGACCCTTAGAAGACGTATTTCCCGACGAGGACATTGCATAGTTGGAACCAGAAGATACCAACACAGTCTGGCAATTACTATTTGATGGAGCAGCCAATCACAATGGTTGTGGAGTCGACATACTACTAATCACACCTGACGGGACCCATATGCCCCAGGTGTTTAAGCTAAATTTTGAATGCACCAACAACATGATTGAATACGAAGCTTGCGCCATAGGACTTGAGGCCGCCTTATCAATAGGACTCAAGAAACTGGAAGTCTATGGAGACTCTTCCTTGGTCATATACCAAATGCAAGGAAAATGGAAAACCAAGGACGAGAAGTTGATACCATATCAAGAACATGTGGAGTTGTAATCTAAAGGGATCAAAGAAATCACTTTCTCCTACCTGCCAAGAGATAACAATCAGTTCGCTAATGCACTAGCAACTTTGGCATCTATGGTTGAGATGGAATCTAAAACAAAGGTACATCCATTATCGATTGAACTAAGACATCAATTGGCGTACGTCAATCACATCTATACCTTGACGATTGATGGAAGACCATGGTACGCAAACATTGTGGACTTTATTAGGGAAGGACGGTACCCTAAGGATATTATGACCAAAGAGAAGCATTTCTTATGGAGATATGTACACAATTCGTCCTACTATAAGACATTCTTTATAAGAGGTTATATGGAGTACAACTATTATATCTTGATGAAGAACAATCAAAGCTATTCATAGATTAAATCCACCAAGATATATACGGGCCTCACATGAATGCAAGAATGATGGCCAAAAAGATCCTTAGATTAGGATACTATTGGAAAACCATGGAAGCCGACTGTGCGCAATACGTGAAGAAGTGTCACAAGTGTTAGATTTTTAGCAACCTCATACATACACCACCTTTGGAGTTTCATACTCTAAGTTCTCCCTAGCCATTCACCACTTGGGGCATTGATGTCATAAGCCAAGTGATCCCTAAGTCCTCTAATGGTCACGAGTACATTTTAGTAGCCATCGACTACTTTACCAAGTGGGTGGAAGTGCAATCTTATGCCAAACTAACGGCAGCCAAGGTGGCTAAGTTCATTAGCAGCAACATCATATGCCGATATGGAATCCCCTGTGAGCTCATATTAGATCAAGGATCTCACTTCAGAGGAGAAGTGAAGAAATTGTGTGATAAGATGAACATTCAAAGACATGCTTCTTCACCCTACAGACCTCAAACTAGTGGTGCAGTAGAAGGCGCCAATAAGAACATCGGGAAGATAATACAAAAATGACCGACAAACACAACGATTGGGCCAACAAGCTACCCTATGCACTTTAGGGATATAGAACCTCCATCCGAACTTCGACTGGGGCAACGCCCTACTCATTGGTCTATGGAATGGAAGTATTCCTTCCAGTCGAATTAGAGATACCCTCTCTACGGGTCATGATGGATGGCAATATTCCCGAAGCAGAATGGATCAGAACAAGATTTGAGGAACTAAACCTCATTGATGAGAAAAGGATGCGTACCATCGACAACATAAAGAAGTACCAGCAAAGGATGATACAAACCTTCAACAAGAGAGTTGTGTCACGCCAACTATCCGTTGGTAATATGGTGCTTAAAGAGCAAAGAGCACCATAGACGATCCACGGGGCAAATTCAAGCCTAATTAGAGTAGCCCTTACATGATCAAGGAGATACTACCTAGCCAAATAGTTCGAGTAGTGGAACTAGATGGGATCCAGCTCCCTTATTTAACAAACATGGATCAGCTCATGAAGTTCTATGTCTAAAGTTTCCTAAACAGAGAAACTACATTCGACCTAATCCCTTAAAAACCTAAGGGTATGTAGGCATCTTGGTGGAATAACATCAGGACTGGTCACACTTAAAAAAAAATAAAATCAAATCCATAAAGTTCAATCACAAATTTAAATTTTCGTCCATATCAAAGTTCAAAACAAGCACTTATTCAAAAATAACATAAAAGAAGCTACTCTTGGCATAAAAAATAAAAAATAAAAAATAAAAAATAAAGATCCTAGCAACTCAAGTCTTCCACTTTTTTCTGCAACTTTGCAATTCTCGCCTTCAAAATAACCGGGTCATCTGTATCTTTGCTATCATCTTTCTCCACTTCCCTGGAACATTTGGAACTTGAAGAACTTGAAGCTTCGTTCCGCTCCCATATCAACCTCCTCCTTACAGTCTTCTCCTTTCCCTTTCTTTGGGTCTTTACTCATTCTTCATACTCCATAGTCATCCCACTATCATCAATAGCTCCTACATTCTTCAGTATTGTCTTGGTCCGCCACAGACTAGCAATCTTTGCCACCAACTCCTTGTCCAGTTTTTTAGGGAGATAAAAATTCACCAATTCCTAGGGTACAACCTAAGTCAATCCATATTGTCGACGTAGTCGATTGGGTATGTAGAAGGAGGTGTGACCTAACCCCAGCAGGCTCACATAGTTACACACAGAGGAGTTCAATACTGGAGCATTAACATGCCACCAAGAGCACCGCCAACGAATGTCATCAGAAGAGATATAGGAAAGAGCACGCTCCTAGGTATCCCAATGGTGGTACTCCATCACTACTGAGCAGAGATGATAATGCTTAATTTTGAAGTCTCCCCTCATAGGCTTCAAGAACTTTAGCCTCTCAAAAAGCCAAATCTTTCATAAAAACAAAACGAGGGTAGTTCTAAAAACATGGAAAAATAAGAGAGAACATCATAGAAAAGGAGAGCAAAAGAATACCTGCAACAAGTAGAGACTGCCACAAAAATATTCACTACAAGGGGTGTGGCTCCCACTTAAGATATCCAATCCTCTCATCGTTTCCGGCAATACGATAGGAATGATATCACTACCCCGTTGGACTTGCTTGACAACCTACATCAACACAGGTGAAGCCCCACGAGCACCGAAACGAAGAAGGAATTGGGCAATTACATAAAATAGGAAAGCTCTCTTCCTACACTCCATGAAGCCATCCATGGTCTACGTTAACCCGCAAAGAGGCGAATAGCTGCCAAGATATCAATATGGTGACCATGCATAAAGTGGAGAAGATAACCCCTTTCCAAGCCAAAGAAGGACATGAAGTCTTTGGAATAGTCATCTTTTAGAATGGGACATACCTTAGCACCATGACGAGGAGAGAGGAAGTATGCACAAAATTCTTCATAGATAGGACATACCTCAGCCATGTTGAAATGAAACATATGTACCTCTGGGATCCAATAACGGGAGACACCCCAAAGAAAGTACCATGTTCTTCATGTCCACTAGAGGCTGGAGATGTAACCCTTCCCAAGGCTTCACGATCGTCCCTTAGCATAGAATCGATCCAAGAACTCAAAGCCTTGTCTTTGACTAGGAAGAAGAAAAATCAGCAATCAAGTGGAGGAAGATGAGAGATTTCTCAAAGGAATACCCCAAGAGCAAGGGAGGAGAGAATGGAGAGTTTCCCCACTCCTTAGGACCCTTAATAGAGCCCCAAGGATGAGCAAGGGCTCAAAGAGGGAAGAAATATCAGAAAATCTTGCAACTGGACTTTTAAAAAAGGAAACAATTCAGAATTGGAAACACGGAGTCGACAATGAAGGACCCCGAGTTGACAGCGAACCATGCCCACTTCGACATCGACACACTGTCGAGGGTTCAAGCTCGATGTTGACGCCCAATGGTTGACTGTCGGGCAGTATACTTCTATTGTCTAAGTTCATTCGACAGTTAGACAATGACATTCGACATCCATAATACCAACCTCGATGTGGGGATACCCCATCACTGTCGATTGATAGTGACTCAATGTCAATTGTTGTAATTTCACAGCTAAGAGCGTCTTTGCATTTTTGGGCAATCCGCACTGCATCAGTGGGTCCCTGCCATCTCGACATGTCAGCCTATACCCTAGGGTCACGATGGAGCATCCCATACTATTTCAACCATTCGACTCATTCAATTGGTCAAAAATCCTAAATTTGGATTAAAACATCAATTAATCAAAATCACTCAAAATTATTTATAGGTCTCAAAGGCCTGAAACTGTACTTCATCCATATCCCCAAAAAAAAAACAAAACAAAACCAAAAACTACTACTCTCCACCCTCCTCTCTAGACCCTTCCTCATCATCATCCTCATCAGCATCACTATCCTTGTCACTCCCCTCCTGGCTGTCCTCCCGGTCCTCGTTTACCTCTGTCTCTTGGTCATCTGCGGGATCATCAATCCGGATCATCGAGGACTATAGCAACAAAATCTCTGGAGTTGGGGCAGGTTGGATAGTAGCCAAAGCCTCGTCTCTTTCCTTCTGGAGCCGGTTGGCAATCACCTTGTACCCCAGAATGTCACCCTCCTGCATCACATACCAAGCATTAGCATCACCATATATTTCTGTTATGTACTAATCATACAGGCAACAATACAAGAAACACACAACTCACCAGCTGGAGAATCTGCTCGCTTCTGAGAGGCAGCGAATTCCTTCAAACCAGCGACCATCCTCAATAGGTCATTGTACCTATAGCCAGGAACCTACACCACAAATCGATGGTCAGCTTCCGTGAATGAAAGGAAGTGCAAAAATGAACAAGGTTAAGCTACTTACGATGTCATAGCCACACGGAAAGCCAGCCACAAACGAAGAAGGTCGAGGAATGGGTACCTCCTTGCCCAAACAAACAAAGGACCACCCCGGCACCTGGAAGAAAGCATTCAACACCTTGTGCAAACACAAAGGCGTCGAAGATGATCTAGCCCCAGTCTCACCAATAGGAGGAGGTGTCATCATAGGAGTGGACTCGAACAAGGAGGCCTCACGGGTTGAAGTACCAGCAGTAGCAACAGGAATGTCTCCAGCCTCGTAGGGCTCAATACCAATCGGGGCCTGACATACACCAAGGATCAGTCAAAACTAAGATACAAATTGGGTACCAAAGCATAAAATACACTAGATGCAAAACTTACCCACGGACTAGAAGAAGTCAACCTGCACACATGAGCTCCTTCATCCTATACCTGCGGTAACATCCCCTCGAGTTCATCTCAACGAAGGCTCATACATCAATGCCCTTCCTGAACCGATGCATCTCCTTCTTTAAGAGCCTCTCTGGCTCTAGCATGAAGCCAGGAGGCCATGTGGGAATGCAAGGCCTCTCAACACCAGGCCATTGCCTATAGGCTCTGTCACCCAGGTACCAAGCATACCAAGAAGGCCCGACAAACACCATGCGCCGAGGCACAAGTCTCCTAACAGCCTCCAGTCGAGCTTGCATGTCCAGTTTAAGAGACTTAAAAGGATGCCACAGCACCTGACAAGCAAACACAATCAAGATTAGTGCCCAATTATAAAACGAAGTAAGACAAGACAAGAGAATCAAAGAGCAAATTCTTACCTCCTGTGGGGAAACCCGGTCCAATATTTCCCTAACAACGGACACTGGGACAGTCTTGTCCTTGGGACGGGTGTTATCAGCTTACCACATCCCCGCCCTTAAAAAAGTAAGAATTATCCCGAGACCTCACTCTTGGAGCACGTACCCCCAGGTAATCATAACACCAGCACTACAATCAAGACAAGAGAAAGTATCAGTACAGATAACAGATCAAGTCAGTCCAAATACAGAGAAATACAAGAAAAAAATAATGGATTACCTCTGGTACAAACCAAGTGCCGTTGATGCACTGGGTGTGCCACATGGCCAAGGAATCTAATCCTTAGCATATAGGCATAGCCTGCCCCAGCTCAGTCGAAGGTCTTCACCTTTGACAGATCTTTGAGGAACCACACCATGGAAATATGGATCCTCATGCCACTACTGTTAAACAAGGTGTTCCCCAAGAGATAGAGGATGAAACACCTTACCAGCTGATCAATGGTGTCATGGCTGGAAGAGTCAGTCACTATCTTCTTGTCCCGTGTGCAACGAAACCATTGAACCGCCACATTCGAATTTAGAGGAAGGGATCTGAGCTGCTTCTTCAAGTCCTCATCCGAGTACTCCCAGCCGCCAGGGCGCCTAGTCACCGCCTCACCACCAAATGAGAGGCTAGTATACAGAAAGTAGCAGAGGGGCATAATGGCCATTTCACCCATAGGCAGATGGAAAGTGTGAGTGGTGGGCCACCACCTCCCAGCCAGAGCCTGAGCCAGAGATGTATCGAAGGACCTAGTCTGCAGGAGAGCTAGATCCTCGAAACCGGTAGCTGCTATCCGCCTCTGAACGGCACCACAAAGCTAATTATACCAACTGAGGATGATCGTACGTGACCCATACTTATGGTAGGTCATAGGGTCCTGCACATCAAGAACAAGGTAGAGTTCAAAATCAGAACAAAATCCCCAAGAATCAACAGAGCAAGCAAAGAATGCTACTACCCCAGTGGAATCCAATCAGGAACAATCCACTCAATGGAAATCCCTCACAACAGTACAAATACCCGACACAAGCATGACAAACAATAGAGCAAACACGATCCAAAGATCATGCAAGCACAGGTTTCCAAAATGGGAAAATAAGCATAACACTCATCATTTGTTATTTGTCATCTCTTGGTGGTTTGCTTCTACTAATACTTTCAATCATGAACACTTGTTCTGATTCTCCACCAACATCCCCAATCCAATTAAGTGCAACGGTGCGTCATACTCTTCTTATCGCTGATGATAGTTTCCTTCAGTCCACCAAAGAAGCAGGTTGACAGTTTCCTCATTCCACCAAAGAGGTGGGTTTGGATTCTTGTCTATTTCTCAATGATGATCAAATTAACATCAGCTATTATTATGGATCTTTAGGTTCAGCAGTTGAACGAAGGCAAAAGCAATTGAAGACGATGTCAAGACTGCACTCAAAAAGGGCATCAAGTATTTGGCTCCCTTGATTGAAAGAATAAATAAGAGACTGGCATCTTGGAAATCTAACGTGCTCTCTTTTGCAGGTCGTTCTGTTTTAATCAAGTCTGTTTTGGTTTTGTTACCATCTTATCTTATGAACTGCTTCTCTTTTCCTTTGAACACCTGTCGGAAAATTGATTGAATTTGCCTTAACTTTTGGAATGGTGATTCTTCAAGTAGTAGGAAAAAATCTCTTATCTCTTGGAACAAACTCTATGCTCCCTTAACTAAAGGAGATCTTGGATTTAGGAAAGCTAGAGTCCATAATGATGCTGTCCTTTTAAAATTAGGCTGGAAACTTTTAACTGAGGAAAATTCTTTATGGGTCAAGGTTATCAAAGCCCGTTACTATCCCATCTCCTCTCTGTTTTACCCCAGAACCCGCCTAAAGAAAGGATCTTGGACCTGGAACAATATAGCCCATATTATCCCTACCCTAAGATCCTTCAGTTTCCAAAGGATTGGAAATGGTCACGAAACTTTTTTCTGGACTGACCCTTGGATCCCATCCATCCCTAGATTTGCTATTCACCTTGATATGTCACCAAATAGATACCCGGAAAAGGTGTGCTTTTTTAAAAATGATCTTGCTTGGAATGTTGATTTAATCACAGCCTCTACCCCTAACCTTGTGTCAAATATTACCAATATTCCTTTTTGTGAGGGCACTGATAGTTGTGGTGTACCTTAGGCAAAGATGGAAGATTTAGTACTAAATGGGTGGCAAATTTTCTTTACTCTAATTCCACTAATCGTGATATTTCTGTTTCCTCTTGGTGAAATTTTTTTTGGAAGCTTAACTTGCATCTTAAATTTAAAATCTTCTTCTAGCGTGTATTACATACAAGGATTCCAGTTAAGAATATTATTTCGAAATGGACTCAGATCGATCCCACTTGTGCTTTCTGTGGCACTTGTGATGAGACCCACTGGCATATCTTTCTCTCATGCGATTGGGTCAAACGTATCTGGGCAGCTAATCCTCTGGGTCTAAGAACTGAGCTCATTACCCACCCTTCTTTGGAACATTTCTGCATATCTACTTTCCCGAATCACAAATTTGACAAAGCATCTCTCATCTAGTTGTTTTCAATGTTTATTTTAACCTATTATTTTATTTGGGATGCTAGAAACAATCTCCTTTTAATTCTACTAAGCCTAATCCCTTTGTCATATTGAAAATGATAGAACAGTGGATGAAGGATTTGCACATCTCCCCTCCCAATTTTCCATCCCTGGTTTTAACTAATTATGATGAGGAGGTATTAATCATCAATCATTTGCCTAGTTTACCAATTCTACAATTTCGTGTTTTGTTATGCGCAGGAGTTAACTCCAGAGACTTAAGATCTTCTAGATAGGCATCTTGCATTTTGTTAGATGGCAAATTCATTTTGTTCACTGTAGATTCTCTAAGAAGCAACCATGATATGGAGCCGGAGCTAGTTGGAATCACTACTGGTTTAAATTTTACAAAGAAGAGTTGGTTGAAGCTTAAAGAAGTTTGGTGCTCAAATAAACTACTGCCTAGACTTCTTCCAACTGCATCCCATTCTCCTTGGCCGCTGGAAGTCCTAACCTATTTTTTACAGATCTTTGAAAACTCTAAGGGCGTGGTATTTCGACCTATTCAAAATGACTTTTTGCTAACTACAATCATCTTGTGGGCCCACCAAGCTTGTAACTTAAAAAATCCTTGTGTATGAACCACATAATAATTTGCCATCTAGTTAATATGAATTAGCAGAATGGCTATCCTTCGAATGTCTTCAAAATGGCCATGGCAGCTTTTTTGTTTTGATTTCAGACCTCAAAATCATGCTAACTTCTTTTAAATCTTTTGTAATAACTAAAGTAGATAGGCATCAAGTGGCTATAACTCAAAACTATGCCAAAAATAGGAAAAATTATCAATTCAACATATCGGCTATGCAACAAAGAACTCTTTCATCTTTTTATTTCTCCTATCAAACATCCCATACTGTGGAACCTCATACATCTCTTTTTTGACTTGGCCGAAAAAAACTGACAACTTTGATAATATTACTTTCCATTACTGTAAAGCTAAGACTAGAACTTGCGTATCCCCACCGTACTCTCTTGTTTAGGTTATATAATCTTCTCTTTTCATCAAAATATAAAGACTCAAAACTCAAAACTATGCCACTACAGGTAGGATTTCTATGCCCTCATTCTGTAATTTAGAGAGCATTCCTCAATGTAATTACTAATCTTAGGGAAGTTTTCTTAACACCCAAAAAAATACCCTAGCCTCAAAGAAAGAACGCCATCTGGACTTGTGCGTTGCGCTGACCCTACGCCCAGACACAGATGCACAAAATGATCGCCAACACCCACGATTTTTTACTTTTCCATGGGGGTGCAGCTGTCATTTCACACAACCCTTTGTCTTGGCACAGGGGCAGCGCACCGCACTGGTTAGCATTCTCTTTCCCGAAAATCATACAAGTATCTTGAGAGTTAAAATTGTCCAATACGGTATCAATCCGAACCAATCCTGTGCAATAATTTCCTGCCACAGCAACTTAATTCTCTTGAAACTTTGCGTGCATGTAATCAGCAGTAACAGCTACCAAAAAAATAAAAAGGTAATCAGCGTTTGGCCTTTAGTCACCTGATAAACCTTCAGCCCAGACCGAGCTCATCATATAAAACCCCAGAAAAAATACACAACCATGAAATGGTAGAAGAATAGCAGTTTCCTAGCCAAACAAAAAAAAAAAAAAAAAAAGTGCAGCAGTTACCGGGTAAAGGTTAGAATACCAAATTTGAGATGGTGGCCCTACAATCACCGAAAGTGACTGATCTTAAAGTACCCCATATCCCCCTCTCAACATTATCTAATACATGTCCCGAACTCACCCAAAAATGTGAGTTAACCAGATTAAGGAGCCAACATCTTCTGTTGGGTTATTTTTGGCTGCAGAGCCCCAGTTGACATGGTTACCATCACTCTCTAAACACAAACAATCCCAACCCCCCCCCCCCCCAAAAAAAAAAAGGGGTAAAATAAATAGCCAAAGAACTGTAGCTTCACTCCTTAATTCAAACAAAGTCGGGATGAAAATTGTATGAATTAATGTATCGGGGAAAAAAGACAAAAATAAAAGGCAGACAAAACATGTCACTCCCTGAAGATGATTTCCATAAGCATTAAGCATACTGTGATCTGAACTGCCCATCAGCACATGGAAATGACCAGCCCATAACCAAAAAAATGATGGGCCTTCCCTTACCTGTAACTCAAAATAGCTAAAGTTTCAACTTGATAGAAGCTCCAAACACCCGAGGAATTTTAAACAAAGACAGGTGTGGCTTGTGTGCACCTCTGGAACAAATGGAAATTCAAATTGTGCTAAATGGGCAAATGACCGCGCCCCCTAGGACCATATCCATATCCCCTTCCCCAGTTATAGTAAGAGCCCCTGTAATTCCCAGCACGTCCAATTCCACGGCCACCACGACCCAAATAAGGCCTCTGCTGGAAATCGCCAAAAGTCTGCAAGCCAAATAATGGATGAGATCACAATCAGTGATTTTCCCCAATTACCCTTCCATTTCTAGGTGGAACAAATAAAACTGGATCAGCTAACCTCGGTATCAAGCTTCATTCGCTCAGAGAACTTGGTCCGTCCATTCCTTGCTGCACGGGTTAGTGAATTACAAGAAAGTGTGTCGAAGAAGTCATCCTTGTTATATACAGGCTGCACAGGAAAAGATCCCAGAACAATTGTTGTCAATCTGTTCCAGCAAGCAAAAAATGGAGAGAAAACTTAGTCGTATTTTGAACAGATTCTTATGACCTACTTTAACAGTTGACTTTGAAACCTCGTTGTCACCGTGCCCATCTTCTGCATATTGATTAGAAGGACTGTCCTCTGTTCCTTCTTCTTCATGCCTTTCTTTTGCCTTTCCAAGGTAGCCCCACACTTCATCCTTCCTAAACTTCTCATTCATTGCTATAAAGTCAAATTCTTCACCGAAATCTGTCAGAGACTGATGAGACTGCACAAATATTACAGAAAGCAGTGGACATAATCAGAACACGAAACATGAACCTTTATGGTGTTGGTACTTGATACTGCAACCACCATAAACCATATTTCTCCCTGTTCTATCGAAGTTAGCTGTTACTAAGGTTTGAAACACGTTTAATAAACGGTTTGCCGCATTTTTTTCTTATTGATAGCATTGTTCAACCAAGAACAAGAAAACTACAAAATGATCATGAAAGCACGGTCAAACCAAACCAAACCAAAATAAATAAGATACATTTGAAGCCAACAAACTAAAGTATTTGTTTCCATACGAGTGTTACTAACTATAGAGCATTAGTCATCTCAGATCTGTGAGAATCATCAGCAAAGTTTACAATGGATCACTCAAATAATATCTTCTGAGTAAAAAATTACAATGTTGGAATTCTACGACAGTCTACAGAGCAGCAGGTTAATACCCTCCAATTGGCATCATCCACAACAAACAAAGAGAGTAACAACCTCCTCAGTGTTGTAATTATTCCCAACCCCCCACCCCCCACCCCCAATATAAATATAGGTGGAGTGCAGGGGCCACACGTGCGCAGCAGCCAATGAGAGAGCGCACGCTGACATCTTGGGGGTGCCGCCTTTCATGGGGGGTGGAGCGGTCTAATGCAGATTTGGGGTCCCAAAACCATATTCAGATCGCTTGTGAACCCACCCAATTAACCAATAGCTCAAACACTAGAAGGGAATGGCAATTTTGTAACAAACCAGAATGTGTAAAGGGGAGGAAGGGCAATAATGAAGGAGAAATAAAGAGAGAGATGAGAGGGGTTTAGAGAGAAGAAGAATTGAAGAAGAGACGGAGAAGACGAGAGCACACACTCACAGTTGGTAACCCGCAGGTAAAACCATCTTTTAAATTCAATTCAGTCCAACTCTTACATAGGTTACATTCTTGCATTTAAAGAGAAAAAAAAGACTCCTAATAGTAATCTTAACTGTAAATTAAATTCCTAAATCAACTCTACTATTAATTAGCCTATTAAAACTTAAGTATGGAAAGGACTCCAACACTAAGTAGCCCATTTAAGATTAAAGATTACCAGATAAAATCCCAACTAATAAAAACCCTAATAAATTAATTAATTAAATACCCTATTGAACCTAACGACCCAATTGGACCCAGTTCATCTTCGCATGGATACCCAAATGGTTTGGGGCGGTCCAAGGCAGTGCACCTGCATCACAGTCGTTTCGCCCTCCACTGTCTGGGCATGCCCCCCCCCCCCTCTCCCACACACACACACAGACAAAGAACATTTTCCCATCTCTTTGCAATCTGAAGAACAGGGAGGTGGGTAATGCCGAATTGGGTTGGTTGGTTCGATTCAGCTGTGAACAAGTTTTTTGGTTCAACCTGATTTAATTGTCTAGGTTCAACCTGAAATCTTATCTGATCTGTCCAGTCAGTAATTCAGGTCGTGGAGTAGTACTAGGGCAGTTTATTTTCATCTTATTTTATTATACTTTTATTGTAAGTAGTTGGCTGGATTAGGGACTTTATAAATCCAGCTATATTTTAGGTTGGTCAGATTAGGACACCCACATAGGCAGGTTGCTTGGATATAGTTTCCTTTCAGTTCACGATTTTTATTCCTTTAGGCTCCGTTTGGTTGCAAGGGGAATTAAAGGGAAGGGAAGTGAAATTTTTAAACTTAAATAGGAAACTTTTGTAATCATTACCCCATGTGACTATATCACTTGCTCCAAATCATTCCATATTTGGTTATTAAATTTCACATTACTTTGCATCCAATTCCCTTTGGTTTAAAAAATAAAATAAAAATTACATGTAAAATGTATCATTACTAAATATGGTACGATATTTAAGTACTTTATACAATCACATGGGGTAATTATTACAAAAGTTTCATTTTAAGGTTTGAAAATTTTCCCTTCCCTTCCCTTTAATTCCCCTTGCAACCAAACATAGCCTTAGTATTTTGAGACAATCAAGAATTCTCCTTTTTTCAGTCTGCGGCAGAGATGAGGTTACCTTATCTGATTAAGTTGTTGTTAGGTGGTTGAGTGAAGATAGAACTCCTCCCAAAGCAGTTGGTCGATGGGAAGGAATTAAGGATAAGTTTTAGTTAATAAAGGACTGCCAACTCAGCCCATCAATTGGTAGTTTAAAGTCCAGTTTTATATCTGCTTTCTTCTATTTTAAGCATTATGAAATGATTGTAAAGGCTAACTGTTAAATTGTATGTAATAAGCCGTGGGGGGTATATTTGGGTTTTACCCCTTCACCGACTCAAACTAGTAGAGTCGGTTAGTGAAGAGGCAGACATGTTTTTCCTCTTGAATTTTATAATAAATTGAGCTCTTGGGCTGATCTTATTGATCACTCAAGCATTACGACATCAGAATCTGTTCTGCTAACATGGTATCAGAGCCATAAATCTGATCTAGGTTACAGAACAGCTCCCCCCATCGTTTCTCTTTCTTCTCTTCTTCTCTTCTTTTCTCGATCTTCTTCCCTTTTCTTCTTCTTGGTTCTAATCATTCTTAAAGGGCAGCACCAATGAGGTGATCAATTGATCTAGTTGCTGCCCTCCTCTTCACCTCAATCAATCAATCAATGATTTAGAAACAAAATCTGGATCGATAGCTGCTGCCCTCTTTCCTGCGATTTGGAGTCTTCACCTTTTTTTGGAGATCAAGTCTTCTCAGCACTAGAGATCGAGTATTCCTCTATTGGAGATCCACATCTACCATTCTGGACAGCATCTATCACATCCATCTTCAGAATTGATTTATTTTTCCACAAATCGATCTGAGTTCTAGGGGTAATTTGGCTCATCGATTTGCACATCTTACTTGTTGCTGGTTGTTGATTGATGGGCACTAATTCAGACATCAGTACAGCCACATCAGGAATGGAAGGACAGACTCGTAATGAGTACCTTCCCTATGCTGCCGCAATAAAGCTTGATGGTACCAACCTAATGTGGTCTAGGTCTACATACTTGACTATTGCTGGTCGCGGCCTTACAGGACGCATTACTGGGACTACTTTGAAGCCATCTGAAGAAGGGGCTGCCCTTGATCGATGGATCTCCAATGATTCCCTAGTAATTTCCTTTCTTTTGAATTCTATGCAATCTGATCTTGCTAGTGGATACTTGCTATTGGATATTGCCACTCAAATCTAGACAGTTGCAAAAGAGACCTATGGACATGTGGGAAATGATGCTCAATTGTATGGACTCTGGAAAAAGATTCATGACACCATCCAGAAAGAACTGTCCACCTCTCAATATTATGCTGTTTTTCGTAGTCTGTGGCAACAGTTGGATCATTACAGTGATTACCAGCCTACTAATGCACATGATATTGCCACTTATCGTAAGCATGTAGATAAAATTAGAGTGTATGATTTCCTGGCTGGGCTGAATGTTGAATACCATCAGATTCGTGTTCAAGTTCTTAGTAGAATACATTTTCCCACCCTGGAGCAGGCCTATGCCTTGGTACATACTGAAGAGACTCGTCGGGCTGCCATGCTGCAAGTACCCACTACTGATCAATCTGCATTATAGACTGCTTCCAGCCCTACTCCTGTTACTGATGGATCATCTCGCACTAATACCTCCTCTAAGGAGATAGTTAAGTGTGAGCATTGCAACAAACCTTATCATACCAAGGCTACATACTGGAAACTCCATGGGAAACTTGCAGATTTTGAGGCCAAACATGCTGCCCGTGGTAAGTCCAAGACAAAGGCCAATCACACTGAGACAGTCACCACCGCACCCATTACCAAAACTAGTCTCTCCCAGGAAGAACTTCAAGCCTTTCGTCGAATGTTGAAGGGTTCATCTGCTGCCACTGCTTCTTCCACTCCTGCTGTAACAGCTCCTACATCAGGTTCCCATTTTGCTCATTCAGGTATTCCTTTCGGTGGTCATTATGCATCGGTTGTATCCAGCCCTTGGATTATCGACTCCAGTGCCACTGATCATATAACAGGATCATCTAGTCTTTTTCATAAATATTCTCCTTCTTCAGGCAAGGACAAAGTTCGAGTAGCAGATGGTTCTCTTTCTTCCATATCTAGAAAGGGTTCCATATGCTACTCTCCATCCCTTACCCTATCCTCTGTTTTACACATTCCTAATTTTACTACTAATCTTCTCTCAATTAATAGCTTAACTAGAGATTTAAATTGCAAAGTAACCTTATTTCCGTCCCATTGTATTTTTCAGGATCTAGTGACAGGGAAGACGATTGGATGTGGTAAGGTGCATGGTGGTTTCTATTTGCTCGAAGATGGTTGTCCTACTCCACAAGCAGCATTACCCTCTCCATTACATCAGCTCCCTTTAGCTACTTCTGATCTCCATCACTGGCATTGCAGCCTTGGTCATCCACCTTTGGGAACCTTGTCTCATATTTTTTCTAAGTTAGTTCAACATTGTAATAAAGACGAGTTTTTCTATGAGGCATGTGTTTTGGCCAAACAAACTCGGTCTACTTATTTACCAGTTAATAAAAGTCCTTTTGTTTTTCATTTGGTGCATACTGATGTATGGAGTCCTTCTCGCCGAGCATCCATTTTTGGTCATCGATGGTTTGTAACCTTTATAGACTGTCACTCTCGTACAACATGGGTCTACATGATGCAGCATAATAGTGAAGTATTCCAGTGCTTTCAGCTATTCCATAAGATGGTTCAAACCCAGTATCAAGCTACCATTAAAATTTTTCGGAGTGATCACGGCAAGCAATACACTGATGGTCAGTTCCAGATGTATCTTGTTGATCATGGGATAATTCACCAAACAAGTTGTGTCAATACCCCTGCTCAAAATGGAGTGGCTGAACAGAAGAACCGTCATTTGTTGGAAGTCGATCGTGCGCTCATGTTTGCCCGTCATGTTCCTTCATAGTATTGGAGCGATGTTGTCCTTACTGCTGCGTATCTCATAAATCGTATGCCCACTCGCATTTTGGATGCCTGTTCTCCTATTGAAGTCTTGCAGGGGTCCTCATCTTTCTTTGTTCCTCCAAAAAATTTTGGTTGTGTTTGCTATGTTCGGGACACCCATTCTCCTAGAAAATTGGAACTCGTTGTTTGCGCTGCATTTTCTTGGGCTATTCTCCTACCCAGAAAGGATACAAATGCTATTATCCTCTTACTCGCTATACTATAGTGAGTATGGATGTTGTATTTCATGAGGTTGTATCCTCTTCACCTTCACCTCTTCAGGGGGAGAGTAGTAGTGAAGATGTGTTGGTTCTTGAAGACTCTGTTCCATCTCTTGATAGTGTTGTTGTTCCTGTCCCTATTCCTAATAACCATGTTTCTCAAAGGGAGAGTGGTGCAGATATTGCAGTTTCAATTCAGGGGAAGCGTACTCCACGTGTTCAGAAGAAAATTGATGATCCAAATCTTCAAACTTATCAGAGGAGTCGCACCAGAAACAAGCAAGTTGAGACAACCACCACTCCAGCACCTATACCTATCCAATTGTAGTATCTTGAACCAGATCCGATTTCTCCTGGTAATATTTCTTCTCCTGAGTTACCAAATGCTCTTCGTAAAGGTACCAGGGCTTGCACCCAGCATCCTATCTCTTATGTTGTTTCTTATGATTCATTATCTCCTTCCTATCATACCTTTGTTTCCTCTCTTTCTTCTATTTGCATTCCACAAAATTAGCAGGAAGCTATTGCAGATACAAAGTGGAAAGCAACTATGGTAGAAGAAATGAAGGCCTTAAAGAAAAATAATATATGGGAGCTTGTGTTTCTTCCTCGAAGGAAGAAACCGGTTGGTTGTAAGCGGGTCTTTATGGTCAAGCAGAAGGTTGATGGTAATGTGGACAGGTACAAGGCAAGGCTGGTTGCTAAAGAGTTCACACAAACATATGGAATCGACTACCAGGAGACTTTTGCTCCAATGGCAAAGCTTAATACTGTGAGGGTCTTGTTGTCATGTGCCGTAAATCTGGGATGGGATCTTCAGCAACTTGACGTGAAGAATGCTTTCCTCCATGGAGAGCTTGATGAGGAGGTGTACATGGATGTTCCTGCTGGTTTCTCAACTGATACAACCAGTAGCAAAGTTTGCAAGCTGAAGCAGGCGTTATATGGACTGAAACAGTCCCCTCGGACCTGGTTTGGCAGATTTCACAAAGTCATGACCTCTGTTGGTTTCAAACAGAGCAATGTTGATCACACCTTGTTCATCAAGAGGACTAGTGACAAGGTTACTATTCTCATTGTATATGTTGACGACATTGTGGTTACTGGGAATGACAATGGTGAGATTATTCGTCTCAAGGATTTTTTGGGACGAGAGTTTGAAATAAAAGATTTAGGAAAGCTAAGGTATTTTCTTGGGATTGAGGTTGCTCAATCATCCAAAGGCATCTTTCTTTCCCAAAGAAAATACATCCTAGATCTCCTATCAGAAACAGGATTATTGGGTTGTCATCCTAGTGACACACCTCCGGAGCAATTGACAAGGGCCGTTATCAACGGTTAGTAGGAAAGCTGATTTATCTCTCTCAAACACGACCTAAAATTGCCTTTGCAGTGAGCTTGGTAAGCCAGTTTATGCATGATCCTTATTCCACTCATATGGATGTTGTCCTTCGGATCCTCCACTACTTGAAGTCAACACCAGGAAAGGGAATACTTTTATCTCATGATAAATTTCGGGTTGAAGCCTTCACCGATGCTGATTGGGCTGGTTCCCCGGACCGGAAGTCTATTACTGGGTATTGCACATTCGTTGGTAGAAATCTAGTCACATGCCAGCAAGAAGCAAAATGTTGTGGCTAGATCGAGTGCTGAGGCAGAATTTTTTGCAATGGCCCAAGGAATTTGTGAGCTGTTATGGCTTCGAAGTTTACCCCAAGACCTTGGTGTTCCTACTCCTCTTTCAGTGATGTTATATTGTGACAATAAAGCTGCAATCAGCATTGCTCATAACCCAATGCAGCATGATCTCACCAAGCACGTGGAGATTGACCGACAGTTGATCAAAGAAAAGCTTGAAAGTGGATTGGTTTGTGTACCCTTTGTGAACTCTAGTGATCAACTGGCTGATGTGTTACTAAGGGATTAGGAGGAAAAAAATTTCATCCTTTTTTGTCCAAGTTGGCATGTCTGATATCCATACTCCAACTTGAGGGGGAGTGTTAAATTGTATGTAATAAACACATGGAGAATGACCGACACTTCATCAAAGAAAAGCTTGAAAGTGGATTGGTTTGTGTACCCTTTGTGAGGTCTAGTGAGCAACTGGCTGATGTGTTCACTAAGGAATTAGGAGGAAAAAATTTTCATCCTTTTTTGTCCAAGTTAAGCATGTCTAATATCTATGCTCCAACTTAAGGGGAAGTGTTAAATTGTATGTAATAAGCCGTGGGGGGCACATTTGGGTCTTTACCCCTTCACCTGACTCTAACTAGTAAGAGTTGGTTAGTGAAGAGGCAGGTATGTAATTTTTTCTCTTGAATTTTATTATAAATTGAGCTCTTGGGCTGATCTTATTGATCACTCAAGCATTACAACATCAGAATCTGTTCTGCTAACACTAACAGCCGCCACGATGTGATTGTGGAACAGAATTTGTTTTTTGAAAGTGAGATTGTGATGATCTCCTCTCTTTCTTTCTCTTTCCACAGGTCACTATTCATGGATGCTGTTTACAGTCCCAGAACAGTCCCTTATCTCCTCTTCTTCCCTAGCACATCGAGTTCTTCTCTTCCAGTGATCTGAAACCCACCACCAGCAGATCTATCTATCAGATTTGCATCAGTGGATCAAAGAAATAAGAAATCACGGCCAAGCGAAACAAGCCCTTATAAGAGAAGAAGTGCCTATAGAGGTTCTGGATGGAAAAAGAAAGCTCAAAGAGTTCTGTTATAGCGGCAAAAATGGTCCTCGATTAATGGGAAAGAAACCAGCTCAAGAACAACTTCAGATATCCTGCGGAAGGGGATCATGAATCTCAAGGAGTGAATCAAGAGGCAAAAAAGGATTCAGGTGTATAGGGGACAATAAGTACTTTTATAGGAGAATCCGTGGTGTTCAGATACCCCTCTTAAGTTACTATTTCCCGACCTATACAACATGCAGTCAATAGACAGGCTCTAGTAGCTCATCATTTCCATATTGTGGATAGACCATGTACTTTATATCCAAATAAAACTTTAATATTAGGATATAATCCTCTCGTTGCCGTTTTACAGATTATCACTAGTGATGAAATAAAAGTGGGCTGAAACTGAAGAATTTGGAAACAGGAAGCTCCCCACTGGATTTTTCGCGTAAATCCAAATACGAGGTTATCAAAGTGATGCAGCAGCCAAGGGCAAAGTCAGGAAATCTCTAGCCATGGGGGTTTTCAGACGCCTTTTTTAACCTAGTCATAGGCTTTTCTAAAAGCTCTTATCTTTTCTGATGCAGTAGCATTATTGTGGCTGGACCGCATGACCCAATCTGGAAACCCAAACCAGAACCCAACCAAGCCTTTAGTCTATTAAGGGCTGGTAGGGATTTTTATTTTATTTTATTATAGAGTTAGATACACATAAGAGATTGAATTGAGTTGTTTAGTTTCCTTGTTTGAGTCCACGTCAGTTTTAAGATTTTATATTTATAAAACATCAGCTGAGATGGATTAGAGATGGAATGAAGAAAATTTAGTCGGAATTGAGCTACCAGAACTTGTTGTAGCCAAGATTTGGCTGCCCATCGATTCAGTCCTCTTTCTCAGGTGATTTCTCCTTAGCTTATTCTTCCATTTATTCTTCTCGTTCTTATATTCCCCTCCAGTTTTTTTTTTTTTTTTTTTCTACTTTCTGTTGAAATTCTGGAACTCTACATACAGTAACTGTTCAGTGGTATCAGCAGCCACCTACGTGGTTGCGTCAAACTCCTTAAACCTTTCCCTTTCCCTCTCCGCTTTTGGGAATTACTACCTTACCCTAGGGAGATTCAAACCCTAGTTTCAGTCATAAAAAAACTAATTATTTGCTAATTATTTGGGGTGGTTATCAGTTGGAATTAATAGGTCTTTGAACTTTTAACTTGCACCAGAATATTCATACAAATCAGACTTCATATGAAAGAGCTCTCAGCTGAAGCAAACAGAGTTACCAATGGCTGTGTACGACAAGAGGATGAAGACAATAAGTCTCCTTAATTAAAGATACGGACTTGTCTCCCTGATTTTACAGAATAACCCTTACCTTTTAAAACATGATTTGGTTTATTCCCAGTCCTATTTCAATTTCCATACTTGCTCTTCCCTTTAGAATTAATTCCTAATTTGTCCCTTATTCTGTTACCATACTCTTAAGGGCCTAACTTGTCTACAAAATTACAGAAGTGCCATTACCTTTAATTTTTAGTTGTTCAGCATTTGGGTGGGCCCATAGCGACCTATAATCAGGGTTTTGAACCCCGAGTCGCATCATCTTCTTTTCTAGTTTCTATTTTATAGTCCTTC
Organism: Telopea speciosissima; assembly: GCF_018873765.1. Lineage (NCBI taxonomy): Eukaryota > Viridiplantae > Streptophyta > Magnoliopsida > Proteales > Proteaceae > Telopea > Telopea speciosissima. Next base: position 950,593 of record NC_057926.1, read on the forward strand.
TGTAACTAGGATTACATAGCTTATAGTCTCTGTTCCTGATTAAAATTCCTAATACAACTAGGATTTTTAATTTCTGTCGTTTCTTTTCCTATTAGAAAATAAATTAGTAAGTACTAAGTAGAGGGACTGCCTTGGGCTATATACATGTAAAAGCTCTTAATTGAGACCACAAATTTACGCAATAAAGCTCTGTTCTCCAAAGCTGTGTGGCCTCATGTAGCTTGTTTAGGTAGATTCCTCACAAACCTAGGTGGATCCATTTGGCCTTTTCAACTAAATCCCGTATGCAACTCTATTACACATACTTTAGGTCCATAAAAGTGACCTATTACATTGGAAACCCATGGGATCAAAGGCCCAATGATGCAAATTCATCACCAAATAGGACTTGTTTGTTCAGGAATAAATCTAGGGTTGGGTTATATACATGTTGGGCCTTTGATCCCATGGATTTTCTATGTAGTAGGCCACTTTTATGGGCCTAAAATATGGGTAATTAGGTTGCATACGGGATTAGCTGTCTGAATTCCTTAGTTTTATTTTTATGTAATTAGTGATCATGTGACTTGGTTAAGTGGTCATGTGACAACTTAAGTGATCATGTGACTATTTAATTGTCATTTAAGTTGGGCTGGATTAGGACTCTATAGGTCGAGCCATGTTTTGAGTCTATTTCCTTTGTTATTTCACTTTCCTAGTCAGTTTAGGTAACCTAATAGGTTAAGGATTGGGTTAGGCCATTCCTTTTTGGCATAGGAGTCTATTTTTGAGTCTTTTATATAAGGTTGTAAGGGGGGGCAAGTATTGAACACGAATTTTGACATTAATGAAAAGCTTTTTGCTGCTCTTCTTCACCATTGAAGATTTTTGTCTTGTATGATCAAGGCTAGTGGGATCGGTGTTTGATCTGATTAACACCTTGCAGTGGGAAGCCCGGGTTATTCGTTGGTGGATTGATGTTTGATCCAATCAACTCCTTGCGGTGTGAAGCCCAGGTGGTTCTTTTGAAGCTCTCCTGCAAATTCTTTGAAGATCTCCTTCAAGTTCAAGATCAAGATTCAATCTTTATTCAAGAACATCAACCAAACAAGTTGCTGCCAAGACTTCTCTACAACGACAATAAGTTTGATCCATCCCATCAATAATCTTTCTTCTTCTAATCCTCTAAACCACCAAACCCTAACATCCCCTCCATCTCAAATCAAAACCCAAAACCCTAATCTTGCCCAGCCCAAACCAACCGTCAGAACAATCTACATATCTGACCAATTATCCCTCATACCCTCCTAAGAAAACCATTCAAGTTTGGTTAACTTTTGTCCAGCCAAACCCTAGAAATCCATTTTTTCCACTTTTCAAAAACCCGAAACCCTAACCCTAAATTGCAGTTAATTCAAAACAGCATACTTCTCTCCATTAAAACATCTCAGGACCTTCACTGTTAGACTCCCCTACCTTGACTTCACATAACCCATACATCAAACCCTAACCCTAATTTCACCAAAAACCCTATTTTGACCTAGCCGATTCACCTGTTCATAACAGATCCTGGTTGATTGGCTCCTAGTTGGTCCTCTACCAATCTAGAAGTACATTACCCAACATATATATAACCCAACCCTAGACTTATTCCTAAGCAAAGAAGCCCAGTTTGGTGATAAATCTGCATCATCAACCCCTTCCACTTGACAAGGAAAGAGTGATTGCAATCCCTCTCCGTGTCATGCTATACGTATCATCTACTACATCTTCAATCTCGTCATTAACGGCAGTAGGAAGTTGTGGGATCGTAGAAACTTGTTTGGTATCTCGGTCATCGGAAATTCAAAATGATGGCCCAAATAGAGAGTAAGGTTGGCCACATTGAAGACTTTGCTAATGGCCAAATCTGGTGGAAGATCAAGTACATAAGCATTGGGGCCAACTTTCTCCAACACTTTGTAGGAGCTCATCCTCCAAGGGTGCAATTATGTGTTGACATTTGGAGCAAATCTTTTCTAAGCAATACAAACCAACACCATGTCTCCCGGCTGAAGCTCGACATGTCATCCATGACAATCAGCAGCCGCCTTATAGACTTCATTATTGAGGGCAAATCGTCTACAAACATCTGCTTGGACTTCTGTAATATGGCACAAGAACTCATCAGTTTCAATACTAACTCGTGCCTCAGATGGTAGTGGAATAAAGTCGATTGGTCATTTGGGCTGAACTCCAAGCACAATTTCAAATGGAATTGTTTTAAGACTAAACCTAGGTCAGATTTAGTCCCAAAATAAACCCACAATAACCAATAAGCAGTCTCAGGTATAGGATGTTAACCAAAACAGGTTCAGCAATATAGGATGGTGCTGGAACGAACGTTTCAGCCAATAGAATGGACCAATATCAAGGTCGAGTTCAAGTAGGAACCAGTACGAAATACTCCCAAAGTTTGGGTCAGTTTGGATGACCAGAAACAGCCAAACAGAAAATTCACAAAATTAGAAGGTAAGAGAACTTAGCTGTAGAACCCAAATCAACCAACAGAATAGGATCAAACTCAGGTCGAGTGGAGTTTGCATAGGGGAGAAGCTCTGCAGAAAACTTCACTCAATTTTGATGGTGGGATTGAGAGATCTAAAGGCTGCACCAAAATTGAAGGTTAAGGCCTACAGGCCAAACCAGCCAACAGCAGGGTCCCAGGTTGGGATCGAGTGTAGTTCTCCTTGACAGGAGTCAGCCCTCCAAAACTCAGCTCAATCTGATCAGAGATCTCTGAGTTATGGCCTCCACAAGTTGCAGCAGCCAGACTGGATCACAGGAGCAGAAAGGGATCTGCAGAGGTGAGCCTCGATTCTTCTTCTGGTGGTGATCAGCAGCAGCAGTCAAGTGGTTGAATGGTCGAACACTTCTGATCTTCAGAAGCACTTGTTTGTTCACAATAGAAAACACAGAACACAACAGCAGTAGGCTTGATTGGATGTAGGAGACAGTTGGAAGAGAGGGATAAGAAAATAGAAAGTAAAAGATAGGATGATTTAGCTCTCCCAGCAAGGCTCCTGCAGCCCTTCAAGTTCCACGCATAACTTGAGAAGAAATCATGTTTTGCTGAAAGCAAAATAACTTTCATTCAACTTAGTAAAATCGTGGGGATGGCTGTAACAACCTTACAAATAAATAGAAGCAATACTTGCTTCCCAAGAAAAGACAGAAATAGAAACTAACTTATTGACTCAATCATAAGAATTAGAAACTGCCTTAATAACTCAATGACTAACTTAGGAAAATAAGTTACTAACTTAACTACACAAGTGGGGACCACTATAGTGACAATCGGCCCTCACTTGTTTACAAAATCTTGTCATAAAAAAATGACATAACCCCCTCCCCCAACGATTCTGGGTTTGAGAGACCCAGCAACTCCCAGCCTAGTTGGGCTAGCCCAACTTAAAGTTGGTTGGCCCTATGGCCCAGTGGGTTGGTCCACCAGTTGGTGAAGTGAACCAGCCCTTTTTCCTTGAGTCTTCTTAAAGTATTTCTTGCCAAACAACTTGGCTTCTGCATCAAGAATACAACCCGTCGTCCTATTGACAAAGCTGTTGCGGGAAAATTCGGCCACATCAAGTATCAATGGCCACTTCTTTTCATAATCACAAACAAGGCACCATAACAAATTACCCAAGCTCCGGTTAACCACCTTGGTTTGTCCATCAGCCTGAGAATGAAAGACTGTAGAAAATTACAATTTTGTATTGGTCCTCATCCACCTAGGTATTCTAAAAATAATTCGTTAACTTAATGTCATGATCAGAAACAACAAACTCTGGTAAGCCATGAAGTCATAATACTTCCGAAAAAGAGTGTAGCAATATTTGAAACATCATCATATGTCCTGCTTCCCACTTGGCCGTGGTCCTCCGCTAGGCCAGCGCCCCTCTGCAGCGGCTGCTTGTTTGTCGGTGACGCTCCGTTTCTCGTCTTGGCGGCTGGTCGAAATTGTGCTGAGACAGTTGGTTTAGGATTTCTGGTTCCCTACCTGGAATTGACTAGGCTGCCCTTCTCCTTCTTATGGGCTTCTTTGCTCTTGTGGGCTTTTGTATTTCTTGGGCTTCCTTCTCTGTCTTTATGCCCATGTGGGCTTTTGATTTTTACAGGCCTAGCCTCCTCTAAGGTAGGCATTGTAATTTGTTTGTGGCTTTGTGGCTTTGTGCCCTTGTACGCTCTCTCTCCCCCCCCCCCCCTTCTTTTCCTTGGTAATGAATTAAATTATTTATTCATCCAAAAAAGAGTGCAAATTTCAATGTCCCCATCATTAAGCATAGTAGAGCAGCAACAACAAGAAGAATAACAACAAAAAAAAGAATATAGGAATAAGAACATAGAAATCTCGGTGGTTTCAACCGAGATTTCGTGAAATATTTCGGTTTCAACAAAGGTCGAAACGAAAAAAAGAATATAGGAATAAGAACATAGAAATCTCGGTGGTTTCAACTGAGATTTCGTGAAATATTTCGGTTTCAACAAAGGTCGAAACGAAACTGGGTGCGACTAAGTAAGAATGTAGGGCTTTGGCCGAAATTTCAGTTTCGACTCGGTTTCGAGTGGTTTCGCCTGTTAGAGGAAAAGTAAAAAAAACAAAATCCCAAATTTGGTACTTTTGGCCGAATCACCTACATTTCTTAGTGGAACAAAGTGTTGGGGACTACTACAATGCATCTACAGTGACCATTTTCCGCATTTAACCAAGATTTGTGGAAGATTCACAGTTAGGTATACCTTTTGTCCCCAAAGATTTCGAGCCTTCCCAGAACTCTGTGGGATTAACTTAGAGTTGAAGGAACAATTTCGAATGGGTGTTTTAACCTTGGTTGTACACTTTGTGTAATATTAAATGGTTTTTCTTCATTCCTAATGCACATTTTAGCTGTTTCCATTGAATTTTGAGTGTTCTAATACTAAATTATGTGTAGAATAAGCTATATTTGAGAAAGTGTACAGCAGGGTACCGCATACACTGAAGGTTTAAAGTATCGGTATCGGGTATCATATTGAAAAGGGAGATTTTAAGAGACGTATCATATCGGAGAGACGCAAGATACGCTAAAGATATGCATGAAAATGGTCAAGAAACATATGGAAATGATTAGGATATACGCAAAATACAATTTTGAAGCATAAGACACTATAAATAAGTAATATGTAAAATATATCATCTATGAAAAAGAGAACAGCGTACAACGAGACAAGGTGCATTCAATTGATTATATATAAAGGATAAGGTTTCATATATGTACTAATACCCAATTTTTTTTAGGTATCATATCGGTAGTCGGTATAAGAAACGATACGTATCGGTTAGTATCAGCAGATACGGAAGAGGATACTTAAAACCTTGCATACACTACCAACCTAGGTTACAAAATCAAACTACCATTTCGAGTGAGATTAGAAATGCTTAATTAGGTTTTCTTACAGTTTTGGGCCTGTTAGAATGTAAATCGTGGGCCATAATAGGGTCTTGGCATTAGCGTCAGAGCCTAACCCCGAACAAGGTACTAAAACTCGAAACTCGGTACCAACTCGACCCTTGGAAAAACCGAGTCAAGTCGAGATCTCGCCGAGTTGGTGCAATTATATTTTTCGACTCAAAGCCTCAACTCGGTGGGGTTTAGACCTAGTTTGGGTCTAAAACTTGGTCTTCAACCTATTTTAGGCCATTTAAACACAATGGCACTATCAGATTTGGCAAAAACAAAGTCCAAATATGAGTTTCACTTCGGACCATAGGTTGGTAGGCGACGACGTACTAAAATACCCTACTCTACATATAATGTAGTAATAGAAAGCAATCAAAACATTCAATTAATGTAAAACAACTTAAATAAGCATTAGAAATGTTAAAGACTTAAAGTGTACAATACATCAATCTTTAAACAAATGTTACATAAAATGTGATATTTTAATGTATTCAGTCCCAACACGATCCACAAAGAATTCCCATGTCATAATGTTGTTGTAGTTTTGCACAGAGTTTGCCACAACACTCATATAACTATTGTCATCAGTATATGCCAAGTCCCCTATCCTAGGGTATGGAAGAGGCGGTTGCCATGAGGCGTGAGATCCACTGCTACTGTCATATTGAGGCATGTATGGCTCTGGTTTGGGACTGGGAATATGGGCCCAAAACCAGACACAGTGCTTTGATTGTCAAACTCATGTGTTGAAAAAAATAGATTTGGGGAAAAATAGTTTACCTTTGAAAAATCCTTCAAATTTGTGGTGAATCTTGAAGATGTGTAGTTGAATCCTTCAAATGTGTAGCTGAATCACCTCTCCCGAAGGTGAAGTCTTGAAATCCACAAGTAAAATGAAGAAGGAGCTTCAAATGGGGAAGAAGAGAGTAGTGTTAGGAGCTTTGGACAGAACTCGACCAAGATATGTCGAGTTCTGTCAAGTTAGGTAAGTAAAACAAGAGGTAGATGGGTCGAGTTTTGGGTCTACCCGAGATCCGAGATCTCGCCAAGATAGTGTACTTTTTAATTCCGTATTGGAATTCGACTCGGTTTCTCAAAAAAACCGAGATCTCGCCGAGTCGAACCATGATCCCGAGACTCCCTTTAGGCTCTTCTATTGGGGACTTTTTTGTCTTTTTACCCTTTCCCTAATCCCTATATGCTGTATCCCTTTTCTCTCTTCTCTTTGATTGAATAAGATAGATTCTTTTGTAGCTGCAACTCTTTTCTTCCTTCTTCTTCTTCTTCTCTACTTCCCCTTCTCTGATTTTCGCAGGTACTGTAACATGGTATCAGAGCTGACTTCCTAGGCCTGGTACAAATCTGAGCAAGTCGGTCTTCTCTTTTCTTCTTACTTTTTCTGTTCCTTCATCTTCTGCGATTTCTGGTTACCTCAACTAGAGGTTCACGAACTTAAGGCATAGTTATCAAGGCGTCGCCATGGCGTCCATGCTACTTGGTCACCTTGGACGCCTTGGGCTCCATGGTGGGCGCCTTGCCACCATGGTGGTGTCGCCTTGAATTTTGCCCCTCTAAAACACCATGGTCGCTTTCCCGCCTTAATAACTTTGACTTAAGGAAGGGGGTGATTTTTCACCCCTGTAATTGTTGGTGTGGTTTGATTGCGGATAGAGTGCATATAATGTAAATCTGCTATTCTTCAACTCAAAGCAGATTTGTGAGTTGTTCGTGGTGATGCTTATGGTGGTGTGATTGGCAATCGATTGCCACAAGTGCTTATTTGATGTTTGATGAAGATTCAATTCATGGGGGCAGCAATCCCATCGTATTTTCCTGCAGTTGTGATTGGTATTTGATGATTTGATTACCAGCAGCAGCTATATTGGTGTGATTCGATTGGTGGCAGCAGGTGTTTTGGTGTTTGTGGAAGGTTTTGGGTGAAGTGCTTTCCCTTTATATTGGTGTTTGTGGAAGATTTGGGTCCTTCTTCAAAGAGACAGCATGGGTTACGAAGATAAGAGCAGTGCGATGGTTACTGAAGTAGTGTTCTCCTTTTCTAATCGAATCTCGGAGAAGAAACTTGATGGTATTACCAATAAACAGCAATGGCGGAAAATTATGAAGCTGGTTCTAACAGGTCGAAATCAGCAACTACACTTGACAGGACCTACACCACCAGATGATGCAATGTGGGACACTGTTGATTAGGGGTGTCAATAAAGCCCAGCTGGCCCGAACCCGCCCTGAGCCCGGCCCGGGCCCGACCCTGATTTTTCAACCCTGAGGGCAGGTTTGGGTTTAGTTATAGTCTGACCCTGGCAGGGTCGGGTCGGGTCAGGGTTTAGATCCTGGGCCTAGCCCGGCCCGGCCCGACCCAACCCTATATTAATTATAAGTATATAATATTACATATATATATATATATATATTATATACTTAATATAAGTATTTTCTTAACAAAAAAAAAACAGAAGAGAATTGTAGAGAGATAACTACTAGCTTTGTCATCATCATGAAGTGGGAACCCATAAAAAGAGTAGATCATCTACTATTTTGATCAGGGCCAAAAAAAGAGTCACTGACATGATTGTTATTTAGTTGTAGCCCCTATAAGCTTTCAGGCCTATTGAGGGGACACCGTTACAATTGTAGAGAGAGAGTCTATACACACGCCGTTTTTTTCAACATATTTATTAGCTGTCCCATAGGTTGAGATCCTATGTTACAAAAACATGGTCTAATGAGACACGTGGACAGTGCCATAAATCAGGACCAACCCGACCCTGGCAGGGTCGGGTCAGGGTTGAGAGTTTCCTGACCCTGACAAGGTCGGGTCAGGGTTTAGGGCAGGCCCGGCCCAACCCAACCCATTGACACCCCTACTATTGATGCCAGAATTCTTGGGCAGATGTTGAACTCGATGGAGAATCATGTTGCGGATTTGGTTACTCACATCAACACTGTGAAGGATTTATGGGATTATTTGTGGGTACTTTATTCTAGTCAAAATAATTTGTCCAGAATCTATGAATTATCACAGGAGTTCTATAGAACCGAAAGAAAGGGTCGCTCTATCACTCACTACTTTGCTGACTTTAAGCGAATGTATGAAGAATTGAATGCCCTTCTCCCCATTTCGTCAAATGTGAAGTAGATGCAAGTTCAAAGAGAACAATTGGCGGTTATAGGATTTTTTATCACAAATTTTGGATAGTGAGAATATTGCCTCTCTCACATATACATTTGCTTGTGTTCTTGGCGTATCTCGTTAGAGTTCTCGTGACTCCACACCAGCAGCTGATAGTTCTGCCCTAGTTTCACAAACTGGGGCTGGTGGTGGTAACCGTGGAGATGGTGGTTACCGTGGGGGAAGTCATGGATGTGGGACTGGTCGTGGAGGTGGTCGTGGTACAGGACGAGGTCCAAATCAGCCAAGTAACAGCCATGGTTATGGGCATTCTAATGCCCCTTCTGATGGTTCGGGTGCTGTCCGGATTTGTCATCATTGTGGTCAGCCTAACCACATTCAGAGATTTTGTTGGAAGCTTCATGGGAAGCTTGGACAACAACAATTTGCAAACTCCGTTGCTAGCAGTGATTCAGTCCCTCAGTCTCAACCTTCTGAGGGTAAGGAGATCGTTATGTCAGACGAAGAGTATGCCCGGTACAACCAATTTCAGATTTCACAGCCTACTTCCACTGCTACTTTGGTTAAGACAGGTAATGCCACTGCATGCCTTTCTGTTGCTTCTCGTCCCTGGATCATTGATTCAGGGGCATCAGATCACATGTCAGGAATGTCAAGTATTTTTTCTTCTTTGTCTCCGTCATCATCCAGTGTTACCTTAGCTGATGGGTCTTTAGTAAAGGTTAAGGGCACTGGTACTGTACATCCTAATTCTTCATTGTCCCTGTCCTCAGTTCTCTATCTTCTGAATTTTCCATTTAATCTCATGTCCGTAAGTAAATCAACCAGTACCTTTAATTGTTCAGTGACATTCTACCCTGATTCATGAATTTTTCAGGATCTTGCTACGAAGAAGACGATTGGTAGAGAACGTGAGTCAGGGGAGTTGTATTTACTTGAAGGCTATCAGTTTGTTGCTTTCTCCAGTGTTGCTTCTCACCATCAGATCCATTGTCGGCTTGGTCACCCTTCTTTGGAAAGTCTTAAGAAATTAGATTCTAGTTTTCATTCTCTTTCTAGTCTTTAGTATGAGTCTTGTCAGTTTGGGAAACTTCACCATGTGAGTTATCCCCCTAGAGTCAATAAGAGATCTATATCTCCTTTCTCTTTGGTCCATTTTGATGTTTGGGGTCTGTGTCCTGTTGAATCAAATTCGGGTTTTGAGTATTTTGTCACTTCTGTTGCTGATATGATTATATTTAATGAAAAATCGGTCTAAATTATTTTCAATATTTTGTGCCTTTGTTTCTGAAATTCAAACTCAGTTTGGTGTGAATGTGAAAATTCTTCGTAGTGATAATGCCAAAGAGTATTTTTCGGCTCCTTTTTCTGCTATTATGGTCCAACATGGTATGGTTCATCAATCTTCCTGTTCTGACACACCACAACAATATGGTGTGGCAGAAAGGAAAAATCGTCATCTTATGGAGGTTACTCGTTCCATGTTATTTGAGATGAAGGTTCCCAAAACCTTCAGGGCTGATGTTGTACTTACTGCATGCTATCTTATTAATCGCATGCCTTCATCCCTTTTGTAGGGCAACCGTCCTCATTCTTTATTGTTTCCAACTGAGCCTTTGTTTGCTTTGCCCGTTCGTATCTTTGGTTGTTTGTTTTTATTCATAACCATAAGCTTGGATTGTCTACGTTAGATCCAAAAGCTATTAAATGTATGTTTCTTGGATATTCTCATACCCAAAAGGGGTACCGTTGTTATTCACCATCTTTGTGCAAATACTTTATTACTGCAGATGTATCCTTCTTTGAATCTACGCCATATCATGTTGATCCAGTAAATGCTTCTGAGTTGGACGATGGCTTCCCTGTGTATATTGTTTCGTCCCCTGATCCACCGCCACCAGCCCCTGCATAGGAATTACCGCCACTCCAAGTGTATATCTGCCACCACAAAGTAGCTACTGCACCTCCAGTTCTCACTGACTCGACCACGTCTTCCTCTGCTGTAGATCCTACTATCGATAGGCCTCCAATTGAGCCAATTACTTCTGATCTTGACATCCCTATTGCTAAACGGAAAGGTATCTGTAGTTGTAGTCAGCATTCTATTTCTAACTTTGTTTCTTATTTGGCTTTGTCTTCTTCATTTCGTTCTTTTCTATCTGCTGTTGAGACCATCCATTTCCCAAGTCTGTGATAGAGGCATTGTCTAGTCCTAGCTGGAGGACAGCTATGGAAGAAGAATTGAAGGCGTTAAAGGTGAATGATACTTGGGATATGGTACCGCTGCCCCAAGGGAAAACTGCAATTGGTTGTCGATGGGTGTATGCAGTGAAAATAAATCCAGATGGTTCTCTTACCCGTTTGAAGGCAAGACTTGTTGCTAAAGGCTATGCACAAGTGTATGGTGTAGATTATTTAGATACCTTCTCACCTGTTGCCAAGCTTACCTCTATTCGAATTCTGATCTCTCTTGCAGCAACATTTCCCTAGCCTTTATTTCAGCTTGATGTTAAGAATGCATTTTTACATTGTACTCTATAGGAGGTGGTCTATATGGAGCAACCACCAAGGTTTGTTGCTCAGGGGGAGTCTGGACTGGTGTGTAGACTAAAAAAGTCCTTGTATGGACTAAAACAGCGCCCCCCCCCCCCGGGTGCGTGGTTTGGCAGATTTACTGAAGTTCTTGCTTTTGGCCTGTCAAGGTGTAGAAGTGACTACTTGACTTTCATAGACAGTCAGGTGCAGGGAGGATTTTTCTGATTGTGTATGTTGATGATATTATCATCACGGATGATGATTCTGTTGGTATAGCTGAGTTAAAGTCATATCTTCAACAGAAGTTTCAGACTAAAGACTTGGGGAAGTTGAAATATTTTTTGGGAATTGAAGTGGCTTAGTCTCAGAAGGAAGTGTTTTGGACCTACTCACTAAGACAGGAATGCTCGGTTCTAAGCCCGTTGACTCACCAATGGATCAGAATGTGAAACTTGTTGCTGAAGGAGATGCTCTCGATGACCCTGAGAGATATAGGAGATTGGTGGGTAAGCTAAACTACTTGACAGTTACCCGAACCGACATTGCCTTTCCAGTTAGTGTGGTGAGTCAGTTCCTTTCCTCTCCTCAAACCTCTCATTGGGATGCAATTGTTCGTATTCTACGATATCTTAAAAAGGCTCCAGGTAGAGGAATTGTGTATCGAGATCATGGCCATAGCAAAATTGAAGGGTTTTCAGATGCCGATTGGGCGGGATCTCCAATTGACAGGAGGTCGACCACTGGGTACTGCACTTCTGTTGGAGGAAATCTGGTATCATGGAAGAGAAAAAAAGTAGAGTATGGTGGCTCGTTCCAGCGCTGAGTAAGAATATAGAGCTATGGCACATTTGACATGTGAGTTAATGTGGATAAAGCAAATATTGTGTGAGTTGGGATTCAAGACTCCAATTCCCATGCATTTATGGTGTGATAACTAGACATCAATTCATATTGCTTCTAATCCTGTATTTCATGAGAGGACGAAGCACATTGTAATTGACTGCCATTTTGTTCGAGAAAAGATGCAGGGTGGGTTAATTCTTCCAAGGCATGTTCGAACTGGAGAGCAGCTTGCAGATGTATTTACTAAGTCATTGGGTAATGCGAGGATTGAGTATATTTGTAACAAGCTGGGCATGGTTGATATATATGCTCCAGCTCGAGGGGGAGTGTTAGAATGTAAATCATGGGCCAAAACAGGGTCTCGGGATTAGCGTCAAAGCCTAATCCCAGGACTCCCTTTAGGCTCTTCTATTGGGGACTTTTTTGTCTTTTACCCTTTCCCTAATCCCTATATGCTGTATGCCTTTTCTCTCTTCTCTTTGATTGAATATGATAGACTCTTTTGTGGCTGCAACTCTTTTCTTCCTTCTTCTTCTTCTTCTCTCCTTCCCCTTCTCTGATTTTCGCAGGTACTGTAACAGGGCCAAAATATGGTAATTTGACCACCAAAATGGCCAGCCGAAACATGCAGAGCTACGGTCGAAACCCGAAATATCTTGGTTCCAACCAAGGTCAAAATCGAAATCTCAAACCTCAAATAAGAATAATGATGATCATCATCATCATCATCTGATCAGATCTTTATCAAACCGAATCAAGGTAGAACCCTGTTTGATTTATTATAAATAGATCTTTAACAATCATATTGTACCTCAATTCAATCAGGATATATACACTAACTACTAAGTTGCTGAATCAAATTTAGACCAGAGACTTATATAATGATGCGACACATTGACAGCTCAAACTGACATGAAACCTACAGTATAATTGACCTCATTCAATGCCTTATAAATATGAAAATATAAGTCTAAGTAACCAATATTCCCTGATCCATTTATAAAAATGTTTATAGTTATTAAAACCTTCAAAAAATAACATATGGAGAAAAAATCCTGTGCAATACTTGAAACCTACACTTAATAAGGTAACACCTAAAGAATTTTACAAAGCCATCAATTTGCAAGTGTGTGATCATATATTGAAGCAACAAAAATAACAGAGGTGACAAATTTGCAGCCAAAGACAAACACCAACTGACCTGCTGTGAAGAGAGAGGCAGAGGCAATAATGGCACTTGAAGTGGTGTAGAAACTGAGGATGAAGTTGTTGATGATTCTGCCATCAGACCATCCACATTTTTCTGATCAGAGTATGGTATCTGGATAGATGAAGATGCTGGTGGTCCAGGCTGTGTCAACTGGTCCGGAGTTAACAGAGTCGGAGGTTTTGTTAATAAAGAACCTGAAATAGAACCAGCAATGGAAGGTGAAGAATAAGACAAGGACTGAACAGGAAGGACTGACAATGGGGCAGACCCACCTTTACCAGAAACTGAAGCTGCAATAGGATTTACATATTGACTAGATAAAGGAAGTGAAGATACAGTTAATAAATTAGAAGAAGAATGAGTAGGCACAGATGCCTTAATGAACATAGAAGCTGGTACATCACTAAACGAAGTAGAAATAGCTGGATTAAGAGAGGGTGAAAATTTTGAAGGAACAGAATTAGCTGTAGGAACATTTGAAGGTACAGGAGCAACAGGTTCTGATAAGTTTGTCATGCTAGTACTTAAAGATTCCTGAACTTCAGAATACAGCAGCTGATTCTGCAGCGTCAATGGAACAGAAATGGTAGAAGGAGGCTGAAAAGGCATAGATTGCTGTTGAGCCTGAGGAAGACCACCTGAAGATCCATAATACCCTTGCCAGTACAATGGCATAGAAAGAGATGCCTCATTGCTGTTTTGAGTAGCAGGAGAAGAACCCCAGTGGGCTCCTGGTTGATACAAAGGGAAAGCACCAGGATAGGCTTCTCGGGCCAAAGCAGTTGATTCTCCATGGGAGCTTAAATCTGTCAAAGTCCCACCACCAACAGAAGCTGAGTTTGAAGAACCAGAAGGTCCAGAGGCATAGTGTGACTGTAAAGAAACAAAAGCAAATAATTGGTAAGGGCATTTCCCTAGATGGGAAAACAATAAACCCTTCAAAATGATGATTCATAGCAAATTGCCACCATATAAAGTAAGGCGCAAATACCTGAATAATAGCAGTATCATTTTGTATATGCTGTTCTGCATGAACAGGCGGAGATGATTTAACTTGCAAATCCTGAATCCACAAAAATATCTTAAACAATCAATGAATGATCACCACTAGATTCATGGGAATCTACTTTTACAAAGCCTACAATGTGAAAGCATGCATGAAATAATCATTATATTTCTTGAAATCACATTTTTGCAATTGGCATGAAGGAGACAACCATGTACTTGCAAAAAAGAAACTAAGACAGCAGCAAAACCTGTTTTTCACTTGTAATTAGCATTTGAGACATAGATAAGGAACTAAAACACCAGTAGATATGATGCCAATGGATTGGGTTTAAAAAGAAGCACAATGGTGGATGCTATCACATATATTAAAATAATATCCAAGTCAAGCACACATTGTTTATCAGTTCCTTTTATCATTCTCATCTTTGAGACGCATGAAATTTCTGGTGGATAACATCAAATTACCTTCAACCAAGCACTGAACAGGTAAACAAACATGACTTGATATGACCAACCTAAAAGGAACTAGTGTTTGTTCAAGATTTTGATCGAAATTGTTTGAGATTTATAAAATATTTCCATTCTGCAAGCCATCAAAACCAAACAAAGAGGAAATAAAAAGAATACCATATTTCATCAAAATGATATGGCAAAATCTGCAAAATGGAAGACTCGTTTTGGTGAGACACATAAATACTAGATTTTGACTCATTTCAATGGTTTTGACTATTCCAACTGTGGAACCACCGAAATGAGGGAATGACTCCCTAGGCTTATTTTGGCTCAAATTTTTCCATGTTTCTGGTCTTTCTTGAGATTCAATTATCTTCCAAGACTTTAGGGGCTTCAACTACAAGATTGGGTGTGGGTTAAGAGGCTTTTCTGTAGGAGAGTTCAGAATAAGGATGGGCAAAGATGCGAAAAATCCCCTCTTGTTAGACCCACTCCTTATGCTTTATTTCTCTATTCTTGTGACGTTTGTTAAGATTACTTTGTTTCTCCCCTCTTCTGGTGTGGTGTCATTGTGTTCTGAAAGGTAGGGGCTGTACATGGTGGTGGTTTAAGGTGCCAGTAGCGGCAGTTGCATATGGGCAGAGCCATGGAGCCAATGTTACCTAGTCATCACAAACTGAGCGCCAAAACCCTATTACATGCATCACCAACTGGGGTGCAACTTGGGCTGGTCTCAACCTGAGAATTTTTTCAGGCCAGGCTGGGCAATGCCTACTACACCATGTGTTAGCCTTGGATTGATGCCACAACAAAATTTCTAATATACTATCATTAGTCATCATTGTTCCCCAGTTTCCTCTCAAATCTTAAACGGCTAAACCAAACCCTAAAAGGGAATTTGATGCAGAACAAAAGTACTAACAGAAGTAACAAAAAAAGAAAAAGAACCAGAGTCAACTAAGTAACTCAGTTGAGTTAAGTCAGTTGAAGTTTCATCCACTTTTGGTTTAGAATTGAACAAGCAGCAGTCCCCCATCGTGGGACAACTTTTTAGTAGTTTATATCATGGTTCTTAATCTCAGACGAAACTACAGGTTTCGACAGGTAACAAGACAAAATCATAGGTTGATACTGATTCGTAAATCGTAACAGGTTTCGACCAAAACTTGGTCCAACCAGCCACTGTCTTATTTCAACAGGTTTAGACTGAGAGAGGGAGATTTCAACAGTTTCGACACAAGGGGGTGGATTTTGCCTAGAACTTTGATTTTTAGCCCAAATCACTTCATTGATCACCACTCTTTTGAATTTCCACACCTTCAACACTTTCATAGTGTGTATTTGCGTCATTGAAGCTTGAAGTTAACAATTTTTTCCCCAAATCTAATCTTTGGAAGAATTGGTATATAGACACGGTAGTTTGTTTCGATTCGATTTTTGATATGTTAGATAGAATGACCCAATCTACAACTTCATGGAGTCGGAGTATTTTTGAGGTAGTTAGATTATTTACAAATTTTTCTGTTTAAAAAATATGATTTTCTCGAAATAAATTATTGAAAAAAAAAATTAATATATGATGGATGGACTTCAAATTAATATATGATAGACACCATTGGCAGACCTACAGCTTGACAGAGTCGGAATTTTTTTGTTTTTATTTTTTAATTTTCGGATTTTTCAAAATTAATTGATGAAATAAAAAAAAATAAGAAAAATATTCTGTTTTGGTTTGAAAAACCAAGAAAAATATTGAAAGTATTGGAAAATCTTTTGATATTTCCTAGGACTATTAATTAGTCTTTTCAGTCTTCTAAGTAATAGTCAAAGAGTCTAGTGCTGAGTTTTAATTTTGCTTTGGTCTTTTCACTTTGTAATGTAGTCCTAGATAGGTAGGAGACCTACTAGGAGTCCGATAACAGGATCAATAGCAAAAGGGGTTGCTGGTTCGAATGGACAGCACTGGGTTTTAGGTTAATTCTAGGGTTTAGGATGGGAATTTGGGAATGGGTCTTATATAGGTTTAATATGCAGGTTTAGGGGGTTATTATGGGATAAAAATAATTGGGTTTGGTTAAGTTTGAAAAATCTGCAGAATTAGGGTTAGGGTTTCGGGTTTTAGGTTTAAGGATCTAGGCTGAAAAGTAGGGTTTAGATGGTCAGATGGGACTCAAATTGGGGTCGAGTGTAGGAGGGAGAGGGAGGGATGTTTGCTGGAAGTTTGGCACAGATCTGAGGTTGGAAGGTGAATGCTTGGGGATCAAGCTAAAATTCGAAGGAATAGTTGCAGGTTTAATGGAGGGGATGGAAGGCTGGCTGTAGTGATCTGATTAGGTCGATGGGAAAGGATGGATTAGGTTAGAGGATGAAGAGGGGAAGGATATATGCAGGAAACTAAAATTACTTACTGGTTTGATCTCCTTCAAAGGCAGCAGCAGCAGCTGGAAGAAGCTCGATTGAAGAAGAAGAAGAACCTCCCAGTACTGGACAGACGCAAGGAGTCGTGAGAGTCCACTCACCCTAGCACCTTGAGGTCCACAAGGCAACACTCACACAAGAGAGCAATAGCAGCAACAAAGGCAGCAAACATAAAGCTGAGTTTTTATTAATCATAATTCGTATTCAATACTTGGCCCCCTTACAACCTTATATAAAAGACTCAAAATTAGACTCCTACACTAAAAAGGAAAGGCCTAACCCAATCCTCAACCTATTAGGTAACTTAAACTAACTAGGAAACTAAAATACTAAAAGAAATAGACTCAAAACATGGCTGGATTTATAGAGTCCTAATCCAACCCAACTTACATCACATGACTACTTAAGTTGTCACATGACCACTTAACCAAGTCACATGGTCACTTAAATTGAACCAATTGGATGCAACCAATTTGAACCGGTTCAATTAAAAAAACATAAACATAAAAATAAACTAAATATTGGGCTAATCCCGTATGCAACTTATGTACCCCTAGTTTAGGCTCACTAAAGTGGCCTAATACATAGAAAACCCTTGGGAACAAAGGTCCAACATGTATATATCCAACCCTAGGCCTATTTCTAAAGAAATGAGCCAATTTCTATGATGAACCTGCATCACTTTGACTTCTTGGGAACAGTTTTCTATGTCTTGGGGGCAGATTTCTATGTCTAGGATTTGTTTGCCGATGTATGGGGAATTCCAAAGGGGCTTTGGAATTCTAAGAGTCTACTTTAATGCTACTTGATGTACTCAAGGCTTTTAAAGCCTTCCCCCCCACCCCCTCTTCCATATAATGCAAACCATGGGCTGCTCTCAAAGGACAGCAAACTATCTGAATATTTTCTTGTGTGACTCAAGAGGGCTTAGCTGAGATTCCTACAACAGGCCTAGGTGGGACTCCTATGGTTGGGCAACTAGTAAGACTCTAGCTTGCCAAAGTCATCTTACTATCTTCAACATTCAGCATTCATCATCCATCACCATTTGCACCATTACCACCTTCATCATTCAAACACCAACACAGCAGGATCAAAACTAAACCAAATCTGACCCAAGCTGTCCAGCACCTACCCCTACTCTCTTCCAGATTCGATCTTGGCTTGCTTACCCTCTCAGGTCTCAAAAAGATGCTACTGTAACTTTGTTGAGGGAAGCTTGAGGTTGAAGAAGATAAAGAAGTTGTAGATCTGGAGTCCCACCAGTCTACCAGCCGTAGGTCAACCTAGGCCCGCCGAAGGATACCCACCTTGGCAAATGCTGAGTCCCACAGCTACTTGAGTCACACAAGCATTTAATCTCAAGAGAGAGAGGGGTTTTTCACAATGTTCTGGATGCTGTAACAGCAACACACGAATTTCATTATATAGGAGGGGGAGGAGAAGAGGTTGTTGTGGCCTCTTGGTTACATCAGAAAGTAATAAGTGCAGTCTTAAAACTCCAAACAAGAAAAGGAATTCCAATACATTGATCCTATCTCCCATACATAGAAAACATAAACCAAGAAAATTAACTCATTCTTGGAATTCTAAAAGACAACACTAAGAATACCAAAAGTCTTCTCCAGTAGCTGTTCCAAAATAATGGACCCAAGTGGACCAAAAAAGAACCATATAAAATAAACTCAGCAAGCCAGGTCCTGGCCAGCCTATCTGCAAGGTCTGGCCTTGGCTTGGTGCAGGTCTTGGACTCTTGAACCAACATGTGGACCAGGTTCTATATGAGAACCGCAGGATCCATCTCTTTACCGCATCATGTCACGGGATACAATGTGTAACTTTCCAAGGAGTGGCTACGATTTATTCAATCATATACAGCTCATGGAATGAACCCACGAAGAAACTCCACTTGGAACTGAGTGGTGAGTGTTGTATGCTTGTATTTCCCTAACCTATTGTATATTTTGATTGTTTTAATTGCATATTTACATTTCCAATAGCTAAGTTATATGTAGACTCAATGTTTATAATGGCTAGTGTACAGCAGCATTCAGCGTACACTAGCAAACTTGGGTCCAAACCACAAGTACCATTGTGGGTGGTGTTTTTGTGAAACTAATTCATGGAATATCTGTAAAATGTTAAAGACAGTCAAAAAATACATTTTCTAGGCCTCGAAACCTAGGTTTCCAGTTTGGCCCAGGTTTCAATCGAGACCTGGCATATCTCAGTTTCGACTAGTCAAAACCAGCCTCAAAACTGAGAATTTAGAACCTTGGTTTATATGATTTCTTATTGCTCTCAAGCAGTCACTTGTATTTGTGATAATAGAATTCCACCTTATTAGAACTCTTTCTTATCCTTATCTTATTTTGCTTGTTAAAGTTCAATAGGTCTTTTGTTACTGCTGTACAATTTTGTTTATTATTTTAATTCCTTGTTGAGGTTAATTGACAATTATGACCCCCTATCATCTTTTTTCATAAATAAAGGAATTATGGGGGTGCAGCCCATGAATTGAACATTCAATTGAGCTTTGCTTGCATGAGTTCCGTGTTGATTCAGCAGCTTTGTGGTGATTCAACAAGTCGGTTGGTGATGATTCCTTTGGTCATATCCCCCTCATAAGTCATATCCTACCTTTCTTCTTGTTTTCTTGTTGATGTTGCTGAAACTCAGGTCAGTACCATCCCTGAGCATAGTTGTCACGGCGTCACGGCGATCCAAGTCGGTGGAGGGGTGTCACGTCGATATATCGACATGTCGCCCGCCATGGCGTTGCCATGGCGAGCATGTCGACCATGTTTTATTTTTTATTTTCTCTATTTTTAATGTGTTAATAGCTGTATACTCAAGCCATGTTTTATTTTTTCTCTATTGTTTCTCAAGTTTTAAGAAGAAAATTCAGAAATCGAAGAAGAAATCGAAGAGGGAAAGAAGAAATCGAAAGAAATCGAAGAGGGAAAGAAGACAGGAAGAAGAAATCGAAGAGGGAAAGAAGACAGGAAGAAGAAATCGAAGAAGAAATCGAAAGAAATTGAAGAGGGAAAGAAGAAATCGAAGAGGGAAGAAGAAATCGAAGACAGGAAGAAGAAATCGAAGAGGGAAAGAGAGTCAGGAAGAAGAAATCAAAGAGGGTCGCCATGGCGTAGGTCGCCATGCAGCCCTCTCCAGCGCCAGGACGCCATGGCGTCGCCATGGCGACGCCATGACAACTATGTCCCTGAGCATGCTTTAATCTCTCTCCCTATTAATTCTGTTTACATCCCACTGATCTGTTACCTCCATAACTTCATTTTGATTTTCTGTTACTCTTCTGAGATTCCTTCCTTGAGTAGGATCTAAGAAATCTCAGTTTAGCTTCTGTTTTCGTGATTTGATTTCAGAAATCTGTGCTGCTATATCTGTAGTCTTGCAGCCAGTGGTGTGCTGTTCTCTTCATAATCAATTACTGTTTTGAAAACTGTCCAATCAGGTATCGATTTCTGGTACTTGAAGTTTTCAACTTCAGATATGATTCTTCAGTAGCTAGTGATCCAGCCCTTGAATTGGTTCTAACTTTTAGTATATTATTCTTAGCTATTTAGGCCAGCCAGATTTGGTATGATTTCTATTTCAATTTCGGATTGATTTCATGAAATAGTCAACAAATAGATTTTCGATCAAAAACTTGAAATTGTTTTGGTTGTACCAATATGAAATATTTCAAGAAAAAAAAATCCATTTGGTAGTTCAATTTCTAAGAATACATTCTCTATATTTCTTTACGAATGGTGGTGGTGGCGTGGTGGGGTGGAAGTGGCGGTGGTGGTGGTGGTGGCGGTGGCGGTGGTGGTGGCAGTGGTGGGCGGTGGCAGTGGGGTGGTGGCGGGGTGGTGGTGGCGAGACCATTAGGAGAAGAAGAAGTTGGTGTTTTATTTTTAATATGAAATTACTACTTTGCCCATCAAATAAACCATGTGCCCATTAAAGAGCAAGAGCGAATTAAATGAAATAGAAATTCTGAAACAGCCTCTCAGCTATTTCAGAATTTCTATTCCACTTGATTTCCATTTCACTGAAATAAGGTGCACAAAATCAAACCAAACAATTTCTGAAATAGAAATCACCCCCTTAAATTGAAATAGAAATCATACCAAATCAGGCCTTAGTACACTCAACCAGATTTCTGGCCTTATCAGGTGTTGATCTATTGGTATTTGCTTTTCTTTAAATCTGGAATTTCTTCTTGTGTCTGAGATTCTG
Organism: Telopea speciosissima; assembly: GCF_018873765.1. Classification (NCBI taxonomy): domain Eukaryota; kingdom Viridiplantae; phylum Streptophyta; class Magnoliopsida; order Proteales; family Proteaceae; genus Telopea; species Telopea speciosissima. Next base: position 971,912 of record NC_057926.1, read on the forward strand.
TTTTTGTTGGTTTGTGAAACCTAGTATTAGCCTATTAGGGGGATTGCAAACCTCATTAGAACTCATTCAATAATTTAGCAAACCCCTTTGATGGAAAGCTTGAAAGTTCAAACTTTCATTAAGTTGCCTCCAATCCTCACTGTTATTAACATCCAATCTATTTGGCTCAACCGATCAATTCCTTCAAAAAATTGCAGCTAAATTCTGAAGCCCCTTTATGTTTTGGTACCCATCAAGCTAGACCTAGAGGAACTGTCAATACTACTAAACCCCTCTCTAAAAATCAGTACGAAAACTTAATGGAACTTACTTTCATGTTACATGTTTGCTTGCCTATCAAAGGGAGGAAGGGGATAACCAATGAAAAGGATACTGTACAATTATTTAAACCAACAGAAACTGAACACAAGATGAATGCCCTTTGTTCCAAAAGAGAGAGGTAAATTATATTAAAAGGAAAAAATTCCCCACGACGGCAAAGTGCAATTTCCCTCTCACATGGGATTTTTTATTATTCTCTCTCCTATTCTGAATATGTGGGCCACATATGGATGATACCTTTGAAAAAACCTCCATTGCTGTGGCGTGCAGATTACTCTCTACACTGGCATCATGGGGAACCCTCTCCCTTTATTAAAATACAGAGTGGAAGCTGCAACTTGGTTTCATAAAAATGATGCCAGTAAATTAGGTTCTTGTTAAAGGAGGAAGAAACAACAGGAAGGTTGATGCAGATAAGTCACCTAAAGATCTTATTTTATCGGAAATAAGCCCTGGGATGGGTTATGTATGTATTAGGCCTTTGATTCCATGTGTTTTCTTTGTAATGGGCCACTTTAAAGGGCCTAAAGTGTGGGTACAAGGTAACCATACGGGATTAGGCTTAGTAGTAGCTTATTAAGTTCACTTTCATTCCTAGTAGAAGTACGAGAAGCTATTTAACAGTGCTTTTATTTTCAGCCAAGTTGTAAGCACTCCTATTCATAGTAGGAGTATATTTCAGCTTTCCTAGTTAGCATAGGAGTTTATTTTCAGTCTATATAAGCAATGTAAGGCTTAAACACAGATACAATTTGAGTATTGAAAATTTAAATAGCCATTGGCCTTAAAGTTCTGTGAGAGACAGATTGGATGGGGTACCCTGTGCCTACGATAAGTTTCTTCTTCTCTTCCCCTGTTCTGCCGCTATTACTCTCTGAGTTTAATTTTCTGATCAATATCTACTGCTGCTGGGTGATGTTTGCTTTCTGATTCCAATAGGTTTGATTGATCTTCATCCTATATCATCCCTATCATCAGGTAAGATCAGATTCAACCATAAAGTCTGATTTAATAGACTTGCGAGTGCTTTATTTTAGACTAAGTTTCAGACCTTGGTATTTCGACTCCTAAATCTGACCTGAGTACCTGATCAACTCCAAACTTTGGGATATCAAAACTCAGTTCTGATTTGGGGGGGTATTCTGACCAGTATTTTGATTGCTACTTTAAAATCACTTTAACTCAGTGAGTTCGGGATTCAGAATTCTTGTTGATCTAATTATTCCCTAATTAGCCATCTGATCTGTGTCAATATTTGGGGGTTTTGATAGCTCATATCAAGGATAGAACTCAATCTGAATTTGCGTGAATTCTATCGGTCTGATTGGAATTAATTTCAGTTTAATTATTCTTCCCAGATTTCTATCCTGAATCAGAATTCTCTAATTACTCTTAAATTACTTAGGCAATTGCTCTCATAATCTAAAGGGTGTTATTATTCATTGTGAGGATTAGAAACCTCAAGTTTGACCTTCATCTGAGACGGTTTACTTTTCTGCTGACTTTGACTTTTAGGTTGACTTTTGGGAGTTTGACTGTTTCTTGAGATGACACAACCTTGATAAAAAGCTAAATAGAAAAGCACTTTTTTCATTTAATCATACAAAGTTAAACTTAGCACTTCACATCATTTATTAACTTTTATGCAGCACTGTATCCACACCTTTAAACAGATATATTCATAGGTAAATTTGCCAAAAAAAAATTCCCCAATACACAAATGTAATTGAAAACCTGTTCATATCATGCCTCACATCCTATTCATGCCATGCCACAGTAACGGAACCAACATAAGTCTATCGTTTACCTTGATGTCACTGCCACGAAACAGAATGTACTCATACACTTTATCACTTGGGGGAATCTGAGGGCCATCTTTCTTTCGCCCCTCAGTTCCAAAAGACCTGACTGTAATCAAGAAAAATACAAAACACACACACAAAGATTACATCGCCAGAAATTGATCCATAACAACAGTAAACAACTTTGACTAGCAAGACTACCTAGCTAACATTATAACAAAGTAATTTTAGAACAAAAGATTATATAAACATGACCAACCTACATAATAAAGGGCGTACCCAGTGCACGAGGCTCCCGCCATGCGGGGTCTGGGGAGGGTCATAATGTACGCAGCTTACCCCCGCTTCGCGTGGAGGCTGTTTCCAGAGACTCAAACCCATGACCACTTGCTCACAATGGAGCAACCTTACCATTGCACCAAGGTCCATCCTCTATTATGACCAACCTATATAATGCCACTTTAAATCAAGAAAACAAAATCAAATAAATTTAGCATACTTTCTGGTGTGGATCGATCAGAGGATCTGTTTGTGGTGTGGTTAAAATAATAGGGGGTTGTTCCAGGACTGTGAACAGTACACGTGAAAGAAAGATGAGAGAGGGGAGAAGGGAGAGAGAGAAGATTGTGTGGGGGAGAGAAAAACCCAAATCGTGGGTGGAAAGAGCGAGGGGAGAGAGAAAACAATCTCTTTAAAACAAACTAATTCAATCCATCACTCAAATCAGGGGCGAGGGCTAACCAATTACATGTATTTATAAAACAGAAAAAAGACATAAAATAGAAGTCCAACTAACCTAAGCTTCCTACTTGACTCAAACAGTTAAATAATTAAAGAAAGGGTAAATTACAGATCAGGTACCCAACGTTTAAAATAACTACGTTTGGGGTACCTCATGTTTGAAATATTATGTTTGAGGTTCCTTATTAACCAGTTCCATTTAAGACTGGAAGTGTTTCCATCTTTGCCCAAGATCAGTTCTGTTACCACTTCTCACCTCCGCCCCCGTGTCCGGCCTCTGCCCTCACCTCTGCCACCACCTTCTGCCCCCACCCCCATCATCTCTCCCCTCTCCCCGCCCTTTGTCCTACCTCCCCCACCCCAGCCCCCTGCCCTTTGTCACCCTTTGCAGCTCCCTACCCCATAGTCCGCACTCCATGTCTCCATTCCACGTACAGGCTTTTACAGGTTACAGTCATGAGGACTTCAACCTCTGCTTCAATGGACTCTCTCATCTTGTCTGCTTACTCTGTTGTAGCTTCAGGAGTGTCAAGCTTTCTGCTTTTCAGCAGTTAATAGTGAGAACTGCTCCTCTCCAACCAGAATAAGCGATGATCTACGGATCATGTTCGCCACTGGAGATACCGGTGGCCATATCTACCTTGTCGTTGCCACTGCCAATGAACTCAAAGACTATTAACCCTAGCATACAAGTCCTTTTCGTTGGAAAGCAAACATGGAATGGAAAGCGCAGCAGTCCCTTCCGTGAGCTACACTTTCATATCTGTCCCCGCCATGTCGTTCACCCATTCCTTGTTTTCTCTCGAAAGCTTTCTCCTCCAATTCCATCTGATCAAGTCTGTACTAGAGGGTCCAAAGCTAGGTCTTCAGGACTGGAAGCTATGTCCCCTTCCCTGTGTGCCCAGCTGCGGCACTCAATCGGTTGAAGCTCGTGATTCAAGAGCAGAACTCTATGTCTAGCTAATCAGATTTTCTCGCTCTTCACTGATCTCATTTTTGTTGCTTTCAATTCATCACTAGTGTGTTCCCAAGCACAAATGTATTGTAATTTGTAAGTGGGAATCTTGTTAGGTTGTCTCTGAGGTGTCACATGTCCAAGGCCGTCGCTATGTCCCATTTCTTTTTGAAGGCAGCAAAGGCTAGGGATTCAGAGGCGAAGGTTGTGATGCAGTAGAGTTGGCATGGTTGGACCGACACGACCCGCTGCCCGCTGGGGAAGCCCAGGCCGAAACAGAACTGATCAAACCCAACTTTTTGGTCCACAAAGGGCTGGGACAATATATTTATTTGGGTAGATTATGTAGGAGTTATTTGGTAGTTTCCTTATTTGAGTTATTTCCTAGTTGAGTTGGTTTCCATATTGAGTTGCGTTTCTATTAATATATTAGGAGTTTTTCTTTATTCGCACGTACTGCTGATGGAAATCAGAAAATAGAAGTGAATGAAAATTTGAGTTGAAGTTTCTCACATTATGAGTTTGGTGCGAGTGCTGGCCCAGCCTTGTTCCTCCTCCTCTGCGACATCTGGCTCCCTGTGGATATCTCCAACCTCTTCTCTACCGGGTTGGACTTCCTTTCTTTCATCCCTTCCAGGTGAGTCGTATCGTAACTCCTGTCCCTTCCCCTATTTTCCTTTCTTCTTTCCTCTTCATCCTCATCATTTCTATTCTGTATTTTCTGTTTCGCCCTTGCTGGTATGCCCTGTTCTGGCGACTGGTACAGCCCCTTTGCTACCGTCCTATTTTTTTATTCTGCCACCCTTTCGACCTGAAACTTTGTGGAGGAGTCACAAGCCTCTGGAGCCTGGGCGATTCAGACTGTAGGATTGGAACCTAAAGCCCACCAGGTCTATGAGACCCACACAGGAAGGAACTCAGATCTGGTTCTAGTTTTCCGCCAGGTTTGTGTTGCAGAGCAGTTTTATTGTTTGTTTAATAAACTGGGAAACTGTTATTAACTGCTACAAGCCTACAATTGGGGAAAGGGATAGCGATCTTCTCCCTAAAATCCGATTTTGATTGGAACACTGTGGGAGGAGCTGCGCTCATCGCAAACTCCTCCATTGCTGCTGGTTCTGATATCGGGATGTTGAAGACAACCCCCCACCCCCATGATATTGTAGCCTTGGTTCCTAGAAGACCTAACTGTCCTTCCTTTCTTTCTTAAGTTAAGCGGTATCCTTACTTTGTATTAATTCCAAGTCTGCCCTTAAGTTTTTAAATCCCATAGTTCAAAATATCGGCGGGATCTCGAGGATCTCGAGCTTGTCGAGACGAAACCATATCCAAAATGTCAAACATGCAAGGTCTCGAATAACTCAACCGAGATTTTGGAGAGATTTCTGTACTGTTTGTACCATCTCGCCGAAATGCTACAAAACCCCTTATAAAAAGGCCAAGTTTCGACCAGAATTTGAAATTTTGAAACAAAACTCGACAGAGAAGGTTTTTTTTTCCTACAGAAGGGGGAAAAACCTTTTTTTTTTTTTTTTTTTTTTTGCCCACATCATCACCCAATACTACTGGGATACACTACCAAGGGTTGCAACATCACTATGTAGCATTCATATGTCATGCAGACAGAGGACAATGCATGTCATCTCCATCGGACCATGAGTGGACTCGATCCAGCACTTCATAGTTCATATCAATAGGCAGTCGTCACTTTTGGGGAGTTGGGACTTGGGACTTGGGACTTGGGACATGGAAGACTAGAGTGTCTATGATTTATGTATTATTGTTCATTGTACTCTTAGGAGAATGGTGTCTATGACTTATGTATTATTGTGCACTGTAGTTTGGAGTAGAAACTTTAGGTCTTTAACTATTTCTTAAATAATTATTCAATATTATGTGTCTTCATCCATTATTGCATAATTTACTAGTTTTACTCGCCAATTATGTCTCATATTATTCAAACAATGTGTAGAATAGGAAATATTACATTAAGGATTAGACGTTCACTACCAACCAAGGGTGCAAATCCAAAACACCAAAGTGGGTGCTTTTTTTTTCAATTTGAAGATTTAAATATGTTTACTAAGCCTAAAACAAGCTTCCCTTAAAGTTTCAGAGCCAACTATGGCCATTTGCCTACCAAAACATCATTCCGAAACCAAAAAAAAAATGCACAAACTCGTCGAGATCTCGGTCCAGGTCGAGTCGAATTTTTGAACCTTGTTAAATCCTAATTCCCTTCTTAACCCATCACCTACTTGACTACCAAGTTGTCCTTTAATATTCTGTTTAATTATGCCACTCCCCCGTGCAAATCTTGAAATATTTACAAAATTGCCATTTTCTTCCTACTTTTGGCTATTGTGCAATTGGGTGGGCCCATAGCAATTCCGAATAGGGTCTTCAAATCTGGGATCACACCTATTTGGTATTAGAGCTAAACTCCCACAAGGAGGAAAACCGAGTGGACATCACATGTCTCGTGGACTGGGTTGATAAAGTCACCACTAGCGTTGATGGTTTCAACTCCACAATCACTTCCCTTAAGTCCATGATGGTGTGACTACAGGCTTCTATTGACAGCTTCAACTAAGGGAAAGAGTCCCATTCAGTCTGAGGATTCTTCCAATTCCATTCCACAGGGTCCAATTCATGTTGCCCCACCACCACCACCGACACATTATACACCACCATCACCCCCTCAAAGCGATTTTGACAGTGTTATAATATAGGTTCAAGGGCAAAATTGTCATAAGGGTAATATTGTCCTTGTACCTATTCCAGAATGTTCTTTCACATATTATAAATAAAGGATGGCTGTAGTCACTCTGACTCAAGCCAGGATTCACGGAATTCAACATGGCATCAGAGCCAAAAATATTCCGGAGATATAGGAATTAGAAATTTTTTCCTTTTTTTCTTTTTCTTTCTCTCTTCTTCTTCTTCATGATTCTGCCCTAAGGAGCGCCACCCCCGCAGGCCCCTCCACCACCGCCAGCCCTTTCCCACCTTCCGCCAGCTCCCACAGGCAACTCTACCACCTCCGCCAGCCTACACCAGTCCCTCCACCACCTCCCGCCACCTCCACCAGCCACAGCAAGCCACCCCACCACCTTCCGCCACTTCTCCCAAGCCTGCAGGCCTCTCGCCTCCTCTCTTTCTCGCAAGAGGTCCCCCCTCCTTTTGCTGTAATTTTTTCCCACCCTTGGTGGTGAGTTGACTCCCACCGAGGGTTCCTTTTTTCCCCTCCATATGTTCTGATTTTTTTGGGGGATTTGTTTATTGGTTTCTGTGATTTTTTCCAGCCACCATGCCTGACGTTTCAGAGATCACGTCTGCTTCCTCTAGTTCTGATGGGTCATCCCAACGTGACTTTATTCCGTTTCCGGTGAATCCCATCAAACTCAATGGCACCAATTATCTTTTGTGGTCTCGTTCCTGCTTGTTTGCTATTGGATCCGTGGTCTCTCTAGCTATATCACGGGCACTCAGGTCAGGCCTACCGAAGTTGGTTCTGTAGTGGATCGATGGATGAACTTCAATTTTTTGGTCATGTCATATCTTGTCAATTCGATGGAGCAAGATATTGTCGGGTGCTATCTCCTTCTTGATTCAGCTACGAAGATTTGGAAAACAGCCAAGGACACTTATTCTCAGGTTGGGAATGCTACCCAATGTTACGAGCTTCGTCAGAAGATTCACTCTACCAGGCAATTGGAGTTGTCATTGTCTCAGTATTACAATACCTTGTGTACTATGTGGCAGCAGTTGGACTTTCTGGGCACCTTCACTGCTACCTACGATGTTGATGCCACGGCCTTCCGTAAGAGGGAGGATGGCTTTCGTGTTTTCGATTTTTTGGTCGGCCTCAATATTGAGTTTGATCAGATCTGTGCCACTAATTTGAACCGAGACCCACTTCCATCTCTGGAGCAAGCCTATGCGATTCTATCGACTGAGGACAGTAGGCGTACAGCCATGGTTCATCCTGTCACTCAAGAACGATCGGCTCTTGTCTCTGGTTCGCAGTCTTCCCAAGGAACTTCTACCAGGTGTGCTAGTACTGATCGGACATCTGGTGATCGTCCTCCCATTAAATGTGATCAATATGGGAAGGAGTGGCATACCAAAGACCGTTGTTGGAAGCTTCATTGTCGCCCTACGGAGACTCGCGGGCGTGGGAGGAGTGGATCCAATCGGCCTAGTAACACCCGTGCTCATCAGGAAACTTCTGACAACCAGCCTGATCAATCTCTTTCTCAAGTAGTGGCTGAATTGCAAAATCTTCGGGATATGGTGAATCGATTGGACACATCTTCTTCGGCATCAGTATCTCCTTCCATGGCTGCCTCGGCTTTGTCTCTGCCTACCAACCCAAATTCTTCTTCTTCCACAGGTATTTCTTTTGGAGGGAACTGCACCTCAATCATGCCCGATTCTTGGGTAATTGACTCAGAGGCAACCGACCATATGACAAGTTCTTCATCTGTTTTTTCCAAGTATTTTCCTCTTTCTGGTCATAACAAGGTTCGTGTTGCTGGTGGGTCTCTTTCTCCTATCTCGAGGAAGGAATCTATCCAGTGCACTTCCTCTCTTAGCCTTTCCTCTGTCTTACATGTTCCAAAGTTTACTACTAATTTGCTTTCCATTAGTAGCCTAACTAAGGATTTAAACTGCAAAGTAACATGTCTTCCAACCTATTGCTTGTTTCAGGACTTGGCAACGGACAGTACGATTGCATGTGGTAAAGTGTTTGGTGGTATGGACGTACTTGACAGTTCCCGGGCAGCTTTGACATCTCAGCCGGCATCTTCTAATTTTGATTCTGCACTTTTTTAGTTGAATAATTGGCATCGGCGTTTGAGCCATCCTCCTATAGGAGTTTTATCTACTTTTTACCTAGTCTAGTGAAACGGTGTAATAAACATAATTTTTCTTGTGACAATTGCACTTTAGCAAAGCAAACTAGAAGTATTTTTCCTATTTCTGATAATCAAGGCTCAATATCTCGCGATATATCGGTATCTTAGGCTGTCCGAGATATCCGAAATGTACCGAAATTTTGTCGAAATATGGGATTTTTTCTGCCATATTTCGGCAGTCCATTTCGTTGGGTTTTTGGCCATATTAAGGCCTGATACTTCATGTACACCCTATTTAAGCTAAATAAACACATTTAAACCTTTATATTGCAAAAAAGTGAACTTAAAATGGTGTTTTGGGTTTGCACCCTTGATTGACAGTATATGATCGGACCCTGATGTAAAAATAGTTAAATACACATTGTATAACTATATAAGTACTCAAAGATATAATAACAAATTGAAACAAAGTAATGAATAAAAAATAAAGTCAAAATGTGGCCTTTAGTTTTCCGAATGAGGCTCCAACATGTTTCCGGCAACAATCCGTCGAAAATGAGGATGAACAATGCTTGGATGATGCTTGAAAGAGTAGAAGAAGGGGGAAAAAATGAAGGATTTGGAGCTCTATGCAAGTCTCAATCGAAATATCGACTGAGACTTGCGAAATTTGAACTTTAAACCCATGGTCACGTGAGCCATTTAAGTTATAAAGGAATATTTTGACGATATTTCGTGATATCTCGAAATATCACCAATATCTCACGAAATATCGTCGAAATATTGTATTTTTTCATTTCAACCAAGCATTTCGTCTCGGTAGGCTCGAGATTTCCGAAATATGCCAATATATTAGCGATATTTTGCGAATTCTTGAAACATGCTGATAATCGAAGCAATGTGCCTTTTGGTTTGATACATTCTGATGTGTGGGGCCCTGCCCGATGTATTTCTGCTTCTGGATTTAGATGGTTTGTCACATTCATTGACTGGTTTAGCTGGACAACTTGGGTGTATTTGATGCATAGTAAAAGTGACGACTTCACTTGTTTCACTCTATTTCATAAGATGGTCCAGACCCAGTTCGATGCCAAGGTGACGATTCTCCGCTCAGATAATGGAAAAGAATATATGGATGGTGCCTTCTGCTCCTATTTGGACAACCATGGAATCATACACCAGACCTCTTGTGTTAACACTCCTGCTCAAAATGGAGTGGCTGAATGCAAGAACAGACATCTCTTGGAGGTTGCTCATTCTCTTATGTTTACTATGGTTGTTCCTCCTCGCTCCCAGGGTTATGCTGTTCTTACAGCCACCTATCTAATCAATCGCCTTCCTTCTCGAGTCTTAGGTAGCCGTTGTCCCTTGGACATATTGGTTGGAAAATCGACTTTTGTTGTGCCTCCAAAAGTCTTTGGCTATGTCGTGTTTGCTAGGAATCACCATGTACACGGCAAGTTTGATCCCAAAGGACTGCGGTGCATTTTTCTTGGTTACTCAGCTACCTAGAAAGGGTATAGATGTTATCATCCTCCTACACGAAAGGTATTTGTCACTATGGATGTCATCTTCCAGGAGTCTGAGGCTTACTTTAAACAGTCGATACCTCAGCAGGGGGAGATTCTAAGGGGTAAAGAGGTCCCGTTGATTGCTCCTCTAGACATTGAGATACCTACTATAGAGGATGTCTCTGTTGAACTAGAAGATGGAGTTACAAGTCAGGAACAAGAAGTGGGACAGATTGAGCAACAGCAACAGGTGCAGGGGGAGAATGAAGTACAGACTTACACTCGGGAAACTGATTTTCCTTTGGATGGCCCTCGGTACAAAGAGTCCACCACCACCGACCCTACACAATCGGCATCTGTTCCTGCTCCTAGTCATGTTTCTGGTAAGCCACCTCTTGATCCCAGTATTGATTTACCCATTCCTATTCGGAAACCAAAAAGGAGTTGTACACAACATCCTATTTCCAACTATGACCTACTCAGGCAGAAACTCTTAAGGAGAAAAAGGAGGAGGAGAAGTGGACGCGATTGGTTCCACCTGATGCACTGAAGTTCAAGACAAAACAATCTTCACTCCCCCTCTGGTGAATCAAGCTAGACGGAAATTCCCTCAAAGAGAATTCATTTTTGGCAATATGACTCCTATCCGCCTTTACTTTAAATTAAAGAGGAAAGGAATGCTGAATATGGTGCCGCCTTGGTATGCGGATGTGGCTAATTTACCCTTCGGGTATAAGCCGGCTTTATATTGCAACTACCATGAACAAAAGGGTCATCACAGTGACAGGTGCATACACCTCAAGCATGCAATCCAAGACCTGATAGACGTTGGGCAGGTCAAGATTGAGACAGAGCAGCAGCCTGTTGGTCAAGCAATCAATGTTCTAGAAGAATATTCAGAAGGGTTTGATCCCACCTCCTTGATCCAAGCTTTGCCGATTTCGTCAGATCAAATGCCTCCATCAATGACCAATATGACTAAGCCAAATGGGCCCGAAGGCAATGAAGAGACCGAAGAAGAACGGGTTTTGGTAGGATTGCAATCTCGGATTGACCATTTGCCCTTCCATCTCCAAGAGCAGATCATGCATAAAGTCTTACAAACAAGGAGTAAAGATTGCCTAAAACTGTTTCATGAAATTACTCTCTTCAACCATGGGAATGATGACCTCGAAGGACTCCCTGTCCATCCGGATTATCCTTTCTTCAATATCTTTGGGATAAGAGATTTTTACCAATTGCCTACTGAACCCCTTTGTTTCCTCTCATACCTCTGTGAAAGATATGCGATAACGTTCAGCTTCCGTGCCCCAGAATTGTTGACCTACATGAGCCAAAATGGATTGCACCCAGATTTTGTTCCCCCCTCTGTAAAACACATTGAAGTTTCTTCTTCAGTTTCAAACACGAACTTAATGGCTCGAGCAATTATTTGGTTGTGCAAGTGTAATGTCCTCTATATCCTCCATAATCTTATGGAATACCTACCTCACCGGATACAGGAGTCGCAACAAGAACCGAATGCAAATCTGATCATGCATCGACCTCGCAGCAGCTTCCATTCAGATGCCGCATTTAGTTTGGTGGATTTCTTTAACAGAGGATATGGAAGGGATGATTGGGAGAAGATAAGAAGCCATCTGTGTGAGATTAGCAGAGTCCCTAAGGAGCAGATTCCCCCGAGTTTATGGGAAAATCCTCTTGAAGCTACCACTAGTTTTAATAGGGAATACATCTTTTGCATTGCCAGTCTACAAAGTGGTGGAATCGTCAAAGAAAGTTCTCCATATTCCTCCGATGGAACAGGGGCAGATCCTGATTCAAGGCATCACTGTCGCCCGAAGGCGTTAAACTACAGTCATTAACTTGATGAGCATCAGCCTTGCTAGTCGATTTAAAATGGATCTAGTACCCAGCTCTAGTTAACAACTCTCTAACTCCTGCTTTCCATGCTTTCGTATCTTCTTTATCCTCTGTTTCCATCCCTAACAATTGGCAAGAAGCAATAGCCAAACAAAAATGGAAGGATGCGATGAATGAAGAAATGCTTGCCCTTGAGAAGAATCAAACCTGGAATTTGGTAAATCCTCCACTAGGAAAGAAACCGGTTGGCTGTAAATGGGTCTTTGTTGTGAAGCACAAGGCTGATGACTCAGTGGAAAGACACAAAGCAAGACTCGTAGCCAAAGGGTTTGCCCAAACCCAAGGAATTGACTATCAAGAGACATTTGCTCTTGTAGCAAAAATGAATACTGTACGGGTTATCATCTCGTGCTGTAAATCGAGGATGAGAACTCCAACAACTTGATGTGAAGAATGCATTCCTACATGGAGATTTGGAAGAAGATGTTTACATGGAGATACCTCCTGGCTTCACCTCTTCAAAGACTCAGGGAAAGGTATGTAAGTTGAAGAAGGCTCTTTATGGTCTGAAGCAATCACCAAGGGCTTAGTTTGGCCGATTCCATAAGGCTAGGGTTGCTTATGGGTATAAGCAGAGCGCTAACCATACATTGTTTGTTAAAAGGATGGGACAACAAGTGACCATTTTGATTGTCTATGTTGATGACATAGTGATCACGGGTAGTGATGCACATGAAATCCAGAAGCTGAAGACATATTAGGGCACCGAATTTGAAGTCAAAGATTTAGGGAGATTGAGGTTGCCTATTCAGCTAAGGGCATATGTCTTTCCCAAAGAAAATATAACCTGGATCTATTGAGTGAAACAGGGATGCTTGGGTGTAAACCAGCAGACACCCCTCTTGAGTCCAACACACATTTGAAGAGTAAGGAAGGTGACCTAGTGGATAAGGGTAGCTATCAGAGGCTAGTTGGCCGATTGTTATACCTCTCACATACTCGGCCAGACATCACATTTGTTGTAAGTGTTGTCAGTCAATACATGCATGATCCTCACTCTTCTCATTTGGAAGCAGCATACAGAATACTCCGTTACCTCAAGTCCTCTCCTGGAAAGGGAGTCTTGTATTCTTCACATAGCCATCTCCGGATAGAAGCATACACTGATGTAGATTGGACTGGCAGTCCTGATGATAGGAAGTCCACATCCGGATATTGTACATTTGTTGGAGGGAACCTTACTACTTGGAGAAGCAAAAAACAAGCTGTTGTGGCTCGGTCTAGTGCTGAAGCTGAATTTCGAACTATGGCACAAGGTATTTGTGAACTTCTCTGGCTCAAGGAGCTTCTTCAAGACTTGGGGATGAATGCTGATCTTCCAATGCGGCTCTACTGTGACAGCAAGTCAGCAATCAGCATTGCTCACAACCTGGTCCAACATGATCGTACCAAACATGTTGAGATTGACCGGCATTTCGTCAAAGAGAAATTGGAACAAGGAACAGTTTGTACTCCGTTTATCCAGTTTAGTGAATAGTTGGTTGATATCCTTACCGAAGGGATCAATAATAAGTTATTTTTTCCTATTATTAGCAAGTTGGGCATGTTTGATATGTATGCACCAACTTGAGGGGGAGTGTTGTAATATGGGTTCAAGGGTAAAATTGCCATAAGGGTAATATTGTCCTTGTACCTATTCCAGAATGTTCTTTCACATATTATAAATAAAGGATGGCTATAGTCACTCTGACTCGAGCCAGTATTCATGGAATTCAACAAACAGCATTTGCGCACACCAGATTAAGTTTAACCGGTACATAACTCCTTCAATATAAATCAGATTTAAGCAATCTTGGACTTGTGGGAAAGCTTTCAAAATAAAGCTTTCCAAAAAATATTCAAAGTGATTTTTACAGCATTTACGCACACCAAATTAAGTTTGAAGGAGTTATGTACTGGTCAAACTTAAGTTGGTGTGCACGCATGCTGTCAAAATCGCTAAAGTTGAAAATTGCACCTACCGCCGAAAATCCAGTTTTTGTTCTTGAACTGGGGGGTTAACATTTTTTCCTTTTGGAATTTGATTTTTTAACTATTTTTATTATTGGATTCAAATAAGGGGGTGTTGGCTTATTTATGAATAATATCTTAAGTAAATGATTACCCCAAAAAAACAAAAAAAATAAATGAAATACGAAAACATTTACTTAAATGATATTAGGCATTAATAAGTGTTTGTCCCGGTTTTTGACATAAATAAGTGTATGTATACCAAGGTTTGCATAGATAGGTGTCTGTATACCAAGATTTCCCACCGAGATCTCGCCTCCCAGTCGAGATTTGGCACTCATATAAATGAGTTTGGGTCAAGATCTCGACCCAACCAACATGTCGCTCGAGTTGGGGTAAAATATCAGATCGACCTCCATCTCATCTCGAGGTCCTGAAAAAGCGAGATATTTGCGAGATCTCGTCGATATCTTGCGAGTTTTAGTTCCATGCTATCGAGTTGAACCAGCGACCAAGAAGCTGAACTAATTCCTCTGAAAGCAAACCAGCGAAGGTTGCAGGCTCAGGAATGATTACTCGTACGTACCCCTCCATCTAAACAGAGCTTCGAAGCTGAACCCCTTAATTTAGTGTCGCCTGGGGTAGGATAAATCACTCCCAAAAGATGAGGGAAAGCAGAAAAGGGAATGGAAGAATTCAAACCTAATTTGGACAACTATGGTACCTCTGGAACAGGGATACTGTGAATAAAAGGGTGAAGACACTCACCAAAGAAGAGACCTGGGAAAGGAGAAAGAAGAAGAAGAAGAACTCAGAATTGGGAAGGGAGGTGTGCACAGCTCATGGCAACCATCGGTTAACCTAAACAAAATTTCATTCCAAAATTCTCTAATCTAATTGTCTGTACTGTTTGATCACAATGGTATTTAAAGAACATAATTGAAGACTCCTACTCTAAAACTGAAACAAACTTTGACTCAAACTCTACTCCAAACTCTACGGACGACTCTAAAAAGGAAATTACAATTTTTAAATCAAAAGATAAATCCTAAATCTTATGCATCACTGCATCAGTAATGAACCCAACCCAAGAGTTATTTCCACTAAAATATATGTGATTTATCTGCATCAAGTAATTAGGGTGTTGGGCATGCAGGCACCTAAAGTTTAAGGGTGGGCTTTGGGGTTATGGATTAAACAAAGGATCAATTGTTAGGACAATTAAGGACCCTCTGGATTAGCATGATTAGCCATTTGATCATAGCCAATGTCATCAGAATTCAGATCCATATAAGCTCCAAATCTCACCCTCTGACTCTTTCCTTGCCACCACTAGCTATAAAAAATCAAATTTCCAAATGAATTACTTTATACATTTTTGTTTGGACACATGAAGAAATACTGTAATACTGTTAGAGCCGAAATCTGCACCCTATACACCAGACAAAAAGGCCTGGGGAAGAATTCTGAAGGAAGTTAGAAAAGTTGTTCGATCGGGATGTTTCTGATAAGAAGGGAACAAGTAGAACTGCTAGGGAGGAGGTCCATCGGCTCCTTAATCATGAGAGCCTTTCTGATGAGTTTATTAGGCATGAATCATTCTTTCTAGCAGTTTATGCATATTCGTTGTGCACTGTGAAAGATTTGAGTTCAAAAATTACACACTCTGCTTGGATTTCATAATCTGTATATGTCATCTTGTGGAAGGAGCACTTCGGAAATAATAAATCTATTGTCTTTTCAAGCTCCATTTATAAGGATGCTGATTCTTATGGTTCTTATGGGAGTTTTTAGATGCAAGGGAGGAGTCTCTTGTTGTCGATATTCAGAGGCTGAACCAAGTTGATTGATTTGATTGGGAAAAAGAATGCTACACTGCCTAGTACAGAATCCTTTATACTTCACATAATAAACAGTAGGGCCAACACTGACATTCTCTCTTCTATTCTGACCATGTGGGCCCCATGTGGGCCCCATGTTGGCCCCATATGGATGATACCATTTTACAACCCTTGTTAGTGTAGTGTGCAGATTCCTTCTAACACTGCCCTGGTAGGAAACCCTCCGCCGATTTGATTTTATTGTATCTTCTTTATTGAGATGAGCTTCAACTGATTAAAGGGTTTTGGTTTTGGAAGTTTCCTTGAAGTTTCAGCAACAAATCTTTCTAGAGTTGCTATTGGAGGGATAAATCTAGTTTTTGGATATTTTAGCTCCGTATGTATATATTGTGTTTCTGTTCTCTTTTGTACGCAGCATTCTTTGTACATTCTCATCTTTTTCACTCCCAAGTCTTAAAAGTACATTTTTCACTTTGATTATAAATTTTTAGAAGATAAAAATTTGCAACCTATTTGGCTGCCAACTCAGACACCATGAATGAGTGAGAATCAGATGCCCCTTTCATTTCCCTCTTCTAAAAGAAGCCAGTCTGACTAGCCACTAATGAAAAGAAGCAATAAGAGTTTGTAACAATAATGCAATTGGTAAGGAACAGTCTTCCTTCCGCTGTTAAATCACAAGAAGTCCCAGTAAACCCTGTGCACTTGCCGGGGAGCTTCGTATAAAAATAAGTTTTAAACAAACAAAAACAAAAAACAAAAAGAGAGAAGCGATATAAAACAAATCCAATCCGTTAGCAGCTGAAAATGTATATATGAGACCAATTACAATAGGAAATGCGCCTCCTAGTGGCTTATTTCCCTTCACGTCTACTTTCGGGAAAGGAGGGGGAAACATTGACACTAATACTAGAGTAAACTATTCAGGAAACAGAGGCGCAATAATAACAAGATCATAACTCGAATTACAAATAACCGTCATTACATTTTTTTCGCTGTTGCAAAAAAATTATGTAAGATTGTAAATCCAGCCACAAACTGAGCCGCATAATCGATGATAAAATCATTAAATTCGGTGAGTAAACCCTCCTTGAATCAAGAAATTCGTAAACCAACAAATCTAAAACGAATCCTCACAATGAATCGTAACGAGAACGTTAATCTCGATTAACTAAAAGGATTTCGGAGTACTAACTTACCATTCTGCAATCCGATTGTGGATTCTTTAGTGTCGATGCTGTAAAGAACGCCCTCGTAGCGAATCTCATACTTGGACGTCAAACTGATGAGACTACCGATATAAGAATCGGCCGGACTAGCAGATTTGCCGGACTCCGCCATTGACGTACGATCCGATTTCTTCTTCGACTGCTAGGGTTTTCTCGACCACTTCAGTTTCGGTTGCAGAGTCCCGCTCGCTCTTCCACCACCTCAAGTGTTAGCCTTACTGTGAAGTTCCGGTTGGATTCCAGGGAAGAGTATGACGTACTTGTATAATTGTGTGGTGGCCTACCGGTCTTGTGGATGCTTAGCGTGTGCAGTGGACCTAGTTACTACATATACCGCAGTTGTGCGGGTCCTTTTGGCCTAGGCTTTAGGCTTTAGGCTTTAGAGCAAATACAGCTAAAGTGAACCATTCTCCCTCTCTTTGGCCCTTTGACGCTCTGGCCCTTTGATGGAATGGTGGATAGATATGTAAGAAATATTAGTATAGTGGAAGTTAAAAGATACTTTAAGAATGATGAAAGTAGGCAAGACTCTACGCCTTGATAGGATTCCAATAGAAATGTGGAAATACCTTGGAGGATGTGGGGTGAATTGGTTAACCAATTTATTTAATAGAATTATGAACACTTAAAAGATGTCAGATGAATAGAAAAAAAACATTGTAATCTCAATCTACAAAAATAAAGGTAATATTCAAAGTTGCAATAACTATAGAAGCATAAAGCTTATGAGTCACACTATAAAACTTTGGGAGAAGGTTATTGAAGCCCATTTGAGAAGGGAGATCATATCTCGGTAAACCAATTTTGCTTTATGGCAGAGATAGCAAGAAGGATCTCCATATAGTCTTTATTGACTTGGAAACAGCCTATGACCAAGTCCCTAGAGATTTAATCTGGCATGTTCTAGTGGAGAGAGGGGTTTCAAGTAAATATGTGGATGTAATAAAGGATATGTACGAAGACGTGGGGACTAGTGTGAGAACTGTGGGGGTCAGGGCAAGGAATGCTCAATTACGATTGGGTTGCACCAAGTATCAGTCTTAAGCCCTTATCTTTTTTAGCTTATCATGGACGACCTAACCAAGAGCATCTAAGATGAGGTCCCATGGTGCATGCTCTTTTCCGATGATAATGTTTTGATGGATGAGACAAAAATAAGAATTAACGCTAAATTAGAGCTTTGGAGATCAACCTTGGAAACCAGAGGTTTTAAGATAGTAGAACGAAGACGGAGCCTGAGTATATGATGTGTAATTTTAGTCACACTATGATGGATTATGACATTGTGCAAATTGAGGAACGAGAGATACCACAAAGTGACTATTTTAGATATTTTGGGTCAAGCATTAATAAAGAAGGGGACAAAAAAGTGGGATGGATGAAGTGGAGAGGTGCATCCGGAGTGCTGTGTGATCAACGTATTCCTTTAAAGTTTAAAGGAAAGTTCTACAGGATTGTTGTATGACCAACTATGATGAACATGGCTGAATGTTGGACAATTAAGAAGTGTCATATTTCGAAACTATTTGTGGTAGATATGAGGACGTTAAGATGGATGTGTGACAAAACAATGAAGGATAAAGTAAGAAATGATCGTATTAGAGATAACTTGGGAGTTGCTCCGAGCGAGTCGTTTGAGGTGGTATGGTCATGTTCAATAGAGGCCTAGGGACGCTCCAGTTAGGAGTAATGATTTGATTCCGATTGAAGAAGCTAAAAGAGCGAGGGGCAAACCGAAATTGAACATAGGAGAAGTTGTGAGGAAGGACATGCATAGTCTAGGTCTTGGACCAGGTATGACCTCAGATAGAGCCTATTGGAGGGTAAAGATCCATGTACCTAACCCTATTTAGCTGAGATTCTCCTAACTTGTTGGGTTGTGTCTCCTTCTACTTACTTTTATTTTTCACTTTCTTTTGTTTTTACATCATTCATTTGTCATTTCCCAATTTTCACTTCTCATCTAATTTCCCTTCCCTCTTTTTCTATCTCTCCATTCCCTTATTTTGTCTAATCCTCAATTTTACCTACTTTATTTATTCGGATCCATGTAACCGACCCCATTAAGGTTGAGCTTGTTGTTGTCGTCGATAGGTCCATATCCGATACCATGGACCTCTATCCAAAACCATTATTTAAGATATAGATAAAATTACAAGATTAGATACTATTGGGGTTTACATTACAAAATTATCCATTTAGTGTTTCAGCTAACAAAATTACCCAAAATTGAGTTTGGGATTACAAAACTAGTCAAAAGAGTGTTATTTCCAAACAAATATTTTTTTGGACGATTTTACCCTTCCACCTCCCATTCTTCCTGCTTGCCTGCCACTGCTAACATCCCCATCCCATCTCCCTGCTTTTCCGCCCTCTTACTGCTGCTATCCTCCCCACGCAAGAGTGAGCATCATGTACTATGGAACTTTTCACCCAAAATATAAAAAAGGGAGATGGCAAAAGTTGTAGAACCCTTCCATCGTGTCTTCTTCCCCAGTTTTCCACTCTATCTTTCTTGGAAATAGATCCTCTATGGCGCAGCTGCTCGGGCGGCCATAGCAGCGCAGGCACAGTGAGGCGTGCAATGACCGCCTGACCCTTTCTTGGGTAGGGGTAAGGCAGTAAATGCATGCCTCACATGGTCTACGCCGCTATGGCCGCTCAGGCAGCTGGGCCACAGAAGATCTGGATCCATCTTTCTTCCCTTTATCTCCAATGACATCAGTAGATTAAGGAGAAAAATTATCTTAAAAAATATGGGAAACCACTCACTCAATCACTATTCAGAAAATCAGAGGGGATTCTCGATTCCATGGCTCCTCTTGCCCCAAGATCTGGAGATCTGGAAGTAGCCAATGTTGAGCGTGAAGTGAGAATTCCTACTTCTTATATAAAGATATGTTAGATTTAAAAGGTCAAGGTCCTTTATTTTTTTAAGTTTCAAAAAGGTTTTGATTGCTTTGTTATGGTGTGGGACCCATGGGATCAAGGTATTATTTGATCAAAGTTATAGCTGAATTCCAAAGGGTTTATAACATCCTATAGGTATCCTAAAGTCCATTTATGGTCACTATTATGAGTGGGAAGGTGGGTCAAAAATATTGATTGAGATTAATTCCATTTATGAAATTAATTCTCAATTCTTGATCATAGGTTATGTTATTTCCTTTATGGGTTTTAAGGCTTTCCATAGTCTTTAGTGGGGAATGAATGGATTTTAAGGTATTTCATGGTATTTAGTGGGGAATGAATGGATTTTAAGGTCTTTCATGGTCTTTAGTGGGGAATGGCTATGAATTATAAATTAATCTTCAATTCATGTTCATAAGTTTCATTCTCCAATTAAATTGGCCATTAGTGGGTGGTTATTCTTAGGGATTCCAAGGATGTGCAAAGGTTGGTTTTGGGTCTATATAAACCCAACCAAATACATTGTAAATACACATTGTTTGATATATATCTATGTCTACACATTGCAAGTTAGAGCAATATTTTGTGTGTGGTAAGTTAAGACACTTCAAGAAAGATTGCCGGTTCAGGAAGAAAAATTCTGAAAAGATGAACCTAGTTGAAGACAACGTCTTTATTGCTATGATCACGGAAGCAAATTTGATTGAAAAACCAAAGGATTGGGTATTAAATACCGGTGCTACAAGACATATTTGTGGTGATCTGAAGATGTTCTCCTCCTATTCCATGAGTATAGAGGATGAAAAAGTATTTATGAAAAATTTTCAAAGTACCCCTGTTATGGGAAAAGAAAGTGACTTTGAAGCTCACTTCGGGGAAGACTGTGGTTCTCACCAATGTTCTCAATGTGTCGAACATTAGACGCAATTTAATTTCAGTTCTTATGCTTAATAAAATAGGAATGAAATTAGTTTTCGAAATTGATAAGGCGGTTATCACTATAAATAATATTTTTGTGGGGAAGAGATGCCTTAGTGAGGAGTTGTTCGTCCTAAGCGTTGAAAATATTGTAATTGATAAAACTAGTATTTCTTCCGCTTACATGGTTGTCCCTTCTAACTTTTTTGGTTTGTGGCATGATAGGTTGGGTCATAGTAGTGTGAAACATATCACCAAACTATGCAAGTTAGGCATGATTACCGATAAGGTGGAACCCCCCGTGAACAAGTGTATGACTTGTGTAAAGGCAAAGTTAACCAAAAAGCCTCATAAGACTATGGATAGGAAGAGTGGTCTCTTAGAATTAATCCACAGTGACTTATGTGACTATAAGTCTTATGAGTCTAGGGGAGGAAACAATTATATCATAACTTTCATAGATGACCACTCTATATATACCATAGTGTATTTACTCAAATCAAAGGATGAGGCCGAAAAGACGTTTATTTCTTACAAAATGAAAGTTGAAAATCAACTTAACAAGAAGGTTAAAAGACTTATAACCGATAAAGGGGCTGAGTACTTTACCCTTAATAAGTTTTATGAGAAAAATAGAATTATCCATGAAACAATCGCTCCATACCAACCGAAATCAAATGGGGTTGCCGAAAGAAAAATAGGTCTCTTAAAGAGATGATGAACTGTATGTTATTGAGTTCAGGTGTACCACTTGATATGTGGGGAGAAGCCATGTTATCGGCATGTTATCTATCAAATAGAATCCTACATAACAAGACTAGTATGTTTCCATTTAAGAAATGATTTGGTATGAAACAAAGTCTAAAACATCTACGGGTTTGGGGTTGTTTGGCTAAGGTGTTGTTATCGGATACCAAGAAAAGAAAATTCTGACAAAAAAACATATGATTGTGTGTTTTTGGGATATGCTATATGTAAGTACCGTGGTCCTCGGGACGAGGGTTCCTTATCCTTATGGCGACAATGATTGGCTTCGATGAATAACGGCATATCGCTCTGACATATCATCATGGGGATTGAGATCATACTTCATAAAGAAATGGAGTCGCTACCTAGGATTAGGGCCTAGGACCCAATGGGTGTAGTCCCATCAGAATTAGCGAAAAGGGTTACGTGATTCCATATGGTCTGGTCAGAGATTCAGGGTAAGTAGTCAGGTTATGAGAGTGAGAAGGTGTTAGGCACCCATCTCGTTCGGATAAACCGGTCTTTCTACTAGATGCTTGTTTTCGAATATTCTCTTTTAATAATATATCCTATGCTAACATGCAAGACTAAGTTATGATGCACTAATCATAACAAATAAAGAAAAATCATTTACTATGTACACTAAAGCGTCTATATTACGCCAAAAATAATAAGAAGGAAAGAGACAGGTACCTGTCAAGAAATACAATAAATAAATAAAATGTACCAAATACAAAATATGTGATGTCCCACGGCTCAGGTGGAGACGGACGATCGGCTTGCCTCTCTCTTGTCGGACAGAGTAAGGACTATATGCGATGGGTTTCGTTACTCAGACTTCGAACAGAACAACAGCTGTATAAGGGATTCTCGTTATCTGCATACAAACATAATAACGGCTATAAAAGGAGGCTTTTGTTATCTGTATGCGAACGAAATAACGACTCGGAGGGAATGAAATCGCTCTCTTATCGAACGGATAATCGAAGGATCTACCCACACTCAAGAATCGGACTTTAACAAACCCTCTCGAGAGAAAAACTTAGGGCTAAAAGGGGTGGATCTCACACTTGGAGGGTCTCCCTGCCCTTCCAATCCATGAAATGAGAGGAGGGGGACCCTCCTATTTATAGGGGGAGTGCCCCACATCTCTGGCCAGATAGGTCCTCCACGGCGCCGTGGGAGACTTTTCCACGACGCCGTGGATGACATCAGCTTACTGACATCAAAAACCTCTGCGGCGGCGTGGATCCGTACACCATTGCCGTGGGTGACCTCCACGGGGCCGTGGACAATGTGGTCCCCCTCTCCTCACTTTTTGGGCCTAAATAGGCCATTTTTGGGGTTAAGGGTGTGTCTGGGCCCATGGGCCCTGTCTTCTTGGGTTTTTTTTTCCCTTTGGACTCTTTAGAAAAAATTTTGTTGGGGGCTCCGCCCCCCTACACCCCCGTAGGGCCGCAGGGGGCTGCCTGCCCCCTAGATCCCCATGGCCCGCTAACCGACTAACGGGACCGCCGTAGTTGGGGAAGGTGAGTAGTACCTCCTTCAACATTTGGTAAAAGGGTCTTATAAGTCATTTTAGGGATGTTAGGGTGATTTAGCTTAGATATAGGGAAAAAAAATCCTTCCTGAGAGAGATACTGATATCTGTCTGTGTCCTGTTGTCATCATCGCTGAGGGGGTGACAAAATTCAGTGTCTACATTATAAATAGTACAGCATACCGATTCATGATAATTAAAGCCATGGATGATGTTATTGAACCAAATAGCATCATAGAATCAAGGGACGTTGAGTTTTTTGAAAACTTATTTCCCTTTAAGTCTAACTTATCTACAAGTAAGGATAGTCAATTGACTAATGGGAAAATGGAGTCAAATGAAAGGATTACCAATCAAGAATTGAGTAATGATGACGAAAGTCGACCTAGGATGAGCAAGCGACTCAAAAGACCCAAATATACAGATGATGAGTGGCTTATCTATCTATAGACAAGCACCCTTTTACATACAAAGAGGCTATTACATCACTGGATGCCGTCTTTTGGAAAGAGGCAATCAAGAGTGAACTAGATTCAATCTTGGCGAATAACACTTGGAAATTGATGGATTTTCCATTCGGGTCCAAAACTTTGAAAACCAAGTGGATATTTTGAAATAAATTAAAAGGTGATGGGTCACTTGATCGTTTCAACGCCAGACTTGTTATCAAGGGTTTTAGGCAAAAGCCTAATATTGATTACTTTGACACATTTGCCCCAGTATCTAGAATTGCCATGATAAGGGTTACGTTGACAATAACGTTAATACATAATCTGGTCATCCATCAAATGGATGTAAAAACATAATTTTTTAATGGGGACTTAGAGGAGAAAATTTACATAAAGCAATCAGAAGGTTGTGTTGTAACTGGACAAGAGCAAAATGTTTACAAATTTTGAAAATCCTTATATGGATTGAAGCAGGCACCAAAGCAATGACATGAAAAATTGGACAATATTTTAATTTTAAATGATTTGGTTGTAAATGACACTGAAAGATACTTATATAGCAGGTTCTATGGTGGTAGGGGCGTATTCATACTACTATATGTAGATGATATGCTTACAATGGGAACAAACTTGGAAATAGTGAATCAAACTAAGAAACTTTTGATGTCTAGTTTTGACACAAAAGACTTAGGAGAGGTTGATGTGATCCTTGGGATCAAGATCATCAAGCAAGGAAATCATATTTCACTACCCCAAGCCCGTTATGCAGAAAACATACTTAAAAGATATGGGTACCATGAAGTTTCAGCGGTTAAAACACCTTTTGATATGATGTATCATTTAAAAATAAACCTAGGTGAACCAGTGAATCAAAAAAGGTATGCTCAAATTATTGGTTCGGTCATATATCTAATAAATTGTACGCGTCCAGGTATTGCCCTTGCGGTAGAAAAATTGAGTCAACATACTTACAATCCAAATAAGGAATATTGGAGCGCGGTTAATAGGTTGCTAAGGTACCTAAATGGTACCATAAACTATAGTTTACACATAATTGTAAACCAGCGGTTTTGAAAGGGTATTGTGATGCAAATTGAATCTTGGATACAAGCAAGTCCTTGGCTACTAGTGGGTATATATTTACACTAGCAGGCGGTGCAATCTCATGGAAGTCCACAAAGCAATCTTGTGGGACGGGCTCTACCATGGAAGCTGAGTTCATAACCTTGGAAAAGGCGGGAACGGAAGCCGAATGGCTTGGGAACTTAATGGCGGATATTCTATTGTGACAAAAATTGGCTCCATCAATATCACTACATTGTGATAACCAAGTGACTATTCATCTAGCCAAGAACCAGATATACAATGGTAAAAGGAGGCACATACGCCTAAGACACAATCTTGTGAGATAATACATAGATGAAGGAATGATAGTTATCGATTATGTGAAGCCAGAAAGTAATCAAGCTGACATGTTCATAAAGTCTATGTCTATCAAGAACTTGTATAGTGCATCTACAGGAATGGGGTTAATACCTAATCCTTAGATCATGTGATGGATACCCTACCTATGTGAAGAGGTTAAATGCTTGAATTAAGTTCAAGGGGTACAAACAAAGTCACCGATTGACCGGTTCTGTACTATTACTTGTATAAATATTCATTCCAAGCTGTAGATGGTGAAAGTAGTACTACCACAAAGAAAGAGGTTGAGCGGTAAAGCTCTTAATTAGTCTTATCCCAGGAAATGTGGGGGTTTGTCAGTTGTGGTGTACACCAGGGACTAACCTAAGTGATTGTAGGGGGTGTGACCGCCACCGATGAGAACTTATAGGTAAGATCTCTAAAATATTCATGAGTTCAAGATAAGGGACATGGCCGGTTCAAAAGTCCAAAGTGGATATATGATAGGTAGCTCAAAAGTTGACCTATGGGATATGATTGATGGGACGGTCAGCTACACCAATGAGAAAAGGTTCAAGGAGTCTGACTCCACCTCTACTCTGTAGTGCGGTCCATTAGACCTAGTGTAGGTTCAAGTCCGAAAGACACCTATAACGATGTGTCCTATAGTGTCTAATTCAGTCTCAGCATGTGTCTTTCATGTCGTTTTGAAACTTGTGGGGGATTGTTAGATTTAAAAGATCAAGGTCCTTTATTTTTTTAAGTTTCAAAAAGGTTTTGATTGTTTTGTTATGGTGTGGGACCCATGGGATCAAGGTATTATTTGATCAAAGTTATGGCTGAATTCCAAAGGGTTTATAATATCCTATGGGTACCCTAAAGTCCATTCATGGCCATTATTATGAGTGGGAATGTGGGTCAAGAATATTGATTGAGATTAATTCCATTTATGAAATTAATTCTCAATTCATGATCATAGGTTATGTTATTTCCTTTATGGGTTTTAAGGCCTTTCATGGTCTTTAGTGGGGAATGAATGAATTTTAAAGCCTTTCATGGTCTTTAGTGGGGAATGGTCATGAATTAGAATTTAATCTCTAATTCATGTCCATAAGTTTCATTCTCCAATTAAGTTGGCCATTAGTGGGTGGTTATTCTTGGGGATTCCAAGGGTGTGCAAAGGTTGGTTTTGAGTCTATATAAACCCAACTAAATGCATTGCAAAATACACATTGTTTGATATATATCTATGCCTACACATTGCAATCAAGGTTTATTTTTTTTTATTCCCCTCTTTCTTTTCTAAGTCTGTGTAAAGTTAGAGGTTTGCTGTGTTGAAGCTTTTGGTTCTTTCAAGGGACTAGAAGAACTGCTTTGTCTTCTAGTTGGAGGTTGTTTTATCTTGGAGACAGTGGTGCAGATAATATGCTTGGTAGTGGGGAGCATCAATTACCTTAAATACAGCACCACAAGTGTAACTCAACCTAAAGTTTGTTCAAGTTGCTACAGGTGTGACTCAACATCGAATTCAAGACTTATTCTTCTCTTTTCAGTTAAAGGTCAAAATAACAACAACCTAGTTTCTACTGCTTAAGCCATTGTATTGAAATTTGTTTTATTTCAATTGATTATAAGAAATTGTAATACAATTACCCAACAAGATATCTTTGTGGAGTTTCATCATTGAGTTTGTGGCGATCTCTCACACTGTTTTCCTATACCGATCAACTAGAATTTTCGATTGTTTGATTTGTAACTGTGTAGAACGCAAAATTGTTTACCCTCACAGGATGATCGTAAGACATCTGCTTACGGATTTGAAGGAGATCGAGGAAGTTAGGAAGCAGCTAGATTAGAGTACCAATCCTTCTCTATTCCTTCTAATTCACTTCCTCATGCGCTACCGGCTTGATATCAGTATATATCAATAAAAATTCCATCCATGAATATAAAGTGATTGAAATAAATTTTCTTATTGTTCTTCTTCTTCCTCCTGCAATCCCACGTCTATTTCTTCCCTGCTTTCCCGTCGGACCACCTCCACCCACCCCCACCTTTGTTTCTTCCTTAACAACCCACCGTGGTCCCCAAACCACACCTTATCCCTAATCTATCAGAGCATGAAACAAAGTAAAGTAGATTTTCTCTATTTTTTTTGTTCACTTATACTCCCCTATTCTGCTCTGCTTCTTCTTCTTTCTTTAACCCCACCCCACTCCCAAAAAAAAAAAATGGTATGGATTTTCATGGTTTTGTGATTTCAGAGTGTTGGTTATTATTATCATAATTACTTGTCTATTTTTGCTTTTGATTTTTGTTGAAGTACTCATCTTTAGAATGGATGAAAACTGCTACAGATAGCAGCTAATAAGGTAGAAACTGAAGCTTTTACCATCGCAACTGCTGCCTGTATAAGGTGCATAAGCATTGCTTGCTAGAAGAGAATGGGTTAGGCGAATCGGTGAGGTGGGGTCTCGGGAAGGAAGAATAAGAAGCACGGGTAGGGCCTGGGCGGGGGGAAGAAGACAATCCAATCCCTTCATTGTCCTTAGGGGTAAAATCATCCAAAAAGAGGGGAAAACACTATATTGGCTAGTTTTGTAAAGCCAAACTCAAGGTTGTGTAATTTTTTGTTAAATCAAACACCAAGTGTTTAATTTAGTAAAAGAAAACCCAAAAGGGTGTAATCTTATAATTTTCCCTATAATATATTGGGACTCCATGTCAAAGTTCAAAAAAATAATGCCAACATGAAAAAAGACATTGATCTAATGATCAGACATACTTCCTAAAATTCTAAAGTAGTGGTTTCTACTTTCTAGAATTTGCTTTAATCAACAACATGAAAATAGTTATTACAGAAAGTCCTACCAACAACAGAACAGGTACACAAATAAATGGAGATTGGATCGGCGTCTCTTACAAGGTACGAGAAGTGGAATAAACCTCTTTGTATGCTGAAAACTTGACACGTGATCTTTGCCAACATTTGGTACGATTTCTATTCTAATCTTAATTGATTTAATGAAATAGTCAACAAACAGATTTTTGGTCAAGAAATTAAAATTGTTTTGGTTGCATCAATTTGAAATATCTCAAGAATAAGAAATCCAGTTGGTAGTTCAATTTTTTATAATAAATTCTCTATATTTCTTTGGGAGAGGGTGGTGTGGTGGTGGTGGCAGGGTAGCAATGGCGATCGTGGTAGGGAGGTGGTGGCGGTAGCGGTGATGGTGGCGGGGAGGTGGCGACATGATGGTGGTGGTGAGACCATCAGCAGAAAAAGGGTGGTGTTTTATTTTTAACATGAAATTAGTGCTTTGCCCATCAAATTAGCCATGTATTCATTAACTAGTAAGAGTGAAATCACTTTCAATTTCAAAATTGGAACAACTACTCATCTATTTCAGTATTTCTTTTCCATTTGATCTCTTTCCAAAATAGAGATCTCCACATAAAATTGAAATAGAAATCATACCAAAAACGTAAGCCGTGTATTAATAAAATAAGCATTGTCAATTCAAACTTTTATTCTCTCCTCACATGGCAACACAACATGTATTATCTGCAACTCAACTCCTAGTAACTTGAAAAAGGGATCAGGATGTTAACATTAAACCTCAACTCCTATTTTTCCAACTTTGCAACTCAACTCCACAATATCTATGAGTGTTTCTCCAATGAGAATGGTATCATTACACCTCACATTACAAAACTCTTCAACTACACTTCACATTCATCACTTTCCCACGCTACCATGCTCTGCTTCTTCTATCTGTAACTTTGTTTCATCGTTAAACCCATTTTTTCTTTGTCCCTCGATATCTCATATCTTTCTCTCAACAACTCAACCTATCTTGTTTGAGTTGCCACAACAATTCAAACTGCCCGAAAAACTAACTTTGAGTAGGTCAGAGCTGACTATTGTGAGTTCGCCATAGCTCTCCCATTTTATCATCAAACTTGTCACATATTAACCAGAACCTCAATGGGTCTATCTTATGACTGGTGAGCTCTCCCATTTCTCCCCTAATAAATTGTAACTAATATTACAACATGTTCCCATTAAATGTTCTATTCAACTACCTTTTTTTTTCGCTTAATTGAAATAGATTCGAACCCCCCCCCCCGAATTTTCTTTGAGGTTTGGTTCCATGGTTTATAACTAATATTTTTTGTTGTCCCATGTGATTAATTAACTATTAAGAATTCCATATTATGCTAATAGATTAAGTAAATATCATCAAAACCCGTAATTTATATAAAACTTTATATGTAGCGTCCATCCTCTTAACAACATCTCACAATGGACTTCAGGGTATGAAATTAAATTACTGTCACTACCCTAGTCCATTGAACAACTAGTATAAAGAATCATGATCATTGATGGATAATAAAACAACGTGATTAAACGTTTATAAAATATATATATGAAATAATAATAATTTTCTAAATTCTTTTGTAAACACTTTACAAACCATCGAGCCTGGAATTTCAGTCCAATCAAGTTCAAGATTATCTCTTGAGATATTCTCCCAACACGGGAAATGGATTCCTTATTAAGCGTCATTTTCGTCCATAGGCAAATACAGTGGATCCAACATAGTGACATATAGTCGTATGTAGGCATCAACCTTATGTACACTATAGTACCTGCGACACTCTGCAACGATAAAGACCTCTCAGGTTTGGGAACCATACAACTATCATAAGAACTCATTTACACTAAACATCCAACAGTGGACCATGTCGGGTTCTTCAATGATTGAGTCCGATACGCAAACAAAAGTGTACCCACATTTGTGTCTAAAATATCCATTCCCAAAAAACACACAATGCGACAAGCATGTAAACAGAGACCCCAATTCCATCTCTGATTGCAAACACTTTAAGGTCATACCTCAAACACACAATCACCCATATAAAAGTAAATGTGAATTGATTAAAATAAACAATTTATTTGGATTTGATAGACACTATATCCAATAATTTCCCACTTGTACATCAAAGCCAATGTCTTGCATGCATTAAGCCTATGTTCTCAACATGTCTTTTAAAACTATTCAGATTCAGTCCCTTGGTGAAATGATTTAAAAGATTTTAGCCTTATCAATTTTGGCGATGGATACATCACCATGCTGAATGATCTCTCCGATAAGATGATACTCTCTCTCCACATGCTTGTTATTCTAGTGTGATCTTGGTCCTTTGATTTGTGTAATAGCTCATCGATTATCACAATACAACAAAATATGAGTCTTCATAAGTTCAAGTACCAATTCAAGTTCAATTAATAACTTCTTTAACCACGCACCTTCCTTGGCTACTTCACCAGCTGCCAAATACTCTACTTTAATGGTGGAGTCAAAAGTCAACTTCTCTTGGCACTTCTCAAAATGATAGCACCTCCCACTAATGTAAATACCATTTCTATGATTGGTTTCTTATCACCTAGTTCAGTTTGGAAATCAGAGTCTGTGTAACCTATGACTGACAAATTATCTGCACCAAACATAAGGAAATAATTATTGATTTATCTCAAGTACTTGAAGATACACTTCACTGCAGACCAATGCTCTTGACTAGTGGTGGATTGGAACCTACTCACTATCCCAACTGCATAATAGATATCTGGTCTAGTACAAAGCATGACATACATAAGACATCCCATTACAGATGTATAGGGAACTCTCTTCGTTTCCTCAATATCCTCAAGAGTCTTGGGGCATTGAGAAAGTTTTAGCATCATTTTATTGCGATTTCTCAATGTAGTTGGCCTGAGAACATATCCTTATTTTTTTCTATTTCTCAGCAACTTTTTTGTCCCGGTTCATTCACAGGAACAAAAAAATGAACCGGTGTTAACAAACGGATTTCTCTTATTTTTTTTGTTCCCATGAACAAAAAAGCAGAGAAATAGAGAAACAAAAGTGTTATCATGCAGGCCCTAAGGTAACCATGAATATTCTTTTATGAAATTGTTTCTCCCTCTCTTGGATCTGAACGAAAAGTACGTGACCTGATCCAGTTCCGCTGCGCCATCAGGTTAAATCCAACAACTTGCACCCTTAGCGAGAAGCGCCTCTTAGCGTGGTAGTGGCTATCAATGCAGTAGAGTACTAGCCTAAGTTGTCACACCCCGAAACCATCCCCTGGGAGGATCCGATGGTTGACTAGAATACCCGAAGTATTCGAAGATCTCTAGGATCCAGAAGCTGTAAATACACGTCACAAGCTCAACACAATAATAATTCAACAAGTGTTTCATTGATCAGAGTACACGTAAGGTAAAGAGCTTACTAGATTATTTACATGTTATTTACATTGACAACCTTTTCCCAAATTACTTGAACATACGATGCCCAACCATTGGGCAAAAAACTACCAAACTAGGAATATATACAGTGGATCACATCCACCAAAAGAAAAATATAAACATAAAAAAGAAAGAGAGTCTCTCGTCATAAATCCCTATTCTTTAGGGAAACCCTAATCGTCCGCATGATAGGGGTCACACCCCTCTGAGTCTAGACTAGCATACTCACAATTATCATAATCCTCCGCTTTGAAATAATCATCCCCGCAACCACCACCTGCAAGATCATCTAAAAAAAAAACACTCCACAGGGGTGAGCTCCACCGAGCCCAGCAAGTAAAGGATAAACCACACACAAACACATGCACACACAATGCAAAATTCTATATCCATAGATTCAATTTTAATCCTAATTTCTCCTGTCAAAAAGTCGAAGTCTCTAAGTCTGTACTACGCCAACAACTCGGAAAATTTTCTCGGATCCTTTTCACTTCCCCGAGACGTATCCTCTGTTGTTGTATGGGGCTCACACCGGTCATAATCCTCTAGATCCCCCCGTGGGTTGACTCCGATAATCATAGCTTGGACCCCATCTCGGCGTACCATCACACTCCTCAGTGACAGGGGGTTATGATCACCCAACACTTGTACCCCTATTGGTAAGGGTTATAGCACCAAGGAATGACATTCTTAGCCATATACAATCTAAATGACATAGTACGAGGTGTACAGTGCTCTCGCATCCCATACTACGGCACACCATACCTCTCGTTTCCAAACCGACTACGACATCTATTCTAGCACAAGATTTGCATTTCAAATCATTCCACATTGCATCAATATAAACCCATAGTTCCATATCCATAAGCCGTATCTGTCAACCAATAGATCATTACCAAACAAGAATAACATTCATTCATATGCATGATTCCTAGCAAACCATCTAAATGAAATAAACATTTCCAAATTAATTAAAGTCTATCCCCACTTACATTGTATTACTTGAGTTTACGAAGCCGGACTGGTTCTCGAGTTACCAAAGAGCTATGTCCTAATATTTACCAACCAAACATATGTGTTAGGAGGTATACTAATGTTACTGGAGTCTTAGGGTAGGTTAGGGTTAAGTTAGAAGAAGTTTGGAATCAAGAACACACTTGACAACAACACTGGTCTGTGTGAAAGGTCGACCACTGATACAGATCAGTGTGCAGCAGAATACGAATTTCATAAAAGAAATTGGGGTTTGGAGGGCTTTTGGGTTAGTTTTCATCATTTGATTCCAGAGATGAAATATACATATAAAATTGAGTTCCTATGGCTCGAATTAGGTTGGAGAAATGAGAAATGGGTAATTGGAAGAATTGAGATGGGAAAGGAGTGCATGCAATTGATTTTGGTCTCAATCACACATACTCAGGCATACGAGGCAGGATTGAGTTTTGGTTGCTCAAAATAAGGCATACCAGATGGCAGTTAGTGAAATCCATCCCCAATTATGGTTAGGACTTGATCACAAAGATCAGATTGAACATGCAAAACAGTTTTAAATCTAATTTCATGATTTTCAAATAGATTTCCATTAAATTTTAAATGATAATTGATAATCTATGATTCCAATTTGAATCCCAAGTTAAGGAACAGAATTAGATGGAGCCATGCATAAGGTTTGGATTACAGTAAGTACAAAGGAATTGGGTTCCAAGCATTCAAATCCATCGTGGAAGGTGTTAGATTGTTAATTTTCCCGTTATACAACAAAATTACAGCATGAAATCAAAGCTAAGGAAATTGTAATTAGGTAGGTTTTAGATTTGAAGCTTGGATCATACATGCATAAGAGGAATTGGATAAATTCTATGGTTTCTAACCGAGATCAAGGGTTGGGATGATTGGATAATCAAACCATGGACCAAATCAGAATTATATGATGTTTTCTATGCCAAGAGTAGATTTTTTTTTTTTTTGGTTGAAATGCCCAGAGTAGATTAGAAGAGGGGAATTTGGTTGGGTATAGAGGTTTACGTCAATGTGGGAAGACTAGGCTTAGGCTTCCGCTCCTCATCCTCTCTTCTTCTTCTTCTCTTCTTTGTTTCTCTTTAATTCTCTGCTTCTAATGAACTAAACAGTGTAAAATGAGTTTTGGTCTTTAGCTTTTGTTTATATAGTTAGTGAAGTTAGAGGTCTATTTGGCAATACCCAAATTGGCTCAAAACTATTTAATTGACCGAAATAATGTACGTGGGTTAATTAAGTGGGCCCCGTGTACCAACATTGTTGGGGGAACATTCCAATTAAGTAAATGGGATGCGGCGGCGAGATCCCCGAGGACCCCGACTCAAGACACCGGGCCCCGCATTTTCGAGACAAAGAAAAAATAGTGACAGCAGCACTGGTCTATGTGAGAGGTCGACCAAATTGTCGATTTATGCTGTCCAAGTGTCAGGACACCCCGGGCATTGGTGTTTTCGTGCACAAACACATTCCCAATATTATTCATATTCCCAAAATACCCCAAGGCATGATTAGAGTTGCTTATCATGGATGATACATTTGATGGTGAATCATGCAACTGCACCGGGGATGTATCCGTTGTTTTACTGGCATGTGACGCATTGCCATAAAAATTTCTTCTTCATCATCGACCCGTTCGAACACCCTACCGACATTCCATAACTTTGTTTTGAACAACATTACTTTTTGCAATAAGGATCCAACTTATTTTTTTTATGTCAGGAAATTAGCTTATAGATCCAACATTACTTTTTGCAATAAGGATCACCTCAATTTTGTTACTTTAGGAAATGGGTATGGGCCAAATGACCAGTCCACCCCCTAAATGATTGAAATGACGCGCCTGTCCTGCGCCATGTGTCTGGGTGCAGCTTGCACCCCGTGCGCTCCCAGGCAAAGAACATTGCCCCTTAATGTTATTTTATTCTTTTCATAAAAGAACAGGTTGTGACAGAAGGTAATGTCACAGCGCCTGGTGAAATGTATCACAGATAAAAAAAAGAAAAAAAAGAAAATGAAAAAGAAAAGAGAATGTGCAAGGGAACATGGCGCTACAATTTACGATAGCTGCAAGCGTTTCGCATTTTCGTTGGCACAATACTACAGTAGGCCGAAACAGAAATTCAAAAGAAGCAGGGAATTTTAGAACTCCAAAACATGGCTACGAAGCTGCTGCTTCTGCCTTACGTGTTATCTGCCTTCCGAGCCCCTCTCCTTTGTCGCGCTCTCCCTTGTTTTCGAGTCAGACCCTTTGTTTCTTCAAGTGCGTTCCGATGTCTCCAAGGCGTATGCGGTAATAAACTCGAAATTCGCGGCGTGTCCATTGATGGGAACAGATTTCAGACGGTCAAGGGACGTAACTTTTGCGTTCGAGCAACGGAGGTTAATGATTCCGGCTCAATCGACTCCTCCATGATGCAGTCCATGGAGAAGAAGGTTTGTCTCCGAACTTAAAACCCTACTGTATTACGTCGATTGAATTGCTTGATCTATGTTTGGTCGTGACCCATAGGATTCTACTCAAAAAAAAAAAAAAAGTGACCCATATGATTTTGCACTTTGAATCGATTTCATAAATTGTCTGCGTTTGAAACTTTCGCGAGAACATGAGATTTGATTGTTGGATTTGTATTCCTTTCCGATAACCTAGAGCTCTACGTGTCCCTCTTTTGGCGGATTCCCTTTGGACGGTGAATCGGTCATACAAGGCTTAGTAGTGGTTGTTATACTAGTTCCTTGAGACGTAGTTATACTGGTTTGGACTTTGGCTATAGTTTGTAGCTAAGATTTTTAAGTGTGTTTACGATGGGTGGTATTTGGTCAACATTTTGTTTTCCTCTTCATTTTTTTAGTGTATGGGATCAGTATGTCAGTGCATCTGCTTGCTTGGTTTGAAATCATGTCAATGTTAATACTATGGAACCCGTCATAACATCTAACCCTATTGAACCTAGATAGCCAACCTTGCATACACTCAGGCTAATTATTATCCAATAATGATTGTGTGACTAACTCAAAAGAACTACTCTATATGATAATTAATTTTGACATCACATGAATTCCTTGCATTGAATTTGAAAAATATGATAGAGTAAAGGAATATATTTGATTTGTTTAGTTACCATATTTTGTTACATTTATGTTAGTTGCATAATCATAAATATAATTGGCGTAGGACAAGTTTGAGAACTCTAATACAAGTCCAAGGATTGAGAGAATTCGGCTTTGTGAAGGTCTACTAA
This sequence comes from Telopea speciosissima, assembly GCF_018873765.1. Taxonomy (NCBI): domain Eukaryota; kingdom Viridiplantae; phylum Streptophyta; class Magnoliopsida; order Proteales; family Proteaceae; genus Telopea; species Telopea speciosissima. The sequence continues at coordinate 1,007,587 of NC_057926.1, forward strand.
CACAAAATTCACAACATACATGTAGAAAATCTGGTCAAACAACAGCCATAAATGCTGAAAATCTCCAAATACAAGTGCAGAGAATTCATGGAAAACTTTAATAAAGGATACATGATTACTTTCTTAGCTGTCCTGCCAGTCAGAGTGCTGTGATCAAGTGCTAAGTCGCTACGAAACTCCGAAGAATGTGTCCTTAGTGCCTCCTTGCTATTAATTGATGAATTACATAGTGTCTAGGTCTGTAATTTAAGCCAAAAGTGGAAAAAACTGGGACTGGTATAAAAATTTGTGTAAGTCAAGTGTAGTCCAGTAGGGAAAATTGAATTTCTTGAAGTTTTTAAGTCAAAAGATAGTGAACAGGTCTGGCAGTCCACCACAAACCACAAACCACAAACCACAAACCACAAACCACAAACCACAAACCACAAACCAGTCCTATTCCAGGCCAGAGAGAGATAGATTGCATGCAGTATCTTCCATGTACCCTTTGGAAACCTCTTAGGTCGGATTCTCGGCATGATCATGTCTCCCTCATCAAATTTTTAATACTTGTGATGAACATCGGCACTGAACTAGTAATATTCATTACTTATGGCAATCTTTTTCCTTATTCCTACATGTACCTCATGGATATGACGTGCAAAGGACTCTGCAGGTTTGGAGAGCCTGGCTTCTAATTGCAAGGGAATGAGGTCTATAAGTTTCTTGGGTTGATAATTTAAGACTATGTCAAATGGACTGCAACTAGTAGACCTATTGACTAAACTATTTTAAGAAAACTCTATCATAGCTAAGGTCAAATCCCAACTTGAGACATGATTACTCACTAGACAACACAACAAATCCCCAAGATTGGGGTTGACCATCTCGGTCTGGTCATCTTTTTTGGGATGAAAAGCAGATGAAAACTGTAGCTTTGTTCTTAACATTTTCCAAAGTGTTTTCCATAAGTAGCTCACAGACTGAATGTCCTTATCAGACACCAAACCGTGTAGCCTAACAACTTCTCTAAGGAATAGCTTGGCCGTACGTAAAGCATCAAATATCTTGGAACATGGTATGAAGTGAGCCATCTTAGAAAAATTGATGCAGATGCATTACCTTGGACCGACCCAAACCCATTTGGGTATCCAAACAGAGATGAACTACGTCTAGTAGGATTTTAAGAAGTTTATTTGGGAAAATATTATGTAATCTTTTATTTTGGGTAGGATACATAGGACGGTAGCTTTTAGTTTTCTAGTTGGATATGTTTCTATTTCTGTTTTAGGCTACGTATAGGTTTTCTTTTCCTATTTATATGTATGCTGGTGCCGAAAAAAGAATCATAGATTTGAGAACAGAATGAATTAAGTTTGGTTGAAGCCTGTGTGGCATGGTGTGCATGTGCGAGCTTCTTCTCCCCCTCTCCCTTCTTCTTATGCGTTTTTCTCTCCCCTGCAACTCTGATATCTTCCCAAGTTTCCCCTCTTCTCCTAACCAGCCCTCCACCAATTTGGTATCAGAGCTGAAGGATCCATCTCCTTCCCCCCATCAACCTCTCTCGTTCCCTTCCCTATCAATCTCCCTCATCTCGTTCTTCTTCTTCTCAAAACTCTTTCCTGTTACTGGTATACTGTAACAACAGTAAACCTTCCTTCTCCCATCCCTTTGATCCCACTCAGTTTAAAAAAAAACGTCTCTGTTACAAAACAGAGATATCAAATCAAAACCCCAACCCATTTCCTTCCTGCAGCAACTCCAACTGAAATCCACAGCAAACCCCAGCCCCATCCTGCAATTACCACATAACTCTCTTCCCTTATATTCCCACGGAGTCAACCCAAATCCCTCCCCAAACCAGAACCACTTTGATTTCCACTGCAAATCACCCCATCCCTTCGACTAAAAAAATAAAAAATAAAAACCCACTGTCGATTACTAGCAACAACTCTCCCCACCGCCTACTTCCATCTCCCCCTTGTGAATCGATCGACCCCTTCCCCCCGCTTTCGGTTCTGCCAGCAGCAACCAGAACCCAAAAAAAAAAAAAAAAAAAAAAAAAATAAATTTTACATACCTGGTTGATGCTCCCGCTGCGAGTCATATTCCTTCCATTGAAGTCGCAGTCTGACTCCAACTCTTTGTTAGGATCCCACCATTTTCTCCGCAAGAGTTTTAGATATGGTATCCCTTCCCACGATTTCCCTTTTATCTATTGCTTTCTTTATTTTATTTTTTCCCCTTGTTTTCCCAACTTACCCCTCCCATGTAGCGTATCACTCTTGCTTAAGTTCCAAACTTTTATCCTCTTTAAACTCTTATTTTATTGTTCTTCCAATTATACCCCCCTCTCACGGTTCCTTTGTGTTTTTCGATTTTTTTTAAAAGTTTTCTATAATACCCCTGTCATTCTCTCTTATCACTCCTTTAATTTTATTTGGTTCCAAGTAGATACCTAGTCTTTCATTTTGTTACCCATTATGTCCTTTTTCTAGTCTGCTTAGTAATCTTTAAGATTCCTCTTAATCGCCATGGATTCCTTTGTGTTCAAGTATAGAGTGAGATTGCCCAACAGAAAGCTTGCTGCTTTGTTTATTGATGCAAGGCAAAGTGACAATTTTGTCTCACGATCTGTGGTCGAGATGCTCTCAAAGACCGACTAGATCATTATTCACTCTGAGGATCATGTATTCGTCGAATTCTTTGTTTCTCAATATTGTGATGGAGTTCATTGTGAAGTGTTTGATTCTCCTCAACACATTATTAAGTTGGATCGAGAATGGTTGGAAGAACGAAAAGGCATCGTTGATCATGATGGAAACTTGTGCACCCTACAACCTTTTCACGTGCGCCAGGCATTTATTTTTCATGGGTTAGTTGATGAAGTTTGCTCAAAGCCACAAGAGACAACACAGGTTATGCAGCCTCAACTAGAACAACAAATAGTGGCAATTACAGACGAGAAGATCGTAGAACAGGTTAAGATGGAATCCAGTGCAGTGAAAGCCATTTCCCCATCATGAGTTCGTTCTTCCCCATGATTTCCCTGACATGGATGCAACCCTAAAGCTTCATATTTTGGATTTTCTTAAAGTTGCAGACATGGAGCCGATAGCCCCCACTCGTGAGCTTTTAATTCTTCCATTCTACAAAACTCGTGGACAAGTTTTTCTTAACACGGGCGGAATTAATGCGGGGTATCTAGACGGAGAAGAACCGGGTCCTGTTTGAGTCTTTTATCTAGTAGGATTTTAGGAAGTTTATTGGGGAAGTGTTATGTAATCTTTTATTTTGTGTAGGATACATAGGACAGTAACATGATAGTTTCCTAGTTGGATACGTTTCTATTTCTGTTTTAGAATACGTATAGGTTTTCTTTTCCTATTTATATGTATGCTGGTACGGATCAAAGAATCATACATTTGAGAATGGAATGAGTTAAGTTTGGTTGAAGCCTACGTGGCTTGGTGTGCGTGTGCGAGCTTCTTCTCCCCCTCTCCCTTCTTCTTATGCGTTCTTCTCTTCCCTGTAACTTTGATTTCTTCCTAGGTTTCCCCTCTTCTCCTAACTGGCCCTCTACCAAAAACGGTTCACAACAACGAAAATATAGTCATGTCCTTTAACTGACCTAGGAATACCCAAGATGAAATCCATACTTGAGTCTAGCCACGGTACATGTGTATAGGCCAAAAGAATTTTCCTTCCACCATGGCAATCGTCTTGTTTCTACCAAAGGGCCCTAATGCACCTCCGGCATGCAACTCTTGTACGACAAACTCTCCGATGGATGTACTCGGAAGGCATAATCATAGTTGTCAAGGCGGCAAGGCGACCTAAGGCGGTGGAGGGGTGCCTAAGCGCTTAGGTGACAAGGCATCCGCCTAGGCGCCCAAGTGTTATTTTTTATTTCACATCTTTTCTAACATTATTTAGTATGCTACAATATGTACCTTATATCATCAAAAATCAACATTAAGCCGCATCAAGCCATAAAAAATCAATATTAAGCAGCATCAAGTCATCAAAAATCAACATTAAGTAATCAGAAATCAATATTAAGCCACATAAAGTCATAAAAAATCAACATAGAACTAGAAGACAACAGAACTGAAGAAGCAAGCTATTGGAAGTTTGAAATAATCAAAACATTCATTTGGTTTATACTGTTCTTAGATAATATGATATTATCAATAAGTAATTAAACGGCTCTCGATTTAGAAAAATGTTATTGTTTAAGAAGTTTGACTGATCAAATGATTTTATTTTTACATGAGACTTTTTGTATTAGGTAGAACACAAAACCAGCTTTCCCACAAATCCTAGATTGCTTAAATCTGATTTATATTGAAGGAGTTATGTTTCGGTCAAACCTTATTTGGTGTGCACGAAAGCTGTCAAAATCGCTCTGAATGAAAATACTTTTTTAAATCTCAAAGCAAATGAATATTTTACGCACTTTGAGTTTTTAGCAATGTTTTACCATATTAAGATTTATGGAATTTTTAGATTTGAGAAAAAACTCAGCATTAGAAAGTTGAGAATTTCACCTAGAGCCAAAAATTTAGTTTTTGTTCTTGAACTGGGGGGTTTGACTTTTTATCCTTTTGGAATTGATTTTTTTAACTATTTTTATTGGATTCAAATGGGGGGTATTTGCTTATTTATGAATAATAGCTTGAGTAAATGAAATACAAATATATTTTATTTACTTAAATGATATTTGGCATAAATAAGTGCCAGGACCTGGTCTGATACCAATTAAACTGGTACAAGGCGCCCTACACTATGGCGGCAGTCGCCTAGGCCCCTATAGATCCGCCTGGACGCCTTGACAACTATGGGCATAACTTGCTGCTTTGAAATAAGAAGCCATCTTCTTGGAGGGTATATTCTTTACTCATCCCTCGGTGTCCCTTACTTAAAGATGCATTAATGTCCCCAAAGTCTTGGCGTGATGCATAGTTGCTTTTAATTCTCTTGAATCCGATTGTCGTCGCACTCATAGGGTGCAAAAGGGCGGACATGCAACTTAAGGTGTTGGCGGGTTATTTTTTACACTTGCTTTGTGTTTCAATACAAATTGTTCTTCTTGCAGAATTTCAACCCATTTTGCATGTTGGGTTGAGCTTCTTTTGTGGGTTCAAATACCACAAGGCTTGATGATCGGAATAGAGAACAAACTCATGTGAAAGTAAGAAATAGCTCCAATACCTCAAAGCCTTACTACCGAGTAGAACTCTTTATCATAGCTCGAGTATCATCCTTGGCCTCATTTAATTTTTCACTAGAAAGCAACGGGATGTCCCTCCTGACTTAGGACACTATCTATTCCTACTCTAGATGCACCATACGTCACTTCAAAGACTTTAGAGAAGTCTGGAAGGTGTAACACAGGAGCTTCAGTCATTTGCTTCTTGATTTCTTGAAAGGCTTTAGCAACAACCTTTGTCGAATTGAACTCTCCTTCAAACGTGGCTAAACCGTGAAAACTACGTACCTCGTGAACACTCGTTGTTTAGGTTACTTAAAAATCATTTTGACCTTCTCAGGGTCAGCAGACACTCCCATAAAAGACACAACAAACACAAGGAAGACCATTTGGGGACTCAGAAAGGTGCATTTTTTCAAATTCACAATCAACTTCTCTTGTCAGAGAACAGTGAAACTTGCCTCAGATAAGAAAGATGATCATTCATGGTTCTATTGTAAATGAGAATGTCATCGAAATGGACGACCAAACCTTCCGACGAAAGGCCTTAGCACATGAGTCATCACTCTCATGAATGGGTGGCGGTTACATTCGTAAGGCCAAATGGCATGACTAGCCACTCATACAAACCGTCCTTTGTTTTGAAGGCGGTTTTCCGCTTTTCCCCCGATTGGATGCTGATCTGGTGATATCCACTTCTTGACTGTCTACACTCATGTGCCAACTGCCATCTTTCTGTGGAGTTAGCAATGCTGACACTATGCATGGGCTTAGACTTTCCCTTGATAATCCTTTTTCTCAAAAGTTCATCAACTTGTCTTTTCAAGTTAGGGTGTTCTGTTAGATTTATTTAGTATTTGGAAGAATGGGAAGAGATGATCCCGGATCAAGGTCAATCCCATGTTGAATAGCCCTCATGGGAGGAAGTTCATTTGATAAGTTCTCGGGGACAATATCACTAAAATCAGAGAGTATAGGGGAACAACCTCTCTCAGGATCTCTAATGCTACATCTAGGGAGTGTTCTTTCACTTCTTTTGAAACCAGGACATAAACAACTTCAAGTGTTTTGCATTCTCTTTCAAACTGCTGTCTATTAAGGAAGTATAGTTGCTTCTTTGCTCAATTTAGAAGGAGTCACTGTCTCACCACACTTTCAACTCTCGAGGTTGGAAAGGATTGAGTTTGATTTTCTTCCCTTCGTAGATAAACATACAAGTTTTCATCAACCAAAATGTGTTGCAACAACAACAACTCAGCCTTACCCCAACTAAATGGGGTTGACTACATGGATCCTTTCAAAAACAAAGTAGGGAAAACTGAGGTCCTCACAAAAGGAAAAGAAAATAAGAGGAATGAAGAATAAAAATGAAGAAAAGAGACAAGAGAAGTGAGAAATGGAGAATGAAAGGAAGTGATGCAGATTTATCACCAAATTGGGCTTCTTTTATTAGGAATAAGTCTAGGGTTGGGATATATATATGTTGGGCCTTTGATCCCAAGGGTTTTCCATGTAATAGGTCACTTTAATGAGCCTAAACTAGGGGTATATAGGTTGCATACGTGATTAGCCCAATGCTTAGTTAATTTTTGTGTTTTTTAATTGAACCGGTTCAAATTGGTTGCATCCAATTGGTTCAATTTAAGTGATCATGTGACTTGGTTAAGTGGTCATGTGACAACTTAAGTGGTCATGCGATGTAAGTTGGGCTGGATTAGGACTCTATAAGTCCAGCCATATTTTGAGTCTATTTCCTTTAGTATTCTAGTTTCCTAGTCAGTTTAAGTTACCTAATAGGCTAGGGATAGGGTTAGGCCATTCCTTTTTAGTGTCTAAGTCTATTTTTGAGTCTTCTATATAAGTTTGTAAGGGAGGCCAGCATTGAATACGAATTTGATTAATGAAAAACTTTTGTTTGCTGCCATTGCTGCTGCCCTGCTCTGTTGAGTGTTGCTCCTTGTGGATCTCAAGGTGGAAAAGGACTGGTGGAATCCGGTTGACTCCTTACGCCGTGACGGCTGGGAGGATCTTCTTCAATTCGAAGGTGGTTCTATCCTTCACATCTGTTCAAGTTGCTGCCAGTGGAATCTTCAGTAAGTTTGACATCCAATTTCTTCTTCTAACCCTCTAATCCTTTCCCCCAATCGATCCCCTTTATTTTTGGTTTGAATCCCACAAACCCTAACTCCATTAAACCTGCAACTCCTACCTTAACTAGGACTCCCTCATAACTTCAGATCTGTCCATCAGTTTCAAACCAAACTTCGAGCATACAACCCCCACACCTCTCCCTACACTCGACCTTAAACCCAGCCCTCAATCTCCAACACAACCTCTCCATTCCTTCACTCCATTAAAGCCCAAAACCTGCAACACAATTCTGTCCAGAATTGCAGAATTTTAAAACCTTCCGAAATCCAATTATTTTTATCCCATAATAACCCCCTAGACCTGCATATTAAAGTCATATAAGACCCATTCCCAAATTCCCATCCTAAACCCTAGAATTAACCTAAAACCTAGTGCTGTCCATTCGAACCAGTAACCTCTTTTGCTATTGATCCTGTTGTCTGGCTCCTAGTAGGTCTCCTACCTATGTAGGACTACATTATTTTGGTATCAGAGCTATGGCGGAGGGAAGCTCTAAGCAAGCCTCGAAAGACCCACCTCCCTTTGTTTTCAAGACCCGAGTTCGTCTACCCAATGGGAGCACAGCCCCATATTAGTTGTTGATGAGAGGTGACGTAACAACATTATTGCACAATTTGTGGTGGATATGTTGTCCCAATCAGGAGAGATTTGCATCATGCCTACAGGTAAAGTCTTTGTTGAATTTGAGAGTTCCTTATACTCTGACGGTGCTTGGTGTCAACCGGTACCATTTCCAAAGAGCTTTATTGCAGTAGGTTGTGATTGGTTGGACGAGCGACAAGGTTGGATTGAACCTGAAAACAACTCGTGTGTCCTACCTGATTGACACCGTCTATACCATTGTTTTACTCTAAAAGGGTTACAACCAAAGGTGACCACATCGACTGTACAACCACAGGGACTGCCAAACATGTCAACTCAAATGCAAGTGGCATCGACTGTGTTTGAAGTTTCACCAATGGCGGATGCACCAACAGAAGATTCTACTAAGGCAGTTTGTGTTGAAGAGATTCAAGAATCTATATCTGAAGAAACTCAAATAGACCAAGCGGCACCAGTAGTTAAGATCATGGTTGAGAAGCTCAGCCATCAAATTGATGTGGAGGTCCAAAACACAATGGTAGAAGAAACTACTGAAGAGGTCTACACTGAAGAGAGCAAAGTATACAAGGCTGAGGACATGGAAGATGAAGTGGTGGTTGAGAACACTCCACAAGAAATCATCAACATTCAAGATGCTGTTCTTTAAGAGGTACAACTTGTGCCTCAAGTCCTAGGTGAGAAGGTTACCACTGCTGAAGACTCTATGAATACGACATACACAGTTGATATTGATTCAGAGGTCGAACACATAGAGTTTGTTATGCCACCATGGTTCTTCGAAGAGAAAGCTCCACGCCTTGAAGATTTTATTCCTAATGTCTCTGCCTCACTAGAATTTTGTTTGGGAATGATTAAAGCTGCTACTCACAAGTTGTTTCCCCCTCATCACTGCAAAATTCGAGGACAAATTTTTTCAAGCTGGGGAGAGTTGATGCAGATTTATCACCAAATTGGGCTACTTTTATTAGGAATAAGTCTAGGGTTGGGATATATATATGTTGGGCCTTTGATCCCAAGGGTTTTCCATGTAATAGGCCACTTTAATGAGCCTAAACTAGGGGTATATAGGTTGCATACGTGATTAGCCCAATACTAAGTTTATTTTTATGTTTTTTAATTGAACCGGTTCAAATTGGTTGCATCCAATTGGTTCAATTTAGGTGATCATGTGACTTGGTTAAGTGGTCATGTGACAACTTAAGTGGTCATATGATGTAAGTTGGGCTGGATTAGGACTCTATAAGTCCAGCCATGTTTTGAGTCTATTTCCTTTAGTATTCTAGTTTCCTAGTCAGTTTAAGTTACCTAATAGGTTAGGGATAGGGTTAGGCCATTCCTTTTTAGTGTCTAAGTCTATTTTTGAGTCTTCTATATAAGTTTGTAAGGGAGGCCAGCATTGAATACGAATTTGATTAATGAAAAGCTTTTGTTTGCTGCCATTGCTGCTGCCCTGCTCTGTTGAGTGTTGCTCCTGGTGAGTATGCATCCTTGTGGATCTCAAGGTGGAAAGGGATTAATGGAATCCGGTTGACTCCTTATGCAGTGACGGCTGGGAGGATCTTTTTCAATTCGAAGGTGGTTCTATCCTTCACATCTGTTCAAGTTGCTGTCAGTGGAATCTCCAGTAAGTTTGACACCCAATTTCTTCTTCTAACCCTCTAATCCTTTCCCCCATTCGTTCCCCTTTATTTTTGGTTTGAATCCCACAAACCCTAACTCCATTAAACCGGCAACTCCTACCTTAACTAGGACTCCCTCATAACTTCAGATCTGCCCATCAGTTTCAAACCAAACTTCGAGCATACAACCCCCACACCTCTCCCTACACTCGACCTTAAACCCAGCCCTCAATCTCCAACACAACCTCTCCATTCCTTCACTCCATTAAAGCCTAAAACCTGCAACACAATTCTGTCCAGAATTGCAGAATTTTAAAACCTTCCAAAATCCAATTATTTTTATCCCATAATAACCCCCTAAACCTGCATATTAAAGTCATATAAGACCCATTCCCAAATTCCCATCCTAAACCCAAGAATTAACCTAAAACCTAGTGCTGTCCGTTTGAACCAGTAACCCCTTTTGCTATTGATCCTGTTGTCTGGCTCCTAGTAGGTCTCCTACCTATCTAGGACTACATTAGTAAGAGGAAAGAGGATAGCCCAGGAAATCAGGAAAATCTCAGCTACATGGTGTCGACAACGTGGATCCTTGCCCTCCAATAGGCTCTGAGGTAATACTTGGCACAAGGCCCAAACTATGCATGCCATTCTTCACAACCTCTCATATGGTCATTTTAGGCTTGCCCTTAGCTCTTTTAGCTCCTTCAATCGGGATCGATCACTCCTCATTACTGGGGCGTCACTAGCCCTCCGTTGAACATGGCCATACCACCTCAGACGACATTCTCGGAGCTTGTCCCTGATCGGGGCAACTCCCACAACAGCTCTAATACGTTTGTTCATCACTTTATCCTTCCTAGTTTTGCCGCACATCCATCTAAACATCCTCATCTCTGCAACACATAGCTTTGCTATATGACACTTCTTAACTGCCCAATATTCTGCCCTATACATCTTAGCTGGTCGGACAAAATGTGTCACATCAAGGTCAAATAAATAAGGCTTTCCCAATAGGATGTGTGCCACATCCATGAGTAGTATGTCACACCAAACGATGTCCATATACTTAACAAATTGTAAGGGAACTAAACAACGCTGATTAAATGGAATGGTGGTATGATCTACCCAAGTAACTTTGTATGGATTTGGACGAGGCTTGGGCTTAAGGCCCAATCGTGAAATGGTGGCCTGAGAAACCACATTCATAGAGCTGGCACTGTCTATAATTACCTTACAATTCTTATCTCCACACTTAGTGTAAGTATGGAAGATAATGGTTCTTCACTAGTCATCCTCGGATTTTGGTTTTGTGAACATAAACCTCACAATTTTCAGTTGGGGTGTCACTCATAGTTATCAAGGCATCGTCTAGGCATCACCTAGGTGATGCCTTGATCGCATAGGCAGTTGCCTTGGACGCCTTGGTCGTTTTGTTGGTTCGCCTTGTTTCCAAGCCCTACCAACGCCTTGGGTCGCCTAGACGCCATGACAACTATGGTGTCACTTCTCCAGGTTCTTGGACTTCTTCATCAATAGCCCCTTCTTCAGGCACATGTACGCACTCAACCTCAACATGTTTTGACTCTCCTTCACTTTCCTCGGCCCTGGTGTAAGGGTTACAGGTTGGGCATTGATAGGATAATGCCCAGTGCCATTGCAGTGATAACACACAACTTTGTTGCTGCCCTTAGAACTCTCTATAGTAGATCATTTCCCTTTGAATCTTTAGGTGTGAACTGGGAAGTACTGCTTCCTCTATGTGTAATAGATTCAGATTTAGATATCTGATCACCATCGGAGAATATTCTTGAGGAAAACTCTGCTGATTGGGATCTGTATTTCCTCGTGAATGGTTGTCTAACATACTGTTCTAATTCCAATGCCAATTGGAAGGCCTGCACAACTGAATCCATTGTGTGTGGAATTATCTCCTTTTTTATCTCAAGCTTAAGACCGGTACAAAATTGAGAAAGAGTCACTTTCGGATCTTCATTCGCATCACAGCAGAACATTAATTCCTCAAACTTACTCATATACTCAGCAATAGACATGCTGCCCTGCCAAAGAGTAATCATCTGGTCCAAAATCCGTTCTCTATAGGATATTGCCCAATATTTTATAGGTTCATGTCTCACCTTTGATTGAATGTGACGCTCCACACTCATCCAATACAACTTGGCTTCCCCCATGAGTTTCGTTTTGGCGAATCTTACGCTATGGACGTCAAACATATCATACCACTCAAAATATCCATGTTTGCAAGCCAATCCAAGAAGACTTTTGGATCAAGTCTTCCATCGTATGTGGGACCTTCAATCTTCACTTTTTGTGTTATGTCACCAGCCTTATCTGGTCATTGCATGCTAGGCATCCAATCTGACACCTCCCATTCGTCTTCGTCCTTGTCATAAAAGATGACATGGACCTCTTGGTCGGTAGGGAAACCTATGTCGTCTAAAGGGCTCTCTGCACACAAATTAACGCGTGGGTGGTGGACATTAGGGACTTCACGCTAAGTTCCATCCCATCTTTCCACATACTCTTGCTGAATGTCATTTTCCCTATCTCTACCATAGTTGTCAAGGCGTCCAGACGCCTTGTTGATGCCCCCTTGATTTTCAAAGCCTTGGGTCGCCTAGACGCTGTGACAACTATGATCTCTAGGATTATGCGGGAGCCTCAAGAGCTGTCACATGCATGTCTTGGGTCTCAAACTGGTTTTAGATCTCATCCATTCTGGCATTTATGCAAGTTAGCTGTTCAACCAAAATATCTAAATTCATTGTTCCTATTTGGGTACGCTGTTGGTACTGTGTTCCATTACGGATTGACAAACAACAATGGGAAAGTTTTATGAGGACACTAAGGGCTACAACCTAGAACCGTGCTCTGATACCAAATATGGTGCAGAACAGGCTTGGGAAATCAAATACAACTCCCAGGAGGCTAGGACTGAGAGAATTTGGGTTTGGAAGGTTTACTAACATAAAATTCAGAACATACATGCAGAAAATCAGGTCTAACAACAGCCATAAATGATGAAAATTTCCAAATACAATTGCAGAAAATTCATTCTGAGGATTCATGGAAGTTTAGTAAAGGATACGTAATATTTCAGTACATTCCCTTGCTGTCCCATGAATTGGAGTGCTGAGTCACTACCGAACTCCAAAGAATGTTTGTCAGTGTCTCCTTGCTGTTAATTGAAGAATCCCCGTTGTATTTGGGGCTCTAATTTAAGCCAAAAGTGGGAGAAACTAGGACTGGTATAAAAATTGGTGTAAATCAAGTTTAGGCTAGAGGGGAAAGTTGAATTTCCTGAGGTTTTTAATCCAAAAGATGATAAACAGGTCTGGGAATCCACATCAAACCACAAACCAGTCCTATTCTAGCTCAAAGTGAAGGAATAGGGTTGTTGTGGGGGGGGGGGGGGGGAGGGGGGAGAGGGTAGCCTATGAGAGAAGAATTAGGGAAGAGAAGGGGGGGCCTTGGCTTCACACCAACTTGGATTCACTCCAAGGTTTGCAGGGAATCATTCATGGAACAGAGAATGGGAGAAAATCTCAATAGTTCCAACATATTTTCATTCCTTTCGTCCCAGAATACAGTCTTTTAAAACCCAAAATTAAAAAAAAGAAAATTACTCCCTAAAAACTACTCCTCCAGCAATAACTACCTAATAACTACCTTCTCCAATAATAACTTCCTAATTACTACTACACTTTCCATTACAACATTAGTACATAATAGTTTGACGCCATATAAAATAAAATACAACGAACAAAACAAACTATACATAAGTAAGCAAACATATGTATCCAGACAAGTTAACAAGGGACATCTAACCACAATGAAGTGATCCGTGGCTGTGTATTTCTGCATCTCCCCTGATATGTCCTAAATCCCTGAGTGATGTCCTCATTAATAATATTTTCTGTTTTCTTTTTAAAATTAGTTTCACTTCCCTTCATTTCCCTTTACTTGAAACCGGATGGAGCCTCGGGAAATCCAGTTAATTTGATTTCTTGCAAGCTTATTTTCTTGAAAACTGTGTCCAGGGCCTTAGAAGTTATGCAAGTCTACTTTTGATTGTGTGATCTTAGGATGATATTGTAATAGTTCTGTCATACAGCACATGTATACATTTTGGAGGATTGCAAGTGGGTATTTACCCCATGGATCATGTGGTTACAGATGCGCGATGTCACATAGTTGTGTATGATAAAGGAAAAGAAACATTACAGGGTGCGACTTGCTATTTTAATTTGATGATTTGGATCTATATGTCTAATCATTTAGAGGATGGTCTGCAGTTGCCTTCAGCAGCTAAAACTGATGATAACATTTAATTTTCTTTGGTAATGCTGCATTTTGAGGTGTAGCTTTATTGATGTGATTTTCATTTTATCTACCCCTGGGTGGTTGGTAGAAACATTTAAAATAACTATACATGTCAACAGATCAAGGAGCAACTAAATGCGGATGCAGTCACCGTCAAGGATGCTTATGGAGATGGTCGGCATGTTAGGTGCGCATATATTTTCTGTTGTTGTATATAGTTTGAGATTGGATGAATGAGCTATGCATAATTCATCTTCTTGTGGTTTCTTTCCTAGTTTGCAAAGGAAGTTCCTGTTAATGGGAGTGATTACATAGTTGCATGGTGCATACTCTAGAATTTTCAAACCCAGATTACAAAATAAATTGCTAGGAAAAGGTGATGCAGTTACATAGAGTTTATTAGGGATATTTAAATTTAATTTTTTTTTTATTATGTTGAGGTTAGATACATTAGTAGAACTATAGTTTGAGTCAAGTTCCAAGTCTAATTTCAGTTTTAGAAACCAACTAGGAGTTCTTTTCTTTATTTTCCTTATGGGAGAAAGAATGCCACTCGGTCGTGCCAGACACGCCACCTCTGTGCCCTGGTACAGGGGCATGCAAAATGACCACCACACCCCTGGTCATTTCTGGGGTTCCAGGGGGTTGCGGCTGTCATTTCGCGTGCCCCTGTGGTGTAGTAGGTACACTGCCTTGGACTGACTCAAACCAATTTGGGTATCCATGTGAAGATGAACCGAGTCCAATTGGGTCTTTAGGTTCAGTAAGACATTTAATTTATTTATGAGGGTTTTTATTAATTGGGATTTTCTCTTGTAATCTTTTACTTTGAATGGGTTATCTATTAGCGGTAGTCCCTTCTATATTTTAATAGGTTAATTAAAGATAGATTTGATTTAGGATTTTATTTCAGTTATGAGTCTCAATTAAGAGTCTTTATGTTTAATTTCAGTTTTAGATTACAATTAGGAGTCTTTATTTTCTTTTTAAATCCAAGTTTGTGACTGTCGCTTTACTCAGATTTGAGAATTGAATGAAAATTGAGTTCGTCGGTTGCAGCCAAGAACCAGTGAGTGTGTGCCCCCTTCTCTCTCTCTCTCTCAAAATCTCTCTTCTCTCTCTTTACTTCTCCATCTTCATTATTATTCTTCTCTCTCCTCTTCACTTCCCAGCGATCATTCTCTACTCTTCTTTTGTTTTGTTCTTTAAATACCATACCTATACTGTTACTCTGTTTCTGGCGGTAGAATCAGACCCATATTGTTGGGTTGAACCCCTTTGTGTGTTGTCTTCTCCCACCTGAACCTTGATTCCCTGACATTTATCCCTGGAGTGATTCTGCAGTTGATCTTTGTTAGCAATATTTTATTATCTGTATGAATCAAAACCTGCAAACCAGGTTGTTCCAAAACCACCTTCGGATCTGATTTCAAGGGGTGAAAGTCCTCTCTTCACTTGCTCATTGGGTTGAACATTAGTTGCATTCAAGAAGTCTATCTATCATCTACCTCCCCCTTAAAATCCTAGGTCAAACCAAGTAGCACTGAAGGAGTGCTATCCTTCGAAAGCCTGCTGGTTTGTCTGCCTCTTGCTTGGCTGGAGGTTGAAGACAACCCCAAACCCAAATTGTGGGTTTTGTTTTTAAGGCCTTATTTCTTAGTTTCCAAAATTTCCCCTTCTTATTCCTTTAATCCACTTATTCAATATTTTACTTACCCTTCCAAGTTTGTCCCTAGATAATAAATAACAATCCCTAACATATCCCTTTCTCTCTACTTACCTTGTTAACCCTTGAAAATTCTGGTTAATTTACAAATGTGCCATTGCACCTTGGAATTGAGTTATCTATTATTTGAGTGGGCCCATAGGCGATCCGAATAGGGTTTTCAAACCCCGGATCTGCATCACCCTGTGTCAGGGCGCAGGGGCAGTGTGCGCTGCACGACCGGGTGGCGTTCTCTTTCCCTTTCCTTATATATGTAATCAGTAACTGTGACATGGGATGAATGTGATTTCTGAGTTTTTTTGGACTGCTTTTAAGCATATGTGATTGGTGAGTTCTGGCTTGGCTGATCATCTCCCTCTTTTTCTTGTCTTAATCCTCTGTTCTCCATATCAGGTGTGTCCTCTCTATATTCTTCCTCCCATATTCTTCTTTCTTCTTTCTCATCTTTTCTTTCCTTACTGTAGGTGGTACCTTTTCTTTACAGTTTCAGCTTGTCTTTTTTTTTTTTTTTTGGGTGAATAAAAATTTATTAGCAAAAGGTCCAGTGCGGGAGACTGAATTATCAAATGGTTCAGTTTTCCCAGGAAAAAACGGTTGGGTTTAGTGGTTTACGGAGCAGAATGCAATAGACTGTGGGGTTCGGAAGACGAAAAATCTGGAGGGGGTGGGGGAGGCAAAGGAATTGAATCCATGAAGGAGTTGATTCCGATGAGTTTCTGGGTCATGGACAATGGTGGGTGACAAATTGGGAAGGTTGAGGGAGGGAGGGAGGAACGTTTACAAATTGAGAACTTTTAGTTGAAGTGGGTTTAAACTGAGGAGCTGTCATGATTAATGGACTAGGAGACCTTTACAAAGAAGATGCCAAACACGATCCAGCGAAGATGACTGTAGGCTGGAAGGAAGGAGCAAAGCCAAGAAATAATATTACATACAATCCTGAAAATAATAAGAGCAGCAGCAGGGGAAAGGGGTAGGGTTTATTCATTTTCAGGGTTCCTCTAACCTCTTTATCATATTCAGAATTAATTGGGCGACAGGGATGGGGTTCTGTAGTTCTCCATTCTCATTTTTGTCAAAACGTGAGACTAGCACGGTTTCAAGAATCAGGAATCTGATCGGTGAATTAGGCTTGGATCGGCCGTGCTGATCGATTCTATACGGCTGATTCATGCCAAGACACCCTTGAGTTGTTGTGTTTTCAGAGGGTCGAGTCTGGTCAATTCCAATCCGATTCGGATCTGAAATGGGAAGGATTGATTCGATCCCATGTTTTGAAACACTGCGTGAGAGCTTCCAATCTCTACCCCTCATGGTTAGAGGAAGCGGATTCCAGCCTGTTCGTACTGAATTTTTGGGGTTCAACACAGTTTTAGGAATCAATATTGGTATGTCTGACTCGTACCGATTAACCGAAGATGACACGGCTTTAATTATTGATCTTTTCCTCCGAGAGCATATGGTTTTCCTCCTTTTCCTTATCCTGAATGATAGCCTGTTTTACAATCACTTCTTCCTCATAAAGTTACATTCTCCTCTTTGTTCCGGGCGTTACGCATGGCTTTTAGAAACTTCAGCTTAATTTCTCCTGTCAAACTGGAAGGAACTCCACCACTTTCTAGCCATCTCTACAGTTTAGGGGACTCACGTCATTAAATAAGGAGAGTCGAGAGAGCCTGTGAGGGGTGTGCACATTGCGGTTGCATGCCAGCCTTTTCCCCTAAAAATAAAAAGAGAAATATGGGCTTGCTAACCATGGGCAAAGCTAGGGTTTGACCATCAAACCACTTAGAAAAGAACCATTCTCTTAACTATAACCAGAAACCTGTAATTTTTCTTTTGTTCCAAGGGAGCAGAACTCTGTTGCTGACTCCCTTGCCCGGAAAGCCCTGTCTTTGACGTGCGAGACAGTTTGGCCGCTTTCCATTCCTTGGATTCTAGAGTTATGAAACTGATTCTTTGGCCTCGCCACGTCCCTATCAATAAAATTTTCTTCAAAAAAAAAAAAAATAAAAAAAAATAAAAATTTCCAGAAACCATGCCATTCTACCCAGAATATGCTGTGATCACAAGGCTTTTTATAGATGATAACCAAATCTCTAATTCCCCGCACGAGTTTGACCTTTTTTGACTTTCAAAAGACTTCCTAATGTGACTCTAATTACAATTTTAGCAACTGCAATGAGACAATTAGTGCTAAACCTCTTTCTTTAACAAGCAAAATACTATTTTTAGAAATAAACCCAAAATAAGACTCCTTATCTAATTAGACTTTCTAAAATAGTAAGCCCATCATAAATTGATACTATATTAGAAAGTTGGTAATGACTTCCCAAATGTAACTTGGAAAGGCAAGGTCTTGGTCATTGGATGGGTAACTCAACAAGCTATCAAATGCAACAAAATTACTCAAAACAAAGAAGTTTTGTTCATCCAAAATTTATCCCTTAGTGACAGAAACAAGCAATATCTTGTAATATAATGCTCTGGGAAACCATTACAGATCCAGTGGTTTATCAAACCATATAAATACTTCTCTAGGCACCATCAACCAGCAGGCCAGAAAAGTCTGGTGTTGGATTCAGTTTCAACAACATTGCACAATTCCTCTTTCTTACCTAGTGTCTGCTGAAATCACTCGTATAAACCACCCTTTCCCATGTCACAATTCTCACATAAATCATTCATCTCTGTGACATGCTTCATGCGGTATTATTGATCAAGAATTTCATGATAGTGATCAAGTAGAAATTCTTGTTGCTATTCTAGATTTATTTTTGATCATGGCATCAATTGCATGCTTGCATGTTAAGAAGCTGGTTTACTTAGTCGTGTAAAGCTTTTTTTGTTTTTTTCTTCCTATTTTTGAGTTCCTCTGCTGTTGCAGCATTGACGTTATATCCTCGGCCTTTGAGGGAGAATCTGCTGTGAACAGGCAGAGGATGGTCTACAAAGCAATATGGGAAGAACTGCAGACAACCGTGCATGCAGTTGATCAGATGACCACCAAAACCCCAAGTGAAGCCACAGAGAGCAGATAAATACATCCAAGTGAATTGCTATACCAAATCTCATGCCTCCTTATGGTCCTCTCTTGTGAGAAGCTCAACTAATCTTGATTATCATTACCCTATTTTTCTTCTACTATGTTCTTTTACCTGAATGGTTTTCATATTATCAGATCTATAAAAGAGGACATTAATTGCAGTTAGTTCACCATTGAATTGTGTTGCTTTCTGGTGATAGAATATTGTTAACAAAACAAGCTCAAGGGAAACTTTTACCCACTTCAATTGCCATCCCACCTTTCTTGAGAATCCACTTAAACTTATGCCCTTGCTGTTTGGTGTCTTTTAGTAAACTCATACCCATTCTACATCAAAAGGAAATAATAGGTTACATCCAAAGAGGTGCTCTAGACCCGAAGTCCAAGAAATGTAACATGTAAAATGGTCTATCCAGAATAATCAAGAACAGTTGTCAGCTTTTGGACCCAGGGATTGATGGTCCAACCATCTAGTTGACTGTTCTAACCAGAATCTTCTTGAATAAACTATCAACTCGTTGGGCATTTTTGGTTAGCACTCCCAACAATTAGGCCCTGATCTAACTGACCAATCCACTGGTCTTATAAAGCATGGTTAAAGGTTCCCTTTAAGGAGCCAAATATGTGATGGCTCCAAGGTTTTAACAATCAAATATTGATTGGTATCGGTCTCAACCGATTTTGCTGTAGAACAATTGTATTGGAACATATAAGAGCGGACTTGGGAGTTGGCTGATTGATGAGAAACACTAAGAGAGTCGTTTAAGGTGGTATAGTTATATTTAACGGAGGCCTAGGGACCCCCTAGTAAGGAGTGATACGATTACGATTGAACGAGCTAAAAGAGCTAGGGGCAGATTTAAAGTGACCATAGGAGAAGTGGTGAGGAAGGATATGCATAGGCTAGGTCTTGTACCATGTATGACCTCGGACAGAGCCTATTGGAGGACAAGGATTCATGTGACAGATCCCATTTAGTTGAGAATCTCCTAACGTGCTGGGTTATGCCTCTTTTCTCTTATTATCTTTCATCTCTCTATTTTTTTTTTTCGTATCTTTCTTTCTGTATTTTTCCGTTTTCATTTCTCATCTTTTTCCCCATCTTTTCTTTCCCTTTTTGGTTAGAACTCTGTTTTGTTTGTACCCCATTAAGTTGGGACAAGACTGAGTTTGTTTGTTTGATCGAGCCGATTTGTTGGACCGGTCCACTTTATGGGGATTGGCTAATGTATCGGCTAGAAAATCCAAAAAATCTATAAATCATTATGAAAAAAATGCAAAAAATATTTTTGGGTGGAATATTTGCACAAAATGCATTCTAAATCACAATAATTGGGCAAAATTTAAAAAAAAAAATAAAAAAATTTCAGAAAATTATACATCAAAATTTAAAGGAAAACTCAAAAAATAAATTTTTATCCTGGAATATTACACAATATGAAACCATGAAGTACAAGTAGTGTGTATCAAAAATAAAAAAAAATGGGAAAGAGAACACTATTTGGGCGTGTGCGTTTCAATGCCCCTGCGCCTAGACAAAGGGGCACGTGAAATAACTTCTGTGCCCTCGGGAATTTCCTCCTTTCCATGGGGGCATGATGGTCATTTCACACGCCTTTGTGTTTGGGCGTAGGAGCAGCGCACCACACACGCTCAGGTAGCGTTTTTTCTCCCTATAAATATTTATAGAAAAAGTATGTGAATGAATAAAAGTGACATTGTAAGGTTTATTAACATTGTTACCTACTCATCACATATTTTATGGAATTAAACAATGAATAAATTGAGATAATAGCAAAAAAATTTAGAAAATTCCAATTCAATCATACACCATAAAACAGTATAATATAGATATCATTCCCCACAATAAAAAGTACAAAAAACTTAATTACCATGTCACATAATATTGTTGCAATCCCACATCAAAGTCATTTTTATATATGCAAAATAGCATTAGAGTCCAGTTTATTTATTTGGTTCAAGTATCAAATACATATAAAAAGAATATCGTAAAATAAAAAGGCATGCAATCTAAAGATAAATATAAATCTTTACAAAAAAAAAAAAAAGATAAATATAAATTAGAAGGGAAAAAGATCTTTGTTTGGAAGTGTGGCCTACGCTAGCACTCCCATGAGTCTATATCTCTCTTCCCCATGTGAAAAGACACCTTTGCTCCCTTGTTTTAAGGAGGAGAGATATAGACACATGGGAGTGTTGACGTAGGCCACACTCCCGTAAAGAAAACTGCTTCCCAAATTAGAAATAGCAAACACTTGCCCTAGTGCACCAAATATCATGGTATATTGTAGGTATGAATGTCGGAGCACTACAAGAAAGCAGAGGTCTAGTGGTGGTTTTTAGTTCAAAAGCTGTATATTTTTGTTTTTAATCATCAGAAATCTGCCCGAACTTGACACTGGGACCCCATCCTTACCACTACTACCCCATGTCGCCCAACCCATGCTCCCACCCTTCCCCTGAAACTCCCACCCTCCCTCGGCCCTCGCCTTGAGTTACTCATGCCCCCTTCTTCCTCATCCCAATCACCATTTCGGCCTCTGCTCCTTCCCTCACCAAATCATGGATAAAATGAATTAAATCATGCATGAAAAAGCTAATGTGCATATTGATATTAACCATCACTGATACATTGATACTTGAAAGACATTACATAACAGGGGAAGGAACCTTTACATGGAAACCACTACATTGGCTATGAGAGAGAGAGAGAGAGAGGAACCATGTAACAAAAGCCAGGACCCATTGAATCCATCAGATGTTCCTTTATTAGATGGTTGCAAAACAGTACTCCCTCACCACTTCCCCAAACCCCTGAAATCCAAAAGCGACCGTCACGGCCACAGCCTCCCCCCTCCCTCTATTGCTTCAAGCTCTGCCTCAATACTCGCCCACACAACCTTCAACTCAAAGCGTACCTCCATCCTTCTCTGTTAGCCCCACCCCCTTGCAACCATCGCCCCCAATCCTGCTCCACTTAACCCATCCCATGCCTTCCAAGTCCCTACTTCAACATTATAAAATTCTCACACCCCCACTTAAAATAACCTCAATAGTCAATAACAGAATCCTTAATAATTAAAAGATCTGGTGACAAGTAAAAATTAAACTAATTAAATTATTACATCTGTTGCAAATCCTAGAACATAAACTATTGAAATATGATAAAATAAAGTCCCATACAGAATCACGCCCGCTCATCAAAAACTCTATTCAAGCGATTCTAACCACATTCACTACTGATCTGTAAGGAAAATAATGGAATGAGTTCCCAATTGCGAAGCCAATAAAAGATAGAACAATACTATATAGGGAATTAAGTACATAAGTCACCCTGTAAATCATGCAACATGTGGCATGTGGCATTCTGATTTCTGCACATTCGATGAGAGATTTTCATAATCTTTCTCATTCTTAGGAAGCTGGAAATGGAAATTAAAATGGAGAAAGAGAGATTTTGAATTGAAAACAGCTTCTATATATATGATATGATAATGGCAGACATATATAGATGTTGTTAAAGCGGAGAAGTTGATTTTGCAGGAACATACAAAGAAGATAAGAGATTCGACAGTTGACTAAGCCTGCATTTGGTTACCACCTAGAACCCAAAAAAAAAAAAAAAAAAAAAAAAAAATTTTAAATTTTAATGCCTTATCATTTTGACTTCTACATGCTTCAAGATGGATTCTTCTTCAACGATAGAAATGATGTCATGTTGGCTTCTTTTCACACATGGTGAAGATAAAATCTCCTCACCATCACCATGGAGATTTATATCCTTTAGTTAATATGGGAAAAAGTAATTTCGACCCTATACAAAAGGAGATGGGAGAATTAATGATGACATAAGAATCAAATTACAGGATCGTATCACTAATGGAGAAGAGATTTTTTCTTCTACATTGGGTGAAAGAAAACTTAATTCAACCAAAAAAGAAAACAAAAAAAGTAATTCCACTATTCCTTCTTTATTTTTTTCCAAGGAAGGCTTTTTTGTGCATGACTATGTGCATAACCGTCAGATGGGGGGTAAAGGAGGTCCTTGCTCTTGTGAATATCAAACAATCTACTTACATGAATCAAGCCTTACTTGCTAAAAATGGTTGGGAACTTATTCATTCCCCGACTTCTCTTTGGTCAAAGAGATTCATTTGCTTCTCTAGAGATCTTCTCTACAAAGGTTTATTCATCCAAGTAGGGAATGGTTATTCCACAAATCCTTGGTTAGATTTTTGGATTCCCTATCACCCCCCTTCTATAGCTCCCTTTCCACTTCCTGTAGGGGCCCCTTCTTCTATTGATTACTTCATTGATCCTCTCAATCCTACTTGGAGAAGAGATTGGGTATTCCATTGGTGACCTCCTAATACTGCTTTGTCTATCCTCTCTATCCCTCTAAGGATAATTTTGTTTGGACAGCAACTTCTTCTTGACACTTCTCAATTGCTTCTACTTATAACATTGCCATTAGTGGGTATTCCAACAACAGCTCTTCCGGCAATTGGTTGAAGATTTGGCACCTCTCCACAATTCAAAAAATTCAACATTTAATATGGAAAGTACTTCAACAGAAAATACCATTATCGGATGTGCTTAACTCTAGGGGTTTTCATCTCAACGCTTTATGCATGCTCTGTGAAAACCAGAACCAATTTGCAAATCATCTTTTTTTTTTGGAATGTCCTATCATTAAGCCGATTTGGGAGCAGTTGGGTTTTCTTATCGATCTTCAGAGAGGACACATTATAGATGGAATCAGATTCTTCTTCAAATTAAGCTCTTCTCAAAATAGGGATTCCAGGCTTAAGGTCTCTACATTTTGCAATATTTTATGGCATATCTGGAACAACTATTGTGATTACATCTTCAGAAACTCTCCATTTAATTTGGGGACTATCATTCTAAGAGCTATTACTCCCACGAGGGATCATATCAAGGGAGCTCAAGTCGGAACAAGACAATGTGTTTGGTTGGTGAGATGGCTTCCTCCTCCTTCGTTGTATGTCAAGTTCAATGTGGATGATTCCAGTAAGTTCAATCCAGGTAAAGCTGGAATTGGTGGAATATGCAGGGCGGCTAACTCTTCCTTCGTTTGATGTTTTTCTGTGAGCATTAGGTGGAACTTTGCAATCGTAGCTGAAGCTTTGGCGGTCAGATTCGCTTTAAGGGTGGCGTCGGTCCTGAGAGTTCCCAACCTTATTGTTGAAAGTGATAATCTCCTCATTATAAACATCCTCAATTATAAGGTCGCTCAGATCCTCTGGAGGATTACGGATATTGTCAAGGATTGCAGGCTGCTGTCTTCTTCCTTTACCAGGCTTACTTTCAGTCATACCTCGAGAGAAGCTAATTGTGTGGCTGATTGTCTTGAGACTACTGGGGGCTACCTCGCAATCCTTTTGTTTTGGGCTTCTTTCTGCTCCTTGTATTTCTCTTTCTTTGTTTGTTGATTCTGTTGGCTCTTTTTTCCAGCGTCAATAAGTTCTCATTATCAAAAAACAAAAAAAAAAGGATAATAAATGGCCTTCAGGAAACGTGCCAATAAACAATCCAGATCAGACCAAAGTCTCTATGAAACTTTAGATAACAATGCACAGTGATGAAGCAATGAGTTTTGAAGCCAAGACCCCCCTTTTCTTTAAACTGGCATAACCAATTCCAAGATATCTAATGTATCTTTTGATGGCCATCTTGTTCCCCCTAGAAAAATTAGAAGCAACCTGTGTAAGATGCCAACGATGAGATGCAGGCATCTTAAAATGCATTCTAGCATAGTTCCCCGTTGAGAACACCACCGATTTCAATAGGTCCTCCTTACCTGCATGAGAGAGTAACTTAGATTTCCATCCCCATAAGCGTGTATAAATTTTACCAGAGATATCCTTAAAAAATGTAGCCTTAGAGAGTCCAGAATCTATAGGCAAACCTAGATACCTTATCGGCCCAGAGGCATAATATTTCTTTAGAATTGTGGAGAACCACCTCTTAATCTTGAGGCCGGGTGTGTATTTGATGTAAATGTCAAGGAAGATTTCTTCAAGTTAATTGACTGACCTGACCGCTTACAATCCCTTAAGTGACATACCTCTATCATTCTGTTTGATATGAAGAACTGAACAGAGAGTACGTCAAACATCCATAGAGATTCAACTTCTATAATAAACCACCTGATCTCCATTATTGAAACATATTATCTCCATAATGAGGTGAACAGTTCTAAGTTTTGCGGCAAAATTCCTGATAATATTGTTCTTCCACAAAGCTAGTGGAATGCCATGAGATTGCACCGAAAAAGTCAGAGTGGTGAATTGATAAACATATAAACATCCTTGGGGGACCATTTGTCTAAAAGAAGACAATTCCCATTGACAGACCATGGTCCATCAGAAAGAACATTTGTTTTTAAATCCATTGCATGAGAGAAGTGGAAGAAAAATTGGACATTCACCTAGAAACACACTTCTACAGGGTATGATGGATTCCATGCTTTCAACAGACCCTCTAAAACCACTTGCCTAAGATATGGTTTCACAACCAAAATCTTACCGACAAGAGATAAGGATGGAGGTGGTCCAAAAACAAGAGTGGATGGAAAACAGTGTCATGTTCATGCACAACTGTAAAGATTACGTTACAGAAAAAAGGAAAATGTTAAGAAACTGGGGTTGAAGAAAGGGAACGGCTACTTCGAGGCGTAGCAGCCCTCCTAGAAGAAGAAGATGAACATAAGAGATTTCCTATATTGTTTGATGCCCTTTACAACGGATCCCCATACACTATATAAAGCCATATCTAAAATTACCCATCTACCCTTAACAACTAAGGGAATACCCTAAATCCTATGATTGTATCAACAACAGATGACACAAGAATTCAAAAAAAGGAAGTAACTATCAATGATGGATAAAATCTCGAGGAAGAACAATGATTACGAAAGACAATATGCAATCATGGGAGACAACACACATGAATGGTGGAATCATAACAAACAAAAAAGGGAGGGTACTTATATTTTTCCAAAAATTCATACATCGTGTCAAAACCCCAAAATCTTGAACACATTTGAACTTCTTATCCACCAAATCCAAAATCTAAAACAATACCTAAGTTTAAACCGTAAGGAGGGGATTCTTCCTCCCCCACTGGTAAACTCTTGCTAAATTGGACCAATCATAGGCATCGGTATTGTTGGATGCCCAAAAGGAGGGTAGTTTTAGCCCGATTAACGGGGATTAATTAGGAGTTTGATTTCCATCCTATAGTCACATCACCGATAGTGAGCGGACTCTTCCTTCCTCACCCATGAAGGAAAAGTTTTGCCAAACCGTAAATCCTGCCTGCCTTGTCTAGATTCTAGGATAAAAGGTTTTTTTTTATTCATACCTTAGTAGGATAAGAATAAACAACCCTAAATCCATTAGAAGGAAGGGTAATGCCATGACCTAAGCGAGAACAGCTGCCTAACGTAGTTGGTGCAGTGTTGTCTTGATCCCTCTTCGCTTTTGCATTTGTATACATCATTTACTGTTATGTGCCTAATACGGTTCGATCTAGTGTATGGGCGCTAAAGGTATTCAGCTTAGTATGAGATAGGTTAAAGGTTTTGATTTAATGCATTCCGTAGAGCTTTTGGCGTGTCCGTCAAGTACCTAACATTTACCTTATAATTATGGAATTTGGAGGCACTAAAAAATCTCCTAAATAAATCCTAAAAATAATAAAAAATTTATGCACTCTTTGTATCACATTGTTAGGTGTGATCCACTATATATATGATTGATCATATCCCATATCATAGTCTTTCCAAATCTTAGTTAAATGAGTAAATTATTCCCCCTCCTCTCGATTATGCCCAAATGACAAGCCCTTCTCTTGCATATTGAGTAATAGCTGTACCCTCCCCCAAACTCAAAAGATTCTATCAACCATACCCATTCCGTGAAAAATCGCTGTTAAGTGATAGAAAATAATAATAAATGATAATAAAAAAAACAGCAGGAAAATTGATTTTGAAGGGGATATTACAGAGAAGTGAAAAGATTAAATTATAGGAGGAGATTATAAAAGACATATTTTCATGCTTTGCATTTTCACAGATGAAGCAACAAACCGCGTCAGATCAGGTATTTTACAGATCAAGAATAAACTTGTGTGCAGTGAGAAGTTGAATGTGGTCATGGTGTTCATACAATCTTACAATAATATAGTCAGGGAGAGATGGTTTATCTAGTTGACCTGACCAGGCAAGGTTTTGCAGTCGAGGGATCCGTTGCGTCTGCTGGATGGGCCAAAAGGTAGGACAGGGGTGCCCCTAGGGAAGAAACTAAACATCCTCCCGCTACGTATTCGGACCCTAACTGAATTCTCCTTCTTGTTGTTGCTGTTGTTGATGATGTCTTTGGCAAGGAAGTTGGCTGGAGGAGCTCTGAATATAACTCCATTACCTATTGAAGGGAGGATAAGGAGGAAAAGGAAGAAGAGAAGTATGATAGGAAGATATTTGGAGGCCTTCGTTACTCTATGACTGCTTGGTTAGAAAAGAGAAAAACTGAGTTGGGGAAGAAAAGCAAGCTCAGGTAAGGTTTGGTTTATACATGCACTAGTAATAAATGAAGGCTATTGGAAAATGTCAAAAAGCTTAATTGTAGAGTAACGAACGTCTGCCTTTGACACTGGTAGGAGATTCACTCGTGTTGCAGTTATAAGTTTATTAACTTTACTTTGCTTACGTTGGATTTGTTGACCAGATTTCTCAGCTTTTTCTTGAATTGACTTTAGTGAACATTATGGCCGGCTTTTTCTCATGAGTTCCCACCCAATCTCTTAAAAACAAACTTAAATGCTACTTTCATATTCTATAACGGATCCACTTTCCTCTTCTCTCAATTGTTTTTGGGCCCAGAAATTGATGGTCCAACCATCTCTAGTTATTAATTGCATGAACCATGAATGGTCCAACCAGAATCTTCTTGAAGAAATTATCAACCCGTTGGGCATTTTTGGATAGCAATCCCAAGAATTAGAGCCTGAGTAGTCAACTGACCAATCCATCGGTACTGGTCTTATAAATTAAGCATGGGTAAAAAGGCTCCCTTTAACGCCCCAAATATGTGGTGATGCCCACAAGGTTTTACTAATCAGATATCGAATAGGTATCGGTCTCGGATGATCCCAATATTGATGAATTGTATTGAATTTGAGGTAATTGTGATTCAAGCCACTGCATCGAGATCCTGATAGTGTTATGAGATGTTGGTAAACATCTTAGTCATATCAAAACGTAGGGTGAGGATTGGGGTGTTACACCCTGAATTTTTTTCTTCTCCTGTTCGCTGCCCGGATAGGACTGTGCTGTCCCCTCACATGGGGGCGTGAAATGACGACTGAACCTCGCCTGGGCAGTGTGTTTGGGTAGGGGGTTAGGTAGTCATTTCGCGCCCTCATGTGAGGGGACAACATGGTCCTATCGGGCAGTAGACAGGAGAGGACGATTCTTGACACCCTCTCTCACCAATAGGGATTTCAGGCTTAAGGTTCTACGTTTTGCAATATTTTATGGCATATTTGAACAGCTATTGGGATTACATCTTCAGAAATTCTCCATTTAATTCGGGGACTATCATTCTAAGAGTTATTACTGTCGCGAGGGATCATATCAAGGGAGCTCAAGTCAGAACAAGACAATGTGTTCGGCTGGTGAGATGTCTTCCTCCTCCTTCGTTGTATGTCAAGTTCAATGTGGATGGTTCTAGTCAGGGCAATCCAGGTAAAGCTGGAATTCGTGGAATCTGCAGGGTGGCTAACTCTTCCGTCGTTTGTTGTTTTTTTGTGGGCATTGGGTGGAACTTTGCAATCGTTGCTGAAGCTTTGGCGGTAAGATTCGCTTTAAGGGTAGTGTCGGTCCTGAGAGTTCCCAACCTTATTGTTGAAAGTGATGATCTCCTCATTATAAACATCGTCAATTATAAGGTCGCTCAAATCCCTTGGAGGATTGCTAATATTGTCAAGGATTGCGGGCTGCTGTCTTCTTCCTTTACCAGGCTTACTTTCAGTCATTCCTCGAGAGAAGCTAATTGTGTGGCTGATTGTCTTGCGACTATTGGGGCTACCTCGCAATCCTTTTGTTTTTGGACCACCCTTTTCTTTATACTGGCATAACCAGTTCAAAGATATCTAATGTTTCTTTGGATGGCCATCTAGTTCCCCCTAGAAAAATTAGAAGCAACCTGTCTAAGATGCCGATCATGAGATGCAGGCATCTTAAAATGCATTCTAGTATAGTTCCCCGTTGAGAACACAACAGATTTCAATAGGTCCTCCTTACCTGCATGAGAGAGTAACTTAGGTTTCCATTCCCATAGGCATGTATAAAGTTTACCAGAGATATCCTTAAAAAGTGTAGCCTTTGAGAGTCCAGAATCTATAGGCAAACGTAGATACCTTATCGGCCCAGATTATGGAGAACACCTCTTAATCTTGGGGCCGGGTGCGTATTTGATGTAAATGTCAAGGAAGATTTTTTAAAGTTAATTGACTGACCCGAAGGCTTACAATCCCTTAAGTGACATACCTCTATCATTCCATTTGATATGAAGAACTAAACAGAAAGTACATCAAAGATCCATAGAGATTCAACTTCTGTAATAAACCACCCGATCTCCATTATTGAAACCTATTATCTCCATAATGTGGTGAATAGTTTCAAGTTTTGCGGCACAATTCCTGATAATATCGTTCTTCCTCAAAGCTAGTGGAATGTCATGAGATTACACCGAAAAAGTCAGAGTGGTGAATTGATAAACATATAAACATCCTTGGGGGACCATTTGTGTAAAAGAAGACAATTCCCATTGACAAACCAAGGTCCATCAGAAAGAACAATATTTTTTTTAAAAATCCATTGCATGAGAGAAGTGGAAGAAGAATTGGACATTCACCAAGAAACACACTTCTACAGGATACAATGGATTCCATGCTTTCAATAGAACCTTTGAAACCGCTAGCCTACGATATGGTTTCACAACCAAAATCTTACCAACAAGAGATAAGGGTGGAGGTGGTCCAAAAACAGGTGTGGATGGAAAAACAGTGTCATGTTCATGCACAACTGTAACGATTACGTTACAGAAAAAGGGAAATATTAAGAAACTAGGGTTGAAGAAAGGAAAAGGCTACTTCGAGGCGTAGCAGACCTCCTAGAAGAAGATGAACATAAGAGATTTCATATATTGTTTGATGCCCTTTACAACTGATCCCCTTACACTATATAAAGCCATATCTAAAATTGCCCCATTTACCCTTAAGTGCTAATGACCCATCTACCCTTAACAACTAAGGGAATACCCTAAAACCTATGATCGTGTCAACAACAGATGACACAAGAATTCAAAAAAAGGAAATAACAATCAATGACGGATAAAATCACGAGGAAGAACAATGATTACGAAAGACAATATGCAATCATGGGAGACAACACACACGAATGGCGGAATCATAGCAATAAAAAAAGGGAGGGTACTTATATTTTTCCAAAAACTCATACATCGTGTCAAAACCCCAAAATCTAGAACACATTCAATTTCTTATCCATTGAATCCAAAATCTAAAACAATACCCAAGTTTAAACTGTAAGGAGGGGATTCTCCCCCCCCCCCCCCCCCAACTGGTAAACTCTTGCTAAATTGGACCAATCATAGGCATCAGTACTGTTGGATGCCCAAAAGGAGGGTAGTTTCTGCCCGATTAACAGGGATTAATTATGAGTTTGAGCTCCATCATATAGTCACATCACCGATAGTGAAGGGATTCTTCCTCCCTCACCCATGAAGGAAAAGTTTTGCCAAACCGTAAATCCTGCCAGCCTTATTTAGATTCTAGGATAAAAGGGTTTTTTTTTATTCATACCTTGGTAGGATAAGAATAAAGAACCCTAAACCCATTAGAAGGCAAAGTAATGCCATGACCTAAGTGAGAACAACTGCCTAGCGCTGTTGGTGCAGTGTTGTCTTGATCCCTCTTCGCTTTTGCATTTGTATACATCATTTACTGTTATGTGCCTAACGTGGTTCAATCTAGTGTATGAGCGCTAAAGGTATTCAGTCTAGTATGCGATAGGTAAAAGGTCTTGATTTAATGTGTTCCATAGAGCTTTTGGCGTGTTGGTCAAGTACCTAACATTTACCTTATAATTATGAAATTTGAAGGCATTCAATAATCTCCTAAATAAATCCTAAAAATAATAACAATTTATGTATTCTTTGTATCACATTGTTAGGTGTGATCCACTATATATATGATTGATCATATCCCATATCAGTCTTTCCAAATCTTAGTTAAATGAGTAAATTACTCCCCCCTCCGCTCGATTATACCCGAATGACCAACCCTTCCCCTGCATATTGAGTAATAGCTCTAATCTCCCCTGAACTCAAAATCAAAAGATTCTATCAACCGTACCCATTTCGTGCAAAAATCGGTGTTAAGTGATAGAAAATAATAATAAAGAAGCAGGAAAATTGATTTTGAAGAGAATATTACAAAGAAGTGACAAGATTAAATTATAGGAGGAGATTATAGAAGACATATTTTCATGCTTTGCATTTTCACAGATGAAGCAACGAACCGCGTCAGATCAGGTATTTTACAGATCAAGAATAAACTTGTGTGCAGTGAGAAGTTGAATATGTGGTCATGGTATTCATACAATCTTACAATAATATAGTCAGGGAGAGATGGTTTAGCTAGCTGACCTGACCAGGCAATGTTTTGCAGTCGGTGCATCCGTTGTGTCTGTCTTTTGGGCCAGAAGGTGGGATAGGGGTGCCCTTAGGGAGGAAACTGAATATCCTCCCACTGCGTATTCGGACCCTAACTGAATTCTCCTTCTTCTTGTTGTTGCTGTTGCTGATGATGTCTTTGGCAAGGAAGTTGGCTGGAGGAGCTCTAAATATATCTCCATTATCTATTGAAGGGATGATAAGGAGGAAAAGGAAGAAGAGAGGAACGATAGGAAGATACTTGGAGGCCATCATCTCTCTATGCCTGCTTGTTAGAGAAGAGTAAAACCGAGTTGGGGAAGAAAGGCAAATTAAGGTAAGGTAAGGGTTTATACATGCACTAGTAATAAATAAAGTCTATTGGAAAATGTCAAAAAGCTTGATTTCAGAGTAACGGACGTCTGCCTTTGAGACTGGTAGGAAAATCACTCGTCTTGCAATAAGTTTAGTAACTTTACTTTACTTACGTTGGATTTGACCAGATTTCTCAGCTTTTTCTTGAATTGACTTCAGCGAACGTTATGGCTTTTTCTCATGAGTACCCACCCAATCTCTTAAAATCAAACTTAAATGCTATTTTCATATTCTGTAACGGATCCACTTTCCTCTTATCTCAATTTTTTGGGCCCAAAAATTGATGGTCCAACCATCACTAGTTATTAATTGCATGAACCATTAATGGTCCAACCGGAATCTTCTTTAAAAAATTATCAAATCGTTGGGCATTTTTGGTTAATTATCATTCCCAACAATTAGACCCTGAGTAGTCAACTGACCAATCCACCACTGATCTTATAAATTAAGCATGGGTAAAGGTTCCCTTTAACGCCCTCATATTCTTGTTCTTGTACGTATGCCTGCAAGCCATCCAGATGGAATCCAGTACTCTTCCTGTGGTCGACCCCATTTAATTGGGATAAGACTGAGAATTTGTTATTCTCAAATAAAAAAGATTATGATGGTCATCTATGAGGATGAGGATTCCCCACCGATTGGAATTCATCAACAACAATGAATTTTGAAATTCTATATTTGAAAGTTCTAATAGAAAAAACGTGAGAAAAATGAGGGTAACCGATCATAGATTGTGGTGTACACAATATTTTTGTAGGCAACATGGGCTCAAGCAGGGCACTTAAGTAGATGACTATTGAGTGAAAACATCAATGATGTAAAACTGAAACTTAAACATACATGTAGACTACCAAACAAAATACTCCTCGGGTCTCTTGACTCTTTTCTCCACAATCCTTCAACTTGCCATTGCAACTTTGCATCTTTCAAGGTTTATAAGCACATTAATAGTTTAGCACAATGAAACGCCTCTCTCTCTCTCAACTATCAACTTGGTGTGTAGCATCTATAATACCATAAATGTCAATTAATGAAAATAAGCTATTTCTCTTACCAAAATAAATAAATAAGTCATCTCTCTCTCTCTCTCTCTCATAGTATCAATTTGGGAACTTAAGGTACAGTTTTGCTTGTTTTGATGCATTTGCTTTGAGTTTGTGGGTGGACAATTATTTATTGTACTAACAAAAGAACATGACTTGGTCTGACCAAGTTTGACAAAGCAGTCATAAGGTTTTCTAAAAGGTGAGTCAAGTAAAAAAAACTTGATTTTCCAACTATGCTCTAAAGAAAAATAAATCAGTTAAATTCTAATACTTTAAATCATTTGACTACTACATGCTTCAAGATGGATTTTCTTCAACAATAGAATGATGTCATGTTGGGTTCTCTTCACTTATGGTGAAGAAGATCAAATCTACTCACCGTGGAGATTTAAATCTTTTTTGTTGGTAGAAATGGAGATTTAATCCTTTAATTAACATGGGAAAGAGTAATTTCGACCCAATACAAAAGGAGATGGGAGAATTAATGATGCCATAAGAATCTAATCACATGATCGTATTACTAATGCAGAGGAGATTCTTTCTTCTACACGAGTAAAGGAAAACAATTCCAAATAGGCCCTCTTTTTTTTCCTTGATGAGTCAAGAAATAATAGACCAATAAAGGAACGACACACGTGGCCACCCAGAGACAATAAGAGTAACCGGTCAGACCATGCTGTGACCCAAGGCCGGCTGGGGACGAATCTTCAGGAATCGAGTGGAGTACCCTCGAACGTGGCCAAGTACCCTCAGTCGGCGCTTTGATCAGCAATACGCACCACGGGAAGACCCCGAGTGCTCCCACTCGGCACATGATCAAGTGAGTCTGAGTACTCCCACTCGGATCATGATGAAGAAGAGCCGAGTACTCCCACTCGGATCATGATGAAAAAGAGCCGAGTGCTCCCACTCGGATTATGATCTAGAAAACCCGAGTGCTCCCACTCGAATCATGATTGTACAAGACCGAATGCTCTCACTCAGATTCAGGATCAAGGTTGGACAACAAGGATGACCCGAGTGGTCTACACTCGAACGACAAGGCAATTACCAATGGAAGAGCCAAGTGCTTATACTCGGACCGAGGCTTCACACTCGGCCCTCACATAGGGTCGGCTTCAAATCATGGGTCGGCCTGACGTAAGGTCAGCCTAGTATGAAGAATCAGATCTCCTTATAAAACCCTAAGTCGAAACAACAAACGTAGCCCAAGCAATTCTGGGGGCCACGTCACCTCATCCCGAAGATCACGGGATATGCTGAGTCACTCGGAATCAACTATTATCAAACGACAGAATCGTATCCTACCCAACTAAGGTCTCTCACCATGTAAAGAGTCCACTTCCACATATAACTCCGACACAAGATCTCCTACCCAAATCAGACTCTTTCCTTACAAGGACTCTCCCCATAACCGCCTAAGGCCACACTATAAATACCCAGGTATGAGGCTCAAACGCCATCTAACTTTTCACTAAGTTCAAACGCTGTTGCTTTGGAGACTTTACTTAGGCATCGGAGAGTCCTCAGCCGGAGCCATACCGGCTCTCTTGTGCTAACTCGGTTTTTGCAGGCTCATCTGTGGACGGACCGAGAGACAAAGGTTTTCAGACGCAACACTCCTCATTAAATATGATGTTTTGGTTTGAAACGTAATGCCAATATAAGCAGGAAGCATGGATATTCCCCTCCCTTAATTTTAAAGTAAATGAAAATTTATAAAAGTGCCACTACATTCCATTGTAGTGAAATGTCATTCATTTTTGTAAAGTTAATGAAACTATAATCTCAGTTTTAACCCTCTTTCCATGCTTGTTTTAAGCTGAAAATTCAACCAATGAGATGGATGTGTGGTCCTCTATCAGATGAACCCACCCTAGTCAGTCTCCTCTATCCCATTTATTTACTTACAATCCACTCTGCCACTATTAACCAAATACAACCCTATGTCCTATCTATGTCATGGTAAGCCTATATCTGGCCCAATTTAATTAATGGGCTTAATTTGGGCCCATGCTAGACCTTTATTATTGTAGACGCAATCATAGCCTGTTAAATCCAAGCACGCCGGCCACAACAGTACAGGCCTGAGGCTGGGCTGAGACCATACACTGAAATTTATGTTATACAAATTGAATGTGAGAAATGGGCTCATGGGCAGACGTTTGGACCCAAAATCCACTCCTGATTCTGCTATTGGATTAGGCAAAGAATAAGCTTCCATCCTAGTTGCGGTGGTAGATTATAATAAAAATCCAACTTGACAAAAGAATTCCTTGGGTTATTATGTAACAAGTGTCTGTCTGTTGATTGTTTGATATGGGACTTGAATCCACCAAGCTTTTTAATCATGGGCCTCAGGCCTAACCAGGACTGACCCATCAATTTTCTATTATGCTTGAATTTTAACCTGATTTGGACAATTATAGGCCTATGCCTAAGGAGATAAATTTGGCGATTTTTGGTACACAAGAAATTTTTTTCTTTCAATGAGGTAAAATTTTGACAAGCTCACATGTGTACTCGAGAAGGGTGCAAGACAATGATGATGGTAAATCACATTCAAATTATTTTTAATACCCTTTTTTATCACTGACATAAAGAACTTTTAACAATAAAATAAGAGGTAATCGAAATAAAGTTACATGTTCTAAATACAACTATAGAAGTGTCATTCAAATTGTCACTTTAAAAATTAAAGCGATTGATATTGACATAGTACAAAATCATATATCATTCAAACATGTTCGTAAAAATTACAATGAGAAAATGTTCATAAGAAATAGCGGGTCAAACTTTTAAGCTACCTATGGTTTTCTAGATACATTAGAGCATCCCACTGTAGTCGATCTCATACACCCGCTTTTAGTTTTGAATACTGTTTTCCATACGAAAAACTCTAATCAGACTAAAACTTGAAATGTGAATAAGAGACTTTAAAATCTACAAGTCTACAAATTTTCAGCCCCGTCTAAGCTGAGTTCATCCGAATCCATTTGAAAGTCCGAAGCTGTGAGTGGCGGTGCAGTTGCTTCGTCAGTTGCGGCCAAAGCTTCAAGTTTGGCGAGAGCCTCCTCGACTTCATAGAGAAGGGCAACCGGAACATCCAACAGGGTGAGTCTGTGTAGGTTAAGGACCAAGTCTTGGGAAGCAACTGCAATTTCATCAGGAATTTCGTAATCCATAGGAAATTGGGTGATGAAAATACGTCTACCGTCAGCTACAATATACCGAAAAGTGGGTAGACCATGCTGTGCAGTGAGAGTAAGGGCTTCTTTGTGTAGAGCCATGAGAGACAGCTTGAAGAGCTGGTCTGCATGGATGAAGTGATTGGCCATGGTAGCAGCTTCATCTTCATCTGTGATGACCAAAGGTTCCTGGAAGGTGTAGCAGGAGGCCGGTCGGAGGTGCTAGATTTGATATGGCTGAAAGAAGTGTTCTCTCTGTCGCCATCTCAACGTACTGGTAATGATGAATTCCAGTCCACCGGAGAATCGCCAATTAGAAGTGGCGTGAGCAACCATGGTGCGGATCATCATGGGTAATTGATCGAGGACTTGTGTACAACCGCTTTGGAAAACGAGTTATCCGACGAGTCCCCATTCAACAACAGCAATACTCCAGGGTTCATGTCCGGGGTAAAAGATAAGTCTATGCTGTTGGTGATGTGTACGAAAAATGCTTTTAGGATACTCAAGCATAAATTTTTTGTAAAGAAAATATTGTTCTTCATCACATTGACGTTGTATCAATGGGAAGATTTCGCGGGGAAGGGTATCCCTTGCTTTTTCATATAAACATATTTTTCTAATTTTATGAAAAAAGGGGTCTTTGAGATTATTATCAACAAAATCAGAAATACGGAGAAAGGTGTGTACTTTCTCAGGAGAAACAGTATCGTCCCAATCAATTTGTTTAATTGAGTCGAGAACAATGTTTTGAAAATCTAGGTGTTTTCGGTAGAAAGCTCCTAGAGATTTAGAGAATTGAGTTAGAATTGTCCGGAAAGGTTTCTTTTGTTCGGACAAATGTGCATGCCAGAGATTATTGATTGGTTCGTACCATTTGGTAGGTATTCCCTCATGTCTGTGGAAATCGATTGTCTGTGTAACAGACCGAGAGAAAGAAGATGAAACATTAGTCATTGCTGGCAATTGTTGTACCGCCTGTGAATAGCTGACTGGGGTCATGTTCCATAAATAAAAAGGATCCTGATTGTCCTGTTCTTGACTATTTCTTGGGTAAAAATAGGGACTATAAGGTTGAAAAACGGATGGAGTGAATTCTGCTATGGTGGTAGGAATTCGAACAAAATCAGTCCTTGGGGTAGGACAGTATGCTCCAAAAGCAGTCCTTTGGGTAGGAGCTGCAACTGCTGACTGGGGATCTCGGATGAGTATTCCGCCAGGACGAGAGGGGAAGGGAAGGATTCCTTTGGAAGATTTTTTCTTGTTATTTTCAGAGACGAGTTTACCTTTGCCTTTGTCCGGAGGACGAGGATTCATCTTCACTAAGATAATCAGCCAAACAGTTGTCAGTACCTTTAATATGAACAATTTCTAATGAATATTGATTACCACATAACAGGGTTAGATCCATGGCTACATTCTAACTAGTAACTAATTTGGTTTCAAATAGAAGCGCTCCCAAAAATAATTGTGACTTAAAATATCTCATTTGTATCTTCATGTAAATAGAATATTTCAATTCATCCAAAAAAAAAAAAAGAATATTTCAACTCCACCTCGATTTTTGTAAAAAAACTATGAAAGAAGAATTTTTTAAAAAAATTTCCTCTACTAATCTAGTATTGGAAAGAGTTGGCATAATTTTTCATTATATTATTGGTCCTTTCCATAATATAGTTTGACTATATAGCCTTTGATATTTTCGAACCGGGAGCCTGACCAATCAAAGGCAAGTATTGAGGTCAGTGGAGACCAAAGAAGGGGCAAAAGAGAGAGAGAGAGAGAGAGAGAGTCAAGAAGAGGTCGGGCTTTAGTAGAAGAGAAGTGGGTAGCAGTCCAGTGGGTATGAGGAAGCAAAACACTGAGCACTACTAAGCAGTAAAAGGAATATCTAGAAAATGTAAGTCATTAAGTTAATAATAATAATTTTTTAAACAAAAAATTAATAATATTAGGTTGTAAGAGTACCCCATGCCAACTGGCCTCAGCTGGTTTTGGCTCATCTTCACATTAAAACAAATATTTTTTTTCTTTCTTCTTGAAATTAGGCTTTAGCTAATAGCTAGCTAGTACCTCTTAATGTGGCCCGTACGGCTCAATTATTCCTTATAAAATAACACTTTAATTATTACTTAACTTCAATTAATTTTCTGCCACGGGATTACTTACTTTAATTAATTGATCTCTTAACAACTTAAGCTGAGATTGATGCTTCTACTTACTGACGAACGGCACGTATTTCAAAGTCATAATAACGTGTGTCGATGGTTGCATGTGTTAATTAAGCTTAATTATTATGATTTTACAAAAAAATATGTATTTTGTTATTATTATTATTATTAATTTTTTTTGTATGTGATTAGCAATGTCAAAGGTCCACTATTATGTGACAAATGTAACTGATCCTAAGGAGTGAAATTGGATCGGGTATATTTATATCCGGATCTGGTGGTATGTATGTTCTAAATTGTTGTTGACCCGACCCATCTAGTAACTTGGGTTGGAAATGAATTAAAAGTCAAGATTTAGATCCATGGCATATATATAAATAATAAGCACATGAATTGGGGTCATTTCATTTCATGTCCTAGCTTTAGCTATACACGTCACACTCTTCTCTTCTCCCCGGCCTCTCTTAAAAGTCAAGAGTAGGATACTCTTATTAATTTTAATCAATAAAATTAGTAATAAAGGATGACTCTTCCCTCTTTCTCATTAAATTAAGTATAAAAATTGGGGTTAGTGAAGTGAAAGTGGTGGTGTCCGACACCTTAACTCTAAAAATGAGAATAACTTGTAAATAAAGGAGTCAAATTATACTTGAATAGAGCGATTAAGAGGATATAATTCAACTTCAAGGTGAAGTGAAGATATTTTTCATTTGTAGAAATCTTTTGTATCTTGCAGTTTTTCTTATATTCCAATGTTCTTCAATTCTGTGGTGGGTTTCTTGGTCAAGTCGATTTTTTCGATAAAATCTACGATTGTTTGGCCTCTCACCTCTCTGTGGTTTCAGCACTTTTGTAAGACATGCTATTGTTTTTAATAACTCTTCTTTTCAATAAAACAAAAAAACGGAAGTGAAGTGATTTTCCACCACAACAATAGCATAAATATCAGCATATGGATGTGGGGCACGATTTCGTTTGGTAATTTTGAGTTAATAATAATAATAATAATAATAATAGTAATTATTATTATTAATAAAATAGGTGGTGTGGTGGGTTCATGATCTTTATCTAATCCTAATCTGATTGAACATAGATACGAATCCATACGTTCATGTAAGCAAGAAAGAAGAAAGATTGGAAGGAAGAGTGAGTGAGTGAGTGAGTGAGTGAGTGAGTGGAGACAAAAGACCTTTTAATTTGTGTCCCCCTCAATCAGATCACCGAAGCTTTGCGTCATAACGGTTCCGGGATTAATTAATTCTCAGATATTTTTCTCATTTTTCAATGTTTTAACCTATCCAAAAATAAATAAAAAATGTTTTAATTTTTATTTTATTTTTTCTGGTTAGGGTTTTGTTTTATAGTTGATGAGATTTTGTAATGGTAATGGATGAGAATTGAGATAGGGTGGTGGGTAAGTGGTATTGTGTTTTTTAGTTTTGTTGATGGTTTGGTTTCTCTACTCTCACCCACATGCACTTTGGTTTTTGAAATCCATCCCTGGTTTTAGGCCCATAGATAAAAGATAAAAGAAAAAAGAAAAAAGAAAAAAGAAAAAAGAAGAAAAAAAAAGAAAAAGGATGGTTTGTTTGGTTATTAGTATTATTATTTGTCTTTGCATGATGAAACCGGCATCATCAACAGTGTTTATATAAAATGAAATCACATCGATGATGGATGTGTGGCACACAAACAAAAGAGACATCATCATTTCATCATATCATATCATATCATATCATATAAAATATATGAATAAGGAATAATGAATGAATGGTATGTATCTGGTCATGTCAACGTTTTACAAAGTTAACGAGTCAACTCGGAAGTCGCATCGGCCGACTTGAATACGGACGGACTTGACCCACCCCATTTTGAGATGAGATTTGGGTCCGGATAACTCTCTCTCTCTCTCTCTCAAAAGGGGTCTGAGGTCGACTCGGTCCAACTGAACGTACCTTCCCCTTTCTTTCTCTCTCTCTCTCTCACGAGTTTGACTGTGCTTGTCGTTAGTTCAGTTTAGAAGGTGTTGTTTTTTTTTTTGTTTTTTTTTAAATTTTTTGAAAGTTATGCGATGAAGGATCCACCACGTCCGAACTCCGATGGATGACGGATGAGAAACGGGAGAAATGGGAGAAAGGGACAAAGGTTTAAAAAGAGAAGAAAAGTTCAAAAACTCCTCTATCATCAGTGTCTTAAACACGTGTACATACGTGGCAATGTTCTTCGTTGTTTCCAAATCTTGCTGACTGACCTGTTATCGTGTATATATATATATATATATATATCTCATCATCTATCTCTCGTTGTACATACGTGGACTTTCATGTCCTATTTGATTTTGCCATGTGTTCTATTTATTACCAAAATAATAAAGAGACTTTGAAAATTATTTAAGAGAGAAAGAACACCACTTGATCGTCAGACACGCTGTCTTTGTGCCCTGACACATACATAAAATGACTTCCACACCGCTGATCATATTCAAGATTCTGAGGAGACAACGATTATTTCATACATGCATGTATCTCTTTGTCAAGACACAGGAGTTACATGCGAAAACTGTACGACTAGGTAACATTCTCTTTCCCATTATTTAAAATACACACTAACTAACCAAATGAGATGAGAATTCATCATAGCGTCAAATGATGGAAGGAAGGAAGGAAGCCTTGGAATCACTATTCATATTAGACGGAAACTCGATCATTAATTACATCCATTTGGGGGGCTTTGTACAAATTAAAGGAATTAATATAGACAAAAAGAAGGTTCATCGATCAAGAATATTATACAATGGGATTCATGCATGAAACGAAATATTACTTAAAGGTGTACACTAAGACTTGAGTGCTACTCCATGCCATATCCTGTAGTGATTCATATCATGCATCATTCATCATTCATCATTCATCATTCATGTCATACAACTGATCAACTCATGCATTTAAGATCCGATCCTCAATCGGAATTTAAACCAAACATAAAATGTAATTTAATTACTTATAATTCATGCCAGACATACCTTGTGAATTGAAGCATTTTTATTTTTCAAAAAATGGACCACAATAGATCATCTATCTATTGTTTGGTAATTAAAATCAGATTTTATTGGAACCAATTCAACCTCTTTTAATTTTAGTCTGGAATATAATATCTAACCCTAGCTACCCAGATCCGATTCTCAAACTATATACCTAGCTAGATGTAAACACAAAATAATTCAACTCATCATTCTGCTCCACCCAAAAGCTATTAATCTTATGTTTGCTCTTCATCAGTTGGCCATTTAAATGCCCTTAACTGGTTTTTATATGGTAAGCCATATATAGCGTGGGGGTAAAGTCACTTTTTAAATCCTTTTATGAATTTCTTTCAATTGAAAAAGATAACTAATATTTAAGGCTATTATTATTTTGGGAAAAAGATCTCTACTTGGTGGTGTTTCCTATGCCCTCTCACAAGACACTGTGAGATGACGCCTCTGCCACCTGGATAGAATATCTAGTTGGAAAACCAGCTAGTTTTTTGACTCGACTCGTCTTTCAGAAAAACCTAGTGACTCAGTCTTGTCCAACTCGATCAAGGCGAGTCACATTCTTTTTTAATATAATAAATATATACATATATATATAAATTAGTAAAAAATACAGCAAAAAATAAGGAAAAACTCAGATAAAATAAGGAATTACATATATATCAATGCATTTTGAGTTTATACCATCGAACAAGAGAAGGGAGTCGAAGAGTTGAGGGTTTCTTATTGTCTTAGAATACATATTTAGTATTTTACTCAACTTAGTTTCTAAGTGAACTGGCTTTATTGTTTCTTAAAAAATGACTAAACTTGTTGAGTTTGTCATGACTTGGATAAAAATACCGAGTCTTATTTGATTCGGTCAATTTTTTTTCCAGTCTCGTCCTTTTTTATCCTGACCTAGTCTACATGACTTTAGACCAGGTTTTCCAAAATTTTGACTCGACTCGAGCGACTCACCCTAGTCAAAACCCGATTTTCCAACTATAGGGTAGATACCTAAACGTGCTCACCCATTGGCCCAAACGCTTGTATAGAGACTATGTGACCAAGTAGAAATCTCTTGCCCTATTATTTTACACACATATATAAAAGATGAAGAGATTAATCCAAAACATGGGGCTGACATTAACTAATCAGAGAAGTAAGCAATGTACATATGGGTAATGAATGTAGTGGGGGATCTAGCTCCAAATATTTATATGGATAGTACGTATCCGCCATGTCAATCCTCTGCGTGACAGATAATCTCCTGAGCTAGCTCTATATATATATATAGATTTCAAACCCACCACCATTACACAACAAAAGACAAAAAGGAGGAGAGAAAAAAAAGAAGAAGACCTCATTATGAGAGAGAGATTAATGGCCACAAACAGAGAATCTAGATTGATCAAAAAAAGAAGAAGAAAAAAAATTCTTCTTGCAATA
This sequence comes from Telopea speciosissima, assembly GCF_018873765.1. Lineage (NCBI taxonomy): Eukaryota > Viridiplantae > Streptophyta > Magnoliopsida > Proteales > Proteaceae > Telopea > Telopea speciosissima. The sequence goes on from NC_057926.1 coordinate 1,050,291, forward strand.
TTGATCTTATAAGTAAAATCCAAGATTTGCATGCTTTGGATATGGACATAGTGGTATAAAAAATAAAAATGATTAGTGGAAGTCGTTTTCAAAGGTCACCAAAATAGGAGGAGGAGGAGGAGGACCCTCAGAATCAACATAGGCTTATTTAAGTCTTCCTTCTCATCCACGAGCCATGCAAAGAAACAAATATATATTAGCTGGAGCCAAGTACTACTACTGCTACTCTTTCTCTCTTTCTCTCTTTCTCTAAAGGTGTGGGCAGTAGCAATCATACAATCATACAATCATACAATCATTCAAAAATACTTTTCCAATTCAAATTGAGATCCCACATTATATTTGACCTTGCTTTTAAGTACTATCTTGTCTCCTTCAATTCCTTCTTTCCTTCCTTCATTCTTATCATATTCATATTCATATTCCTCATCAGTCATCACTATAGTAATAGTTGATCCTGAAAATATTAATTGATGGTGTATATGGCAAATGCCAAACCCCACTCATCACCCTTTTCTGAATTGAATTCAAAATTAAGACCTCCTACCCAAAAGTTCCATTAATTAACAAATGAGGATCGGAGCTCAATGCCTACCTTAATTATAACCAACTATCAATTACCATCTCCTAACCCTAAACTCATATATATACTACTTACCAAAAATAAAAGATTAAAAAAAAAAAAATATATATATATATATATATATATATCATATGTGGTTAATTAGTGTCTTAAGATTCGATGGATTTGGATTTTAATTTATACTTTAATTTGATTAGTTGATACTCTACAACATTAATTGACATGCTTTGAGTTTAGCATATTCACTCAAAAGTGGGAAAAATAATAGATTCCCTTATTGGACCATCCAATATATATGTCTCAACCAAACTCCATATTGTGTTGTCTTTAATTAAAAAGTCTACTTTTGGAAGTTATATTATTTTTCTTTGTGACGAATATACATGTACATTATACGTACGGTGTTTGCTCAACACCTATATATAAGACAAGAACATTTTCGTCAATAAATAAAATAGATGTCAAACAAACACCATACGTACAAGTGGACGAGCCAGCTTCCTTAATGAATGCCTTTTGCAGGAAGCTTCCTAACCTCTATGATCCTCCATCAAAAAATTCCTAACATGTATGTTCATGCTTTCCCTACTTACATTATTATTACTTTTGCTTCATTGCAGATATAGGAAATACCAAGTGATCTTTTTCTTCTTTTTTTTTTTTTTTGTTTTTTTGTTTTTTTTTGTTTTTGGTTTTGGTATATCTCATATATGGCTATTGTCCGTAAGTTCTCTTGAAAAGTATTAATTAGAATATGTAGAAAATGTATTAAGGGATTAATTTTCTTCAATAGCTATTAAGACTTAAAGAGCACATTCCCCCCCCCCCCCCCAAAAAAAAAAAAAGAGCACCTTCATCTCCATATGATACACCCTTTTTAAGCCATGTCGTATGTTGGATGGGACCCAGATTTTACAGATTACGAGTATATCCCAAGAGGGTATACCAATCCATTGGAGAATATATGATTGAATATGAATCTAAAATTCAGTATGCTATCATTTTAGACTTTGTATTATTCATCCAACAGTTGAAGCATGTCAACATTAACTCTGTGTGTTATGTGCCTAGATGGCATGCATGGGTTGTGTACGTACTATATGTAAATATATGGGTTATGTTGCATAGCATGGCATGAGAGTAGGTGTTGCATGTATTGCATGGTCTCTCATCAGCTTAGTGCATAGTGGTTTTGTTATACTTGTCCCCAAAACAGGCCTAATTTGAATTTTTATGATGGGTGCTGCTCCAGCAATTGTCTACACTATAGACATATGGGCTATTGGAAGTGGTTTCCAAATGATTGATGGTAAGTAATCAGATGATTTAATTTTAATCTTTAAGAGCACGGTATAATGTCACCATTTTATAGGGTACAAACCCTGGTAAGCACCCTTGAGAGTGGTTAAGAACACTGGAGAAAATGCAGTTTGAACAATACAACAATGACCATTAGCTGGTGGAATGTTGAACTCCCTAGTATGGAGTTGATGTCTGTGGGACCCAGTGCTTCGGGACAAGCTTCCCTTCATGTGTCCCATCATGTTGTGCTACCCTTGTACCATAATACATCCAGTGTGGAGTTAAGGTGGTGGACCCATGCAGTCCAACTGAGAAAATAATGAGTTTGATCAAGTTTGGGCGCGCAGGCAAACAGGCCTCAGTGGCCTTTGCCTATATAAGAAAATGAGTCTCTAGGGCTCATTATTCTCACACCAAAACCGTTGAAAGGAGAGAAAGAAAGGAAAGGAAGTAGAATAAGAAAAAGAAGGAAGAGGAAGAAGGAGCTCGAATTACCAGTGTTGCTGTCCAAGCTCGAGTCCAGGTAGGAACTTTGATTCCCACATCTTTCCCTTTATTTTCAAGATTTTACATACCTAGGGTTTCGGGTTTTTTTTTGAGTTTCAATAGAGTGTGGGACTGAAGTGTTGTTGTGTGAGGGTTCTGCACCCTCTTACGCACTCCCAATTCCAATTCCCGATCAATTTCGGTTTGGTTTGGGTGAAAACTGCCCAAGCCCTAACTTTAGAGTTTCAATCAGAGATTTGATCGTATCTCCGATATAACCCGATGAAATACAATGCAATAAGACTCTGTGCGTAGGCAGAGTGATCCCCTACAATCTCTATGAAGTGAAAATAACCCCGGCAAAGTGTTGTATGACATCTGAGCTGAAGAACAACTCCCGGACCATCCACCGGTCCATGGCAAATCGACCGGTTGTAGTCTGGGAAAACCAAAGCTTTTGCCAGCACGTACCGACCATCCACCGGTTGATCATTTGATCTATTGGCTACATCAATCGGTTGGTCCCCAGTGTGGAACTGTACTTTGCCCTTCTAGGAAACCTTCGAACACTCGTCAAATATTGGATCTAACGTTTTGTAAACGTGATTAGGTCAAACTTAGTACATCGGTGAGGCGTATCTCGGATTTGATTAGACGTCATCTTGGGTTGTATTCACCAAGTCTTTGAGACAAGGTGAATGGGTGTGGTTTGACTTATTTTGGGAGTGCTTCTTATTTTAATTGTTGTATGATGCATGCATAACATGTTTTATTACTTATAATCATAACTATGTTTGCTTAACTTCATAACTTCACTATGTATGCTTAAACTACTTTGATTCTCGAATGTGAACTATGTTTGGGGAAATGGGATCCAGTGTGGCCCAGGTGGATGCTGGTACCATGATCGCTATACTAGTGAGATGATCATGTGCATCATGTGCATTAGATGTAGGCTTGAAAATGGGTTGCAGTGTGGATGTGGTCTACATTCTGTATTTGCCATACTAACTGTATTTAAATTTTATAATTGTTGCATTAGAGATAATTGATGCATTAGGCCATAAAAACGGGTTGCGGCGTGGTCGATGGGGATTCTGGTGCCGTATTCACCGTACTTATTGTATGCATGTGTATATTAGAGGAGACAGGAGGATAGTGAGGCCGAGGGGACTTCCAGTACTATGATCTCGGCCTCTGGTATATGCATATGCATGTGTCACTGTCATGATGCATTTGCATTTGTAGTGCTAGTATGTTGTTTATCCGTGGTATGAGACTCAGATTTATTACATACTTGGATAGCATCATACTAGGATTTATCATGCATTGACACATAGATTGAATGGTGGTTAAGATGGTTACCTGGTACTACACCTCTTACCAACATGGGGTAAGGTGTTGGATAACCGACAGACTGGTTATCAAGGGGGTTTGAATGAGGTACTGGGACCAACGTGACCGAATGAGGTATTAGGAGTGGTAGGCTTCCAATCGCGATAGGGGATACCACTGGGAGATGAGGCACTTACCGGTCTAGGGGGTATCGCCCGTGTTGCAGTAGCACGATTACCAAAGACTTAGTTTCGTTGTTAGGTGGATGATAATAAAAATGAACTCACACACTGCATAATCTATTATTTGTGTATACTTGTATGCCCTCATCTCTCATTGAGCTTAGTGAAGCTCACTCTATGTGGATACCCCTTTTTTAAGATGTTGTTGCAGGTGGTTTGACAGTGGCTTGTGATGATGTTCCCTCCTCCGCGGCGGAAGAGTGGTGACCTCCTAGGTCCGATGATCACGAGTCCAGTTGTGCCTGTGATGAGTGTGTCTGTAGTGACTACTATCTGATGTAATAACTTTATATTGTATGTTCTAATAACTTTTGATGCTTTTGATAATTTTGAATAAACTTGTTATTGTAATTACATAACACTTAGATATCCCTGTTTTGAGATTTATTATGATATTGTAAATTAAGTCTTTCGTTGATTCTATTATATGTGATTCTCAATGGTGACAGTGGCATTATGATACTATGTCAAAGATCTTGACAGGTTGTGTAGGATGATGGTAAGAATCCTAGTCGCATTCCCAGTGCTTTTGGGATTTAGGATATGACAGGTTTAGAGGTGGTTACGTAAGTGTAAGGGGATGGGAAGTAGGGGTATGTGTAGTGTGGGTGTTTAGGTAGTTTAAGTGGTTACGAAACTTTCTTGATAGTTTCTATAACCAAATTTTGTGAATGTATGTGGAGGTATATCATGGAGTGTTAGTTGCATGCATTGTATTATTTATTGAAAATAATAGAGTGGAAACGAGCTTTTAGATTTCATACTAATTCTCTTGCAAAAAAGAGGGAAGGCGACCTCCTAATTACGCCAAGTAAGTATTTCCTATTTTGTCTCAATTGTTCATCAATCTTATCTCCTTCACAATAGGTAAACCAACCAAGACACTACACATACCAGTGTGATGGAAATTTTGGCCATGTATTATGCACCCAAAATGCTTTCCCCCAAAAAGATGCACTTTCTATTCGAATTAATTTTTTTATAAGAAAAAACTAAAAGCATATATTAGATTGTGTTTGGTATGCATTTTAGGTCGATTTCGCATTCTCAGATAATAAAAATAGTTGTTTTTGTCATCCGAGAATGCAAAATCATCTTAGAATGCATTCCATTATTATTAAAAACTTCACAGTTTCCCTTTTCAGCTAACACCTTCAATTCCTTAACGACATGGATTAAATCGATGAAAATACCCATTCCAAATATACATGTGTCACATCTTAAGTGGATAGCATATGGAATATTTAATTATATAAAATAATCCTTGGTACTTGATTCAACCTAGCTAAATGTTGTTAATTACTAGGTTGAGATAGTTACGTGCATACATGTAAAATGAATGTGATATATAGATATACTTAAATATATATATATTTATTTATTTATTTATTGGATTCATATTAATAATTATAAATATAGAATGAGTAGCACAATGGACAACACCTAAGAGAAGTTACAAGGCGTAACCTTATCATCTCACTTAATATAATATACTTAACAAAGTTGCACAAGTTGAGAAGCCAGCATGTATTAGAATGCATTTAGACATATTTGACCATCAAATATCTCATCACCACTATAATCATCTTCAATTAATTATCAATTATCAACTTCTTAGGTGTCATTCTTAGGCTCTACAACCCTCAATGCATGGCTTAAGAATTATATATTAACACTATATGCTCATGTCTTTGTCTATCTATCTATCTATAGCCATCTTACCAAAAAAAAATCTATGGCATGACAAGGAAAATAAATAATTCTTCCCCGCACCCCCTTTCACTTCAAAAAAAAAAAAAAAAAAAAAAAAAAAAAAAAAAAAAAAAAAAGGTAAGTCATCGAATATATGCTGCGACAGGTGTTGGGCAGGTTAGGCCCATAAAAAGAAGTTGGCTCAAACTCCAAGGACACTAACGGGAATCCCAAGAGGCGGCCCAGGAGACAAACTGAGAGCAGAAAGGGTAAGGGCAAGAATGGCTTTTCACTAGGCAACACATGTTTAGGTACACCCCAATAAAAGATGGGGATGATAGATGATAGGGATGGTGGGCCCCCGTGGCCGCTGCCAACTCTGGCTGAGGTTTCATTTGGGGTTGGAGCCTTGGAGGACGAGGTGGGTGGTGGGTCCCAGTGGGGTGTGGTTTGTACGATGGATTATTATGCACTTTCTCCAAGAAAATGCTGTCCTTCTGTTCCCGATCGACTAGGGTTTGCGTTTTTGTTTGGTTGGCTGATCTGATATGGAGAGGCCGTTCCGCCGCCGTGGGGCCGTGGGGGTGTGGGAGGGAGGAGGGAGGGAGCAAAGGGCCAAGAGCGCTTCCTGAGATCTTTTCGTACAAAGCTGTTAACCTTTGGGTATGTGGGCCCCACACTGATGGAGTTGGGGCTTGGTGGGGGGCCACACGGTTTTGTGGAAGAGATTTTGGAATATTTTTTTAATGCAATTATTCATTCATGTCTGATGTCTCCAACGGGGCTGGGCTGTTGAATTTTTTGGTTTCTGTTATAATTTTTAATTATTTTTGGGGTTTTATGATCCATTGTTCCGATTTTGGGTTGATAAAGGAGTTCGATTTACTGAAACTTAATCCGAACCGAAATCGATAGCTATTGTTCCTGTAAGAGTCGGTTTGTTATTTGGAATTTTTTTTCTTATATGGTCGCTTATTGGTTTGGTCTCTCAAATTTTTATATATAAAATAAAATAAAATAAATTGTTCAAACAAAATCTTTTTATTTTTTGAATTTTTATTGGTTTTTTTTTTCAATTTATATCCAAATGCCGATTTCAATTAGTTCAGTCTTTCCAATTTCTAGAAACCAAAATTGGTTTGTTAGAGTTTAACCCAATTGATTTTGGTCAGTTTCAACTGGTCCAATGGTTAGAATTGTTATATCATTCTTCCTTTTGATATTCACAAAAAAAAAAAAAAGAAAAAAAAAAAAAGAGAGATTAATATATATAACACAAGAATGCAAAGGATTGGGTTATCCATTTGTAATGTAGTCTTGTGTGGGTTGACTTAAAACTTAAATTATATAAATAAGACAAAATTTATATAACATCACCAAAATTATCTTGAATTATATAATAATAAAAAAATTTAAAAGATGACATCATTTTATAAGTTTTCAAAGGAGTTGAGAAATTTGGACCATCGATGCATGATTGGTTTTTCTTCCAATTAGCATGGCAATGCGTGATTCTCTTATGTGGGTGGACTTATATCTCCAATATCACAACTAATATATAAATTCATACTATACTATATAAATTATTATTAGTTATTAAATTATAAAAAATAAATTTTAACGAGTAGACAAACGTCCCAAAAAATAAAAATTAAAATATATATAATGAAGTCAAACTCAGTAATTTGAGCTCCCTTAATGTAGGATATTAACGACTCTCCTATGGGAATAAATTTGTTCGGACTTCCATGTTCCATTTTTTACTTATTTAATTGTAGATGGCTTGCAGGTATGCTTCATCGTTGTAGAGTCAAAAAAATTCTTCTAAAGAGGGATTATTTCTCATTTTACACTAACTCTTTAATAATGTAAAAAAAAAAAAAATTCAAAAGTATATTTAATTTCAACAAGATATTTAATAATGTAAATAAAAAGTCAAAAGTATATTTACTTTCAATAGTTTTTTCATAAGGTGAAAAATTCAGTACAAATATCACAAGAGAGAGGGGGGGCGCAAAACAATTGTGTTGAAATTTGAAATATGAATAATCCAATGGTGTCCTAGTGTTCTTTTTTTTTTTGGTGAAAGTGCCCTAGTGTTCTAAGTTCTAACTATTTGATAATAGAAATTATTAACAAAATCCCCCGTAAAATAACACTGTAATAGAATGTATAATATCACTTATTGTCTTCATATATAATATATTATATAATAAAATGTGGGTGACGTTTAAAGTTTATAATATATATTATATCAATATATATATTGATAGTATAACTTAAAACAGGGCTGGGCGGGGCCGGGCCGGGCCGGGCCAGGCTAAGCCCGAGGCCTCAACCCGATCTTGACTCAGGGCCAGAAATTTCCAGCCCTGACCCGCCCTCAGGGTCAAATATCTCAGCCCAGGCCCTGTTCGGGCTCAGGACGGGCTTGGGCAGGTTCGGGCCGACAGGGCCAAACTTGCACCCCTAAAGTCCATAATGCCTATGCGGAGATTCCTATATACAATGACCATGTAAAAAAATCTTTTCCCAAATAATTATTTGTAAAGGGTTCTCTATCCGAGAGTGTGGCCTATGCCGTCCCTTCTTATGTCAACCTCTCTCCTCCCCCAGTAGGGGAGATGAGATGTCATTTCATAGGGTAGGTAGAGTGTGATAGACACATTGGAGCGTTGGCATAGGCCACACTCCTGTATAGAAATTAAGCATTCCTTATAATTATTTTACGGAAAAAGAACATCATAGTTGCGTGACCCCTACACCCAGACATAAGAGCGTGCAAAATTATTGTCTGCCCTTGTGAATCAAAAAAATTCCATTCATGTTGATGCCCATGCGTGCACTCACATTGGCCCCCGTGGTGGTGCAGGGGCCATGCGACCAAGCAACGATCTCTTGCCCATAACTTTATGACTACTCCAACATCTTTAGTTTCAATTATAATTGCCTTTTTTTTGGCATTTTATCTATTGTATGATATTGTTAGTAACCTAGAATCAGGGTCAACAATGTATGTGAAATAAGTACTAATGGAATGAACTAAGATTCATTAATGTATAAGACCTCATTTAGATTTGGGGGCAAACAACTGCTAGCTCAGTTGGTTGGTGGTATTGCAAGTTGGTGCATGCCCCCCAGGAGGTCAAGGGATCGATTCTCCTGGATTGCATATTGTGCCAAAAAAAGGCACCTTTCTCCCCCTCCCCCCCTAGTTGTAAATTGTGGGCTTGTCCTTAGTTAGTAAATTTGCGTATTATACGCGTCCTCATATTTTAAAAAAAAATGTGTTTTTTAATCGATCGAGTATTATACTCGTATAATACGCATATTATACATTTAAAAAAAAAATAATAATTACCCAAAAGATTAGAATTTAGGGAAACGATTTCACTTTCCCTTTCGATTTGCGTTGAACATCCGACAGTAGCCGCCCTCCATCTCCAATCATCCTCGCCATCTCCGTTCAACAAAGCGGCACTTAAGTCTTGTACTCTCCTCTTGTTTCTCTGGTCTTTGAATTTTGATGGTGGTAGTGAAGCAAATGAATCTGGTGTGATATTGACGAGAACGGCTCAATCTCTATTCTATTTTATTCGTGTTTTTCTGTCTCTTGTAGCTAATGTGTACAGTGGAGATCCATATCTGGAACTCTCCCTCTTGTCTTGTGTTGGTTAATTAGTGGGAACTCATCCCCCTTCACAAGAACACATCTGGTTAAAAATATATGGTTATCTCATTGTAGATAGAAAGAAATGTAATGTTGGAAGAATGATTTAATGATAAGGTAATCAACTTGCTCATATCATTTTCAGACAATCTACATTCATTTCTTGTAGATTATTGATATTTTGGTCTGTTAAATGATAATCTTAGAGATGTTATATAGCATATTATATTATTGTGTTTATTTTTGTTCATAAAATCATGATATTATTTTGTTTATTAGGTGGTGAATGCATGTTATATAATGAATATATGTCCGTTTTTTTAAAAGTATTATTATCGTCTATGTCGTATTATACCCGTATTAAACGCGTATCGTATTATTACCGTATGCGTTTTATGAAGCCGGATTTTTGAAAAGTATTATTACCGTCTAGTCCGTTTAATTGCCGTACGTATCCGTTCCCGTTCAATTGCCGTTCCCGAACTTACTAACTAAGGGCTTGTCTTAGCCTTCCGCTTAGCTTGTAGTTGGCCTATGGGCCCTTGAGTAGGATAGTCCAAACAAAACAAAAACAAAAAAAAAGATTTGGGGATTATTTCATTTAGAAGAGATTTATTTTTGTATCCATGTTGTTGAATGAGTTGAAATTTGAACATCCAACTAATGTAGCATTGCGTCTATATATATGTTCTTTAGAATGCATATTTATGGATCGAATCTAGATTCTCCTCCATATTGTATTCCCACAAGAATTGTAGAAACTAAATTTCTCTTTCTATTATGTAACTATAAATACAAAGTTGAAGTGCAACGCTATTGCCAAAAAAAGTTTGGAAAAATCATTTATAATTGGAGAATTTGGATAGTTGAATAAGAAACAAAAAGAAGAGATCTATACATGATGGGAGTGTTTAAATTATGACAACTCAAATAGGTGTATTTAGAAACTTAATGTACACCTTCAGTTAATTGTCCCTTGTTTTATTGTCAAAAGTTCTTAAAGTTAGGGGTATAAAAGGGTTTTAAAAAATAATTAATTTGAAAGTAATTTATCATTATGTCATAATCAAAAGTTGTTATTATCTTGCATATACGTACTTGGAGTATATATATATATTATACTAGAAGGATAAAAAAACATAAGATTACAAATCGCGTGTCAATTAAAAAAACACATACTTGATAGGACTATACAGTTGGATGTGTATAGTAGGGCAGCCATATCCAGTACCATATGTTTCATGTTGAAAGGATCCATGTTATGTACAATAGTCCGACATTGGTCCCGTAAGGGCTTGGGTGTGAGCATATATAATATTATCATTGGTACTTTCATTGATCCGTCCTTTGCGATTGATTACTTGGGATGGACGACCTGAGGCCAGAGTGCGAGCCACTGGGAAAGGGTACGGATTATATCATGATCCACCACATGCAGGATGGAATTTGCACTCTTTCTGACCAAAAAGCAAAATGAAATGAATGCAAAAAACATTGATAGTTATATAGAATTCCTATCAAATAGTATCTATTTGAGCTTTGTTTTGATTGAATTGTTTAATTAAACAAAAGCTCTAAATAATTCTACAAGTACAGTTGTCATGTTTTGAGTACATGTGAAGAATAAAATAAATGTAGTTAAATGCATGCAACACTTTCACATATATACCAGATCGATATGAATATATATATATATATATATGAATGGTTAATAGCTAATTAACTTGCTGTTTTCCAATTGCCAAATAATGTTTCAAAATATATAGTCTCATTTATTTATTAATTAATTATAGTTCATGATCTGTTGTTTTGTTTGGATATGATTTTAATTGTAATCCAATACAGAAAGGATCGATGCAAAAAAAAAACAGAATTAGCTAAGAAACATAATATTGTACGACTACTTACTTTATATATGATAAGTACAAAACTAGCTAGCTAGTGATTTTCAAACATATATGGAAACATTAGTTTTTTTATTGTTAGTTAAAGTCAAGTATAGAGAGAAATATAGTGGAATTCCTTTATTCCAGGATTGGTGAAAAACTAACAGCCCAAAAGTTGATGGATAGCTTTGTCACTTACCCGGCCGGTTTAAAGAAACTTTTTGATAATAAATTTTCATCAGTATCAGTATCAGTATCAGTATCAGAATCAGTATCAATGGGATTATGAGTAAATTGATGAGTTGGATCTAAGAGACGTAAATGGTTTTTATGTTTTGGATAATATGCCAAACATTATACTATAAACTAATACTACTCTTTTTAATTAAACCACATTTGATAAGAACTACACCTAAACTGATCTCAAACTGACACGCTAATTCTGGGTTTGGGTTTCCACCAAATCAACCCAATTAATAAATTATATTCGCTCTTGCTGTGCAATGTGCATGCACACGTCGTATATACTTCTACCCTATTCATCAGTCTTCAATTCTTTCCCATACTAAACTTGGGATCTACCCAACCCAAAGCATCTTTGTTAACATCTTTATTAATAGTCTGGCTGGTTTAGGTTTTAGGGTTGGGCATCCCTAAACCACCCCGATCCATTGCCATCCCTAAAACCAAACATTTCCGAGGAAAGTTCATTTCACGGATGGATGACATGTGGCAAGTCTTGGAATCGGTTCATTAAGAGCAGAGTTCGATATTAATTCATGGAAGTCTTTGGAATCAGGAGTGAATAGCTTACTATTCAGTAGGATATAAAGTTTATGTCTGACATGGACATCAGGGCGGCACATGCATCAATCATTCGGCATTGGGGAACGGAGAATGGGGAATGGACCTCCATTGTCCAGATCTCTGTTACAATCTGTCTCAACTTATTAAGTCACGTTGCAATTCGGCAGCATTTATTGAAGGTGTGCTTAAGGAAGTCTAATATCCTCCGAAAGAGATGATTACTTCTGACAAGCCACTTCGCATTTAAGGCATGCATACGTAAACCGACCAATCTGGCGTCGCACCAAGACTCGAAGTCCCCTCATATCAAATCACAACATATCCATCCGATCGCTTATAAAGGTCATGTGAAGGTTTGGGGTAAGACAGATTGAATCAATCCTCTATTCTAGAACCAATTCTTGATGTAACTCGACCACGTTTGAAGAATCCTGATTTGGTTCTACGTTTCTTCTCGAACCTGTCTTTCTTTCTTGACTAGTTGCCCTAGAAACTGATTTGGTTCTACGTTTCTTCTCAAGCCTCTCTCTCCTTCTTGACTAGTTGCCCTGGAAATTGATTTAGCGTCGGAGGATTACATCGGAGCCCGCTCATGTTCACCTCTTGTGTCCTCTTTCTTTTGTGTAGATTGGCACATCCGACGGCCTACTTCACTTCTTCAGTTTTCACCAGCATCAATTCCCTTAATTCTTTGGAAGTAAGGTTGATAATGGACCAGATTTCTATCCCAATTCAAAGAGATTATTCGAGATGAAAACTAATAATATTCAATCCAATTATCATGAAATATAATTCCTTTCCTTCGTTATATTATCTATATAAAATTATAAATAGGACTTGAAGAACATTGAATATGTCTAGTTGCATGTAAAACTTTATCCTCTACATGTTTTTTTCTGTTTGTAGAAATCTGAAAGGTTCCATCTCAATTGCCAGGGAAACTGAGGAAAGGGAAGTGAAAAAAATTTTAAACCTAAAAAAGAAACGTTTGTAATTAGTACCTAACATGATTGCGTCATGAATTGGAAACACTCTAAATTTAGTTATTAAAATTTTCATTACTTTGAATCCAAATCCCTTAGATTTGATAAATAAAATAGAAAATACATCTGAAAATTAAAATTATTAAATATTATAATGAAGTAGGTTAAACAATCAGTATCTAACATTACTACATAAAATTTCTCTTTTTTAATTAATTTCACTCCCCTTCTCTACCCTTCCTTTTACTTGCAACCAGACATCGCTTAAAGTTTTATAGGATTATGCACCTACTTTTGAATATTATAATTATCAAATGTTAGCATGATTTGAGCTTAATATAAAAAAGATTCATGCCCCTGTTTCTCAAATTTTGCCGTTCTCAAAATATTTAATCATTTTTCTATGGTCTCATTGAAAATTTTGAACCATTTTAAACATCTTTTTAACAATTTTCCATTTTAACTAAGTATGGTCACGAATACACTCTATGCTAAAAGATTTTCTTTCCCTTTTTTTTTGGGAGGGGGGGAGAGAGGTAATATAAAATATTTTCTTTTAGAAGCAAGGAATTCAAGAAAATCAATTTAAAGGATGAAAATCTTACCAAAAATGGGGAAAATCATATTGTAGATAGAGGCTTCCCATACACTTCCATTCCCCCATTAAAAAAAAAAAAAAAAAAAAGGAGAATTAAAAATTGCCACGTGTAAACATCAAAGAGGGGGTAGTGGTACATCATGAATAGATTTTGGTTGTGTACGGGGGGTGGTTATTAGCTTAAAGTGGACTGCTTTCTCATTAATATATATATATATAGATAGAGAGAGAGAGAGAGAGAGAGAGAGAAAAGTTGTTTTTTTTTTGGATAAAGACGAGTTGATAAAATGAGTGAATGAATGTGGGGGCAGTGTCACGAAGCCCCTCTTAACAAAGAAAAGGCGAATTGAAGATATGCCCACGTTCCCATGCTTAGAATGAAGAAGATGAACTGTGAACAAGCTAGAAAAGAGAATGGTAAAGAAGGAAGAATACATTAAAACAAACCCCCACCCTCCCACCAGTACCCCACCAATCCTCTCCTCTCCTCTCCTCTCTGTTGCTCGATCTCCTCCTCGATCACTCTTTTTTGTGGTTGTACAGCCACCGTCCTTTAATTTGAGACTACTTTAGTCCTTATCCTGTTCTCATGCGTGGCTTTCTTATAACATCTCATGCATCTTTGATCTTCTTAACCTTCTTGAATCGTGCATGTGTCCTCTTTGCCAGACAAAACTGATTTCCCATGTACTTGCAAGCTTACACACAATTAGGTGCCCTTCCTCCTCATCACTCTTTTCTGTCAAAATTGGACTCTTCAATTCCAACTTTACTGGCTAGCTAGTTTTCTATCAGAATATTAACTTGGATGGATCTTCATTAATTAATTAATTAATAATTCACCTCATCAACTTTGAAAATTGATGTAAATTAATTTATTATTATTATTAATTTTTTTTTTTGATAGAAAGACAATTCATTGAATCAAGGAGTCATTACAAACAATGGCTTCTGCCTCACACAGATGAAGAAGCCAAGGAGAGGTGAGAGATCAAACAATCGGGGACTCCACCGAAAGGGCTGACCTGGCCAAGGAATCAACCACAGAATTGGCAGACCTTGGAATATAAGAAAAATAACAATCATCAAAAGATTTTTGTAGATGAACAATATCATGAAAAATACTATCAATAACAATATCCGGATCTGAAGAGTTGAGCTGATTGATCAAACTAGAGCAATCCGATTCCACCAAAACTTTGCTGAAACCACCCGTAATAGCAAGCAGAAGACCAGAGTGAATGGCAATAGCTTCACCAATAAAAGCAGAATCATAGTGAATACCAAAGGAATAAGCCAAGAGGAGAAGACCAGCGTGATCACGAATGATATTTCCGATACCACCTTTTTTTGAATTATTATTCCAGGCAGCATCCACATTCAATTTAACCCAAGGATAAAAGGGAGGAATCCACCTAACAATAGGTACCTGGGCTGGAGATGGAGGAATATCCATAGAAGGAGAAACGAGTAAAAATGCTTAGTTTTAGGGATGGCAATTAATTTATTATTTCATAAGACTAATTAATGTGACATTGCATTAATTCCTTCTATACTTCCATCAAATTCTTCTTCCAATTAAATCTTCTCTTATATATTCTCTTCATGTCTTTTTATTCTCTCATGAAGGATGGAAAATCAAAATCTGGTTGGGATATCCACGCATAAGGTAAAAAGAATTGTCTCACATCGGTTATGAAAGAGAATGTGGGTGGGTTAATAGGAACTTGGGCACCCTCTCCTTAACGGCTAGCTTTTGAGGATGAGACTCAAGTTCCTAACAAATGGTATCAGAGTCGGGACGTGAAAATTCCCATTTGGCCGAGGATTATCAGGGTTTGATCTCAGGCTCCACATCAGCTGCCACGTGGAGGGGGAGAGGTTCTCAGGTTTGATCTCAGGCTCCACGTCAGCTCTCGCGTGGAGGGGGAGATCGGAATCTCAGGCTCCACGTGTTTGTCATCCGCGTGGAAGGGGAGATTAAAAAAGAATAGACCCACATTGAATATGAAAGGAAATGTGGGTGAGTTAATAGGAACTTGGACACCCTCTCCTTAATGGCTAGCTTTTGAGGATGAGACCCAAGTCCCTAACAAATATTGCCTACCTCTATCTTACCATCAAGATCAATTTGATGAAATCATCATTAATCAAATAAACAAATTCAAATTGTTGTGTATTTCCAAGACCCCAATATAATTTATTCTGGTTGGTTCAAAAAAGAAGGAAAAGGTTAGTTGGATCTAGGTGATTTAATAATTGAGTGTTTGATTGAATCTTTTTTCATTTTCATTTTAAAAATAAATAAATACAAATTGGATAGGATACATGCACTTATAACTTAATGTTAAGATGGAAATAAATTTTATACATTAGTGTGAGGGATTATTAGTTTATATACAGTTGGTATGAACTAAAAAACAATATGGCTTTCTAAAATATCATTAATTATAAGAGATCATTTATTTAGAAAATATTAGCTATGAATCATAACAGTCTTCAATTTCTCAATAATCAAACAGCATTAACCGTAATTGCACAAGTGATTAATGGTATGTCAACGGCTACGACATTACCAGGACTCTCTACAAAGTAATGGTCGTTACAGTTCAATTAGCATTTGGTTTGGAATTATGTATTTTCGTTTTTATTTCAAGGGAGGAAAATAGCGTGACTGACTACTTTGTTAGGGTGGTCCGGTTCTTGACATGTGAAACTGTTTGATCCACTTTCATTCCATGGTTTCATGAAATTTGTAATTCAGAATTCATGTGCACTACACGTTTTTGTCAGTAAATCTTTGTTTACCAAAAAGAAAATATGTCCAAAAAGCAAGAGTAGAGAAAGAGGGAGAATAATTTTTGTCTTTCTCCGCTTAGCATTGCCGCATTGCACACTTTTAGGAATTGGAGATGATTATTTTTTAAAAACTAAAAGATGGGAGATTTGTGCGACTAAGACCTTACCGGATGACTACGGAAGCTTATGGGTTTTGAGTTGGGGATTTAATATTTTGTGTTCCGATCTCTCCTATCCCACACATGGCCACCTCAAGCCCACCAAGCCCTAGAGTCGTTTACCCCCTAATCATCTTTACACAACAAGCCAAACGACAAATTTCGCTTTTGTTATATATTATATTTTAAGGAAAAATCTAATTTGAACTATATTGATTACAATGGATCTCTGAGGTCCATGACCTATATTTCTGCCATTTGAAAGAATAATGTGATAAATTTTATTGTTGGATATATAAGAAATATCAAATTTCAGTCTCAAATTTAATTACTTATATTTTCATATTATAATGTCATTTATCATTCAAAAATTGGAATAGGAGGATTTGAATCAGATGATTCTGATCTGAGCAACGATAATCAATTCCATTTCTAAACATTCTAGAGTGGCCAATTTTAGGTAGGGATGTAAATGAATAGCCGAAATCCGTTTTCGTATCCGTGTCCGTATCTGTTTAGCACTATCCAAATCCATCCGAAAGCTAAACGGATACGGATACGAATAGGCTATAGCTATCCGAAAAACTATATTTACATGTAAACGGATAAAATATCTGATCCAAATCCGTGTCCGTATCCGTTTAGCACTATCCGAATCTGTCCGAAAACTAATCGAATGCCGATGCGGATGCGGATGCGAATATAGCATTATCCGAATCCGTCCGAAAGCTAATCGGATGCGGATGCGGATGCGAATATAGCACTATCCAAGCCAAATCCGATCCGTTTACATCCCTAATTTTAGGGTTCTTATAACCAAAACGCTAGCTTTTTAAATATAAGGGCTAATTCTAGGGTTTTGGGACCGATTCCAAGTTTAAACTTCTTTGTGCCACACTCTCTCCAATATATTTGTGCACCCCATTGTAATTTTGTTTTGTCACATGGTAAATGCTAATCAAATTGAAACTTGGTATGAGAATAGGAACCTTAGGATCTTATGTCTATAAATTTTTATATGTTTTATCATATGGTAAAGTCGGATTAAATTGAAACTTGACATGTGAATAAGAACTTTGGGATCTACATTTTGTCCATAAGTTTTCACCGATCATGTTTGTGATTTACAATGAGAAGCTCTGTTATATTGGTGAAATCTAATCTCAGTTTTAATCTAGAAAGTATTGTGATTCTTCGTCGAACTGCTTTGCTTTCAAAACGCGCTAGAAAGATCAAAAAACACATTCGATTTGATATATTATTCATCCTATATTGGTTCAGAATCCAAACCAGACCGAGTGGGTTTCTGGGGGCAGTTTTGTACTTTCGTGGATTAGGGTTATCTCTTTATAATAATTATATAGAAAGTAGTTTTCTGTCCGAGAGTGTAGCCTACGCTAGCACTCCCATGAGTCTATCGCTCTCCTCAAAACAAGGAGCCAGAGGTGTCTTTTCATATGGGGAGGAGAGAGATAGACTCATGGGAGTTAGGCCAGCACTCCCAGACAGAGAACTTTCTCCCTAATTATATATAGTTGTTATCTCTTTGAGAGATGTGAGGGTGTGAGGAATGTTTTATATTTTCTTCACATAGAAATAGTGGATCTGGATCTATCGCTCTTTCGTGGATAACCTACCTTCTTGGGTGTGAATCACGTAAATCTTTATTTTGTGTGTGTGTGCTTTCTCTTATTCTTTTACAAATCACCATTTCTGCTGTGTTGTTATTTCCTAACAAGCTTCCCTACATTTTATATAATAAAAATTATAAATAAATAAAAATTTATGGTAAATAAAGGTGTGCTTCACCCCACACCCCCCCCCCCTTCCCCCTCCCTCCTTCCTTCCTTCCTGATCCTGGTGACTAGTAGCTAACGTTGGTCAGGGTCAAATGTCACTCTTCCTTTCCTTTACAACTGACACGTCGTATCTTCTCTTTCTTCGAGCCGGAGAGAGAGAGATTCCGTGGGTGGGATTTGAGCTGTAAGCTGGAGAAGGACTGCTGCAGCTGCTGCGGGGGGCTTTCTTTCTGCCCTCTATAAATACATCTCCTCCCCTTCAACTTCGTTGCTCACACATCTATCTTCAGTCATTCATTTATATTCTTCCAATCATCAAAGAAAGAAAGAAAGTAGTAATTCTCTCTCTCCCCCTCTCACTCTTATTACTACTACTACTACTAGTATTACCTCTAGCTAAGCTGCTCTGCCATGGCTACTCTGTTCTGTTTCTTTGCTGCTCTCTTCTTATTGTTTCTCATACCTCTATTCCGAAAGATGCTATCCCTGGCTCGTCGCCAGAAATTGCCGTTACCGCCCGGCACATTGGGTTGGCCATATGTTGGAGAAACCTTCCAACTCTATTCCCAGAACCCAAATGTCTTCTTTGCTTCCAAACAGAAGAGGTATGGGTCTATATTCAAGAGCCATATATTGGGTTGCCCTTGCGTGATGATCTCAAGCCCTGAAGCCGCGAAATTCGTGTTGTCGACACGGGCTGATCTCTTTAAGCCTACATTTCCTGCCAGCAAAGAAAGGATGCTGGGCAGGCAGGCCATCTTCTTCCACCAGGGAGATTATCACATGAAATTGAGGAAGCTTGTTCTGAGAGCTTTCATGCCTGAGGCCATCAAGAACAAAATCTCCAATATCGAAGCAATTGCTGTTGAAGCTCTTCGATCGTGGGAAGGACAATCCATCAATACTTTCCAAGAGATGAAGACGGTGAGCTTCTGGTCCAATTCTCATCTATCAGAGCATCAAACAGAGAAAAAAAAAAAAAGTAGAGTTTTTCTGTTCTGCTCTGCTTCTCCCCCTTTATTTTTTTTCTTGATAATTCGATATGGGTTATTAATGATTAATCATCTGTTTCTATTGTTTTTTTGGGGGTTTGCAGTACTCATTCAATGTGGCCCTACAATCCATCTTTGGAAAGGATGAAATCCACTACAGAGAGCAATTGAAGAGGTGCTATTACATTCTTGAGAAGGGTTATAATTCAATGCCCATAAACCTCCCAGGGACTCTTTTCCACAAATCAATGAAAGCAAGGAAAGAGCTTGCTCAGATCCTGGCTAAGATCCTCTTCTCCAGGAGACAGAGGAAGGAAGAAAGCAATGACTTGTTGGGTTCCTTCATGGGTGAGAAAGCAGGTCTCACCGACGAACAGATTGCCGACAATGTCATCGGTGTTATCTTCGCCGCTCGAGACACCACAGCCAGCGTACTGACATGGATCGTTAAGTACCTCGGAGAGAACCCAAGTGTTCTACAAGCTGTCACTGTAAGGATCTTAATTTAGTCCCAACCCCATCACCAATTTCATCAATTCCTTTTCAAAACCTTCGTTACTTCCTCAGCAGCTAAATACCTAATTAATGGCTGTGTGTGTGTGGTGATTTTACAGGAGGAGCAAGAGTCGATAATTAAGTCTAAAGACGAGAGTTGTCAAGAACAGATTCTTAATTGGGCAGATACCAAGAACATGCCAATTACTTCAAGAGTTATTCAAGAGACACTCAGGGTTGCTTCCATCCTTTCTTTCACTTTCAGAGAAGCCGTTGAAGATGTTGAATATGAAGGTTGGTTACCCCAAAAAATAAAAATAAAATACAGCAATATCTTCTTTTATTACAGGGAATAAATACATATTTATAAATTTTTGAAATTCTTCATTTGTTTATTTATGTGTGGAATGTCAACAATCTCAAAGTTTTCTCTTCTTTTTGCCTCTTTCAGGTTACCTTATACCAAAAGGGTGGAAAGTTTTACCACTATTCAGGAACATTCACCATAGCCCGGATAACTTTACAGACCCTGAGAAGTTTGATCCTTCAAGATTTGAGGTACAGAAACACAAAGAAAGAACTAGTGCAGACAATTACTTCTGTTCTGTTCTGTTCTGTTCTTTTCTTAAAGACTTTTCATCATTTTCATGTCTACTTTTAAGTGGCTAATAAAAGTCCTATCTCTGTCTGTAATCACCAGGTTGCTCCAAAACCCAATACATTCATGCCATTTGGAAATGGGACCCACTCCTGCCCTGGGAATGAACTAGCCAAGATGGAGATGTTGGTCCTTCTACATCACCTGACCACCAAGTACAGGTAAATCCATCAAATTAAATTCTCAACAAAACCTTTACCTTATTATTAGCCTTTTCAGAAGTGGGCAGCAGAGAATAGAAGAGACCAATTACCTGAAATAGAAAGTCTTTAGGTTTCCTTTTCTATTTCGGATTTCAAACCCCACCCCCCTTTTTTTTTCCTTCTTTTTAAACTCCTGGAAATGTTTGTTCTCATTATTTCTTTGGTAATTGCAAATTACAGGTGGTCAGTGGTAGGTCCACAGAATGGAATTCAGTATGGCCCATTTGTTCTTCCACAGAATGGATTACCCATCAGATTAAGTCTCAAGACCTGATCTGACCTGAATAAAGGAGGTCTGATCACGACTCTCAAATGAATTATGAAGAGTGAAGAGTGAAGACACAAGATAAAGATACTTCTCATCATCAGCTCCCAATCTGACCCAGCAGAAAGAAAAAGAATGGAGGTTGCTTTCTAAGTCATTCCAAACACATTATAAAAAAAAAAGGCCCTTTTCAAAGAGAGGGCTAGGACTACTTTCGAGGGACTTCTTCAGGAAGGAAAAAAGAGGAATTAGTCCCTCCCAAATTTTGGCCGAGAAAGAGAGAGACATATACATGGAAAGATCGAAGAAGAAACTTCAGAAACATAGGAAAAGGAAGCCCAAGCTGTACAAAAAGAGCCCTTTCATTCCCCCAAAAAAAAAAAAAAAAACAAAAAAGTTAAAAGAAAACCTTGTAGGGTACACATACATAAGATGCATTTGCAAAACAAGTGGTGTTTGTGTTGCACTTTTGAAAGTAGTGAAAATAAAAGAGATCCTTATTATTCCCGCTCAAAATTCCAATCAACATAGTGAGGGAGGGAGGGGCAGCAGTAGTAGATTTTTGAGTTATATATATAGTTGTTGGGATCGTGATCCTCTGCTGTTGGACAGTCGTGAGGCCAGCATGCTGCCTCACACAGATGGGCAAAATGACCACCCCATCCACGGCCTAAGCACCCTGCTTGGATGGGGTCCACGCCACACGTCGGCTGCCCGGCAGCAGAGGATCAAAATTGATAGTTGTTGTTGGGGATATTTTTTTTTTGTTTTTTGGATAAGTAGAGAATATTATAGATAACATAAGAGTTCATGGTTAAATATTACAAAGATCACAAAGTCATGGAACGGAAATGGGCCAAACCATCATACACGTCACCGATAGGATCCTCCTCCTTGTCAAGGGAGTCAGCCACGCTGTTAAACTCTCTTGGTACAAAGTCAAAAGAACGAAGACACAAAATAGCTTGAGAAGTGTCTAATATCCTCAAAGACAACCCTTAAAACAAAGGGTGAAGAAGAAATCCCATTCTATAAAAAAGAGATAACCTCTCTATTGATCGATTCAACAACTATCTCCTCATAACCTTCACAAATCGCCTCCAGCAGAGATGATCGAATGGCTAAAGCCTCCCCAGATGCGATCTTAACAAAAAAAAGAAGATGGGATGGAGACAGCGCATAGGGAAGAACCACTTGAAACCCAACAGACAAAACCCAAACCACCATGTCATGAGTTTGGTAACAAACTGGCATCGCAGTTAATTTTGATGACACCCGATAAAGGAGCAGAGAGATCTGTGAGGTTTGTTTCGAAGTTATAACTCAAACCACGAAGAAATTAATTTGTATCTAATTAAAGAATCATCTTTCATCATGCTAAGGGGTCGCAACTTAATTGGGGCTGAATTTGGGCTCAACTTTCAATTGACCAAAATAATCAAGGCTGTGCTGGGCCTGGCCTGTATTACGCCCGGCATCCCAGGCCCAAGCCCACTTGGTCAGTGGCTGATCAGTAGTAGTGTAGTACTACCACATATCTGTCCCACTTGATAGTTGCGTGCAGAAGCATATTACTATTTACTAGTCGAGAGAGAAAGAGAGAGTCAACACCACTTTGAGTCCGTAGATGGATCAGATCCATGGATCTCTCAATTATTTGGTTTTCGATCAAATTTTTTTTTTATGAGTGTAATCATACAAATCATACACCAATCTCAAAAGGTTAACCGACTTTTAAGACTGTGGAATGGCAGATATATATTTGGATTTCAATCATTGTTGTTGAGAAAATAACGAATCAACCAACAAACGATAACAAATGTCCAAAATTTTAGTCTTTAATTTGTACGTAGTGTTTTATCATGAGAAGATGATCAAGGAGGCCAGGATAGTAGGCCGGATACAATTAGAGAAAACTGAAAAAATTTACCTTCTTTTATATATGAACACTACAATGTTGTCAAAGTCAAATATTAATGGAAAATCTTTGAAGTAAAAGCATTCAGAAGTCATAAAATCCTAATGATTTAATCCTAAAAAAATGAAGAAGATGATAGTGTCCTTAATTCTTGTTAAAAATATTTTCATCTTCTCCAGGAGAATCCAAAAGGAAAGAGAGAACTCATAATCGTTAGGCACTAGGGTCAACTCCCAGAAGATCAAAATTACTAACTCATTCTTTGATCAACAGGACACCCAGAAAGCAGCAATGGAGTTATCCATATATTTATTCTTCAATGCCACATGATTTTACAGAAGCTTTAATACAAAAATCATCTAATTAGATTTTTCACAAGACTGGACAAGTATTGGATGATCAGGAGGCATATACAATTAACTTGGTGATCAATAGGGAGTGTACCTAAACAACTGCCAATACTTCAACATTATAATTATGAGTTCTACCAAACAACCAAAATTTTTAATGAGTTGATGAAGATAATGTGTGACTGAACCTTAATTAGTGTGAGATAAGGTTAATTTAGTGAGTGGTACTAGTAGTAGTTCTTCTTCAGCTTGTGTACAGTAGTTTGTATTTTTATGACAATGATAAATTTACTTCTTAGTAAAAAGGACATATGTTCAGGTTTTTTTTTTAAAGAAAAGAAAATACCATTAACTAAATAAAAACGTATGTACATCATAACATAACAGGTTTTTTTACCACTTCTTTTTGGATACTGAACACTTAACTAGTCTAACTTATCACTTGTATAGGGATACTAGTAACAATTCCATACCCTGATGTACTCCCCTTTGTGCATTAATATAGTTTTTATTTTTCATAAAAACAAAAAAAAACAAAAAACTTATTAGCTATCTACGCCATTTTCCCATCCTTCTAACAAAATCCAAAATCTACTACTTAAAAAGTCTTGATGTTATACCCGCGCCCAAAATACACTCTAATTTTCTGGGCTAAATGGATTTTCTTTGGTAGGTGTTGCAACGCTACCAATTGTTGGGCCATGACAGTCAAGAGAAAAATTTGAACTAAAGGATGGGAACCATGTTTTGGTGAGCAATGAGAACACCCAAAGGTAAGCTTTTAACCCTAAATGTTATGTATACATACCCCCTTGAAGTCCTTGAAGTGCAGATTAAGATCTGGGGGCCTTGCCCCTTTTGTGTTTGCCTTCTAAGCTGGAATGAATCCACGATCGGACCCACTGCTGATGAGTCCACCCATGAATCCGTTTGTGTTGTTAGGCCTTTTGTGAAGGGAATCTCATGGGACCCACTTGTCCCGTGTCCCAGGCACATTGTTGTATCCCCAGACTTGGTGGGCCCCACCCCATCTTTCCCTCACTATGTTGGGTCATGTAAGTGGGCCCCACATGGCTCAACTAAGCTTTAATGGGTTTGGGGGCTTTGGACTATCAACCCAACAGGCCCTAAGGCCACTTTAGTTTTATAAAAGCTAAGCTCCCAACTCTTTCTGCTCTTTTCCAAATCAAAACGTGGAGAGTGAGAGGGAGAAGAAGGAAGGAGAGGAGTCAAAGGATTAGTGGAGGACAGCCATTGAAGCCACCCTCTTGACCTAGGTAAGTACATGAGACCCCCTTCTCTTTGTTTGTTTTGGGTTTTAGGGATTCATAGTTAGGGATTTGACTTGGGTTCTTCTTGGAACCCAAGGTTGGTTTGAGTTCAGGTATGTGGACTCATGGAGAGACCAATGCCACTCTCCTAATGCCCATTAACCTCCCCCTTAACCCCATTTGGAAGCTTAGACTTCAAAGACATCAAACCTTAGGTTTAGCTCTTGTGGTGGATTCAATCCATTGAATCCTTCAACCCTTGGTTTGAATAAGTTAAAGAGACCCTAGTGGACCTTAGAGCACCCTTCCCGAGCCACTGAGGCCTTGAAATCCATAAAAATGAAGTTTGGGAGGTGAAGACCTGGCATCGAACGGACCTAGGGATGTACTCACCTGCGGTGCCTCCGCCCGAGATCCGTTCAGTGGCCCTTAAGGCTTTGCCTGAACAGACCCTCAGGTGGACTCAAGTTTGCCTCTGCCCGAGAATCCATTCGGCTCTGACTGCGAGCGGACCCACTATCGGATTTACTATAATGAATTCGTCTGTGAGTCCATTCTTTGTATTTTGGGCTTTTAGCCTTAGGCGGACCCAGATGTTGATGCATTTGTCCCTGAGTCCGTTCATACTCTATTATATCCTATTGAAGATTAAACATCAAGGACCCTCTTAAGACCCCTTATACACTACTTAACACTAATTGTCATGCATTCCTAGGCAATTAAACTGATGCGGGAAGATATGTAATACAGCAGTCGGACAACGAACCTTATAAATGATACGCAAACTACTAGGTGAGTGGGTTTAGGTTTGTTTGTTGTTTGGGAATGCCTTGCATATAACTTAGGATATATATACATTTGATTATACATGTTGCATTCTTGCATTATTTTAACTATGATTGTCGATGTTATTGATGTTGGTGTGATGTGATTTTGTATTTAATTATGTATGTCGGGTTACGGTGTCGGAATCTGCCGACACCGAAACCCTATGAGATGAATTGTTGTTATATGTCATATTGGATTGTTATGTGTCATGTCGTGCTGGTACCCGGGTGCTAGATGGAATGGGACGTTGATGCACCCGGAATACCTCTTGACACGATAGAATCATGTAGTATAATTACGGTTAGGGTTATGTTCCCTATGCTACGATCCTTACCGACAGGGGTTTAGGTGTTGGGTAACCAGGGCTCCCTAAGGGCCTGAGGAGATTAGTAGAGGCCAGGTCAGTGATGATCACTGGTTATTGGAGTCTGCCTTTGGGTGGTCTGGGACTTCGACCGAAGCGGGCCCCAAGGTAATAATTGAGGTTTCACTGTGGTGATAAGATAAATGATCAACGGTGTCTCTTGAGTTGTTGCAATAACATATATCTAGTGACCTAGATTGTGTGTTAGGTGGAAATATGTTAATAATTTCATGCATCATGGACTATGTGTATTTGTGTGTGTGTGTGCACCCCATCCCCTCACTGGGCTCAGTGGAGCTTACCCCTCGTTGCGCAACCTTTTTAGATGTGTGTAGGTGATGTTTTAAGGGTGCTCTTTTTGTTGGTTATGATCCGTTCGGAGTCGATGACCTAGAACTCTGATGTTGGGTGTACATTCAAGGATTGTGCCAAAGGGGCACCTGGATCGAGGAATTTCATCTTTTGTTTCTTTTTTGTTTATCATTTGCATTGTGTAAACTTTGTAATATTACTGTTGTTTATAGTTTTTAGTTAAACTATTGGGATAAAATGTAATAATTATCACTTAGATTTTTGAACCCTTTTTATCGTTGATAAACGCTTTCGCACTCTTGATTTTAAACTTGCTTATACTGTAAATGTGTTTTCTTCTGCACTCTGATATACATGTGAGTTGTATTTTAGTTGACTGTGATTCGGGCAACTGCATCGAGATCCTGGTGGTGGTTTGGGATGTTGGGAAGCATCCTAGTCATACCAAAACCCTATGGTGGGGGTTGGGGTGTGACACTTGATCAGTTGATCGATATATATCATAAAAAAGACTAAAAAGATCTCAATGCCAATACTGTCACCCAACCTCCTAAAACAAGGATATTAAAACCTTATACTCAAACCAGACCTCTACTTCTTCCCAGCCTTGCTCTTTGGCTCTTTGTAGTTCGAGCTAAAGGCTTCTGGCTTCCAATTCCTATGCACATTCTGCAATACCATGATCCATAAAAGCTACAAGGAGACCCATCCTACAAAAAATTTGTTACATTGATGTTGCATCGATGCTTCAGTGCAATTCCTTGATTAGCCCCCACGCTGGTGCAAGGGCTACACATGACCAAGTAGCAATCTCTTGCCCTGTGTATATATATATATATATATATATATATATATATATATATGCTAGTAAACTTGTACGTGTAGCCATTTGTTAGGTGATAGAGAGAGAAAATGCATGTGTATATAAAGGCCAACTACGATGTTCAAAGGGGATGGGGAGAAAGAACGAAGAAATTAAAAAATAACATTTTGAGAAAGGTGATGCTCGCATTGGTGACGTGCCAGATGGAACAGGGTGATACCGGTAGAATGCTCTGAAGCATGCTGGCATCTCTCCTGTTTCCTTGTTAACTTAGATTTATCATACAAAATTGAATAATGTTAATATCAATCATCACATAATCACCCTCAGAACGTGGAAATAGTCACATGCTTGAATCTCTCTTCAACATCAAGTTGAGTTCATCAAGAATTTGAACACCATAAAGGTTATAATTTGAACAAACTAAAACAATTAAATGATGGGATCCAACCATTTTATAATGATACAGTTCAAAGGAGTATAGTATGGTATGTAACCTAACTGGGATGGGCAGTAAAGACCAAAAATACCATATTGCAGTGAAGCAGAGTCCAATATCAACACGATAGCAACAACAGTTCCAAAGTCACCCATTTTCTGCACTATCATAGGCATTAGATCTATGTTTAGGTACAAATTTGAATCCAATAGGAAACTTGCCAAGTACCAGCTCAGATATTTGAATCTACATGAAGAATGAAAATATTATAACAATGGAAAAAAAATAATTTCAAGGAGAAAAGCATTGTAAGTAAATTGTCCGAGATGAATATCAGCCACATACCCAATCAGCAGCATATTCAAAAGCCATAAGTGTCTCAAGGTCATTGCGACCAAAATAACTGGATACCCACCAGTTCAGTTTTTTAGGAATAACATCTAATAGACTGGTAGGTATGTATCTAAGTGTCTAGATAAGTCACTCCAACAAGAAATACCTTGTTGTCTCCATACCTGCAAACATATATTAGATACTAATAAAATCCAAGCCCCCCCCCCCCCCGGCTGCTCTAATTGTTGTAGTTTAACAAGAAAAAATGTAATAAAGCATTTAGTGAAGCCTAATCCTGCTACTCAGCAATCAAATCCCAAGAGGAAAATAAAACGTATCCTTAGGAGAGGACAAGATTATCTAAGGCTCCTTGTGTGAAGGGTCCTTTGGCCAGCAAACTACTGTCAACAGAATCATCAAGATTCTAAAAATTACAATATTATCGCATGAAAAATTCAGGCTCAATCAACTCCGGTGTTCTCTTAAATTACTTTATGGTTTGAAGAGCCTGGAAAATGCAGCGATCCTAAATATTAAACAAGAAAAAAAAAGAAGAAACAACACTACTCCTTTTAATACTTAAATTTTATTAGAAAAAGAAACAATTAGTCTGATAGGATGAATGATACTCATCCAATAAACCCTTCAAAAAAACTGCAATCTGCATCAAATCCATGGAAATCCCCATCCTTGCCTAGTAAAGATAGACTAGGCCCTAACTTTGGTGAATTTGGAATTCACGGTATATGGAAAATTGGCAGCATCCATTCATCCACCCACTACCATGGACAAAGTGTTCTTTTAACTCGTAAACCAAGCCAACCATAATTTAAATCAGTCAACTTTCTCAAATACTATATTTCGACTATGTGAGAATCACTCTATCTAGAACTATAAACCTGCATGCAGCCATCAGAAATTTAAGTGTTTGTCTCAAGATCTAGGACAATAGCCACTTTTCTATTATTAATTCTCTCTTCTGCATGTAGGAAAGCCGCCAGTTTTAATATTTTATCTTTGACATCCTAGGAAGAAATAATTTAAAGCAGAGAGAAACTCTTTGAAGAAAGGGTCTCTACTGCAGCATATATTACAAAAGAAAGAATACATACCAATGTTAACAAGTATAAATATTATGACCATTACATGTTCCACCTAGTAATCAAGAATGGCTACTCTCTGGTGGAGAGCCGGATGGGAGAAGGGAAAATTTGTAGCGGAAGGGAAAAGGGATCACACATTCACACACTCTCACAGAGTAAACCAATAAACTTTCTATCAATTAACTAAGCCCATTGTTGGGTTACATGCAAGTATTTAAAGGAAAAAATAACAAGACTCTTAGTTAGGCTATGAAACTGAAATAACAACTTGCAATATGAAGCTCTAACTCCTACGTACTCAATCTAAAACAAATAAAAGACTTAAATAAATAACAACAATAACAACAAACTCAGCCTTATCCCAATTAATGGGGTCAGCTAGATGTATTCAAACAAAACAAAGTAAGAAAAATTGAGTTCTAACAAAAAATGGGAAAGAAAAGATGGGAAAAGAGGGATGGGGAAAGAGAAGAGAAATGAAAATTGAAAAATGACAAATTAAAGATGGAAATAAATAGAAAAATGAAAATGCAATATGAAAGGTAAAAGTTAGTAAGAAGAAAGAGGCACAACCCAGTACGTCAGGAAAACCTCAGCTAAATGGAGTTTGCTACATGGATCCTTGCCCTCCAATAGGCTCTATCCGAGGTCATACTTGGTACAAGACCTAGACCATGCATGTCCTTCCTCATCACATCTCCTATGGTCATTTTAAGCCTACCCTAGCTCTTTTAGCTCCTTCGATCGGAATCGTATCACTCCTCCTTACTGGGGCGTCCTTAGGTCTCTATTGAATATGATCATACCACCTAAACAACTCTCTCGGAGCTTGTCATTGATCGGGGCGACTCCCAAGTTCACTCTAATACGTTCATTCAGTACTTTATCCTTCCTTGTTTTTCCACACATCCATCTTAACATCATCATCTCCACTACACAAAATAACTACTAAAATAACTAATTCCAACCCTTATTGGATCAAAAACCATTGGACCGGTTCTGTTTGGATTTGGATCTTCAAATCCTATCATGTTGGTTCAACCAGCCAAGTGATACTTCATCAATTCTCCTCATCTGAAAAGAACTCAACTTCATCAAATTAGGAAAAGGACTAAGAAGGCCATCTGAAGCAACTAGCTGAAGGAGGAATAATCCACTACTTTCTTTAGTTTAATGTCAGGGAGACCCTTAGCAGGAAGAAACTTCATGGTTTTATTGCCATGCTTGAAGGAGTAGGCATTCGCATACCCGTAATGTTGTGCCTTCTTATCAAACAACCACGGTCGACTAAGAAGAATGTGACATATCTTTAGAGGCAAGACGTCACACTATAATGTATCCATGAATTCTCCAATAAAGTAGGTGAGTAAACACATATCTATAACCTTGAGATTAGTGTTGTTCACCCATGCAACTTCGTAAGGAGTTGGATGGGGCTCTATTTGCAATCCCAGCTTATGAACAACTTCTTCAGAAACAACAGTAATGCAACTACCTCAATCAATCACCAGACTACATAATTGGTCATTGCACTTCACATGGGTCTGAAAGATACTGTTGTAGCGTCAATCTTCATCCTCAGTGACTTTGTGAGTGGTCACAACAAGACAAAGAACATAACAAGGATGTTGTTCCTCATCACTAATATTGTCATTGACTTCACCTGGTGCATGCTCTGGTGACAAATCAATTGTTGCAACACCAAGGTGTTCTTATGGAACATAAGGGATAAAAGAATAATTATCAATATATGCCACCAAACGGTTAGGACACTGAGCATTGACATATCTGTATCCTTTGCATGTAAAACACTGAATGGCAGCCTTTGGCATTATAGAAGAGTTGTCGAAAGCACGCCGAGGTGGAGAATTTAATCAGATAGATCGTGAAGATGCCCTATCAGAATCACGCCCAGGTGGAGAATTTAATCAGATAGGTCGTGAAGATGCTCTATCAGAATCACGCCGAGGTGGGGAATATGGCCGATTAAGCTATGAAGATGTCATAGATGAATTAGTAGCCTATGGTTTGCTGGATTAGTTTTCTTAGGGGAAAGACTATTGTTGATTGTAACTTTTACCCTTAGGAAAAATGTCTAAAAAATTCCTTCGAGTGTAAGTTCATTTCAGATTTTCCTCTACCTGATATGCAACCCTGTATTGCATCTTCCATTGTAGGCATTTGACTGGATGCTAGTGCAACACTGATCTAAGGGTACAACCATTGCGGAACTGTGCCACTATTACTTCTTCATCCCACTCAAATTAGATCGAGTAGCATAATAATAGAATCTGGCAACAAACTCCTCAACTGTTAGGTTCTCTTGTTTCAACTGTGAAAAACTGAGATGCATTCGTTGCTTGTAGTTAGTAGGCAAGAATCTTTTGTTTATAACTTCATGCATTTCAGTCCAAGTAGTAACTAAACCAATGCCATGGGTCCAATTTTTTTATTGTTGCTTGGTCCACTAGACTCGAGCTGTGCCTTTTAGTTTAGCCTCTGCAAATAAAACTTTCCTGGCCTCAGTCAAACCGTACCATCTGAAAAAGGTCTCTAAACTGTGAAACCAATCCTGCTTCTAACTTCTCCTTGATGAAGTACCTGTCAATCTCAACATGTTTGGTACGATCATGTTGTACCGGATTATGAGCAATACTAATCACTGCCTTGTTGTCACAATACAACATCATATTAAGACGAATAGGAACACCAAGGTCTTGTAGTATACCCTTGAGCTATAACAACTCAATTATACCTTGTGCCATAGCATAAAATTCCGCTTCAGCACTAGTACGAGAAACCACATTCTATTTCTTACTGTGCCAAGTGACAAGATTCCCTCCTACAAAGGTACAATAGCTAGAGATAGACCTTCTGTCAGGAGAACCAGCCCAATCAGCATCTGTATAAGCCTCTATCAACATGTGATCATGAGGAGACAAAAGAATCCCTTTCCCTGAAGCTGACTTCAAGTAATGAAGAATACGAAGAACAACCTCTATATGAAAAGAGTAGTGATCATGCATAAACTGACTCACAAGACTCACTACTATAGCAATGTCATGGCGCGTATGTGAAAGATAAATCAGCTTCCCTACCAAATGCTGATATCTACCCTTATCAACAGGTTCACCCTCCTTCTCCTTGAGCCGCACATTAGCATTCATAGGTGTATTAGAAGGATGACAACCTAATAACCCGGTCTCAGACATCAAATCTAGGATATACTTCCTTTGAGAGAGAAAGATGCCCTTTGAAGATCGAGCAACTTCAATTTCAAGGAAGTACCTTAGTTTCTCCAAATCCTTAATTTTGAACTCCTGTCCAAGAAACCTCTTTAGTCGACTAACCTCATCACCATCATTTTCGGTCACCATAATATCATCAACATAGACTATGAGAATGGTAATCTTATCATCCATCCTTTTGATAAACAGAGTATGATCAATATTACTCTGTTTATATCCCACAAAAATCGTAGCCTTGTGAAACCTGTCAAACCACGCTCGAGGTGACTACTTCAGCCCATAAAGTGCCCTCTTCAATTTACAAACCTTGACATGGGTTTTGTCACATAAGAAACCTGATGGAATATTCATGTATACCTCCTCATCAAGCTCACCATAGAGGAAGGCATTCTTCACATCTAACTGTTGCAGATCTCATCCCAGATTTATAGCACAAGACAGTAATACCTGACAATGTTGAGTTTGGCGACCGGAGCAAAGGTCTCTTGATAATCAATTCCATATGTTTGGGTGAATCCCTTGGCTACAAGTTGTGCCTTATATCTATCCACAGTGCCATCCACTTTCTGCTTTACCACAAGTACCCACTTACATCCTACTCGTCTTTTCCCTGGAGGAAGATCCACAAGCTCCCATGTATCATTTTTTTTTTTTTGTGTGTAAATCTTTCATTTCTTCCATCATTGCTACCTTCCACTTTCCATCTAGTAAAGCTTCTTGCCAATTCTAGGGAATACGAATAAAAGAAAGAGAAGAAACAAATGCACGGAAATATGGAGAAAAAGAGTAATAAGAAACAACATGAGAGTTGGGATGCTGAGTTCAAGTCCTAGTACCTTTGCGAAGGGCAATAGGTAACTCATGAGAGGGATCTTACCAGATGAAGAAATAGGCTCTGGATTCAAGGTTGGTAACTAGATGGGTATTGTTGCTTCAGTGGATTGAAGTTGTTTGCTTCTTGTACGGCTCTTCTGATAGACTTGAATATTAAAATTATCAATTCTCCTCTAGAATTCACCCATGGTTTTTTGAACTGGAGTGACCTCCCCCTGAACAAGACCTTCATCTATAGGCTCCCTATGTATAGGATCTCCTACACCCGAAATAGAGAGAGGGGTAGGAGTAGGTGGGGCAGCAGTAGGTAGAGTAGAAGGATCAGGGGTAGACTCAGATTGGACATGTAGAAGAGGGAGGAGCCTCAAGAGTCACTACATATTCACTAAAATTCTCCCCCTGAAGAGGTGGTGATGAATAATAGGATAAGGCTTCATGAAAATTAAACTAAGGCTTCATGAGAATTAACATTCATATTCACCACAATACGTCTGGTGGGAGGATAATAACACTTGTATCCTTTCTAGGTTGCAGAGTAACCCAAAAAAATACAACAGAGGTCGCGAGGCTCAAGTTTACCAGGGGATCGAGTATACCTAACATTATAGACATAGGCAAAGACCTTAGGAGGAACAACAAAGGAGGAGGAGCCATGTAAAAATTCAGCAGGGTACGAGAGTAAAGGACCCGAATGGGCATCCTATTAATGAGATAAGCTGCTGTGAGGACAGCATCCCCCCCCCAATATTGGGCGGGAACATGACGGGTAAACATAAGTTTCCTAGCCACTTCCAATAAGTGGCAATTTTTTCTTTCTACTAATCCATTCTGGGCTGGTGTATCGACACAACTAATCTGGTGAATAATCCCATGGGTAGCAAGGTATTTTTGGAATTAACGTTCCATATATTCCTTCCCATTGTCACTCCTCAAGATTTTGAGAGTGGCATTGAACTGGGTCTGAACCAATTTATGAAAGTGCTAAAAATATGAAAAAAAACTTCACTTTTATTATGCATCATATACACCCATGTATTCTTAGAGTGGCAGTCAATAAAAGAAACAAACCAACGACGGCTAGAAATAGAAGGTTTACGACTAGGACCCACACATCAGTATGAACTAGATTACAAAGAGAAATGCTTCTTTTATGAGAAATAGAATAGGTTGAACGAGTCTGTTTGGCCAAAACATAAGCCTCACAAAAGAATTCATCCTTATTACATTCCTTAACTAGTACTGGAAATAAAAGAGATAATGTTCCTAAGGGGGGTGACATAAGCAAGAATGCCATTGTAGTAATTCAGAGGAGACTAAGGAATTCTGATATAGTTGAAAAGGTAATGCAGCTGGAGAACAACCAGCATCAAGCAGGTACAATCCACCATGCAATCTACCACATCCATTCGTCTTCCTCGTTACCAGATCCTGAAAAACACAATGGGACAGAAAAAAAAAGTTACTTTGCAATTCAAATCTCGAGTAAGACTACTAATAGAAATAAGATTAGTAGTAAAGTTGGGAATATGCGAAATAGAAGGGGAGCAGCAGATGAAGCCTTTTCCCGAAATAGAGGATAGGGAACCATCGGCTACTCTAAATTTATCCTGGTCAGAAGTGGAAGAATATTTTTGGAAGAGGCTGGAGGATCCAATCATATGATCAGTGGCACCGGAGTCTATAATCCATGGACTAGAAACTAACGATGCATAGTGACACACAAATGAAATACATGAACTGACAAAATTGGAACCTAATGGGGTGGAAGAATTAGTAGGAGTCAATGTAGTAGCAGCAACAGTAGTGGAAGCCTTTAACATATGGCAAAAAGCCTGTAGTTTTTCCTGGGAGAGACCAAGTTCAGAAGTGGGAGAATTAGTAGGAGTCAATGTAGTAGCAGCAACAGCAGTGGAAGCCTTTAACATATGGTAAAAAGCCTGTAGTTCTTCTTGGGAGAGATCAAGTTCAGAAGTAGGAGTGGTGGTAACAACTTCAGTGTGATTAGCTTTGTTTTTTGATTTTCCACGATCACATTTAGCCTCAAAGTCAGCAGGTTTTCCATGGAGTTTCCAGGAAGCGGCTTTAGTATGATAGGGTTTATTGTAATGTTCACATTTTACCACATCCTTGGTAGAATCAACAGCAGTGCGTGGAGACCCATCAGATAACATGGAACCAGATCCAGTGTGGAAAGTAGATCTCTCAGTTGGAGAATGTAACATAGCAACATGGCGGCTCTCTTCAGTATGAACCAATGCATGGGACTGTTCCAAGTTGGGAAAAGGAGACTTACTAAGCACTTGAACATGAATCTAATCGTATTCAACTTTCAAACCAGCAAGAAAATCATACACCCTTATTTTATCCACATGCTTATGATAGGTAGCATGTCGGTTGCATAGGTAGGTTGATAATCAGAATAATGGTCTAGTTGTTGCCATAAACTCCTAAGGGTAGCATAATATTGTGAGATGGTTAAGTCCTTCTGTGTAGTGTTATGAAGCTTCTTACATATTTCATATACTTGAACATCATTCTCCACATGCCCGTAGGTTTCTTTTACAGCAGTCCATATTTGGATGGCTGTATCAAGGAGTAAATAGCCACTAGAAAGCTCAGGTTGCATGGAATGCAACAAGAAGGACATAACCATAACATCATTGGAAACCCATCGATCCTGGAGAGGACCCTCATCAACTGGTTTCACAGTAGTTCCAGTGAGATGTCCAATAAGACCACGACCAACAATGGTCAAATATGTAGATCTGGACCACATCAGGTAATTAATACCATTCAACTTAATGGCAGCAGTAAGAGGAAGATAGTCATTCCTCCGGAGGTAGCAGTAGTAAGATCAAACATTATCACCCAATCTGATTACCAAAAATCCAATAGCAAATTGGTGCAGGTAGAACACACCAAAATTCCGATTGATATAATTGAAAAAAATCGATTTTGAAAAAGGTGTAAAATTAAGATCTCCAAAAATCTTCAATGAAGCCGCTTGAAAGTGAGGTCAAGTGTTCCTTTAGGAAAGGCAGAGTTGCCCTAAAAAAACCAGCTTTTTCTGACTAGTGAACCCTAGAATCGATAGGTGTCAGGGTTTTACAAAACCTTGACACTTGAGATTGATCTAGGGAAAGGAATGTTGTTGGTGATGAAAAAAAAATTGATGGATGTTGTTCACAATGCTTGCAATGGATCTCCAACAAGAGAAGACTCGATCTCCAAAAAATAGGAAGACTCCAAAATTTGCAGAAGGGAACCCAACAGCTATCGATCCAAAAATATTTCTAAATTATGGAGGTAGGTCGAAGGTGGCAACTAGATCAATTTGATCACCTCATTAGTGCTGCTCTTTAAGATGTGTGAGAACCAAGGGAAGGAAGGAAAGAAGAAAACAAGAAAGATGGAAGAGGGTGGTTGCTTTGTAACCTAGATCAGATATTTTGGTTCTGATACCATGTTAACAGAACAATGAGAGTGTAATGCTTGAATGATCTTTGTGATCACCCCAAGCCTCTTATTTATAATAATGGAATAAAGTACAATGGACAATAATGCCTTGTTGTAGCCAACTCTACAAAGGGAGTGGGCCATTCATAAAAATAAATCCCCAAATGACTCGAATACCCCCACAGTATTCTGGAGTACATAATTTAATAATATCCTTTAGTTAAAAAATGCTTCTCGAGCTCTTTCTCTGTAATTTGAGGTAACCTATAACATTGAGATTGTTTCCTGGATTTTCCACATCACTTGGATCATGGTTTTCTGCCCACCATTCCACATCACAATGCACTTATTTGAGTATGTAAATCCATCTGAAAGAAACATAGCTTTTTCAAGTCAAGTAGCATAACAGACCAAGAGCCAATTACCCTATAGCTATATCATTACGGAAAACATACAATTCATATGATCTCATCAATTTAACCAACAAATAAGAGAAAACACGCAATAGCTTCATAGTCCCAATTAATCAAGTGAACAACATGACCTATAATAGCAAACCTTGCTTCTTCTGCGGTCTCTCTCATCATCCCAAAATCAAGAAAAGCAAGCTTTCCCTCAGCGTTGCCAAGAGATTACCTAGATCTTAAATCCTTTTGCTCAATTACTTCTTGCCCATTTAGCTTCACACCATCTACCCACTCCATTGTCAATATATTCACACTGGTATAATCCCAAAAGATTTCCAGGACAAAAAACTCTTTGTTACATTATAACTTCTTGGACCTCTGTGATTTTGCCCCTCCACACATACAATCAATACAAAGAGAAATCTCCATATACACTAAACCTAGTGTTTTTCACAAGTTCTATATCATCAAGATATAAGGTAAAATAGATTCTAAAGTTTGAAATACAAAAGCAAAACAAGAAGATTATTCTATTCCAAAAGCATTTAGATATGAAATGAAGAGAACATGTATGCTATGGATGACAAAATGGAAGAATTCCTTGGAAAACTAGCTTACACAAGGAATTCAGAGAATGTATTTGGTAATTTCTTGAAGCAACAGAAAAAAAAGGGGAACTAATAAACAGTTGTAGAAGTAGACTCTAATATATTCTAATGGATAAATAGGAAGATAGAGCACAATAGATCTAGTTTTCCAATGTGACAACAATACATCTTTTTTTGCACAATGTCACATTTACCTCCATGGTTTTAAGGATCACAATCAAAACAGTAAGATTATCCAAATGTAAAGATGGAAAATGAGAATATCAAATCCATAATAGAAATTGGTCAGTTGACCAGTACCAATATTTAGCTTATGCTCACAGGATCCCAATCCTGCGTTTGGATTGTCCAAGCCAATTTGGTTTAATATTGACTGGGTATGATCCAGGTTACAGTAAATCTTTAAACTATTGTTTGCCATAGTTTCCTCCAAAAGAAGGACAAGCATTATAGATGTATATATGCCACTAATTAGATCATTGGGTACATTGTCAGAAAGAACCACACACCTCCACATTCCAACCGATGATTTAAAAAATGATGGATCAAGTCTATTAACCTGGAAAATACTAAGAGATTAAATAGGTTCTCTTTAATCTCAATGAAGAACCTCAAGAGATATATGCTGATTTTTTGCAAGTCTTAGCACCAGTTCACATCAACTTTGTTATGTTTTAGGTCACGGCTTGATTTCAACGGGTTACATATCAAAAAGGGAAGGAAGATGACCAATAGGGGAGAGTCTTGTTTCTAAATAGTTTTCCCCTCGAACGACGTTGCAGCCATGCATTTTTTCCTCCTACTTTTATTGCTCGCTTATCCTTCTTTCACTTGCAGAATGATCTCACATGGTTTCTTTCACAGATACAGAAGGTAAATATACAGGTTTTATGCATTCATAAAAAAAATTAAAATAAAATTTTAGTAGTTCATATAGATGACAAAATACAAAGAAGGCATCACAGAATGCTAAAACTTACCTGAGCCTTAGATGGAACCTGATGGGCCACCTTCTTGGAGCCCTTGGCAGAACATTGATGACTTGATAGGTCAGCTATAATGCCATCTAATGGTCACAAAACAAAGCTAACAAGAGCATCAAAAGAATGTTGGTTGACCGGGTCAGTTGAAGTCTTTTAAACAGTCTCCAAAAGTGAGATAATCTGTCAAAAATAAATTAGCTAGTTAAATTTATGGAGTGATGAAACAGTTTCTGAAAACACCACACATAGTATACAGAAAAGAAAAAGCAACCAACATAACTACTAAGATGCAGTAGGACAATGCTGTCAAGAAGAAATCCCTAAAACATAAGAATCCAAATAAGGCTAGTTTATAGTATGGATGAACCCAAAAGCTAGGTATCAGTTCCTGTCGTGTAAGAATTTAATAGAACTAAAAAGAAGGAATCTAAAATATAATAAGAGATGTAATAGTAGTCCTATATCATATTTGTAGCAACAAGTAACAACTACAAAGGAATAATTCAAGTAAATGTTATATTTTCTAGTCAGAAGCTTCACATCCATGTAGGTAGAAGTGATTGTTTTTATTCATGATAGTCATTGTTACAATAAGAAAGAACAACCAAGGAAGAAAGACTTAAGAAGTTGATGAAATTAGGCCAACAGGCCGAAGCCCATGTGACCAGAATAATGGAGCATATGGCAATTTCCACTCGGGGACTTTTAAAAGAATGCATAATAGCTAGCATATATGGTTAACTTTTTCATTTGCTCTAATTTTCTATTAGAACTCTTCAAGAAAATTGGTTTTTCTTGCCCTAAAAGGAACCTAACAAAACCATTGAAGGCGAAACTCTCCCTCATTTCATTTTGGATGAAAACTCTATGTTTCTTCAACCATATAAATACTTTCAATATCGAAACACTTTTTTTTTTGGCATTGTGAACTCCAACAATCTCCTGCATCAAATTGATGAGACCACTAATCCACAGGCAAGAATCAAGAAGTGAGACTCTATAGTCTATAGTCTATACATTCTAATGTAAGACTAGGATACTAGTCCCAAAAACCCACAAAAAACCGAAATTAGAACAAACTCAGAATTAGAAAGGCAGGGTTTCTAGCCAAACCAGCCAAGTGATGGTCACCCAACTTGGATCGAGTGTAGAGGATATTAAGAGGATGCTTGACTCCAAATTTGGTTTCGTTATGGTGGCATGATGTGGAGATACCAGAGAGACACCAAATTAGAAGGTTAAGAGAAAAACCTCAAAATAGTGATGTTCTAGGATTCCAACAGTAGCCGAGTGTTGGACTTGATGATTGGAGCTTGGCCTGCAAGTTTGGATCAATCTTGATGGATAAAAGTGAAGATGGAAGGAGGAGAATGAAAATAGAAGATTTCAGCCTGTGGAATTGGGTGGAAGTGAAGATCGAGTGCAGGGAATGGCAGGGGAATATTATATTTCAAAACCCAGTAGGGTTGGTGAAGGATTGGGGGAGTTATGGAATTGGTAAGTTGCAGCCAAAGGAGTTGCAGAAGTGCAGTAACAACTCCAATCGATGGAACACTCAGCAACAGCAACAATAATGATGGAGAGGTGTCTTCAACCTTGAGTGATGATCTCCAACAACAGCAGCAACAACACTCAAATGGTATTCTGGGCAGTGGAATGATCACAGCAGCTCTGACTTAATGGAGAAGAAAGAGAATGGAGAAGATGATAATGGAGGGGTTGGGATAGGTGGATTTGGCTCTCTCAGCCAGGCTCCTTCAGCCCTTCAAGTCACACACACAACTTGAGAAAGGAATCATACTTACAGCAAAAGAAATTTTCATTCAACTATGTAAATTGTGGGGAGAGGTATAAACAACCTTTCAATAAATAAAGAGCAGAACTTGCACCTCAAGGAAAAAGAAAAATAGAAACTTGACATAATAAGTGCAACATAAAAATTAGAAACTACTCTAATTAACTAGGATTGAAATAAATTAGAAACTTAATAAGATCTTCACTCCTTCAAGTGGTCCCCACCATAAGTGATATCAGCCCACACTTGAAGTCCCAAAACTTTGTCAATAAGTTGACAATAATGCCCCCACGATTCTAGGTTTGAGAGACCCAGCAACTCCTAGGCCTATTAGGCTGGCCCAACTTAAAATTGGTTGGCCCTATGGCCCATTGGGTAACCAGCCCTTCTCCCATGAGTTCCCTTAGTATATTTCTTGCCAAACAGCTTGGCTTCTGTATCACATTTTGTGCCATTTTCCTCTACCATCATGTCTGGACATCCACCATCAAAGCCTACCAATCATTTGCCCAACCCATCTTATTGTGCTATAGTGCACCAGATGTTATCACAAAGATTTCTACTAAGGGGAAAGAACCACATTTCAGAACATCAAATTAGGATTAATTCACGGTAGCATCTCCAAGATTTTAGTCTATTTTCTATCAAACTTCAGCCTCTACTAATCCATAGCGAAATAAACCAAGCCTCCTTAAGGTATTGTAAAATATACAGGAGGAACGGAATTTAAACCATGATTCCTCATTAGTTGAAAGGTGTTAAAGTATATGTATATCGAGCTCCTAGGGTTAGAGTATCTCGATTAGAATATTCCTTATTCTAATCGAGATACCTAGCTCTTAGGTGTCTCATCTTATAATTATAATTAAGTGGTGGTCAGTCCTAGTCCTAGTTCTAGTTTGTTTTCTAGTATATTTCTAATTTTGTTTATTGTTTCTATGATTCCTAGTAGAGTTAGGAATCTTAAGTTGTACCTTGAATTCATATATAAATAAAGGTTTGTGAGAGGGGACTGACAAGTTCGATCTCCTAACATCAGTCCCCTTCTCTCTTCTCCATCCTCTCGGCCTTGGTGTTCTTATGTTTATTCTGTTACATGGTATCTCTGGTAATGATGCTTCTGGTATTGCTCAAGTTAAATCATATCTTCATCAACATTTTCAGATGAAAGACTTAAGCGTTCTCAAGTATTTCTTGGTATTGAAATTTTGAGAAGAAAGAAAGGTGTTAGCTTTGTTATAACATCAAAATATAAAAACCAGCATAAGAGAGAGACAAGGTGACGAAGAAGGAGAGGAGAGAAGAAGAGAAGCTGTTGAGAGAACTTACAACCGATGCATTCTCTTCTCTCCCAGATCTTATTTATAATAATAGAAGAGAAGGATTACAATGAAAACTTTCTTAATTAGAATAGGAAAGAAAATAGAAGGAAAAAGCTCCTAGAAAAATAGAAACACAACTACCTACTAAAAATAGTAGGAACAAAAATAGAAACTAAACAGTCTATGATAGAGGGACTCCTATCATGGCTTACACAAGTGGGGCCCCAATATCTTAACACTCCCCCTCAAGCTAGAATATATAGATCACCATGCCTAGCTTGACACAATTCTTTCGAAACACCGGACCAAATAAGGGCTTAGTAAATAGGTCACCAAGCTGATCTGCGGAGGAGACAAAAGGCGTGGAGATGAGTTTCTTCATAACAACATCCCTCACAAAGTGACAGTCAACTTCAATGTGTTTGGTCCTCTCATAAAACACATGATTGCTTGCAATGTAGATGGCAGCTTGGTTATTACAAAACACTTTCATGGGAGTTGAAATGGAAAATCCCAACTCTTGTAACAAGGACATCAGCCACATTAGTTCAGCTGCAGTATGAGCCATAGCCCAATATTCAGCCTCAGGACTAGATCTAGCCACAATAGACTATTTCTTGTTGCTCCTGTTAGAGTTATTGGAATAGTTGTATAAGGGTAGTTCTATCATTGTCTTATTATTAGACATGGCTAAGTTGTATTTTTTGTTATTTCTTCTTTATTTCTATTCACCTCCCTAGGGAGGTCTATGTAATTCTTAGAAGTGATTAATGAAGTAAATATGGGTGTTGAGGATTACTCAACACATTCGATTCTCCCCAAAACTCTCTCATTCCTCTCTTCTTCTTCTTCTCCTTGCTGTGAATCGTGTCCTATTGCTTGAATTCCTTCTATTTATAAAAACTAACTTGGTATCAAAGCAGTTCTTTCACTGGATTGAGAGTCAACTAAGACTTAGCTGTCCTCTTTACCTCTTCTTGGAGCCCTAGAAAGGTAGAAGGCTCCATTAGAGGCTATATTATGTGAAACACCTCACATATGTCATTCCTTGGAGCTGTTTCTTTCAAACCTACAGCAATGGAGGAAGATTCCTAACTTACAAAAAGCATTTGAAGCCCTAGAAGCTGGTCAAAACATTACCTTCAGCTTGGAGAGTCTTCTGCCTATCTCTCTCATCTCTTCACCTATTGGGATGAGGACTGAAGCCTTTGAATCGCCTGAGGGTCCCCTTTTAGACCCCGAACAGCTCAGTTCCTAAGAGGAGCTAGTCAAAGAGCATAACTCCAATCAGTGCTGCACTTCAGGTATCGACAGATTCTGTTTCTTCCTTTCTCTGAGTGCCTTGGTAGCTGTAATAAGTGGAATAGTCTCTTTTGCCATCTATTTGAATGCTTTGGTTATCGTGGAATGGAACCACAATTCATGTTGAGTGTTAGTTAATTTTTCTTCAAGGATGTGCCCTCAGATTACTTGTTAGCTAGGCTATTGCTTGTCGATTTGTTTCCTCTTGTTGGTTGAAGTTGTGTACAAGATATTTATCATGGATTTAATTCCTGTTGTGTGTTGCTAGAACTGTTTGTGTATTGTAAGGCTCTATTCTGATTAGTTGAGTTTTTTAGGACTATGTCTACCATGTCTGGGAGCAGTATTGAGGTTAGTGGATCAACTCCAGCTAGCAGTTTCAGTGGTGGTTTCCCTACTTTGGCTTCTTTTGATAACCCAAACACCCAAATCTCTGTTGTGAAGTTGGTCAATACCAACTACTTTGATTGGTCCCATTTTGTGAAGTTATCCCTACATAGTAGGGGAAAGTTGGGATACATTACTGGGTATATTAAGGCTTCTGATCCAGGCTATCTCAAGTGGGAGACTGAGAACTCCATTGTTATGACTTGGCTGATATTCTCCATGAAACTTGAGATAGGTAGGAGGTTTATAAGTAAGGAGACTACAAAAGATATCTGGGACAGTGTCTCCAAGGTTTTTGATAGAGTTGGTGATGCAACAAAAGTGTATCAAATCCTCCAAAAAATCATCCATATGAAATAAGGTGATTGGAGTATCTCTGACTACTACAACACTGTTATTTCTCTGCCTTCCAATTACACTACCACTTCTTCCACATGTATTCCATTCGGTGGGAACTGCACCTCAGTCATACCCGATTCTTGGGTTATTGACTCAAGGGCAACCAACCATATGACAAGTTCTTCCTCTCTTTTTTCAAGTATTCCCCTTTGATCATAATAAGGTTCGTGCTGCTGATGGGTCTCTTTCTCCTATCTCTAGAAAGGGATCCGTGCAGTGTACTTCCTCTCTTTACCTTTCATCTGTATGACATGTCCTAAATTCTCTACTAATTTGCTTTCCATTAGTAGCTTAACCAGGGATTTAAACTGTAAAGTGACATTTTTTCTGAACTATTGTTCATTCTAGGACTTGGAAACGAGTAGTATGATTGCATGTGGTAAGGTGGTTGGTGGTCTGTACGTGCTTGATAGTTCACCGGCAGGTTAACATCCCAGCCTACATCTTCTGATTCTGTTTCTGCACTGTTTGAGTTGAATAATTGGCATCGTCGTTTGGGCCATCCACTGTTGGGTGTTTTATCTGTTCTATTTCCTAGTTTATTGAAACTTTGTAATCCGAATAATTTTTCTTTTGATGCTTGCACTTTGGCAAAGCAAACTAGAAGTAGTTATCCTATTTTTGATAATAGAAGTATGAGTCTATTTAGTTTGATACATTCTGATGTGTGGGGCCCTGCCCGATGTGTATCTACTTCTGAGTTTCGGTGGTTTGTCACCTTTATTGACTATTACAACAAGACTACTTGGGTTTACCTGATTCATAGTAAGAGTAATATCTTCCCTTGTTTCACCTTGTTTCATAAAATGGTCCAGACCCAATTTGATGCCAAGGTGAAGATTCTATGGTCAGACAACGACAAAGAGTATATGGATGGTGCCTTTCGCTCCTAT
Source organism: Telopea speciosissima (assembly GCF_018873765.1). NCBI lineage: Eukaryota > Viridiplantae > Streptophyta > Magnoliopsida > Proteales > Proteaceae > Telopea > Telopea speciosissima. Next base: position 1,094,619 of record NC_057926.1, read on the forward strand.
TTGGATTCCCATGAAATTATTCATCAAAATTCTTGTGTGGATACTCCTGCTCAAAATGGAGTTGTTGAATGCAAGAATCAACATTTGTTGCAGGTGGCTCGATCCCTTATGTTTGCAATGGTTGTTCCTCCTTGTTTTTGGGGCAATGCAGTACTTTCGGCCACTTATCTTATTAATCGACTTCCTTCCAGAGTCTTAACTGGCCGCTGCCCATTGGATATTTTGTTGGGATCCTCAACATATGTTGTGCCTCACAAAGTTTTTGGTTGTGTGGTGTTTGCTCGAAACCACCATGTTCATGGGAAGTTTGACCTAAAAGTGCTCCGGTGTGTTTTTCTCGGCTACTTGGCTATCCAGAAAGAGTACAAATGCTATCATCCTCTGACCAGAAAATTATTTGTCACTATGGATGTGGTTTTCAGGGAATCTGAAGCTTACTTTACACTACCAATCCCTCTCTAAGGAGAGATTCTAAGTGATGAAGAGGTCCCGCTAATTACCTCTCTGGATGTTAATGTACCGACTATAGAGGATATTTCTGTTGAAATGGAGGATGGGATCACTAGTCAAGAATAAGAACAAGGACAGAATGGGCAGCCTATAATTCAAAGGGAGTCTGGAGAATCAAAAGAATTAAAGACCTTTTCTCGTGCAACATACTTCCCTCCTCGTGGAACTTGGCACAAAGAGCACCACCACCACTAATTCTACACAATCAGTTCCTGCTCCAAGTCCCACTCCTAGTCATCTTCCTGGTAAGCTTCCTCCTGATCCTAGCCTTGATTTACCCATTGCTGTTCGGAAACCAAAGCAGAGTTGTACACAACACCGAATTTCCAATTTTGTGTCATACAATTCTCTAACTCCTTCATTCCATGCCTTTATGTCTTCATTATCCTCTGTTACTATCCCAAACAAAGTTGGATTTTAGGTTAAGAGAGTAAGTAAGAGAGGAGGAAGAAGAAGAGGTAGAAGGAAGAAGGAGACAAGAGAGAAGAGGAGAACAATATTTTGGTAGAATGTATTTTGTGAGAGAGAACTCTCCACACCTATATTACTTCACTAATAGGCTTTGCGAATATTACATACACCTCCCTAGGGAGGTAAAAGATAAGAAAGGTAAAAAATAGAAAATACACAATAGGGCAACTAAATATAAGACTAGTTCCCAAACTACCCTTATCACATGAGTTCTAAAAACACTAACACTCCCCCTCAAGCTGGAGAATAAATGTCATGCACTCCTAGCTTGCATAAGTGAGTACCAAATTGAACAGGGGTCAGAGCCTTGTTGAAGATATCCGTTAGTTGGTCATCAGTCTTCACCAAAGGAGTACAAATGCAACCTGAGTCTATCTTTTCCTTGATAAAGTGTCGATCCACTGTAATGTGCTTGGTCCTATCATGTTGCACTGGATTGTGGGCAATACTGATGGCTGCCTTATTATCGTAGTAGAGTCTCATAGGGCCTTTAGTGTCAAATCCCAGTTCTTGAACAAGCCTTTTCAACCATATGAGTTCACACACTCCATGAGCCATAGCTCTAAATTCTGCCTTTGCACTGGATCTGGCTACAACATGCTATTTTTTGCTTCTCCATGTAACCAAATTACCTCCCACAAAGGTACAATAGCATGAGGTAGATCTCCTGTCTGTAATGGATCCAGCCTAGTTGGCATCAATGAAGCCTTCCACTCTCAAGTGATTATGTCTTGCATACAACAGTCCTTTCCTTGGAGAAGACTTCAGATATCTGAGAATGCGATACACAGCATCCAAGTGGCCACTCTTGGGGGCATGCATGAATTGGCTCACTACTCCCACAGCATAAGAGATATCAGGGCGTGTCATAGAGAGGTAAATAAGCTTGCCCACAAGCCTTTGGTACTTCCCGCATCAACAAGAGAAGGACCATAATCTTCTCCTAGTTTGTGATTCTGCTCAATAGGAGAACTTGTTGGTTTGCAGCCTAACATCCCTGTCTCTGTCAGCAAATCAAGCACAAACTTTCGTTGACATATGTTGATTCCTCTTTTGGTCCTTAATACTTCAATGCCTAAGAAATACTTCGAGGGACCCAGATCTTTGATTTCAAACTATTTAGCCAAGTAGATTTCCAGTTTATCTATCTCAGCCATATCATCTCCAGTGACTACAATATCATCAACATAGACAATGAGGGTTATGATGGTACCATTACCCCGCTTGGTAAAGAGAGTGTGGTCATCTTGACTCTGGGAATATCCATTCTTCAGAATAGCCTGTCAGAAGCGCTCAAACCATGTGTTTGAGTCCATATAGTGCTTTCTTGAGGAGACACACCTTCCCTTCAGCTGAAGGTATTTTGAAACCTGGTGGGGTTTGCATGTACACTTCCTCTTCCAAGTCACCATAAAGAAAAGCATTCTTCACATCTAACTGATATAATGGCCAATCTTTATTGGCAGCCAATGATAAAAGAACTCTTATAGAGTAATGCTTAGCCACAGGAGCAAATGTCTCTTGATAGTCAATCCCATTGACTTGACTGTACCCCTTGGCCACCAACCTTGCTTTGTATCTCTCAATAGTACCATCAGATTTATACTTGATTGTATACACTCATCTTCATCCAACTGGGACACGTCCCTTGGGAAGATCCACCAATTATCAACTACCATTCTTTTCAAGAGCCATCATCTCCTCAGATATAGCTTGTCTCCACTTTGGGTCCGACATAGCATCAGTATCATTCCTGGGATATAAGCTGTAGAGAGAGCAACAACAAAGGCAAGACCTATAGGAGAAAGAGCATCATAGGAAACAAACTGGGCTATAGGATTAGTACACGCTCTTTTCCCCTTTCTAACAGTAATAGGAAGGTTTAAATCAGATGGAGGAGAAGAGATATCACCTGATTGAGGTGAATGAATCTCGGGATGTGGATCTAGATCCAAAGAGGACTCTTACTAGGTCTTCTTTCCTTCATTATGCAAGTCTTCACCTCTCTTGTATTTAATGTGGTAATCCTTCTCCTTCCCAGAACCATTGTCAACAACCAAATCTGTATTCACATCCACATCCACAACCCTGTGCTTTCCAATGTCAAGCATAAAGGGAGAGATAGGTAGAGGATAATGAGGGAAATCAGTAGCCTATTCACTTCCACAATTCTCCCCCTGAAGAGGATGCTGAGATGTTGCAAAGAAAGGGACAAACTCAAGGAAAGTAACATCTTTGGATATGAGGCACCTACAAGAAGATGGGTGATAGCACTTGTAACCTTTGGTAGTAGAAGAGTACCTAAGAAAGAGACACTTGAGGGCTTTGGGATCACGTTTAGTATGATGTGCTTAGCTATGAATTGAAGTTTATCTGCTTTTGTTGTGGCCGTATTTACCACGACATGTCTCATTGCTTGTATATTCGAGGGAACCCAGTTCCCCCCTACCACCTTTGGGCTTTTTCAATAGCGCTCTGTCTCCACCTCTGCTGATCAATAATGTGTTTGGCCTGACCCGATTAGAGGGTCATACTGCTACTGCTTCTGCTTCTCTTTCTTCCTCATATATGGACATCTCCACTAATGCTACCCGCCTGTTGTTGCTATGGCGTTTGAAACTCCTACTGCCACAACAGGGACTACATCTGCCACCTCGTCTGTTCATCCATTTCAGAGTGCCTCAAGTCCGTCAATTTTCAATTTGACTTTCTTGCCACCACTTGATACTAATTGTCCTACGCCGCTGCCTTCGTTATTCTCCCTTACGGAAGATTTGAATTGGACTACACCGGAACCACATCCTTCTGTGGCTTGCCATGGTTCCTTTCTGGCGTCCTCTTCTGTCCACCATTTGGCTTTTGCTACCAGCTATGTTACAACCTCCTCCATGGGCATGAACTTCTCGGGCTCAAGCTCCGGTGTATCCTCCCAGATGTTCGCAGCCACCACTTTCACCTCTGGCATATTCTTTGGGTCCAACTACACTGTACCGGTATCCAAGAAATGAAAGCTAGCACAGCCAAACTAGAGTAACCCGATTTTCTCAAAATTTACTACCATAAAGGATTCCCTCTCACAGTCTCTTCTCTCATCCTTTGACCCTTGTGCCTTGATCAGTCTTCTGAAAGAATGGCTCCATAAGTTATCTCCTCCGGTCTCCAATGAAGTTGAGTTGCCTTCCCCTGTCGCCCCTCTACATACTGGTTTTACTATCACCGACCCTTATATATTGGATCCAGTCCAAGTAAGTACCCCTACCCCTTGTCATTCTGCTTTTACTGATTTTCTCTGTGTTCACTTTATGATTATGCTTTCTCTTGCACTCTGCAGGTACCTTTTGGACTGTAAGGCGAGGAATCGTGAATTTTATCCTAGAAGGTGGTTGTTGGGCTCTAACCTCTTATTTGCACTTTATCTGTTGTGTTTCCCCTTCCCCTTAGTATTTTAACTCTTTTTTCTCATGAATTTGCTATCCTGGAATGTGAGGGGGATTAACAACCCTTTCACCAAACAATGCATAACCTTCCATGTTAAGAAATACAAGTCTGACCTGATTTTTTTATGTGAAACAAAATGTTCGGACCACCAATCCCTAAAATTCAAAGTTTTACAACGTAACTTCAAAACACTGCTGTTCCAAAACAGCTCTAGATCTAAAGGCTTAAAGGGAGGGTTTTGGATCCTCTCCTCCTTTTCCCTAACCTCAACCATCATCCGCTCTCACCCTTCTTTTGTGGATATTAAAGTTATGGATGCACTTGATAACACCTTTTTGGTCATCTTTGTCTATGCCCCCCCGAAAGCACATGACCGTATCCCTGTGTGGTCTGAATTGTGTTCTTTCCTGTCATCTATCACTTGTGGCTTTGTTATCCTCGGTGATTTCAATGAAATCACCTCTGCAATGGATAAGCTGGGGGGGTACCCCTTTTTCACCGCATCCATCCTCCATCTACCTCCTTAACCTTATCGATGACTTTTATCTTGTTAACCTTGTTCCATTTGGCTCTCAATTTACATGGACCAATAAGCAAAAACCACCAAATTTAATCAAAGAATGTTTGGATCGTTGGTTGGCTTCCCCCACTTGGTTAAACCTTTTTCCCACATCCATCCTTTTTCCAAGCTGCATTCATCTCTGGTAGGTAGATCTTGGATAACATAACAATTGCACATGAGGTGTTCTTTTACCTGACTCACCTGAAAGGAAAAAATGGATTTGCTACAATTAAACTGGACATGTCAAGGGCTTACGATAGGGTTGAATGGATTTTTGTTCGCAAACTCCTTTCCTTTTTAGGTTTCAATGACCATTGGATTAACCTTGTTACCTCTCTTATATCCTCTATATTTTTCTCTTTCAAAATTGAGGGAAGCACCTTTGATTTCTTTAAGCCCTCTCGTGGCCTGAGACAAGGTTGTCCCTTAAGCCTGTACTTATTTCTCCTCACTATGGAGGTCCTCCCAAGATTGTTGGCTGCCTATAGAGAATTAGATCTTTTTAGGGGTATTAAGGTAGCTCGGACCGCCCCTAAAATTTCACACCTCCTCTTTGCCGATGACACTTTTATCTTCTACAGAGCTTGTGAGGAAGATTTCTTAACCATTAAGGCAATCATTGACTTATTCTCGGATATCTCAGGAGAAGAGGTGAATTTCACCAAAAGTGAAGTCTTTTTCAGAAAAAATGTCCCATCCCCTCTGAAAAAGAAGCTTTGTGATGTTTTGTTGATTAGGGAAATGTCTCCCACTTCTACTTACTTGGGGACTAAATTATGTCCCTCCAGATCCAAACACAAGGATCTTCAGTTTGTGATTGACAGGGTAAAGTCCAAACTCTCAACCTGGAAGGCCACCTACCTCTCTTACGCAGGATGGAAAATTTTAGTCCAGTCTGTGTTAGCCTCTACACCCTCATACCTCATGTCATGTTTCTTATTTCCAAAAAAGACATGCTTAGAACTGGACTCCATTTACAACAAGTTTTGGCACAATCACCCCTGTGACCGAAAGAAACTCCATCTTATTAGCTGTAATAAAATTTGCCAACCTAAGGTTCATGGAGGACTGAGCCTCAGAAAGTCAGAGACCCATAATGAAGCCTTAATTCTTAAATTGGGGTGGAGGCTTCTAGCTGAACCATCATCTATCTGGGTATGAGTACTCAAGGCCAAATACTTCCCCAATCGTTCTATCTTCCATCCTAAGACTAGATCAAAGAAGGGATCATGGACTTGGAATAGTATTTCCAAAACTCTCCCCAGCCTTAAGCACATGGTCTCAAGACGTATAGGAAATGGTAAGACAACTTCTTGATGGTTTCACCCTTGCATACCAGGAAACACAAGTAACCTCTTACCACAGAACCATCCACAACATTCCAATTTAAATTTTGTTAATGATTATATGACTAACACAAATTGGAATAGGCCTCTCTTATAATCTTGCTTTGCTTCTCCTTCTGTTGCCAGTATTCTCCGCATTAATATTTCCAATCTTGATGATATGTGAACAAGTTCTGTTTCAAAAAATGAAAAATTCTCTACCAAATTGGCTACGAAACAAATTACAACATCTATAATACACAACCTTATGATTAGCCAGTGGTGGAGATTTTTTTGGAAACTTAACTTACATCCTCGGTTTAAAATCTTCTTTTGGCATGTCTTAAATGAAGGACTTCCTGTCAGAGATTCTCTTTCGAAATGGATACCTGTAGAGCCTTCATGTGTATTTTGTGGCTTTCATAACGCATCACTTTGGCACCTTTTTCTATCTTGTGATTGGACTAAGCGAATCTGGGCTTCTGGCTCGCTTGGATTAAGAACTGAGCACATTTCTGCTCCATCGCTCACCTGTTTATGTGCATCCCTCCTTGGCTCGAGAGCCATAAACAAACAATCTATGTGTTGGTTTTTCTCAGTTTTTATAATAAAATGTTATTATATATGGTTTGTACGAAACAAAGTAATCATGTGTGGTTTGAAGGCTGACCCATTGGTGGTCATCCATAATGTTAACCGATGGATTTTTTATCTTAATTTAACTCCACCAACCTTTGATCCACCCATTATACCTACACCACACACACCTTGTCCACCTGTTATTGCTGCTATAATTAACTTCAACATGGAATTCCCTGGTTTGTTGGTCGCTAGAGTTTTTTATCCCAAACTTAGAATAGCCAGATGGACATTTTCCCTTTTCATTAATGGACAAAGAAATTTAATAGAAGTTGATCAGACGACATCCCTGGAAGAAATGGAAACAGAGCAATGTGGCATTCTTCAAGGGTGGAAGAGAGCAACCGCGGAACATATCATCTTAAAGGAGATATGGTGCTGTAACAAACAACTTTTTAATCTGCCTACCACAAAGTCCCTTCCCATAATCCCCTGGAATGCTATAACTAGATTTTTAGAACTTGCTGAACTTACTAAGAACTTTAGTACTCTAACTTTTAAGTGGTGTCACAACCCTAACTCTATGTACAAATTTTTGTCTCCCCCCCTAGGGTTGTTAATATATGGCCTTTTTCATAAAAAAAAATAAAAAAATTTAGTACGATGTGATTTGTTAACATGCACATAACAAACACAGGCAAAGACTTTAGGAGGAAGAGAGAAAGCAGAAACCTATGGAGATAAGATTTCTAATGGAGATTTGAAATCAAGAAGTTTGATAGGCATGCAATTGGTGAGAAAGGAAGCAGTGAGAAGAGCTGCAGACCAAAAAGTCCTGGGAACATGCATGTCAAACAAGAGACTACAAGTGACCTCCAATAAATGACAGTTTTTCCTCTCAGCAACCCTATTTTGTTGGGGTATATCAACACACGCGAGCTGATGGATAATGCCATTATTAATAAAGAAGGCTTAGAGGCCACCAAACATGTATTCTCCTCCTTTATCAGATCGAACAATTTTTATATGAGTATCAAACTGAGTAAGAATCATCTAAGAAACATTCTAAAATGCTTCACAAACATCACTTTTATGTTTCATAAGAACAGTCCAAGTATCACGAGAAAAATCATCAACAAATGACACAAAGTAATGATAGCCAAATAAAGAGGTAGTATGGGAAGGTCCCTAAACATTAGTATGCACAATATGGAAAGGAGCATCAGTTCTAAAACGACAATGTTTAGCAAACATACATGGTTCACATTGAAAAACATAAGAAAAAGCAATAGAAGAAACTACGTGAGGCAACTGTTTCCTCATTACAACAAAAGATGGATGGCCAAGACGACGATGCCATAACATAACGGACTCCACAGAACTACTATCATTACGTCCACACACATAGGACTGAGTTGTGGGCAAAAAAGGGTCAAAAAGGTAGAGGCCTTGCTCCTCACGTCCACTACTAATATCCTCTTTGTCACCAAATCCTGAAAAAGATAGTGAGAAGGATAAAAGGTGACACAGCAGTATAGTGATGTAGTCAAATGACTCACAGATATAAGATTAAGAGTAAGATTAGGGATATGAAGAACGAAAGTAAGAGAAATAGATAATATAACATGGATACTGCCCTTACCAGAGTTGGAGGAAAGGGAACCATCGGCTACCCTAACCTTATCCTTACCAGAACAAATGGTATAGAAATCATAATAATGGGATGTACCAGTCATGTGGTCAGTGGCCCCAAAGTCAATGACCCAAGACTGGGCAGTGGTAGAAGCGGAGGTGGAGACCTGTAGAGTTGAGGATGAATAGGAGCTAGCCACTGTGGGTGTAGGAGATGTGCTCAGCTGTGACATGACCCTGCAAAACACTACATCGGCCATAGTAGAGTCATCCTGTGTAGCATCTGCCTCAGTCATAACAGAGTGTGCACCTCGAGCTCCCCCTCTACGGCCACCACAAGCACCACCTCGTGTACTAAGAGGACGGCCATGAAGAGTCCAACACCTATCCTTGGTGTGCCCAGATCTCCCACAATGATCACATTTAAACCTGTCTCTGCCACCTCCACTAGAACCCCCTGTCTCTACTGCTCTGTCTTCCCCATGGTTAGTGGCCTCTACCACCATGGGTGTCCCGGAAAGAGGAAGAATTGAGAGCTGATCTCTCAAGAGATGATGCTGGAGCTGGTGCCATAATAGGCCGCCGAGTCTCCTCACTCTGTAAATAGCTACAAACCTCATCAAGAGATGGAAGAGGGGACCAGCCTAAAATCTGGAGCCTAATTAGCTCATAATCAGGGTTCAGGCCACCAAGTAAGGTAAAGACACGCTCCTTTTTAAGAGTACGATACACCTTTGCTTCATCCTCTGGATTGGTCAACTAGAGGTCCCTGTAGTGATCATACTCCTCCAAGAGACTAATATAAGCACTGTAGTACTTAGAAATGGTCTTGTCACCTTGCTTCATTGAATTAAACTTTCGGTGGAACTAATAGACCTTGGCAGAGTCACCTACCCTGTCAAATGTCTGGGAGACACTATCCCAAATAGCCTTTGCAGTTTCTTTCCTCATAAACCTTCTCCTAATCTCTGGCTTCATGGAGAAGATTAACCATGTCATTACTATAGAGTTTTCGGTCTCCCATTTCTCATAGGTAGGAGAGCCAACCTCTGGGGGTTTAGTAGCACCTGTAATATATCCAAGCTTCCCTTTACTCCTAAGGGATAGCTTCACAGAATGTGACCAGTCCAAGTAATTAGTGTTATCACGCTTCACGATGGAAATCTGTGGGTATAAGCTCTTATAAACAAACTGAGGGGCTGTTGGAGTGGGCTATGAATCAACCGAACCAAGCCTAGAAGTCTCTGAATCAGCCATCTTGTAGGGAAAATGGCACTTGACTATAAACTAGGATACCAATCAAGTGGGGAGTACACACTCAACCTAAAAAGAACCCAATCACAAGGAAAAACATAGAAACAGCTTTGATAACACTGTGCATAGGCATTACTCAACAAAGGAGGCAGCATATTGCAGTCCAAATACAAGAAAGGCAGAAGTCAGACATTCTCGACCTTACCTGGGCTGAAAAACAGAGTTCCACGAAGAAGAATTGTGCTCATATAGAGCCTTCAAGCAGCAAGAAGGAGCACATGGACCTTAACCAGCACCCTTGGGCGATTCTATTGCACCATTCCAAACCTCAAACCCATTCCAAGAGAGAGAGAGATACAGAGATTGCAAGCTGAAGCTAGCGGTAACTCTAGCAGTGGCTAGAAATGCTTCAAATCATCAAGAGAACTTAATCCAAGCTCAAACAGTAGATGCAAACACAAGAATGGGTTGTATCAAACCTATTTCATTCTCCTTTCAACAGATTTTTTATATAGGGAGCTTCTCCTTGAAATCCTTTGTGCCCTAGGATTTCAAAGAGAAGGAAAGAATAGGGATAAGAAGCTTAATGCGACTCTTAAAACCTACACTCTGATACTAAGTTGGATTTTAGGTTACGAGAATAAGTAAGAGAGGAAGAAGAAGAAGACAAGAGAGAAGAAGGAGAAAAGTATTTCAGTAAAATGTATTTTGTGAGAGAGAGCTCTCCACACCTATATTACTTCACTAATAGGCTTTGAGAATATTACATACACCTCCCTAGGGAGGTAAAAGATAAGAAAGGTAAAAAATAGAAAATACACAATAGGGCAACTAAATATAAGACTAGTTTCCAAACTACCCTTATCACATGAGTTCTAACAACACTAACAAACAATTGGCAGGAAACAATTGCCAAACAGAAGTGGAAAGATGCGATGAAAGAAGAGATGCATGCCCTTGAGCAAAATCAGACCTGGGATTTGGTGATTCCTCCACCAAGAAAGAAACCTATTGGCTGCAAGTGGGTCTTTATTGTGAAGTAAATCAGACGGCTCGGTAGAGAGATATAAAGCAAGATTAGTTGCTAAAGGGTTTACCCAAACCTAGGGAATTGACTACCAAGAGACCATTGCTCCTGTGGCAAAGATGAATACGATGAGAGTCATCATTTCTAGTGTTGTGAATCAAGGTTGAGATCTCCAACAACTTGATGTGAAAATGCCTTCTTGCATAGAGACTTGGAAGAGGATGTTACATGGACATACCTCCTGGTTTTGCTACCCCAGAGACTCAGGGAAAGATATGCAAGTTGAAGAAAGCCTTTTACGGCCTAAAGCAGTCACCAAGGGCTTGGTTTGGTCGCTTCCATAAAGCCATGGTTGTGTACGGATATAAACAAAGCAATGTTGATCACACCCTGTTTGTTAAAAGGTTGGGATCACATGTGACAATTTTGATAGTGTATGTTGATGACATAGTGATCACGGGCAGCAATGCACAAGAAATTCAAAAGCTAAAGACTTATATGGGCACCGAATTTGAAGTCAAAGATTTGGAAAGGTTAAGGTATTTTTTGGGGATTGAGATTGCCTATTCAGCCAAAGGCATATCTCTTTCTCAAAGAAAATATACCCTTGACATGTTGAGTGAGACATAAATAATTGGTTGCAAACCGGTAAATACTCCTCTTGAACCCAACACACACTTGAATAGTAAGGAAGGTGGCCCTATGGACAAGGGTAGTTCTCAAAGATTGGTTGGTCGGTTGATATATCTCTCACATACCCGACCAGATATCGCATTTGCTGTGAGTGTCATGTGTCAATTTATGCCTGATCCTCACTCCTATCACTTAGAGGCAGCATACAGAATACTGCGGTACTTGAAGTCAGCCCCTGGAAAATGAGTCTTGTATTCTCCACATAGTCATCTCCAGATAGAGGTCTACACTGATGCAGATTGGGTAGGCAGTCCTGATGATAGAAAGTCAACATCTGGATATTGCACCTTTGTTGGAGAAAATTTAACTACGTGGAGAAGCAAGAAACAGGTTGTAGTGGCTCGATCTAGTGCTGAAGTTGAGTTTAGAGCTATGGCATAAGGCATATGTGAACTTCTTTGGCTCAAAGGTTTTCTTCAAGTTTTGGGTATGAGTGTTGATCTTCCTATGTGACTCTACTGTGACAGCAAGTCTGCAATCAGTAATGCCCACAACCTGGTTCAACATGACTGTGCCAAACATGTTGAGATTGACCGGCATTTTATCAAGGAGAAATTGGAGCAAGGAATAATTTGTATTCCATTCATTCAGTCTTGCGAGCAGCTGGCTGATATTCTCACCCAAGGTCTTAGTAGTAAATTATATTGTCCTATAATTAGCAAGTTGGGCATGTTTGACATGTATGCACCAACTTGAGGGGGAGTGTTGTAATATGAGGTTTCAAGGGTAAAATTGTCATAGGGGGTAATTTTATCCTTGTACTTATTCTAGAATGTTCCTTCTCTTATAATAAATAAAGAATGGTTGTAGTCACTCTGACTGAAGCCAGTATTCACGAAATTCAACACAAAAGAAAGCACGCATAATAGATTCTGCAGACTTGATGATGGTCTTAGGGAGACCAAAAACTCCACACCAATAAATGTAGCAGGATTGAAGCACTGATCTGATGAGCTCTAATCGACCTGCATATGACAGGAGTCTGGCTTTCCTAAGTGACTTATCTACATCATCCTGGGTGTCTCAACTTATAATTATAATTAAGTGGTGGTCAGTCCTAGTCCTAGTTCTAGTTTGTTTTCTAGTATATTTCTAATTTTGTTTATTGTTTTTATGATTCCTAGTAGAGTTAAGAATCTTAAGTTGTACCTTGAATTCATATATAAATAAAGGTTTGTGAGAGGGGACTGACAAGTTCGATCTCTCCTAACATCAGTCCCCTTCTCTCTTGTCCATCCTCTCACCCTTGGTGTTCTTGTGTTTATTCTGTTAGAAAAGGAATTATCACCCAGAAGTTCAAGTTAAGTATTTAACAATGAAGCTGAAATAAAAGTTGAAACTAACTGCAAAGATGCCTAATTACTTACCAAGAGACGTATCGTATCGTATCGTATCGAAAGGATGATTTGAAGAGACTTATCGTATCGTATCAGAGAGATGTAAGATACAATAGATACGTATGGAAATTGGTCAAGAAACATATGGAAATGCTTAGGATGTATGCAAAATACAATTTTGAAGCATAAAACATTATATCTAAGTAATATGTAAAATAAATCATGTATAAAAAGGAGAACAAAGTACGACAAGACAATTGCATTCAATTGATTATATGTAAATGATAAGATTTCTTACATGTACTTAACTACTTATACCAAAAAAAATTTAGGTATCGTATCAATACCTTAAAGATACGATACATATCGGTTAGTATCGGTAGATACGGAAGGATACTTAAAACCTTGTTACTTGCAATAAAAAAAAGGTTTAATTATATCCAAACTCTACCACATAAGATTGGTAAGATCATTGAAAAAGTGATTTCCTACAGACCTAAATATTATTCTAGAAGGAAATCAGCAAATAAATGTCACTTGCTCAGCAATAGGATCAACCAATATCCATTTTTAAGTCAATATATCAATCTGTTATAAGCAACTAGAAGCTATTAGGTCCTTTTCTTTTCTTTTCGTTTTTTCAGAGAAATGAAACATTGGATTTAATTGATTTGGGTTCTTGATAAAGAGCATTGTCTAATATATAATATATACTCGTAGTAAAGAAAATGAAAGAAATATTTCACATGTAAAAAAGAAAAACTCACATGCCTTTGGTCACGAGAACCAAACATGAAGAAGGATCGATGAAATCACTAAACGATACACATTAAAAGGAAATAGTTTTGCAACAGCTTCATGAAATTCTCCTGAAAATTCCCATGACCATCTGTGCTTGGATCCCCTGGAAAAGGGAGGTATAAACAATAATTAGATGCAGAGCATAACAAAGTCCATTTATTACCATGGTTGAACAAAAAGATAAAAATCTAAGCATATAGATCGAATAGATATGGACAAAATCAGATAAGAAGCTAAAATAAATCTGTCAAAGGAATTTAAAGCAACTTCTGGGTAGCACCACTGTAGTATCTTTGTTTACAAGTTCACAGCCAAAATAGCTTGCTCATATCAACAAGCAAACTTTGAACAACCCAAACCATCATTCACCAAGTATTGCATCCAGCATTCAGTTTTAACACTGCCAGGCCTAATGTAGCTGAAACATGCAGCCTAATCAGACAGAATTTTTATGTGCTGCTGTAACTAGAGCACTGCTGTGCGCATCGTGTGGCGCAGCAGCGGCCATGTGTGTGCAGCAGCGGATAAAGGTCCAATCAAACATTCCCCAACTCAATCACCTGTAACACAACAAATGCATGTACCATAATACTATGTCTCCCTCATGAATGACTTTTCACAGCAATTTGTGCATCTACCATAATACTTGGCTCAGACCACACTATGCACCAGTAGTCTTTATAGAAAAATGGCTTGTGATTACTAATAAATGCCTTTTCCATCACAAGAATGTCCAATGTATTGTAATAATTGACTTACATCACACTGGGCAGCAATAGCCTTGTATACACATCACCAAAGCAATGGAACATTAAATCACTAACATGGCAAATCTCTTCCAAGTGCACTGCTGCCTATGTTGTTTTCCTTAATTTTCTTTCACCATCATCACAGAGAGAAGATGTAAAATTAATTAAGTGAGTTCTAAGGGATACACCATCTTATTTCACATGGATGACAGAAATATGAAAGCTAGTTTGGAATACAATAATTTTGTGGCTTTTTTTTCTTATCCGTATAAGTAAATCTGGAAGGTGTTTTCATATCAGTGGAGAGCACTATGCTATGTCCAAGTCAATAAGAAATTAAGTTCTGTACAGATCAAATTCTTTCAATACACTGTAATCACATTGTAAAGTCTGTTTCTGTGTTTATTTATTTTGAAGATGAGACATCTAACGGATCTTCCATCCGACAATTTTACCGATTGTATTTCCCCAAAATTCATATCTTATGCTTTACAACAGTCTATTGCAAACTGAAAAGCCAATTGCATTTCTTCGATTCGACAATTTACCAACTAAAAAATAATAGGAGCAATGCAGTTGGTTCTGAGAAAACAAACACGAGCTCCTTCGATCTTCGCTCCTATGGAAGTCAGATATCATCTATGAAGTCCTAACCTAACATCCTCAGCCCCAAGGGAAGCAGGGCCATACAGCGGTTGCAGAAGCGCTTCATCCAGAATGGCAGTCCTTCTGGCATAACCACCCAAAAATCCGCTCTGAAAAACGGAAGAGAGAGATAGGAGGAGGAGGGGGGGGGGGGGAGTGAGATTACCAGGTATTCATTAGCTTTTTTTTTCCCTGAAGAGAAGAAGAACCAGTTGCCTTCGAAGGAGAGAGAGAGGAGGGTGAGAGGGGGGGTTGGGATCCGGCTCCTCTGCAGTGCGGCCATGCGGGGTTGCGCTGGAAGATGTTCTGCGCGGCCCTAGCTCGACACGTGGCCAAGGTGCCATTCCGACGGTGGAGATGGATGCGCAACACCGAGCTGGATGCACATGTGACATGTGATGGAGAGAAGGATTTTCCAGACTGGATGGTGCGCATCCATCCCCGCGTGCTGTTGGAATGACGCCTCGGCCACATGTCGAGTTTGGGGGCCGCGCCGGACATCTTGCAGTGCACTATCTTAGTCGTCCAAAAATTCCACCTGCACCCCTTGCTCTTCTGTCAATTCCACACGCTGGAACCAAGAATTGGAAATGGAAGACTCAGAAGAACAGTTTTGAATCCCTCTACTCTCTTCTGATTCCGGCCTAGACTATGCGTGCTTTGTTCTCATGAAAGATCGATAAATTGAACAAGGCAGTAGCAACATCTTGTATACTTCCAATACCGATAGACTAAATAAAGTTGCAGAAGAGTTCTCTATTTTAATGTTTGAAGGGCACCAAAATCAAGGAAGGGTTTCAAAGCGTTTAGCATCCACAGAAAAGGTCGTTGCTACTGTTGATGGCAGCAAGCTTGTTTGAGATGAGAGAGAGAGAGTCCTCAACAGTCTCTCTCTTTTGATTCCTCCTTGTTCTCCATGAAACCCTCCTCTGAAACTCTCACAGGTCTCACTCTCTATTTCTTTTTTTTATTTTCTTCCAAATCTCCAAATGATCCCCACCCCCCTAACCAGTTGAAAACCCTAAACGAAATGAAAGCCAAAGAGGAGAATCCTCTTTTCCGTAGAGAAAAATCCCCAAAAGCCAAGTAGGGAAACCTGAAACGAAGAAGAATAGGGTAGGGTTTTAAGAATCGTGAAAGGTACTGGATTCAGATTAACGTTGCGATTCCCGGTGAAGAAGATGAGTCGGTGATGGAGGAGATTCTTGGGTTTGGCGACAGTGGCGTTGGTGGTGATAGTTTTACTACCCCTGTTGTTTTTCTTGTTACCGGCGATAGCGTTGGAGGTAACGTTGATGAGGGGTTGAGAGGGGTTCAATTCGACGGCAGGTTCTGAATTTCACTACTTAGGGTTTTGTTTTTTCTTCTTTTTTTTTAACGTTGGTTAGAAGAAAGGGTAGTTTGGTCAATAAACAAAATTTTGAACGCCTAACACCTAATATTAACGGCAGGGACTAAAACATGTATTAATTGGGTGCGTGTGGAATTTTTGGACAACTAAGGAGGTGCATGAGTATTTAACCCTTTTTTTTTGGGGGGGGGGTAGGAGAAAGAACGCTAACCAGTCACGCAAGGCAAAGTGTACCTATGCCCAAATACAGGCACGCGCAAAATGATCGGCGCACCCCTTGGAAAGCCGAAAAGGACTAGGGTTACGCCAATCATTTCGTGTATGGATGTGTCTGGGCGTAGGTACACACCGCGTTGGGCGACTAGCTAGCGTTTCTTTTCCTTCTCTCTTTTTTTTTTTTGGTAAACAATTCGCTTGTTTTTCCGATAGCCTTCGGAGAGAGAGGGTATATTACATAAGGACACCTTTGATTGATGAGGTTTTGGTGAGGTGGGAATGTGGGATTATTGGGATGGGATTGTTGTGAAAATTTTTCGACCCAATGGGTTATTAAACCTTTTGGTTAATGGGGTGGGATTTTAAGAGTATGTATGGCAACCATTCTATTCCAAAAAATTGATTCTGAGTGAAAATCAATTTTTTCTATTTTTGGATTTTTGGAGTGATTCTATACAAAAAAATGTTGTATGATAAACCTAGTAAAAAAAAATTGATTCGTTTTTTCTTCTTGTCCACAATCGAAATCCCTGAATTTTTTTTGGGATATAACTTTTTAAAACTGCTTTTTAGAGTTTCTCCAATTCTCTTCCGCATACAAATCTATTCTTCTCTGTTGAGCCTTGCTTTCTTACATCAAATTTTATCAGTTGGCCAAGCACCTTCATATAGAACCACTTTCTTAGATCTTTTAAAAAGGATCACCTCACCTATGTGATGAAAAGATTTTCCAACGCTGCACCTCCTTATCTCCATCTTCCCCATATTATCATGCTGAAGCATTAACCTGAAAAAGATCACTAAATTCCCTCCACTTCAATGCTGACCTGTTGTAACTCTCTGACTTCCAATCTAATAGAAGTTGTATCAGATCATTGCAGAGCTCATACACCTGTGGAAGTCTTTGGAGTATTCTTGGTGATCTTTCAAAGGTGACGAGCAAGTTTATTTACTGAACAAGTTGATCTTGCATCAATTGTAAACACAGTTGGATAGAACTCAACAAATCCTTGACATCTCTTTCTTAATCTCTGTATTGAGCGTACAACAACCTTCAAACTCTCTGACTATTATTCGTTCTTAGGTATTGGGTTTTCTACAGAAAAAAGGTTCAATTTCCTCTTTCAATTGAAGTTTTATGGATCAGTTTAAAGAGATCAGAGAGTGAAAAGAAAAGATGGAGAAGAAAGGTTGAGAGAAAGAAAGATATCGAAAGGGGAAGGGGTTCAGTCAATGTTCTTTTTTATTTTTTTTAGCTTCATAATCTTCAATTCAAGAAAACCGGTGAGATATAGTCCTCCGCTAAGCAAGGGTTTCAGTTTTGAATGAAATTTCACAACAACCTCGACCTTCATCACATTCGTTATTGCAATCAAGGATTTCCCCTTTACACCTGATTGGAATTCCCTTGATGAAAGATATCAGAGTTCTGGTTCCTTGTATCGTCATTGCTGCAATTCAACATGTCTTCTTTTTCTTCGAAATGCCCCAACTTAGATATCGAACCCATCGACTTCACCTTCTGGAGTAACTTGAGAGACAGCTGTGGGAGATGAAGGCAGGGTGGAGGATGAAGAGAGTGGAGAGTTTATATGAATAAGTGAGGAAGACAAAAGTGTTCATCCCTCTTGACATCGCAGCTTTGCTCAGTGCTTGAAGATTGCAGAGGTTGAGTGTGAAAGTTTGCAGAGGTTGAGCGTGAAAGCTTGCAGAGGTCGAACTTGAAGATCGTCATACTATGAGAGGTCAAGCGTGAAGCTTGAGAGCTTTAGGTCTTGTTATGTTTTGATGATAAATTTCATCAATGTCCCTGATTCACTTAAGTCCACATCGTTTCCCCGATTTTTTGTAGAATCAATTCTAAAATGTGAGAATGCTCGCCAGAAACTATTTTATCATCCGGTCTATTTCAAAAATCACAAAAAATGGACCGAACAACCCATACATGATCTATTTCAATTCTACCCCTATAATCCATTTTTAGGAAGGTTACCATACAGATCCTAAATAGACAGTCTAACTTTTCATGTCAGCTCACTAATAGCAATATGGGGGAAGTTCCCATCAGGCAACAATTGTTCTGCCTAACCCTACTTAAGCATGCATATTATGTTAGTGAAGACTTGGTGTGAAGCCTTGGAGGCGACGTACCCGGAGCTAGGGTGAGTTGAGGGGGTCCCTAAACCAGTAGCTCAACTCCCCCATAGATCAATTGTTCCACCTTAGGAGGATGATCGAAACTCATCTCTGATGTATGGATAATTGAGGAGAAATAGGGATTTTTTTTTGGGTAAAAGAAACAAGGTTTCGGTCATGGGAGAAGGGAGGAAGGAGATAGAAATTAGGTTTGAGAGATAGATATGACGGCAAGATTTCTGGTTGCAGAGAAGCTCACAAAGGGAGTAGGTGAAAGAAAGAAGGGGATGGTAGGAAGAGAGAAGATGGGGAGAAACAAGGAGGAATGATGGGGCATGGTGGCCATTGTTATGGACTCCTAACTTATAGGTCCCGAGCAGAGAAGGGTTAGGAAATCTCTCCATCTCCCGTTTTGCCTAGGCTTGCAGGCCTGGGATGCAAACTTAAAAAGAAGAAGAAGAAAGACAATGAAGAAGATGAATAGTGCACCATCTATCCCACCACTTTTCATGTTTGTAAATAAACAGATGAGAATGAACAAAAGGAATTTTTCATTTTTCCTCTGATGTTAGCTCACCCCATTAGCCTGTGGGGTCCGCATGTCACATTCTCACCCCAAAAATCCCTCTAAATAAACGGGGCTATGGGAAAAGGGTGGGCACACTACGGTATACCGCAAGCTAGCACCCGCTGTGTCTATTTCTCTCTTTCCCTTATTGAAATGACTCCCTTTGCCCCTTTTGTATAATGCTCCATCTTGTATCTCTATTGATGCCACCTGCTAGCTTACTAAATGGGGGCTCTGTGCTTATCCCTTCCCTTCGATTAAAAATAAAAAAGGCAAAAAAAAGGTACCATTAGGGTAAAATAGATAAGGGAAAGGTTTGGATACGCCGCTGGCTTTCTCAAAGCTAGCCGTTGTGCCTAATATAGACGGCGGGATAGGGGTGTGAGAAAGACAGACTTAGGTTAGGCACAACGCCAGTGTGCCCAACCTTTACCCAATAGGTAAATGAAAAATTTGTGTGTTAGTGTTTGTGTTTCTCTCTTTCTCCCTTTGAAATGACCCTCTTACCATTCCAATATGATGTTTTCCGTGTCCTCATTAGTGCCATCCGCTAGTTTACCGCATATAGGCGGTGTGCCTATCCCTCTCTCTCCCTTTAATTATATATTAAATTTTTGCTGATATTAGCTTTAGCATTATAATTGGTACTCACTACGTCATAAAGTGGCTTTCAACATTGAAACAAACCAATTAACCCTGCCTTTCCGTGTAGCCGCCGCTCGCTCGCCGGTAGTCTGGCTCTCCAGCGATGGCTTGTCTGGGATACAATGTGAGGCTCTTTAAAGCTACTGGTTTTCCCTCCAGACCAAGAGTTCATCCAACACGACGTGCATGTAGCATCCGCTGTGCAGTTTCTCCAGTCACCAAGCGCTACAATATCACCCTGCTTCCCGGTGATGGCATTGGTCCTGAGATCATGGCCATTGCCAAGGACGTTCTTAGCCTTGCAGGATCTCAAGAAGGCACTAGAATGAAAACCTTCTTCCTTCTCTCAATTCATTTTCTCTTTCAATCGGTGTGTTAAGATTTAGTGTCTTAGTGTTGTTAGACATTTGAGGGTTTTGCTTTTCAGGAATTGAATTTCAGTTCAAGGAGATGCCTGTTGGAGGAGCTGCACTGGACTTGACTGGAGTTCCTTTGCCGGATGAAACCCTTTCGATAGCCAAGCAATCGGATGCCGTTCTCCTTGCAGCAATTGGGGGGTTATCGTCTTTCCCAGCTATTTGTGCTTTTTAGTTGTTCGTGGTTTTGCCATAATTGGTTTCATTTATGTTTTTATCATGGCAGGTATAAATGGGATAAAAATGAGAAGCACTTAAAACCGGAAACTGGTTTACTTCAGCTTCGAGCGGGTCTTGGAGCATTTGCCAATTTGAGGCCGGCTTCTGTATTCCCACAAGTAATTTCTGTTACTTTTCTATTCAAAAAGTTTATGGTTATTCATCCCAAAAAAAAAAAAAAAAGTTTATGGTTCATTTTCTTTGGAATTTCCTTGATACTGCTATTTAACATCCCAAAAAATGTCATATTTGGTACTGATATTTTAATTCGGTCTTCCTTCCCATTTTCGCTTTTATATAAATTTGGTCGGGCACAATGTATCGTATCAAATGCAATGGTAATTCAATTTTTCAGCAAAATATTGTTACTTTTGTATCAACTAACATGTCCTTAAATAGAGTTAAATGGTGAAACAGAATTGGTCTAGACAACCCTATTTAGTTGGGTAAATGCTAAGGCCCCTTTTGTTTGCCGGATAAAAAGGGGTGGAAAACTTGTGAGGGTGGGTCCCACATGTTGTGGGTTGGGTTGACAAGGAAAGAAAAGGAAAGGAAATAATGGAATATGCATTTTGTAGTGGAGTGGGATTTACTGGAAGAGAGAGGAAATGGACATGGGGTGGGATTTCATGGGAAAGAAAGGAAATAGGAAGAGGAGAGAGATAGACTTAAGAGTAACTTTTCCATGAATAGTGCCAAAGTCCTACCAATTTTGGTAGGACTTTGAAAGTGAATGGGGTGGGAAAAAGAGGGGTGCCACCTCAACAGACAAGAATAAATACATTTAGCTTGTCTTGAAGTTTCCTACCCCATGTATCCAAACACACACATCCTTGGTATTTTGTGGGGAAATAGTACACTTTTCCTACCCCTTGCCTATCCCACTTTTATCTGGCAAACAAATGGGCCCTAACTGAATTTTTGTTATCACGGGTAGCGACGTTTAGGAAATTTTCCGTCTCAAATCATACCTTGGTTAGTAATTTGAGATCAAGGACCTTGGCCAACTCAGATATTTCTTGGCATCGAGATTGCTCGTTCTACCAAAGGTGTGTTTCTCTCTCAAGGAAATACACTTTGGATTTGTTATCTGAAACCGTCATGTTAGGGTGTAAGCCTTCAGACACTCCTCTTGAAGCCAATGTTCGTCTCTCTAGCAAGACTGGTGAATCTGTAGATAAAGGGCAGTATCAACGGTTGGTTGGGAAATTAATCTATCTATCCCATACTCAACCAGTCATCATCTTTGCTATTAGCATGGTTAGTCAATACATGCATGACCCTTATACTTCACATTGGGAGGTTGTGACTCGTGTATTACGTACGGTATTTGAAATCTGCTCTAGGAAAGGGGATTCTTTTCTCACCTTTTGATCACCTATGAGTGGAAGCCTTTACTGACTTTGACTGGGCCAGCTCATGATAGACGGTCTACATCTGGTTACTATACTTTTGTTGGAGGTAACTTAGTTACTTGGCGGAGCAAGAAACAAATTGTTGTTGCCTGGTCAAGTGCTGAAGCTGAATTCCACGCGATGTCCCATGGCATTTGTGAATTAATGTGGCTCCAGGGACTGTTGAAAGACTTAGCTCTGCCTATTTCTTTGCCTATAATGCTTTACTACGACAATAAATCTGCTTTTAGTATTACTCACAATCCAGTCTAGCATGATTGCACAAAGCATGTGGAGATTGATCGCCATTTCATCAAAGAGAACTTGGAATAGGGACTGATTTGCACTCCATTTTTGAAGTCTGGAGACCAGTTAGCTGATTTTTTACTAAGGGGTTAAATAGTAACTTGTTTCATTCTCTTGTGTGCAAGTTGGGCATGTGTGATATCCATGCACCAACTTGAGGGGGAGTGTTGTAATATGGATATAAGGGTAGAATTGTCAATAGGGGTAGTTCTGTCTTGTAACCATGCTAGATTGTTCTCCTTTCTGTTATAAAGCTGGCTGTGTCTCATTAGACACAAGTCATATTTTCCTCAAATCCATCAAGATCCATGTAGCCGCCCATTTAGTGTGATAAGGCTGAGTCGTAGTTGTAATGGTTCTAGCACTCTGAATTTATGACCTTGGCATTGCTATATGAGATTGGAAACCCTAGGCAGCAGGGGTGGCAATGGGTGGTGGTGTGTCAATTTTACGTTGTGTTGGACACAAGTATAGCAGAAAATGGCGTGACCTGAACATGAACCGAAAATCAAATTGGTCATATGGGTCAACCCTAACACGGCAAAGAAAACCTCCTGACCCAAACACAACATGGCATGGCTCAACATGATTAATGTATGGATCATGTTCGGTTCGACATGAAATGATATAAAAATGATTAATTAAGGATAAAATTTCCTAATAAAATGTTTGGAGGGGTTATTTTGACTCATTTTTTGGCTGGTGGGTTTGACACAAAAAATAACCCTTTTTTTGTTTCATTTTCGTGTCAACCTGAAAATGACCCGAACCCAAAACCCCCCAACCAGAACATGGATTTTATATAGCTCATGTTTTTGTTGGGTTGCCTAGTTGTGTCAGGTGGAGCCACCTCTACTTGGCTGCACCCAAGGTTTGATCTTAAGTCTCTATCTTGTTTTTCTTTATATATCCCCTTTCTATTCTTCTTCTTCTTTGTTCTTCCTTTCTAGTTTTTACGTTCATTTTTATTTCAATCCCTTGGGCTTCTTTTCTGCTCTTTTGTCTAGTTACCTAATTTCTTTATTTCCTCTATCTATTACATCCACTACCTCATCCTTACTTTCTCTCTTTTGGTCCTGCTACACTAAAATGCTTAGAAGATTAGGTGAGGAAGGCATCAATGTAGACTAGAGAATAGTTTTTGGGTGCTTTTGTATCACTTGCTGGTGTATGGTACATTGGTACATTGGTTCGTGGATCCAGTTTATCATTTACAAAGCACCTCTTGGATAGCTAAAAGCCCCAATTTTTTTTGGTTTCGAACAGGAGTTGGGAACAGGAAAGAATATAGTATTAGACATGCTTTTCTCACCAGGGACAGGGAAAGAAAGACCCTTGAAAGAAACTTTTGTCAGAGCAAAGAAAATTATTTTATAGATGATTCTTATTAGTACAAAGAGTCAAAGATTGATTGTCACTTTCTATTGCAATCCTTTCCCACCCTACCCTTTCCCTATGTTACTACCACTTCTAAAACTGTTTCTGTCAAAAAGGATTAAGACTCTTTACAATATTAACTGCCTTTGATATTGGACACTAATCTTTTCTATTAATATCACAGTTAGTTGACTCTTCAACTTTGAAGAGAGAGGTTGCTGAAGGGGTTGACCTTATGGTTGTGAGAGAGCTTACTGGCGGTTGAGTTTCTATATCTCACATCAATACTAATGTAAATTGATCTTCTCAGCTGCTTAATTATTGATTGTGATTTTCCTTTTCTTTTTGGGACAACAGGGATTTATTTTGGAATGCCAAGGGGTTTTGGCACAAATGAGAAAGGTGAGGAGATTGGTTTTAACACTGAGGTGTATGCTACTTATGAGGTAATGAAAAACCTCGTACACATTTTTATTTGCTGACACATTTTCATTTGTAGAATTTTCAGTCATTTATTTAAGTGGGACACCGAAACACTTTGTATTTATGTAGGTAAATTGGATTGATGCGTTAAAGGGTTTGTGTTAGGATAAACATACTATCTTGAGTTTCTATTAGCAACAACCAACTATGTGTGTGTAACTGTGTAATATGATGATCATGCAAATATGCAATGTAAGATTAGAGGAGGATAGGAAACCATGGTCTTTTCCTGAAGTTCTCATGCCTTCATGCAAACACAAACATTTGCACAAACAGGGGAGGGATTTCCTCAGTAATTTGGTGGCTCAGAAGGGTTCCATGTGTTTCACATTCACCTTCTACTTGTGGAATATTTCAGTCCATAACCAAAAATCCTTCGCCATGGGCTGGAATAAAGCTCTCATTGTTGTGTAGTTTTTACAGTAAAAATTTAAAACTTTAAGCAACTGGTATTGTGGAGGTGAAATTTCAAGGTAACCCTGCCTTCTCAAGTCCTCTCTGAAATGCCATGAGATTCCGTAGAATCTGCTTGTGAAGTCTATCAGATAGTCTCTATATCTGCACATGACTTTTCCATACTTATCCTCTTTTATCTTTGAACACCCTTCCTTTCCCTTCTGCCTCCAGATAGCATAAGGAGTTAGTGACAGGACAAATCCTTTAGGAGGAAATGGACTGTGCTAGATTTTGTAAAAAAATAATAAACCCTCTTTTAGTAGAATTTGAGTTGATGGATCACCATAATTTCCTAATTTTCCGCCCCACTCCCCTCCCTCGGCTAAACACCCCCCCCCCACAGAAAAAACCCAAAAAAGAAAGTTTGTAATGTAATCCTAGATGGGGATAAAGCCAACTAGAACCAGAACCAGGATCTGCTAGGGTTTAATGGGATTGGCTAGGGTAGAATTAGGTAAATAGTGAAATTAGGGTTAGGCTTTCGGGTTTTGAAAAGAAGAATAATGTAGGAATCTAGGGTTTATAATGGGTATTGTGGGCAGGGGCTTGGATCGAGTTTCCCAAACAGTGAGAGGGAGCTTCGGTCCAAGTTTGGGCTGTTTCTGATGGTGGGTTCAGGCTGGGCAGGTTTTAGGTTATGGAAGTGATGCTTGGAGATGGAGGGATGTTAGGGTTTGGTTTAGAGTATTAGGAGAAGAAGGGTTTGGGATTTGGGATGTTTACTTGCTGAATGTAGGATCCTGGGACTTGCAATAAATTCCAGCTACTGTACTTGAAGGCTTCAATGCTCGGCTGTAGCAGAATTTAAACAAGCTTGAGAGTATTCAAAGGAGAGAGACAGTGAAGGCTATCTCAGCCTCACCTTCACAGCCTATCTCAGGACAGTGGATGCATAGAAGCAAATTTTCATATTCATAAATCGTGGGGGGCTCAATTGAGCTCTTACATTATATAGCCTTCCAGGCTGGACAGAAAGTAGATTCTAACTATGACTCATAACACGACTAGGACTCAAAATAGAAATAGGAATGCTAACTAGTACTTCTAATTAGGATTCAAACTTGCACTAGGAATCCTAATTTAGAATTACAACCAAATAAATAATAATGAAAACAAAGACTAATTTAAATCCTAACAACCCCATGACTGCTGCTGGTGTAGGGAATTCCCCTAAACCTACCCGATGGCTACTTATGCTGGTGTAGGGAAGAATCCCTACACCTGCGGCTGGTTTTAGACAGCCAGTTTACATCAGTTTGCAGTAAATTAAAGATGTGATTTGTGTAATCATCTGGTACTGCTGGTGGCACTGGATTTTTTCTGTGCCTTGTTGGAAACAGTATCTCTTTTGTCTCAATATGTTCTTATGTGAGTACTTATTTTTTGAGATATGCAAGTGGGAGGGGAGTCCTCTCACAACTTCATAATCTTCAGAGTTTCATGCTCAGTACTCTTGTCATGAAGCCCCTATTTACTCTCTTTCTCTCTCTCTCTCTCTTCTTGCTCTAGCAAGCTGTCTAATTGGTTACGTTCTTTTGGGAAATGTAATTCAGATTGATCGGATTGCCCGTGTTGGGTTTGAGACTGCTCGTAGGAGACGGGGAAAACTATGTTCTGTTGACAAAGCAAATGTTTTGGAGGTACCTTATTTTCATGCTAATTAATACAGATTTTAAGGTACATGTCTGGACTCTGAATGCTGTTGAATTTTTTATATAGTTAGATTTAGGACTGGCATAACAAAAGGCAAAGAATCTGTTATGCTGAATCGCATTATATGGTAACTCTTTTATTCTGGAGATTGAAGATGTAAAGTAATTCATGCTCTTCATATTTGATCACTAGACCATTTCTAGTTGCTTAATCCTATTCTATAGGAAAATTACACAATATTTCATTTCTAAGCCATCTGTCCCCATCCCCCCAAAAAAAAAAAAAAAAAAAAAAAACACTTTCACTTTTAATACAGCAGAAGGCATCTATCATGTGGTCTTTGTTACTGTTAAGAGTTAGAGCATTGAATCTTTCGATAATGAATTATGATGCATGTAATTTCTTATCTCTGCACCTTGCACATTCTAGCAGACCAAAGGCTCCAAAACTGGTTGAAATGCAGTTTGAAACAATTGTCACCAACATCTTTGGAGACATTTTGTGTGATGAAGCTTCAATGCTTACTGGAAGTATCACCATGCTTCCCTCAGCTAGCCTTGGTAAATTGGTATTGGAAAATCATGCACTTCTCTTTGTTGGTATTGGTTCCCTCCGAATTCTTAGGCACACAGTCCAGTGAATGGATAAAAATACCTTAACATGTATGAGTTTATTCCTCACCCCTAGTGAATAATGTACCATCATTTATTCTCTAATATATATCCTTTCACGCCAACATATTCTTTATCAGATAAAGATCAATAAATGAGAAAAGAAGCAAGGTCTTAGTATATCTTGGTAACTTCCTTACCGTTCGGTCAAAAACTTCTTTCTCTTTTTGCCCCTTCTGTAAACTCCAAGTGACGGAGAGTATGGGAGTGACTGCCATGGAACTGTAAGTAATGGAAAGAATCATATTTTAGCTCCCTTGGCTGAACCCACAGCCTGCCATAGTTTTGGCACAATTTTTGCCTTATAATTTCTTCATCATACCCCAATGCCACCTTCAAAATGAACTGGTGCCAAAGGCATGTATTATGGTTTTATTATTGGTTTCAGGCACTCTTTAGAAATCTGTTTGTTTGATCCTTTTCTAGAACCTGTATGTTGCATAAAACATACAAGGTATAAAGTCAAATTAAAGTAGTACATAAATGTTAACCAGAGATATTATAAAAAGAATGAAGCAAATGGACAATGTAAACAGTGTTCATTGGAATTGGGCAGGCATCAATTCTGTGGAGGAAAAGAGTGACTGCAATTGCCTTGGAATACCCTGATGTTGAGCTTTCACACATGTATGTTGACAATGCAGCAATGCAACTTATTCGTGATCCAAAGCAGGTATTTCTCTGCCTGTGAAGAAAAATTTGGCACTTTCTGCCCTCTGCACCATTTGGGGTTGAGGATTTCCAAAGGGAGGTTTTGATTGGAAACCCTTTTGCTCTTGACAATGGATTTAAGATGATACTTCTTGGCTGGCTAACTACTAAAAATTGCAGTTTGATACAATTGTCACCAACAACATCTTTGGAGACATTTTGTCTGATGAGGCTTCAATGCTTACTGGAAGTATCGGCATGCTTCCTTCAGCTAGCCTTGGTGAATCGGTATTGGAAATCATGCACTTCTTTATAATGTTAGATCTAGGTTCTTTTTAGGAGGCTCCTTTTGATGCCTTGCAATTTTATCATCCAAACAAAAGCCCCATGGCCACTGCATATTACTGCCTGAGGTGATTTCCTTTTGCAGGGACCTGGACTTTTCGAACCCATACATGGCTCTGCTCCTGATATTGCTGGGCAGGTAAGATATTCCATACATTTCTAGTTACTTGGTGAGGGAGGATCGCTTTATACTCTAGTTTCCTGTATATTTTTTATCCTTGTTGATTGAGAACCTGCGGAGTAGTTCTAGAATTTGAAGCGGAACACGATTATTTAGTCTATTCACTTCCTGTGCAGGATAAGGCAAACCCATTAGCA
This sequence comes from Telopea speciosissima, assembly GCF_018873765.1. NCBI lineage: Eukaryota > Viridiplantae > Streptophyta > Magnoliopsida > Proteales > Proteaceae > Telopea > Telopea speciosissima. Next base: position 1,122,847 of record NC_057926.1, read on the forward strand.
ATGGTGCTCAGTGCTGCAATGCTTTTGAGGCATGGCCTTGGAGAAGAAAATGCTGCAAAGAAAATAGAGAATGCAGTGTTAGAGACTCTGAATAGAGGGTTTCGAACCGGTGACATATTCTCTTCTGGAAAGGTACTCTCTGTTTTAGTTTCTTTAGCTAGCCGACTCTTTTCAAATTATATTTGTACTTTTGTAGCCTTTGGGATGATTTGAGTTCTTACCATCTGTTTATAAAATTAAGATATCATCCTTTTCTTGGTATATTATAGGTAAGAATAGCAGAAATGAATCCAGAATTCTGGAAATGGGGAGAATCATCTAACACCATCGGGAGGATGGATTTTGACTTGATGCTTTGAAAAATAATGCATGTCTTGTTGGTCGATGTCCTTAAAGAGACATTTTCCTAGGATTTTATTATTTTCTGATTTAAAAAAACGTAGCATCCAATTCTTGTGCTTAAGGTAGTAACTGGAATCTATAGATGAGTTTGGGATGTTTTAAGTTTTCAAAATCTGTTGCATTTCTGATGCAGTAGCATTATCATGGCTTGACCCGCATGACCCGATCTGGAAACGCAGACCAAGACGAACCAGAACCAAACTAGGTTTTTGGTCCAATAGTGGTTGGTAGAGTTATTTTGCAATTTGCATTTTACGGGGAGTTGGATATACATAGGAGATTGAGGGTGGGCCTTGGTGCAACGGTAAAGGTTGCTCCATTTTGTGACGAAGTGGTCGCGGGTTCGAGTCTGGAAACAGCCTCTTTGCGAAAGCAGGGGAAAGGCTGCGTAAATTATGACCCTCCCCAGACCCTGCAGTGGTGGGAGCCTCGTGCACTGGATATGCCCTTATTTTATATACATAGGAGATTGGATTGAGTTGTTTTATTTCCTTGTTTGAGCGTACTTCAGTTTAGAGAGTACATATATGCAACCCATTGCTTGAGATTGAAGATAGCTGAGTATCGAATTGGAGTTTGAATTTCCTCACGGGTTGTGAGTGGTGTATTGCTGTTCTCTCTTTTCTCTCTCTCTCGTTCTCCTTGGTTCGATCCAGCCCTCTCCTTTTCCACGTTAGTTTCCTATTTCTTCTCCTTCCTCACTCTTCCCTCCCCTTTCCATTAGTATTCTTCCTTACTCCATTCCCATTTCTGTTTCCCCAATTCTCTATCTTTGGCGGTACTTTGGGTTGAGAAAAGCATCAGTGGAACTCAGCGGATCCTTCAATGTTTGGATTGATATTTGGGGGTTGTTTCCATACACTAGGGCGACTTAAACCCTACTCTTGGACCTGAATACCATCCCTGCTGCAAGAACGAAACCTGCAACCAGGTCAGGTTCTGCAAGTTCAGCTAGGGCCAGTTGCAAAAAATCTCCATTGTTGGTTTACCTGATTTTCAGGCCTACTTTTGATTGCTTCTAATAGATTTATGAATTCAGAATCTCACCTTAAAGTTTCAGGTTGATCGGGCTCCTGTGGAGTGAGCTCCTCGTCTAAAAGGAGATTGGGTTACTGCTGGTACAGTTCTTATTTTGGAAGGAAGAAGACAATTCTTTTTATTTATCATTAAGACCCCTTTCTTCCTATATTACAGTATTGCTCAAAAGTCCTTGATTTGTGAACTTTAATTCTGTTTTGTCCCTATTCAATTTAAATACCAGAAATTCCTTTTCAAATTCCTTTTACAGTTTGATACTTTTGTTGGATTACTTTACCCATAAGGGGCTAAACTGCTCCAGAAATTATGAAATTTCCACTCATTCTTTTATTTGGGAATTCCTTCATTTTAGTGGGCCCATAGTGACCCGAAAGTAGGGTTTTGTGATCCGGGGTTGGATCAATTTCTTATTGAATGCGGAGGATTATCAGGACAATAAAGTGTGGGTTCTAAACAACAATGACGATTCATCTAACTTTTTTTTTTTAAAGTTGAGTTCAGTTGATCTGGATGACTTGGAAGCTAGGGTCCCTTCTCACTGCAAATCCTTCTGGACGATCCAAACTCTATTGAATTTCAAATACAAAGCATTTGGGCAGGGAAATCCCTCACAAGGAGATTTACGTGTGATAAATATATCAGAAGATGCAATTTGGGTTATGCTTCCCCCGCATTTTTGTCTTATGTTGTAAAGAGGATGGGGAATCAGTTGATCACATGTTATGCTATTCTCTGTGACAGTTTTTGGATTTGATGACTCCCAAGGATGTTGGTCTGTATTCTGTAGTTTTTGGCAGCCAACCCCTCTTGGTAAGAAAGGTAAAATTCTAATAAGTGCTCTCCTTGATTCTTTTTGATGCAGTTAAGATTGTCCAATTGGACCAATCGGGCCTTAGAAGACTTTATTTGGCCCATAGTTGGATTTTATGGACCTTGGACTTCTTATTTTTGGGTACTGATGCAATGGGCCCTTTTATAACCCCATATTTGGGTTCTTAATTCTGTGCATGGGATTTAGTATATAGTTAGGATTTTGTGGGTCCCCATGTGCTGTTTAAGTTAGTTTAGAGTAGAAAAAATCCTTTTTAGTTGAGTATTTTATGTCTTATTGTTAGTAACTTAGTTTGTAGTTTATGTTGTTTGGAGTTTTCTATAGCGAGTCTTTGATAAGTTTAGTTAATTATTGTTTAGGTAACTTGAAGGGATAGTTGTTTATTTGTGTTGGATTGGAGAGAATAGGACTTGTGTCAGTATGATACTGGTCCTCTTTATTTATAATATCAGGAATAGGGTTACAATGAATACAAAATATAGACACTACCCAAAATACCCTTATTCCCTTAGTCCCAAATTACAACACTCCCCCTCAAGTTGGTGCATAAATATCATGCATGCCGAACTTGCACACAATAGGACAAAAAACCTTACTAGCTAAACCCTTTGTAAACACATCAGCCAACTGATATACTGATTTGACAAAGAGAGTACAAATCAGTCCTTGTTCTAATTTTTCCTTAATAAAGTGTCTATCTTTCTCCACATGCTTCGTTCGGTCATGCTGGACGGGGTTGTGGGCAATGCTAATGGTAGATTTGTTGTCACAGTAAAGCATCATAGGCAGCTGTACCGGAACAGGCAAGTCTTGTAAAAGACCTTTAATCCACAACAGTTCGCAAATGCCATAAGACATGGCACGAAACTCTGCTTCAGCACTTGATCGAGCAACCACAACTTGTTTTTTGCTACGCCAAGTGACTATGTTACCTCCAACCAGAGTGCAATACCCAGAGGTGGGCTGTCTGTCATCAGGAGAACTAGCCCAATCTGAATCATTAAAAGCCTCGATCCGAAGATGATCATGTGGAGAGAAAAGTATACCCTTTCTTAGTGCTGCCTTTAAGTATCTGAGTATCCGAAAGACTGCTTCCCAGTGTGAGGTGTATGGATCATGCATAAATTGGCTGAACATACTAACAACAAAAGTAATGTCCGGACGTGTATGAGGCAGATAGATCAGCTTGCCCACCAAACGTTGATACTGACTTTTGTCTATTGGCTCACCTGTTTGACTAGACAAACGAGCATTTGGTTCTACAGGAGTATTGGTTGGCTTACATCCCATCATTCCTGTCTCAGTTAAGATGTCTAAGGTATATTTCCGTTGAGAGAGAAACACACCCTTTGTAGACTGAGCCACCTCGATGATAAGAAAATAGCGCAACTGTCCCAAGTCTTTAATCTCAAATTCTTGGCCAAGATACATCTTGAGGCGTGTTATTTCTTCAATGTCGTCCCCAGTCACCACTATATCGTCAACATAGACAATTAAGACTGCTATCTTGGTCCCCGTGCGCTTGATAAAGAGAGTGTGATCTGCATTGCTTTGAGAACAACCAAACTAGACCATAGCACCATGAAAACGGCCAAACCAGGCTCGAGGAGACTGTTTCAGCCTGTATAATGCACACTTGAGCTTACATACCTTGCCATCAGTCACTGGACTAGCAAACCCAGGAGGAATATCTAGATACACCTCTTCTTTAAGCTTCCCATGTAGGAAGGCGTTCTTCACATAAAGTTGTTGCAAGGTCCACCCAAGATTGACTGCACATGAGAGGATGACTCGAATGGTGTTCATCTTCGCAACTAGTGCGAATGTCTCCTGATAATCCAGACCATATGTCTGTGTAAATCCTCTAGCAACCAGCCTTGCCTTGTAGCGATCTACAGACCATCAGCGTTGTGCTTGACAACAAATATCCACTTACAACTCACAGTCCTCTTGTTAGGAGGAAGAGTCACCAAATCCCATGTACTGTTCTTCTCCAATGCCTGCATTTCTTTCACCATTGCTGCCTTCCACCTTGGATCTCTGAGAGCCTCCTGCCAATTCTGAGGAATGGAAACAAAAGACAAAGACGATACAAAGGCACGAAAATATGGATACAGACACCCATACGAAACAGCCTTAGAGATAGGATGTTGCGTACAAGTTCTAGTCCCCTTACGGAGGGCAATGGGAAAATCAAGAGATGGATCAGGTAAAGAGGAATCTAATGATATGAACTCAGAGGAGGGATGGTCATTACCAGATGGAGCTGAATCTGAGACCGGATCTGATGCAGGAGTCGGTTGGTTAGGTAGAGTTGATGCAGCTGTGGTAGGCTCTATTTGCTTTTCACGAGGTTGCCGACGATAAACAATGTCATAAGGGACAATAACAGGCTGAGAGGTGTCTTGGACTGTATCAGTAGCAGCTGAATCATCCAAGTGTTCCCCCTGAATAGGAGAAATGGGAATAAGGGCTGAACCCGAACCATAAGGCACATCATCAGTGAGAACCAAGGTCCCCCCTTAGGAGATGCCGAAGGGAAGTAGGGAACAGCCTCATTAAAAATTACATCCATGGTAACATACATCCGCCGTGTAGGGGGTGATAGCAGCAGTAACCTTTCTGAGTTGGTGAATATCCCACGAAGATGCACTTCAATCCACAAGGTTTTGACTTCCCAGGGTGTTGATGGTTCCGGGCAAAGCAAAGGCAGCCAAACACTTTAAGCAGAACCGTGAAGCTAGTAGAGCCCTGGAGAGCCTGGATAGGCGCTACGAAGACTAGAATGCGGCTGGGCATCCGATTGATCAGATAAGCTGCAGTAAGGACTGTCTCACCCCATTAAGAAAGAGGCACAATCATCTCAAAAAGCAAGGAGCGAGCAACTTCAAGGAGATGGCGATTCTTCCGTTCTGCCACACCTTTCTGAGCTGGTGTATCAACACAGTTGGTTTGGTGTAAAATACCATGAGTGTCAAAATATGTACGAAACGCGCCATCTACATATTCCAACCCATTATCACTGCAAAGAACCTGGATAGTTGCCTAGAATTGTGTGCGAACCATGCTGTGAAAGGATTGAAAACAGCGGAACACTTCACTCTTGTGATGCATCAAGTAGAGCCAGGTAACTCGAGTATGACAATCAATAAAAGATACGAACCATCTAAAACCAGATAAAGAATTACACCTTGCTGGTCCCCATACATCAGTGTGGATTAACATAAATGGTATAGTACTTCTTTTATTGGAATTAGAATATGAAACCCGAGTTTGCTTGGCTAAAATGCATGCCTCACAAAACAAATCCTTGGAATTACAACCAGAAAATAAAGAGGGATTAGACCTAACTAAGGTCCCCACAGGCGGGTGACCCAATCGTTTATGCCAAAGTAAAAGGGAAGACAAATCCAAAGAAGCTGGAGCTGCTGATTTTGAAGAAATTAGAGCTGCTGATTGTGTCGGATGGGCTTGATGGGTTGGTTAAGCTTCCTCATCAAGCAAATAGAGACCACCACGGGCCCTACCAAAGCCAATTGTTTCTCCTGTCACCATATCCTGAAACAAACGGTAAGAGGGGAAAAAATATTACTTTACAATTCAAGTCATAAGTAGGCGATGAATGGAAAGAAGGTTTGTAGAGAACTCAGGAACATGCAAGACATGATGTAAAGTTAAAGTAGGAGTACAAACAATGGAACCTTTCCAGAGACAGAAGAGAATCTCCCATTTGCAATGCGAACCTTGTCTTTACCATAACAAGGAGAGTAACGAGAAAAAAGACTAGAATCACCGGTCATGTGATCTGAAGTGCCCAAGTCAATAATCCAGGGACAAGGGGCAGCAGATACACAACCAGCGAAAGCTATACTTGAGATGGCAGAAGAACCTAATGGTATCGAGGTAGAAGACGAGGCAGCAACAGGATTGGCTGTGGCAGGAGAGTCTAACTTGGTGACCAATTGGCGGAGCAACATGGTGACTTCATCAGGCATAGGAGAAGGAGCACCTGCAGTAGGAGTAGGCACGGCAGGTGCAGCACTATCAGCGGCCTCTGAAAGATTTGCAGAAGACTTGCAGTTCGTACCACGGCCCTTGGTAGAGCCCTCAGCTGGACGGCCATGAAGCTTCCAACAGCTATCCTTGTTATGCCAGAGTTTCCCACAATAATCACACTTAAAGGGCTGTCTGTCAGAAGTAGCACGATCAGTAGACTTAGTAGTACCACCCTGATATGGTAGAGTGATTCTGGAAGCTAAGGCTGATCACTCTGGAGCAGGTGGCGCAGAAGGAGGAAGCATGGCTGATCTGCTGGTATCTTCAAGCTGAATCAAGGAGTATGATTGTTCCAAAGTGGGAAATGGATCACGATTGAGAATCTGAGAATGATACTGATCATATTCCACATTCAGACCAGTCAGAAAATCGTAAACACGGAATTTGTCTTTCCGTTTTTTGAAAGCAAAAACATCCGCAGCCGTAGAGCACTGAAAGTCATCATAATAATCCAAATCTTGCCAGAGAGACCGCAACTCAGAGTAATACTGAGATAATGTGAGGGTACCTTGCTTAGTCTCTCGCAGTTTCTTCCGTAAGTCATAGACCTGTGCATCGTTCCCCACTTGTGAGTATGTTTCCTGAGCAGCCTTCCAAATCTTGGCTACAGTATCCAATAGCATATATCCCTGGGCAATCTGAGGTTGCATGCTGCTGAAGAGAAAGGACATAACAAGAGAATTGGCTGAACTCCATCTTTCTTGTTCGGCTTCAGCCGTGGGCTTTAGCTTAGCACCAGTAAGATAGCCATAGTACTCATGAGATTCAACAGAAACAAAGACGGATCTAGACCACATCAAATAATTCCCCCCTATCAAGTTTAACAACACATGGAGGGAAGGTTGGGTATGAACGGCAGCCATCATCTGCAGAAGAACCACTAGAGGCCTCCGAACCAGTCATCTCCCATTGGATAAAGGAGTTCTGGAAAAAATCTAAGGAATCTATTGTGTTAAGATAAGCGATACAGCCAGAGAAAAAAAAACCGATTTCAGAGAGAGACCTAAGAAATTGAGAAGCACAGGAGATATTGCAATCCAAGAAGAAATCGATACCAGGGAATGCCTGGAAACAAAACGATAACCAGAAGGGGATTTCAGACCAAATAAAAATCAAAATTAGGCTAAAAAAGATAGGGAAAAAAAAAAATCGATCTTCAAAAGGAGAAACCTGAAAGATCGAAGGAATGAAGATGTCTGAAACCCAAAAAAAAAATCCACAAGAACTATGGATTAAGCCCTTCAAATCATTAATTTAATGAAGGGAACCAAAAAACAAGGGCAAACAAAAGCCCTCGGTGGCTTAGAAGATCGCCACCGAGGAAGCGGAAGTGGTGGGTGGTGGTGGCACTAGAAGGGAAGAAGAGAGAAGACGGTGATCTCTAGTTGGAAGTGGGGTGGTGGCGCTAGGTGAAAAATAGAGAAAGGGAGAGAGAAAAAACGATGGGAATTTTTTTTTCTAGTACCCTAGATTGATTCTTGCTCTGATGCCATGTTGGATTGGAGAGAATAGGACTTGTGTCAGTGTGACACTGGTCCTCTTTATTTATAATATCAGGAATAGGGTTACAATGAATACAAAATATAGAAACTACCCAAAATATCCTTTTTCCACTTCCTAAGTCTAGTAGCTATTATTAGTACACCCCAAAATGGATGAGAACTTTGTAAAGTTTAACTTTGACTGGTCAGCATGGACAATCTAGAGCCTTCTAGTATTGGTGGCAATGGAATAATTAGAAATGGGAAAGTAGTAGGAGCATACTTGGACCTGGATGGTAATATGATTCCTCCAGATCGGAGCTTTTTTTTAATCTCTGCTAGCCTATGGTTTAGATTAGAGTAGTGCTAGTAAGACCTTGGGGTCAGCTATCCAGTGGACCCCCCAATTGCATTTGACTACATGTTCTGCACCTATCGCATTGCCTTTTCTGAAGGAACTTATTATTCTATGAGGTCTAATCCAATTTGGGGCTCCTTTAGATGGCTGACCTTGGCGAATGGCGCCCCATATACATTTCTCTTTGGAATATGTTCAAGTATGGAGTTTCGATAATGTTACGGCACCAAGGAAATTGGATGCACAATGCTTCAATCAGGCTTAAATATAACAGATAAAACAACCAAAAAAAAAAAGCATACAGGATTATAAAAGAATAGAAGGCCCACAATAAATCATAGGCCTTTCAACCCCTCGCTTCGCAAGATTATTTGCTATATCATTGGCTAACCTATACTTCCAAGAAAGGAGTTCAAGTGAGAAGCAAGATGAAAACCACTTAATACATTGGGGAAAATCTGGCTTCTAGGGATGATTTGGTATGATTTCGATTTCAATTTTGGATTGATTACATGAAATAGTCAACAAATAAATTTTTGGTAAAGAAATTAAAATTGTTTTGGTTACATCAATCTGAAATATTTCAAGAATAAGAATTCCATTTGGTAGTTCAAGTTTTGAGAATAGATTCTCAATACTTCTTCGGGAGAGGAGGGAGGAGGTGGTGGTGGGGTGGAGGCGTGGCTGGTGGTGGTGGTGGTGAAATAGAATGATTTTGCTTTCATTTCTTATTAAACATGCCAAATGACACATATACCCCTGTTATTAATACATGCTCATTAAAGTGGAAATTTAAATTAAGCCTTTTGTTATTGGTTTTGACATTGAGTAAGAAAGGTGGTCGGTTTCTTTGTCCTTATAGCTGAATTGTGGGGTTGTGGCCTGGCAACTTGGCGTTCATAATGTTGTCAGTTTTCTTGTTTTCTGTTGGCTATTATTTGTTTTTGTTCTTTAGCTTCTTTTCTACATCAATTACATCTATTATAACTTCTGTTTTAGATTTTCTCCTTCAAATTTTCCTTAGGCCCATTACTTGCAGGATTTCCGATCCCTGCTTATGTCAGAAAGTGAGTCTTTGAATTGATTTTTTCTAAATTCTGATTTTTAGTATTTAATGTCTCTCAATGTACTAGAAACTTAGTGGTGAATCAGTAAATATCAAGGCCTAATAGCCCTATAGAGGCAAAGGTTGGGTGCTGAACTGCTAGACTGGATATTGAGATTAGATTTGGTGACCTAACTGCAGTTCTGGCTTTTTTCCCCTGCTTGTGGGTTGGTCTCCTTGAGTTTCAAATGCTAGTGTTGCATTAGACCTTTGCTTAATTGTGGTTATTTAGTTATCTTTCGATTTCTTGCTGGTTTTACAGTTGCAATTAAGAAAACAGCCCTAGTTCCTTAGCCGTGGTGCTATTCATGTTACTTTTGAATTATGTAAAAATCAAAGAGACTATTTTTTGGGCCTGTACTCTCATTGAACTCTACTCTTTACTGTCCAATAGGAGCATGAAGGAAATTGGAATTCATTTCAACTTTACAAGTCTGATCCCAGCTGCTCATCAGCAATCCCCTTCTGCTATTCTACTCTACCTTGGGATGATACCTTCTGATAAGACAGTAAAAATAAATAAATAAATAAAACACTGTGATGTAGTACAAAATATGAAGAAGAAGATGCCAAAACACTGTTCACGTGAACAGTGTCACGGTGCCTTGTTTGGCTTGGAAAGAATATTACTAGAAGAACTGTGGGGGCAGAATAGCGTTTTATTTATTAGAGAATTCAAGTCTTTAAGGGAAGGGCTTAGATGTCAATTTATATTCACAAATTTTGAAGTGCACTGCTGGCCGATATTACCTTTTGGTGGGGACCACATGAAGATTTCGGCTGCACCTTTAGGAGTGTTAAGATTTTATTATGTTGCTATTTTTATTTCAGTCCTAGTTATTTAGTAAAGTTTCTATTTTCATGTTGCTAGTTTGTTAAGTTAAGTTTCTATTTTTCTTCTTACTTGAGGCGCAAGTTTAGCCCTCTTTATATTGTAAAGGCTGTTTATGCCTCCCCCCTCCACGATTTTATGAATGAATGAAGATTGCTTATGCAAATTATGTTTCCTTCTCAAGTGATGAATGTGACTTGAAGGGTTGAGAAACCTGGCTGAGAGAGCCGAAGCATCTTTATCCCTTTTCTCCTATCTTCTTCCTCCCCCTCCTACCCTGCTCGATCTCTGTTGGTAACTGCTGCTGCCTGTGACTGTTGCTGCTACTGAAGATCACCATCCGAAGGTTGAAGACATTCCTCCACTTCAACTGTTGCTGCTGCTGATTGATCCTTCGACTGAAGCTGTTGTTGCACCCCTGCAGAAACCCCTTGGCTGCAAGTTTCTAATTTCATAACTCCGCATCCCATCAACAAACCCTGCTGGGTTTTGAAGCACACCATCCCCCATTCATTCCCTCCACTCGATCCTCACCTTCACCCCATTCCACAGGCTGAAACCTTCTATTTTTACTTATGACCATCAAAACTGGACCAAAGTTGCAGGAAGGCTTCTCACCATCAAGACCCATACTCGATCTCCATTGGAGCCTAAATTCAGCACTGCAGTGAGATTTTCCTTAACCCTCTAATTTGGTGTTTCTCTTTTATCTCAACATCCAACCATCACAATTGGATGAAATTTTGAGCAGAAATTTCCCTTACCTACCACTGCACTCGATCCAAGTTTGGAGACCATCACTTGGCTGGTTGGTTTGAAACCCTAACTTTCTAATTCTGAGTTTGTTCTAATTTTGGGTTTTGTGGGTTTTTTGGGACTAGTAACCTAGTCTTACATCAGAAACAAATTACGTTGTTTCTGATGTCAAATATCTCTTTCATTTGTTTATCCTTGCCTGATTAATTGACTTCTATTGCTCGCATTTCTTTAGCCTTTGGTGAAAGATTATGAGCGATCATGTGGTCTATGCCTCTATACTAGGTGTGACCTTGTTTTTAGTAATGCAATCAGATCTGGTGAATCGTCCAATTCTGAAAGGAATCGGCCGATCCCGATCCCGATTCCAGCCAATTCCTGCAACCCTCTCTTGAATCACCCATTATTCATGTTTTTATTTTCATTGTTGTCTATTTTTTCCATTCAGTAAAATAGCAGAAAATAATGAAATAAACCTCTTTATTGAATTAGAAACTCCAAAAAATCACATATTTTGGAAAGTCTCTGTTCCCTCTTCCCGATTCCAATTTCTATGGTATCAGTGGAGGTCGACCCCATGTCCGATTTCGTATACTTGAACCTTGGGTGTGGCCTTTCAAATGTAGTCCAGATTGAGCCACATGCTCGCGCTTATGCTGGCATGAGGTTGGCCATTCGGATATTAATGTTTGTCTACGCTGTTGAATTATGCATGTTAGCTGATCTTTTGTATAGAAGATCACATAGTGGGCAAGCCTTGGCACAACGGTTAAGTTGTGATATTGCAACCATCAGGTTGCGTGTTCGAAACAGTCTCTCTGTGAAGCGGGGGTAATGCTGTGAACAATTGCCCCTCCCAAACCTTGAAGTATTGGGAGCCTCGTGCCCTCGAACGCTCTTTATTACATAGTTGGGACTCGTTGGAAGTGATATATTGACTGTTCTGCACATGCCATGCATAGGTATGGTGATGTTTTGCGCAACTGTTGTCTGGAATATGAAAAGCCTTGGATCATATTAGTTGCACTTTTGTTGCAAAATGTATCCTGTTATAGGACATAAATTGTTTTACTACCCTGATGATGCAATAAGAAAAAATTTCTTTATTATTATTGTTGTCATTTATAATAATTATTTGATAATCCAACACTTTTGTCTTCAGAAGTTGGTAGGTTGCAAGGAGATGGGCGAAGAAGTTCTCAGATCTGTTGATTCTGAAAGACCAATTGCCGTACTGAGTTGAAAAGCATGATCTCCATTGCCTTAAATGAACAGCCAGAGTGGGTCTTATCCATTACTCATCTAGCTAGTCAACGACGAGAACTATATAGCTTAGATATAGCTTGGTGGGAAACTATGTTCTTAGAACTTGAAAGATGCATCACATGAGCTTTTGGAGAGATAATTTGTGCCCTTGTATTTTCTCCTGTCATCAGTGTGGTTCGAATGGTCACTAATTTTGTTGTTGTATCTCAACTACTATGACTAGAAGCAACAAAATGGGGCTGATGCAACCCATTCTCAACCCTTTGCATGAGTTTTTAAAAGGACAGTAAGTTGGTAATATGAAGTTAGCTTTTTCGAATATACCGGCTTGCATGAATGGCAAATATCTACGATGGAGCAGGGATGATCGATCGTTGTTGAAGGGCATCCATTCATACAATATATTGGACAAATTGATGGATCCTGTACATCAAGTCGATTTTTTATGACTCAGCAAATTGAGGAACTGTTCATTGATTTAACCTTTTTGATGAACTGAAATTAAAAGAAAAGAGGAATTAGATCGTTCAGAGTCCCAGAAGTAGAAACTGGAATTTTAGATTTAAAAGCCTGAGCAGCAAGCGTATTGAAAAAAGAACAAATTCTGATAAACCATTTGGTTTTCATGTAATACTGCTAGGCCCCTTTCACCTGTCCTCTAAACAGGCTAGAAGAGTTAGATTAAGCAACATAATTGAACGATATGATTACATATTATTCCTCAATAATCTCTGTTCTTTATGTCCATAGATGCTGTAGATACACAGAAATGTCTTTAAAAGCCATAGCTAAGAGCCATTAAGGTGTAGACTCCCCACACCAAATATTGGTAGCTTTATCCTGATTCAAACTGTAGGCATCTCATGAGCCATAACATTACTTCTGTGAAAACGATCTCTCCCCCCCCCCCCAAAAAAAAAAAAAAAAAAGTTCCGGAGTTCAAGAAGGCATCCTGCAGTCAAGTTAAAACGTTGAATAATAGGATCAGACCCAGTACCCAGGAGAGGCTTCAAACATCATGGGATTCATTCTGATAAATTCTATTATTAATAGAAAATGTTTCAGTGCTAACTGCAATAAAAAAAAAAAAAGAAGAACAAAGAAATAAATAGATTGAAGACAGAAGTGACTGCTTTGTATCTATTTCCATAAGAATCCCTGAACTGAATCTTGCCATGAGAGCACAAGCAACAGCAGTACCAACACCCCAGCAAGGCCCCAAGAGGAACTTCCAAATCTAAGCACAAACGAAGAGTCAAACGAAGGAAAAATAGGCGCCTGAGCTGCCCCTCGTCTCAGCGATGATGAAGAAGCTGCTCTAATTGAGATTATGAGCCCTCCAAGAACTAGGGGAAGAAGGAAGCTCGAATTCCACCACCACCACCACCTGTCCTCACGGTGATAGACGTCAATCTTTCGCTGCTTCACATGATACAAAGGTGAGAGTACTATCGCCAAAACCAATGCTAGAGCCATTGCCACTGACCTGTGGAACGAGTACTGGCTCTGGTCCGAGCAATTACTTAGTGTTGCCATGGTATATATGAATGCCGGCAATCGTTTTGAGGAACAGAAGATAGATCGAGAGAAGGAGATATATATATAGTACGGAGATGGACAGCCAATGTTGGAACCCTGTGAGCATGAGTGTGAGTGTGGATAAGAAAAGCATAGACGATGGAGCCGTCCATAAAGTGAGAAAGGCAAAAAGAAACGTTCCCTGCTTCCTTTCCCTTGGAAAGTACTAGTTTTAAAAGTGGAGAGGCGGCAAAGGAGACATTAATCCTTAGGAAAGTAAGGTATCTACGTCCCTCACCCTCCGCTGCTGACTCATTGATTCCTCAACTTTTGTCTGGATAGCGACAGAAGTCTCTTATTTTGTCATGGGAAAAAGAACTATGAACCTAGTGTGGCCCTTGCCCCAAGACACGAGACTGAGGGAAATGATCGCCCGTTTCTCATGAGATAAAAATCTCACCCTTGTTGATACTTTCACATATGCTCCAGTTGGCCTTTGCATTGGTACAGAAACTATGCTGTCTTTTAGGGAACCCTTTTTTTTAAGGTGAAAGTGTTAGACTTGTGGTGTTGTGTGGCAGTGTTTATAGAGCTCACATTGCATGTGTTGTCATTGTTAGCAATAATGCAGATGTGTCATGTGTTGGGATATGTTTCCAAATATTTTCGGGATATGTACGATGTGTTTTCGAGATACGTAGGATGTGTACAATTGTTTTGTTACCTAAGAACATTTTAGTAATTTTGCACTAGTTTTGATATGGCATGTGATATGTGTGCACTAGTGGTTATTGATGTGTTCGGAATGTATCTGATGAGTTTTGGTTGTTTCGGTATGGGTTCAAATGTGCAAGACATGTACATCATGCATGGTGATGCCCATGATGGATGTGCGATGAGTATGGCATGTGTATGACGTTGTGTACAACATGTGTGTGGTTTTTTTTTGCTAAAGATCAGCAATGTATATTAATGATAAAATAAAGTTACAAAATCACCCTTAGTTCAAAAACTAAGAAACCCACCACGCCCCAACATTGGTTAGAATCTGTAATATGGGCATTTCATAGCTTCCCATACAGCTACATGGGTTATAAAATTTGGGACTGAGACCCAAATGCGTGACTCTTTAAGGATTGCTGCCTTCTTGGCTAGCGCATCAGCTATTGTATTGACTTCTCGGTAACAATGCATTATACACCACTGAATTGAATCAAGATAAGCTGTCATCGCCCACCATTGTTGCACATATTTCCAAGGCAATTTAGCTGATAGAATAGACGAGACCACTGATGTCGAATCACATTCCACCCATAGATAGCCAATATGAAGATCCTTCGCAACCTTAATCCCCTCAAAGAAGGATGCTAATTCAGCATTAAAGTTTGTCCCCACTCCTTGGTAGGTCGTGAAACTCCTGATTACAGTGCCAAGATGATCCCGAAAGGTTCCCCCCGCTCGATATGTGTGTGGTTAGTGTGGATGCTTGCATGTGCATGATGAGGCATGTGGAGTGCTTAATGACAGTTATGTGATGGTATGGTCGATGGCATAATTGAGATGCATGAAGTCATGATTGATATATGCAAGGGGTGATGGCATGTGGAATAATATTTTGGTGGGCCCATATGAAGTTGACGTAGTGTTTCTTCGGGTGATGTGGCAAGACAAAAGGCCACATTGTCATGACCGTTTCGTCCAATGTTGTTCGCATGACTTACAATCATGGCATAGGTGGGGTTTGAGAGTTAGCCATTGTCACGTCCCCATCCCAATAAGGATAAAGTACAAGAAAATGGGTGACTAGAACGACAGATGTCATCCCAAAACTACCAGGATCACAGATACAGTGTCCCAATCCACAGTCTATAACCAATATCAAAAACATAATAATATCAGAGTGTGTAAACCAATGGAATAATTCATTCCAAAAATAGATCGAAATCAGCGGAAGCGTTAATCAATTTAAAATCGAGAAATTACAAGGTGTTCATTGGCTAATGATAGTGTATACAGTAGTTACAAATTTCCTATAACCATCAAGAAATTTCTCCAAAAGATACACAAGGAGTTTATACACGACAAAGATAAACATAAAGTAAAGAGTAAGATTATGCCTCAAGGGCATCACCCTTGAATGTACATCAACATCCAAGCCCAGCCACTAGCTCTACTCGATTCGCATCAAAATGAGCACATCAAGAGACTACCTGCATATCAACTAAAAGTGGTTGCGCAACGGGGTTAGCTCCACAAGCTAGTGAAAGAGCAAAGGGGAATGCACATACACACGAACACACATTTTTAAACAGTTCATGATGCATGCACATGTTAAATTCATTTTTCATCTAGCACACAAATTTAAGTTAGGTATATGCTACTATGATAACTCGGGAGACACTGTGGGTCACTTAACTTATCGCCACAATGAAACCTCAATTATCACAAGGGAGCCTACGCTGGTCGAAGCCACCAAGACCACCCAGTGACAGACCCCTATAGCCATTACTACCCCTGACCTGGCCTCTCTCCCCCACAGGCAACAGTTGCTCTGACTACCCAACACATAAACCCCTGTTGGTAAGGGTCGTAGCATAAGGGGACAAGAATCCTAACCACAGATATACTACATGCAAGTCCTATCGTTCCGAGAGGTATTCCGGGTGCATCAACGTCCCATTCCATCTAGTACCCGGGTACCAAAACGGCACGACACATACAAGGCAGGATGATAGTCAATGAGTTTCATAAACAATCCTGGGGTTCCGGTACCGGTACACCCGGCACCGTAACCCAATACAGTAATGAATCAATTCACATATCCACATTCAAATCAGTTCATAATTTAGACAAATAATACAATTATGCAAAATGCTTATTAATCATATAATAGCATGATAATGAATATTTAATGAATAACAAACCCAAACAATCACCCAAAACCTACTCACTGTAGTTCGGATCTCGTTCGATGTGTTTGGTATGGACTTCCTTGAAATACGCTCTCCTGTACGAGTTAAATGGCCTAAATATGCGAGAGCAAGTATTAGAAGGTGTGTGGAGGGATCCCATGCCAAGTCCCAAAGGCTAAAGTTGGGTTTTAAACAAGACAGCACGAACGGACTCACAGACGAAAGCAACAGAGTAAGTCCATTCCTGGCTCCGTTCAGGCCAAAAGGTCAAAATAAGAGGGACGGATTCACGGACAGAACCTCATCATGAATCCGCTCGATCCCTTAGACATTCCTGAGAGGGAACGAAACCACGGATGGAACCAGTAGGTGAATCCGTTCCTGGCTCCGCTCGAGCCAGTCACCAAAATGCATTTGACGGATTTACGGACGAAACCACGACATTGGATTCGTTCGTGCATCCGTCGAGGTTCTTTCCAAGATTTTTAAGGATTTTTCTCTCCATCTTGGAACTTGGAGGTCACAGGGCCCTCAAGGTCATGGAGGGGAATCATAGGCCTTCCTAGAGTCACTAGAACCTAGTCTCACCTCATGGGTCCAAGGTCTCACAAGGATTCA
The DNA here is from genome assembly GCF_018873765.1 of Telopea speciosissima. Lineage (NCBI taxonomy): Eukaryota > Viridiplantae > Streptophyta > Magnoliopsida > Proteales > Proteaceae > Telopea > Telopea speciosissima. The sequence continues at coordinate 1,140,021 of NC_057926.1, forward strand.
ACTCCTTTGTTCCAACTATAGGGTTTAGGGTTTGGAAAACCTTAGAACAGCAAAAATGGCTGTAAATGGGATGAGTGGAGCTAATATTAGGGGTAGGTCCTCATCAATGGAACCCCATCATGAGCTAAGCTCCACCTCGAGTTCCAAGTGGAACCCTAGGTTAACTCCTCCTTAGTAAAACCTCCCAAAACCTAAAAATGGAGAAGGATGAGAGTGTAGTAAGATGAAAGCTTAACTAGATGAGTGAAGCCCAAACTCCAGCTTCAACCAGCCTTGAAGATCCACCTTCCACTCTCTTCTTCCTCCCTTTTTCTTCTTTTTTTCTATTCTTTTCCGGACAGCAAGAGGGGAGGAGTTAGGACAGCAAGGCCTCCTCTCTTGCTTCCCCTTCTTTTTCTTCATTTCCCCTCCCATTCCTCTTCCTTTCCCCTTCTTCTTCTTCCCTTCTTCTTCTCCTCAACAGTTTGGCTTGGATGGGGAAGAAATAGGAATCCTTGAGCCAAGCCCTTCTTTTATAAAATGAAATAGGCCTTAGGGCTTGTTTGCCTAGGTCCCCCAAAGTTAAGAATCCTTTTAATTCATGAAATAGGCCTTAGGACTAGCTTGGCTAAGGTTCTAAGCCCCTTTAGGTCCAACTAGTTAGGATATGTTTAGCTTAGCCTAAGGTCCTAAAAATGTATTTTAGTCTAGGGATTATTTGGCTCAATCCAAGTAAAAGAAACCATTATTTATTTTAGTTAAGTCTTGTGGGTTCACTTTCATGGCCCAACAAACCAAGTGAGAGTAAGGGTGGGGGTCTATCTTGTCCGAGGACTTAGTCACTGTGTCCGAAACACAGGGACGTGGGTCCCACACAAGAAAATAATAAAAGGGTAAAAAATAGCATGGACGGATCCACGAATGAAACCAATCTTGTGAGTTTGTTCGTGACTCCGTTGCTACTGTAAGGGCTAAAAACACAAGGAAAGTGGTTGGGTTTTGACCCACACTTCAGGACTTTGAAGGGGATATGCATACCAAAATTTAGGGTTCAAGGCTTACTTCATGGTGTGGTCCAATCGCCCATCAAGGTGTGAATACAATCCTTGTGTTCGAGCCTTCCCCCTTGACTGTTACAGTCCAAGGTCATAGATGTTGACCATTGACATCGTGGCAACACCCGTCGGTAAAAGTTCAATTTGACCCGGGATATTAGGGTGTATTTTGGGTATGGGTGTAACAGCCATGGCATGGGGATGTTGCCTAATGATATTTTTGTAATTAAATTTCTATGAGTATGATTTTTGTTTGGGGGGGGGGGGGTTCATGTCTCCTTTTGAAAAAGTACAAAAAATAAAAAAACATCCTTATAGGGGTGTGATAAGTTGTTAGTGGCTTGTGGCACATTGTCCTGCTACACACTTCGCCTGATGATCCGGATCTCCTTCAGATTGTTAGGTTGTAATGTCATGTTTCAATCAAGGAAAGTGCTTTGACTTCCTTCCCTTCGTGTGTTCTTGTCTTGCTTCCCTCCCCCTTTCGTGGTTTGTTTAGGCTTACTCATAGCACACAGCGTGCTAGTGAGTGCCACACAGACACCCAATTGAGTAGGTCTGTGACATTTGGTATTAAAGCCATGTTTGATCATAGGAACATAGGAAAAGCTATGGGTGAAAATCTACTGACACAGTCGAGCACTAGGACTCACCTTGATGCACTCGAGGCCCAAATGTAGACACTTGGGGGTGGTTAAAGAACCTACCTACCCTAGTAGTAAGGGTTGGTATCATGGGAGAAGGGCAACGACCACTCGTTGAGAAGGTGGACAACCTTGATGAGGGATACACACAGCTCTCCAATGCCATTGAGGTGCTAGAAGAAGACACAAGGGGCGTAGTGGTAGCTCTATAGGCCTCGGTTAAGGAGTTAACGAGTTAACTTGTAAATGAGGGTAGTTGGTTTCGATGGTGCCGGGGTGACAGAACCTCGTCCCCATGTAAGATACCTGAGCCGAGTACATATGGCGATGCTCGAGATGCCAAGGAATTAGAGAATTTATTATTTTTTGTGGAGAAATATTTTCGTGCAGTCAAACCAAATGAAGTGGACAAGGTGTCGATGGCTAACAATGTATATTTCAGGAGATGCAAAGTTGTAGTGGCGCTCACATTACAATGCCATCCAAGAAGGGTTTTGTATCATCCAAACATGAGAGGACCTAGAGAAGGAATTGAAGAGTCAATTCCTCCCTAAAAATGTAGACTATCTTGCTCGACTCAAGCTTCGGCAATTGCAGCACACTGGCACAATTCGAGACTATGTCAAAGATTTTATAACATTAATATATGCTTCACATCAAAGACATGTCTAAGAAGGATAGGATGTTCCAATTCATTGAGGGTCTAAAACCTTGGTGTAGGACTAAGATGCATCGACAAAGAGTACAAAACCTTACTTCAACATATGTTGTTGTCGAACATATGATGGATTATGCCAGCCCCCTACCAAAAAGACTCCTATGTCAACTAATGGGGGTGGACGATACGAAAAGACCTACAACAATAATAGATACCAGGGTGGAAGGGAATCATGTTTGAATAGGCCTGCTTCCTCCTCAAAGTGTTCCATTATTTTGACGACCGAATCAAAACCAACCATGCAATGCTTAATATGTAAGGGACCCCATAAAGCCCTTAAGTGCCCCCATAGAGAAACTATCAATGTTGTACAAGCATCATCTCCACCAATCGAAGAGGTGGAGAATGGGGATGGGGATAATAATGAGCCACAGGTGGAAACCCTTCAATTGGTGTATGCCCAGAAGGGGGAGGTTGATGACAAGATGGTCGCATCCAGGGACTGATGTTTGTTAATCCTAAAATCAATGAGAAACCCACGAAGATAATACTAGACATGGGAGATACCCACAACTTCATCTCTGAATCAGAGGCAAAACAACTTGGTCTGAACTTGGTGAAGGACTTGAGTCGTAATAAGGCAGTTGATTCCGATGCTCGACCAGTGATTGGCACTGCTAGATCTATTCCTATTAAGATGGGGTCTTGGTCTGGATATACCAACCTAATGACTATTCCTATGGATGACTTCCAAGTCGTTTCAGGTATGGAGTTCTTACAGAGCCATAAAGCAATGCCCATGCCATGTTTAGAGTCGCTATGCTTGTTCGGGGATAAGCCTTGTGTTGTCCCTATAGTACCCAAAAAAGGCACTAGTGCCATCATCTCAGCCATTCAACTAAAGAAGGGACTGAAAATGGAGAAACTTACCTACAGGGTTACTTTGAAGGTTGGTTCAGATGAGGTAAACATGGAGCCAGTACCCAACCAGATTTGTGGTATATTAGAAGAATTCGAAGATATGATGCCCTTGGAGTTGCCAAAACACCTCCCTCCACAGAAGGCCAATGGCCATGAGATTGAACTACTCCCAGGAACGAAACCACCCGCAAAGAGCCTATATTGCATGGCACCCCTTGAATTGACTGAACTTCGTAAGCAATTGGATGGATTACTTGAAGTAGGTAGGTTTCATTCAATCCTCCAAAGCATCGTATGGGGCTCCAGTACTCTTCCAACGTAAACATGATGGGAGCTCGAGGTTGTGTGTTAACTGTAGAGCTCTCAACAAGGTCACCATTCAGAACAAGTACCCCATACCCTTGATTGTCGACTTGTTTGACCAACTGGTAAGAGCCAAATACTTCTCTAAGCTTGACCTGAGATCGGGGTACCACCAAGTTTGGGTTGCAGAGGGTGATGAGCCTAAAACCACCTCCGTCATAAGATATGGCGCCTTTTGAGTCCCTCGTCATGCTAATCGGCTTGACCAATGTCCCAACAACATTCTCTACACTAATGAATTTGATTTTCCATGATTGTCTTTGTTATACCCGCACCCAAGATACTAATATTATAGTCTTACTCTTACGCCTCGTAGATGGAGCTAAAGTCTATGTCGGTGAGCTGTTCACTATGGTCGTCAAACCGACCCACAAGATCATTGACTAGTTCATGGGGTTGACTGTTGAGGATAGGTTCCTCAATCTAGAATGGAAAAAATTCATCGACGATGATTTCATGAACTTTCCTCCTAGCACGAGTCCCAAGAGCGAGGAGCATCAAAAGCAACACCCTGTATTGTGCCACTTCGACGTCTTGTGCCCTAGTGAAGTCAGTGTTGAAGCGAGGAAACTTTTTAGGATCTTGGATGACACACCATGATGGACGAGGGGTAAATTACTAACCTTATTTATTTATTGCTTATTGCCCTCTCAAAGTCCTTGAAGTGCGGGCTAAGGTCCGGGGACCTTTCTTTTCTTGTTTAGCCTTTTCAGCAGAAACGGATCTACGAATGGACCCACTACTAATAAGTCCGTTCGAAGATCCACTCGTGCTGATTGATGTTTTATGTTGAGACCTTTTGTGGGATCCACATATCCCAGGCCCCGGACTGCATTGTCGTGTCCCCGTGCATGGTGGACCCCACCCCTATCTTTTCCTTATCTAGTTGGGCCATATAAGTGGACCCACAAGGCTTAACTTAAACAAAAATGGGTTTTAAGATTTTATAAACTTAGGCAAACAGGGCCTTTGGGTCACTTACTATATCAAGCATACTTGGCCATTTATTGGTCATTAACACTCTAACCTACTAGGCAATTGAGCAAGAGAAGGGGAGAGAAAGGAAGGAGGGACGATGCAGAAGAAGGTGGAGACTTGGAATTGTTGACTTGGAGGGTTGGCATTGGCTTCCACTTGATTGAGATAGGCCCTCTCACTCCCTCTCTCTCCCTCTCTCTCCTTCCCACTTATTTTGGGTTTGAGAATTCCATTTTTGGGATGGGTATGACCTAGGGTTCCACTTGGAACCCAAGGTATGACATTGGTTGAGTATTGAGTCTCATTGGTGAAGCCTCATACCCAAATTACAAACCTCCAAACTCCTTCCCACTATTGATGCTGACCTAGGGTTCCAATTACACTAAATCAAAATAAATCGACCTTTAAGGGATTCAAATCTTGGAGTCCTTTAGAACCAACGAATGGACTATGACCATGCAAACGAAATGCTTGATAGCTTCTCAACACACACACACACACACTAGTGGATCCATTTCGTCTAGCTTAGATTTTAATTTTTTATGTTTTTTTATTGATAATATTACATCAGTTTGGGTTAAATCAATCATATCTAAGCTTTGGTTCGGAATGTTGATCGTACTATGAACCTAGAACTAAAACTACAAATGTATTTATTCACACAAATAAATAAATATAAAACTAAAATTAAAACAAAAAAAGGGTTTTTACCATAACGAGAAATGTATGTTTCAACCTTCAAAGGTTAATAACACGTGAAAGAGATATGACGGGTGTTTATCAAATAAAAAAAAAGATATGACGGGTATATTTTTTTGGTAGTCTGTATCGTTTCAATTTGACTCACTGAAATGGCTTTAACTCACATCTTAAGCAGTTGTTTCATAATCGAAAAAATAAATTATGAGTTCCTTGATATACCAAAATAACATCCATAAGTTTTCACCGTGTAATGCTGACAATCCTGCTAATCCACCCCCTTGATATATCTATAAATGACCGTTGTCTTACCATCTTTCTCACCAAATACCAAAATAACATTCATAAATTTTCACCATGTAATGCTGACAATCGTGCTAATCCACCCCCTTGATATTTCGTTATAGGTCTATTTATCTTACCATCGTTCCCGTCAAATACCAAAATAACATCAATAAGTTCTCACCATGTAATGCTGACTATCTTGTTAATCCACCCCTTTAATATTTTGTTACAGGTCTGTTTATCTTACCATCCTTCCCGCCAAATACCAAACTAATAGCCATAAATTTTCACCATGTAATACTGAGAATCCTGCTAATCCACCCCCTTGATATTTTATTATAGGTCAGTTTGTCTTACCATCCTTCCTGCCAAATATCAAAATAACATCCATAAGCTTTCACCATGTAATGCTGAAAATCCTGCAAATCTAACTCCATTGATATTTCTATACAGGTCTGTTGTCTTACAATACTTCCTGCCAACTACCAATATAACAATTCTCCAATTTAACCACCTTCAAAATTCTATACTGGTATGTTGTTTAACCATCATTTTCGTCATAATCCTATACAAATTTGGTTGTCATAACATCTTGTCCGGCCATAAGCATTTAATTATTAATGCAGATTTCATGTGCTATACACAACACTCCAAATAAACTATTTCTAACATATAGAAAACATGAATGATAATATACATTTCTTCATATGACCCACTAACACTGCTCATCTCCCCTTTCGTATTATGGAGGGTGTTATCTGGGTGTAATAAGACTGTGAGAGCTTCATCAAACTTATTTTAAATCCCTCCCAACCTCGGCCCATATCTATTTAGTTATCTTAGCTCTTGTTTTGAAAGTTGTAATTTCTCCTTTGTATCTAGAGAAGCTAATGGTTTAGAAGATACTCTAGCCTAGCAAGGAAGGCCAATCTGTCTATCCCATGTATCTGTCTATCCCATGTATGACAGATTGGCCACTGTCCACTCCGTGGTTGGTTGATACTTGTGCTTCAACCTTTATGTATTCTACATGGGTGAATGAATAGATCTGCTTTTACCAAAAAAATTATGAAGGGTGTTATTACAGATATAGAAGACTAAAATCCTTCCCCGTTAGATTTCACATCATTGTTCGGATGAAAAGAATCTGAAAATATGATTTATCATCACCCCAAAAAAGTTGTCAGATAATGGACAGGGGGAAAAAATAATAATCCTCTCCAATTTCTTAAAGTTGGCAATGCGACAGTGCTAGGTGGAGATGCCGACACATGGCATTTTGCACATCCAACGATCCATCTCATTGACTATGTTGAGCTCAGACCGTTGGATGGTCGAGTTGTGCCAAGTGTCGACATCTCCACCTAACACTGTCGTGCTGTCGAGCTTTATGGATTTGGAGAGGGATAGGGTAGGGGAGTTTGGGGGATAAAGTCATAAAAGGGTTGAAGAACCAACTTGACGACCAAATAAGAGAAGAGTAATAATATTGCAATGAGTTTAATTGTGTTAAATCAAAAGCATAAGTAAGTGTATTGGACTTCATACATATATTAATATCACGATCCAAAACCACAATGTCAGTATTATCATTCCGTAATATTGACTTTTCAGTATACTAAATGCCTAAAATATTCTGGAGACAGTATACATATTCATAGTAATATAGTACTCATTTCCACCCCAAAATGAACATTAGAGGAATCACTGACTTAAATGATAAATTTTATTGCAAATCCAATTCTGAATCAGAATGAGAACATAACACCGTTCAGTGGAAGAACCAGATCATCCTACAAACATATGTTACAACCAAGGATGATCACTTCGAATTCCTTCAAAGATACAATTCTCAATGACTGACTGTATAGAGATCAAATGTATCAATCCCGGTAATATCAATGTGTATTTATTGTTGCAACAGTGAGTGTTGACGTTAAAAAAAAAAATTGTAGAAAAGGGGTTACATATCTAGCATATGCATATTTTGGATGCAGTAGTATAACATAGATGTGAATTGGATAGAATATCGTTCTGGAACAAAATAGATATACAGTAATGGAAATATATGTTGTGAATACCATATAGCAAATAAATGGATTACATGAAATTGGGGGAAGAAATTCAAAGTTGTAAGTGATAAGGATGATTCTGAAACAGGCCATTTCAATATTACAAAATATGAAGACACACTTAATCTAAAAATAACTGATGATATATTGTAGGTAATCAGTATAAGGATCATCAAGAAGAAAATCTATTCTAAATAATTGTGGAAGGTTGATTTTTAAGTCATCATATATGTTGATTGATCTCACTAACACATTACATATGTCAGAGTGATTAAATTTATTTGGGACATTGAAAGATTTTTAAAAAAAAAAAAGAGTTCATAATGCAAATATTTACAACTCTGATATGTTCACCATCCTATCTCCAATGTTTTGGTTTGAGCTCCGATTATCACTCTATCAGTAAGTCGTATTTCTTCTATCAATTAAATTGATTCAATGCATGTGAATGAAACCAACTGAGAAGGCTAATAAATTAATTTGACACATCAATCAAACATTGTGAATTATACATGCATTACCACACAATCAAATCCTAATAATATAGTGAAGAAATTGCCTGAAACGTGAAACATCTTTTGTTATATGATATATTTGATTATATTATGTTATCTGTGAAGTTGTTACACCCTTCTATCTTTTATTACGTCTCGTTCGAAATTATCAATTCAATAGTAGGGATACTCCTATGTTTGGTATAAGAAAAATGTTTCTAACCGAATTGGCCTCCTTTAATTTAAAGATGAATTGTAAGTAAAACAATGAAGGCATCAATTCATTTTAAATACGTAGAACAATAAAGGCAACAATTAGCTTTAGTGTTTATGAAACAATGAAGGCAACAATTAGATTTAGTGGAAAACTGGTGTTTGGGGTTACCATAATAGTTCACCACTCTCTACTAGTTATGAACAAAGTAAATATATGAATGGGGAAGACAAAGTCTAATTCAAAATTAAAGGTCATAATTGATTTCAGGGAAAGGAATTTCAAGCGGTAAAGGATAAATTAAATACACTAATTGTAATGGGTTAAAGAATGCACTGATATGTTATTTATCCATTAAATCTGGAAATATGCAAATACATATAATTGAATACAGAGCATATAAGAGGAAAAAATGATATGACAGATGGTATATAGTTTGGTATGGAATAGATATCATAGAATATAATTTGTTTCAGACATATAATCATACAGTTTGGATGAGAAGATGATTAATGTTTCGGAATGAGTATTACCTAATTAATATGTGCTTTCCAGATGCAGTTTATCATTCTTGCATATAGGCATCGTCGTATTTAATGTCCTGTTGATATTATTTGTACCACTCTTCAAATACTTGAGGATATGTAAACTTGTATCTGCATCAAGTTATAGCAAAAATTGCCCCTCCTCAAGATTGTTATTTCCATTCTTAGATAATCGAAAAATTAGGTGGTCGTAATCTGAATATGAAAAGTTAGTCATACCTCCTCTCCTATTCTCCAGCCATTCCATATCCCAATTGACTCTCTTTTTTTTTTTTTTTTTTTTTTTTTTTTTTTTTTTTGTATACAAATTTCTCACCCAAAGCTCCCTCTAACTGCCTCTTTTTCTGTAAATCATCTGCTAAACCAGAACTGATCATGTGTCCTTGGTCTTGACTCTTATGAGAACATGAGAAAGGGGATCTCTATGACACACCGAAGATTTAATTCCTTGAATCAACCTCAGACGCCATACTATTGATACCAGAATCTTGTACTTCACTGGTGAGTGAAAGGTGAGGTTAATACCCTCATAACATTTAGTAATCATTTTGTCCACAATTGAGGATTCAAATTTTTGTAAATCAACAAATACATCGCTTTCGAAATTTAGTTTCTTCTCAACGACTTGATTCTGATTTTGTAGATCAGTTACAACTTCTTCAAATTGAGTCCATTCTTGTCCCGTTCTGATGGATAATATAGCGTCACTATACGAGTCAAAAATGAACTTCTGTGAATTTATCATTACAGACTCAACCAACTTAAAGCTTTTTTTTTTCTTTTCATAGTACTTGGATGTAGGTCGTCCAAATGGTCGATACTTGCATCACAATGCTGCGTCAGCACGTCATTGGAGCTTTCCCCCAAACTTCACCACGGATTGTCTTCTAATAATTGGCAACTAGTAGACCCATCTCAACATGTAATAATCTAGAATTTGGAAATAATTATTTCGTAGTAGGACAGCCAAAGCATGCCTACATAGAATTCCCTTGAATTCAAAATTACGACAACTGCATTGAATTGTTTCATGACCAGTTATGTGATAAACCGTGTGTCCACTGTTTGATGGGTCAATTGCGGAATGACGTACAAGTCAAACACCCAGTTCATTGGTATGTGCAGCATAGTTAAAGAAGGCCTTCTTCTACAACTTATTTAATGCGTATTCTATCAAAATTTTAGACGTATTCCTCTCTGTGGCAGTTGATGTCTTAAGGATGACATTATTCGCCTTCTGCTGCATTTTTCTTTGGTACGTGATTAGTTCTAAATTATCAACTGCCTTTGTAACCTACGAATCCAAAATCATATATTAGATGGTGTACCATAGAATTTCTCAATTTCGTATTGTACTTAATATAGACCCATAATATATTAAACAAAATCTAGTCATTTATTGAGCATAAATAGGAATTACTCATTTAATAAAATCGGTCAATGTTGTTTGAGAACCAATGGATCGTTTAATGCATGAATTCATAGATTCTGACCTCCCAGTAGTCCTCATTCCAGCAAAGAAATATGACCTTAGGTATGAGGCAACCCATTTAGACCTACTTCCATAAATGTCTGTCAAATAACGATTGGATGTAAGATAATACTTGGCCAACATGACTTCCCAACCAACATCAAACTCCTACTCACTTTTACTCTTGTTAATGCGCCAGAAGTTGTTTATGAAATTTTTGGTACTGCACTCAGAGTTTACCCGTAAGATGAACACAGATTTTTTGCAACATGCCAAATGTAAATAGCATGTTTTGTGTTTGGCAGAACACTTCGGATAGCATCAATTATACTTGGATCTGAATCTGTGAGTATGGATGTAGGAGTCCTCCCATTCATAAACTCCAAGAAAAAATGCTACAATACAAGGATACTATTTACCAGTATCAACTCCCACTACAATAATAATAAGATTATTGACATTACATACATATATCTAGTACCTCACAAATGCAATTGAATCATCACGTTCTCACCTTGAAAGTCCATTCAAAAGATTTTCTCCTTTCATTATGTAGAAGGCAACATGCGAAAAAAGATATTGTCCCGTGATTATTGACACTTACCCATATCCCACCTAGCATATCAAACTGATTGAGCTTGTAGGTGATGTCAAACACAACCACATCACCATCTTGTTCATACCCTCGTATAGAGGAAGAATGAAACCAAATTATGTACTCCAGTCGATTCTCATCATCAACAGTAAACTTGAACTTAAACTCATTGTCATTGAGATTAAGGCACGAGTATGTAAGAACAAGATGTGTCACATCATTTTCCCTACCAGTATCACTACGACGACCCAGAAAATTTCTTGCATCCTTCAAAGTAAAAGGAAGATTACCAACATGAATGTTTTGCTCTGTTTCAATTATCCTAATCATTTGTGTCACGTTATATATCAATTCATTCAGCTGCAGTAAACGCTTCCTGTAATTGGGACGATACGTACCGATACGCGGGTAGCCAATGAACTTCATTTTAATGTAGTAGATCATGATTATGATCATTAATAAAAAGTACCACTTTCCACTTCTCTATTTTCTCAATTCTCTCCAATGACACAGTCATACGCGCTTCACAGTTGCATCGGCATAATTTTGTTAGCTTTTTCTAGGACCACGGTCAATGTCAACCTTTGGTCCAGGGGTACCTGAGCAGTGGCATACAAAATCCCTTCTGATTACTTCGTCATTTCTTGTAGACCTACGATGACATCGTTGTTTACAAACTAAGAACCCATGCTTCATTGCAAATGATATGTATGCAGCATATGCTCGTTCGTCTGATTCGAATGTTATGCTAGTATGAATGTTTGAAGAATTTTCCAATGTCATCTCGTTTTAAAAAATTCTACTTGTAACATCATCATCTGTCAAATTCGGATTTACAGAGACTCGTTCTAGGAACAAAACATCCGCCTAAAAATAACAGAAATACAATTACTTTACAGATGGTATTGCTATCTGTTTATAAAACACATTCCACATGCCTAACTTGATATTTGATTTAAAACATTAATTTGGCATATAAATGCAACACTTAACACAAAAGATTAGTGTCATGCCCCTATTCCAAGCTTATGCCATAAGCACAGTCAAGAGGGTGATTAGGATGACACACGTCACCCCAATTCCTGTCAAGATCAATGACACCGTGTCCCAAAGCATAGTCATCACCCAAAAGCCCACCCAAATAATTATATTTGAGCAAAGAAAATAAATATTTTGTTCATTATCAAAGTTATTATAAGCAGAAGCATTAATTACATAAGCAGTTACAGTATGTTCAGCTAACTAAGTGATAAAATAATAGCAGTCTAAGTCATGGTATATGCTACTGTGATAACTCGAGAGACACTGAGGGTTACTTAACCTATCGCCCTAGTGAAACCTCAGTTATCACAAGGGAGCCTACGCCGGTAGAAGCCATAGACCACCCAGTGGCAAACCCCAATAGTCGTCACTACCCCTGACCTGGCCTCTCCCACCTCCACAGACCTCAGGTGCTCAGACTATCCAATACATAAACCCCTGTTGGCAAGGGTCATAGCATAAGGGAACATAAATCCTAACCACAGATATACTACATGCAATTCCTATCGTCCCGAGAGGTACTCCGGGTGCATCAATGTCTTATTCCATCTAGTACCCGGGTACCAGCATGGCACGGTGCATACAGACCAGGATGACAACAATGAATATAATAATAAGGAATTCGGGGTTCCGGCACCGGCATACCTGGCACCGTAACCCAATACTCTAAGGTAAAGCAATATATCCACATTTCATCAATTCGTATCAATCATGGTTTTATATGCAAGGATGCAACATAGTAAGAATGAGTGCACACACATAAACCATCGTATAATCTATGTAGTTGTATTTCTATATGTATATATCAAGCCCAAACATCACCCAAAGCCCACTCACAGTTCGGTTGCTTGTCCTTCGATAAGGTTTACTCTAATGCAAGCACTCCCATACAGATTCTGAAGTCTGAGGATGCATGAAAGTAGTGTTAGAAGTATATAGGTGGGTCCCACAAAGGGTCTCAATAGTTTAATTGAAGTTTGGGTCAAGACAGCAGGGGCGGATGCAGGAACGAAAGCAGCCAGTTGAGTTCGGTCGTGGATCCATCCAGGCCATACCCAGAAAATACATGAAACGGACTCACGGGCGGATGTGGAACATGAATCCACTCGTGCATCCGTCCAAACCCTGAGACATACCTAAGAGCGACCTAAGCTACAGGCGGATTCACCTAAGTAGGTCTACTCGTGGCTCCGTCCAGATTAAATAGCCAGGTTAGGCTGAATGGACTAATGGGCGGATACACGACAGTGAGTCCGATCGTTCATCTGCCCCCATTTCTTTGAAAGCTGCGAAGATCATCACCTCCAACCGTTCATTCATGGACCCATAAAGGTCCTAAGGTTGGGGAGGTGAGTCCAAACCTTCGTTGGAGGTCCAAAATACATAGTCCTTTGAGAAGGTAAGGGGATTCAAGGGATTTGGATCCATCTCCAAGGTTTCTCCCCAAACCTAACTAGGCCTGAATTGCTTGAACAGCATTTGGGTTGTCAAATCCATGAAGGCATTAAGGGGAGGGATTATAGGTCTCCAAGGAGCATTCAATAAGGTTTAATGGGTTTCCAAGAGAATCCCCCAAGCTTGGAATCGATCCCAGGGGATTCTCCAAACTCAGAAATGGAAAAGAGAGGGAGGAAGGTGAGGTCACTTACCCCAAGGTTGGATTTATGGGTGATTCTCCACCTCCACAGTCCCCTTCCAAGCTCTCCTCCACAAGCCTTCAATGCTCCACAGCTCCCACGTTTTAGGTTGGTGAAGGAAGTCATGAGACTTGAAAACTAAGCCTTATCTTAAATCCCTATCCCACTTAGGGCCTGTTTGGTATGGGCATTATGAGTCAAAACTCACTTAAGAGGTCTGTTAAGCAAATAGGTCCACCTTTATGGCAACCCACAAGCCAAGGAGATCAAGGATGAGGCCAACCTCGTCCAAGTAACCAGATAGAGTGCCCGGGGCACGGGGTGTGGGTCCCACCCAAGAAAACACACGAAATCCTCAAACAGCACGAGCGGATTGACGGGTGGATTCAGTCTTGGTGAGTCCGCTCGTGCGTCTGTTGCTGCTGTAAGGGCAAAAACTTAAGGAGAATTGGTCGGGCTTTGGCCCATACTTCAAGGTCAACTAGGGGAGAGTACAGTAACATCCACAAGGTAGTATCTTACCCCCTCGACTGCTACGACGTGTCCTTCGTGATCCCGAAGAGTTTTCCGATCGCGATGCTAAACTCATCACCGAAGGAGGTGTCTAGGTGTGGGGACATGGGGAACGCCTTTCGGTACTCTTCACTATGAGGACTCGTACTAGGAGGATGGTCGACGAAATCATCATCGATAAATCTTCCCCACTGTCGGTTATGGAACCTCTCCTCCACAGGCAGGCCCTTGAATTGGTCAATGATCTTGTGGCTAGGTTTGACCACGAGGAAAAACAGTTCACCAGCGTACACGGCAGTAGAATCTACACATCACACAAGAGAGATATTGTTATTTAATAGTAAATCTGGGCGTGGATGTAACAATTAGGACATTGGATTCCACAATTCTGGATGTGTCTAACATTTCCCCTATTAAGATCCATCGCCGACCTCATGCAAATGATGAGAACCGTTGTAGAGTGGACTGAGTCTTGTGTGAGTTCTGGAGAAGATTGAATCTTATGCACCAAATAAGCTATATGGTCTATTTTTAAGTTATTATATACAATTCTATTTCTGTCTTTGTTATTTAGTAAAGAGAAAACCAGTGTCGTTTCTTAACATCCCCAATCCCATAAACTCCAACTTGACATGGTAGAAAAATAGAGGATTTCTAGGGATATGAGGTTTTGTGATTGTATTCTACGAACTCAACGCGGCTCCTGTTGAACCATTACATTATGGGGTTTATCTTCTCGGCTACTTGAATATTATCCAATGGTCAACCACACTTTCCATTTTCCATAAAATCAAAAACATGAAACATATACTTTGTGAATTTTCCTTCCCAATTTGTATATCCTTGATTCAGGGTGAAGCTTGACCGTAAGGTCTGGTCTTTCACTAGGAATTGTTGTAGGTCTGGACAATATAATGGGGGAGTCCGACTGTGATGATTCAATGAAGATAACTTTCTACCAAAATACAACTGTATTGGTGTAGTTTTTTTTATTGGCTTTATTTCACAACCTAAAACGAGATTCGATGTATTGAACAAGTAATAGCTTGAGCATACCTGAAGATGAGGAGACGAAGTTCTAGCCATGGCCAACACAATGAAGATCTCCAAGGAAAAAGAAGAAACTGATGAAATTTACAGGAGCCACCATAATTTTTTGGCTGGGGGCCGAGGTCGAATGTTAGAGATGGACATATTTCATCTGAAATATATCCAGATCAGACCCCTTTCAAGAAGTCCAGTGTCACACCTCAAACCACCCCCTAGGCGGATCGGGCGGGTGACCCGGATGTCGAACCACATCCGCCAATCCCCAAGGATCCAGAAGTAGTATTTACATGTCACAAACCACACAATGAGGGTAAAAGATAATAAATAAATATCAGAGGCAACGAAAGTTAAAAGAAAAACTACCCAAAAGATAGATTATATTTATTACAGTAAAATCCCAAGTACCTATGTTATATCATATACATATCCATTTATGTTCAAAAGGTACATAGTCACGGTAGTTACACTTCCTGAAGAGAGAAATTCAAATAGTAATATAATCTTCGTAGATCATCATGAGGAAGATCTACAGTCCATCAACAGCTTCATCGTCTATTGGCAAACCAGTACCTGTAAAATCACCTAAAAGAGAATATACAAGAGTGTGAACTCCACCGAACCCGTGAATGAAATATAAACCATGCATACACATGCAAGCACAACCATGAGCCTATATGGAGGATATTAATTGTTATTATTAAGCCACCTAACAGGCAAAACTAAGGCAGGTATAGTGCTACTATAGTCCCCAATACATGTATCCCTGGTGCGGGCCTCTAACCCTTCCCACGATACATCCATTGAGTTGTCGGAGAAAACCAGTTGGCTCCAGCATCCCTTCCCAAGGTCAGCCCAACCGGCCCTCTAGGTTACCACTGTGCTACCACCAGCCCTATTAACTGATGGGCCAATAGACATCACCTATCCTAGTGACCCGATGAGCCAACTGACCGAGCAATGCCCTTCAAGATATTGGCCTCACACTTTTGTGGTATCCAACACCTAAACCCCTATTGGCAAGGGTTCGTAGCACGGGTGATGATTACCTAGCCATATGCATTCTACATGACATAGTATGAGTCAGGTGATGCCCCGCATCCCATTCTACGGGCCACCACTAGCCTCATTTCCAAGCCTGCTACGACATCTAGACTAGCAGTTTTAATGATATCATATGAGTCGGGTGGTGTCAACCGCATCCCATTCTACGGGCTACCACCGGCCTCGTTTCTATTTAGGCTAACAATTTATATGCAAGCATTTCATCAACAGTTCTCAACATAATTCCAATAAGAACATGAGAATATAAATATAAAGACAGAAAAGTAAATTGTTATTGTTATCATAACTCATTAGTTATGTTACACCTACACGTATGGTGTAATTCCACTCACCTTAGCTATGCTCCACTTACTCGAAGGACTATCGATCCTCAAAAGCACCTTGATATGCGTCGTCGGGCAATTAATTAAAACCTATGATAAATAAATTAGAATTTTATATTAATACACATTAAATTATCCTAGGAGACTAGGAGTAACCATGGTTTAGTTCCCAAACCAGGGCAGGACACAAAACTGCCACGACAATAGCAGTGGTCGATTGGCACTAGTCTATCCAATAGACTAGTGGCAATGGACCAGTAGGCTGCTGTGGCCAAAAATCAAAGGGGTTTGTGGGTTCAGACCAAAAAGGGTGCCTAGATACTAATTTAAGTAATTACAGGGGTTAGGGTCATGTTACACAACCATGAACAGTACTGGTTGATTGGAGTGGTCTATCCAATGGACCAGTGGCAATCAACCCATTGCTCAAAGTGTAAGGTCAGGGCTGGAATGATGTGTTTTGTATTATGGATTGTACCAATGGCCCTAAGAAAGGTGTTTTCGACCTCGGGGTAGGTCAGGGACAACACAGGGTTAGGTTACCTGCAGTGGTTGATTGGTACTGGTCCATCCAATGGACCAGTAGCAATGGACCGGTAGGGTTACTGTTGCTAAAAGTGCAGGGGCTTCCAGGGTAATGGTTATGTCTTCATAAAAGGGCCCCTAGGTGTTATTTCAGTGGTACAATCATAGGTTCTTGGCCTTGGTTCCATTTAAACACGGTTTGGTTGCTTGAGCCATGTCCCGGGATGTCAGACTAACTCCAAATAGAAGGTATAGAGCTGGGATGGCTAGGGTTTCTTCACAAAAGGTCTTTCACAATGTTTCATAGGCCATAGGCTGATCAGGCTTAAAATTGGACAAGGTCTCTGGTAGTGGTCGATTGGTACTAGTCCATCCAATGGACCAGTGGCAATGGACCAGTAGGGGTTTCAGTCATAGAATTGGAGAGGGTTTCCACTAAGAGCTTTAGATGGTTCCATGCTAATTACGAGTTTGGTTACCCGAAACCCATCCCGGGGTGTCAGATTGGCTCTAAACAGGGTTACAGAGCATTATTTTTAGCTGGGTTTCAGGTAAGACCCTATGCAGGGCATCACAGACCCATAGGCAGGCTAGGGGTAATACAGGTTTCAATTTCTTGCACTGGTTGATTCACAGTGGTTGATCCAATCGACCACTGCAATCGACCAGTGCATGAGCAGCTCAAAAATTTAAAAGATAAATCTATTTTGGCTTAGATCTACAGATTAGAAGCATGCATGGATGATCAAGAGGTACCAGCAAGTTACAGTGAGGGTATTTAACATGATTCCAAGGAAAATTTCTACATGCAAAAGGATTTGGGCTGTTGGGCGGATATGGAAAGCATGCATGTCTTGTATGCAAGAACAGTAAAACACACATGTAAACAGGTCATCTCTGTGCTATAGTAGTTCTGATTTTTCAGAAAATAGAACCTTACATTAAAGCATGCATTCAAGGAAATACAAACTTCTACATCATAGCATATGACCACAGCTTGGTATGACTTAAGAATAAACTTTTAAAGGCTGAAAACTACAGTTACAGCAGGTATTTTCTAGGTGGAAGGTAGTTGATGGGTCTTAGATGACAGTCCCTAACATGCATGCAAGATCAAGCTTGTATAGTATGACTAATATGGTAAATACAAGAGAACAATGTTGTACAGCCATAAACAGAGAAGGTTAATGGATTGCAGCCATGGTAATGGCAAGAAACAGTGGGGAAAGGGCTGGGTTTGAGCTTACCTTGAAGGGCCCAAGCACAAGGATGGCTCCAAGCCTTCCTTCCTCTTCTTCTCCTCTCTTTCTCCTTCTCCTTCTCTTCCTTCTCTTCAACGAAATAAGCAAAGGAGGTTTTTGGTCTAAGGTTGGCTTATTTATAAGCCCAGCCACTAAAGCCTGTTTGCCTAATGCTGTTTTGTGAAAAATGCATTCTTGAAACTCATTCTTTAATGCAATTGGCTTCAAAATGGGCCCCACATGATCACATTGTTGGGGTAATATCCCCACAAGTCAATCTAAGTAAGGGGAGGTGATCCGGGCTGCGAGACACTGGGCCCCATACATCTTAGGTGAATTTTATGCGGTACAGCAGCACTGGTCCATTGGACTGGTTGATCCAGATCAACCAGTATGGATGGACCAGTAGGTAAAACCCTACTGTTTTTGCATTTGGGTCCCACTGAGGCATGTGCCATGCTTAGGGCATTGTCCTTGTATAACTTGTGGCCTTTAAACCCCATTTAATCATTTAAAAACGATTTTATTCCCGTTTTGGTTAAGCAGGGGTTGTACTAAGGTTGTCCATCAATTTGTGTATGGAACAGCAACACGGGTCTGGTAGTTGCCTCCGGATCGGTAGGTATAGCATCACTGGAGATTTCCCCTTAAAAAAAAATGAGTACCGGATCGATACACCACAGGTTGCTAAGGGGTAAGACCCAGGGTCCATCGAGTTCCGGACCTACATTCGAAGTTCTAGTCAGGGTCCGGGCACGGATGTAACATCCAGTGAGGCTGAGCATCCAAGGAGACATTTGACAGCTGTCTCGTTGATCTGCTCCCCCACTAGGGGATGGTGGAGACATATCTGAAACCTCCATGGGGCGTGGGTCCCACACCCCATGGAGGGTTGGGATCTGTCCCCACCGCTCCCCATGTTGGAAGGTGATCACGTTCAAGTGTATTCCTAGGGGAAATGTGCAGAGGGAGGCTTCAATACTAAAGCTAGGTCGACCGAGGACATAATGCTACTTTACCAAAAAAATAAAAAGGACATTCTGCTACCTCTGTTGCAAGAATGTTCATGCTACACGGTTCACAACCAAAGAAACGGAATCTAAAAGGATGCGTGGAACAGACAAAAATATAGGAGGGTCTTTGTGAACAAATAAGTAGTAAATTATTCCATATCTATGGCTGGAAGGCCGGGTACCAGGAACATTCCTGGAACTTGGTAACAGAAAAATTTTGTTCCATAAAGCAGCACTTGCAGTTGTAATCATTTCTACTTTTTGGTATTACCAAAAAAAAATT
Organism: Telopea speciosissima; assembly: GCF_018873765.1. Lineage (NCBI taxonomy): Eukaryota > Viridiplantae > Streptophyta > Magnoliopsida > Proteales > Proteaceae > Telopea > Telopea speciosissima. Next base: position 1,159,682 of record NC_057926.1, read on the forward strand.
CTATTTTTTTGGGGATAATCATGTCATAAGTCAGAACCTGTAAATGAAGTTGAGTGGTTTCTTTACCCTATTACCCCTACTCTACAACAAGCGGCATTAACTATTATTATTTGGTTATAAAGACTTTTTCTACCCCTACACTCGAGTGACTTGGGGGCAATTTAGTAAGGTTACAAGGCTTAGTGTAACCAATCGTGGTTACACATAGCACATCCCAAGTTTTAAATACCTACATTTTTGTCAAAAAAATATATACGGGAGAAAGAACGCTGACCGGTCTTGTGGCACAGTGTGTACTTGTACTCAGACACAGCCGCCGGCGAAATGATTAACGCACCCCTATAAAGGCAGAAAGGACCAGGGGTGCATCGATCATTTTGTGAGCGGCTGTGTTTAGGTGCAGATACATGCCGCACCCAACAACCAGTTAAGGTTCCTTTTCCCAAAAAAATATAAATATACCTATATAAGCGTCATTCAAATATTTTCAAGGGAAAGGGATATGCATACTGCCCTCATGTGGTAAGTTAACCGATGGCAACAAATGGGGATGTGAGACAAGGCATCATACTAGCTAACGGTAGGTAGACTAAGCCATCTCTAGCATGACATGACATGGCATGACACAAAATAGGATTGAGCTCCTCTCCAGTGAGCCCAGCACGCCCAGGGAGCATCTAGCCATTGGGCGTGCTGTACACATCTCAAGGCATGCACCGAGATGTATGCGGCATGGCCCAACCCTTGGATGCCCCCTAGGCACACCCTGGTGCTAGCCTCCCCGGAGGAGCCGGATCCCACAAAATAACTCTTATATAAATATAAGGAAAAAGTTCTCTGTTCGGGAGTGTGGCCTATGCCAGCACTCCCATGAGTCTATCTCTCTCCTCCCCATGTGAAAAGACACCTCTGCCCCCTTATTTTAAAGAGAAAAGAGATAGACACATGGTAATACTGGCATAGGCCACACGGATTGGGGTTTTTTTTATTTTTTATTTTTATGAGAAATTAAAGGGTCGTTTTAATGTCAACACAACCGACGCATAAGGGGAAGGGGACAAACAATAATAAAGAAGAGAAGGTTCCGTATGAGCAAAACAACAGAATGAGGAGACCAAAGGGAAGATTCTTTATTAATTTGCGAATTGCTTAGAGATTAAGCGTCCGAGTCCGATGGCCCGCTGACGACTGTCCGCGTCCGAATCACCACCACCGTCCCCACAAAGTACGTTGAAAGTAACGCGTTGTTTACGCGGTGTGGGCGGTGGTGGGCACGCACACCAAAAGATATACTCAGCAATAAATCTCCTCATCTGCCTCCTCCATTTTTCTTGACTTTCTACAATTTGATTTCACTGCTCAACTTAGCCGCTTCTATCCATATCGATATCTCCGTCTCTGTACCAATTCGGTAAGCTTTCTTCCTTGTTTCTTTGTCGAGGTCGATCGATTTCAGAGATCTCTGGTGGTTAAATTTTTCCTTCCTGTTCTATGTTACCTCTTTTCTTTTTCTTTTTTTATACGGGGATGTTGAATGATTCTACTTGTAAATATCGTCGAGCTATGGAATTGTAAAAATACCTTTGAGAATCCTGTTCCAATAGCAATTGTATTCACCGAGGTTAAACAGTTCTGGTTCTAAATTATCTGTTTCGTATTTATTGTTTGTAAAGATTCGAGGATTTCGTCACATGAATTACCAGTTACAGCTTATTAAAGGATTTAAGGGTTGCTCTCTCTCTATTCCCCACCCCACCCCCACCATCCCCCAAATAGATCGCTCTCTCTCTCAAGCCAAGTTGCATTTGATCCCGTTGAATTCTGATTTATTTCGAAATATTTCATCTGATTTATGTGGGTCTGCTGCATCTGTCAATCCAAAATTGTATGATTTTGTTTTGTTGAGCATTCTTTTCAGCGTGTAAAGTTGTTGAAGGTTTCTATTTTGTGACCTCTTCCAAGAATCATTGCATTTTATGAAGATAACCGCTAGGAGTATGCAGCAGCTTTGTCTTGTAAATGAAGTTAGGGCCTAAGAAAGTGTATTAACGTCATTCCTTCGCTTTGTTTTCGTTAATTAGTGAGGAAGCATGAAGAAATATTTCTTCTTCCCAAACCATGTATTCCTATACGTTAGCCCTTTCAGATACTTCAAAATGTAATTCTTTTAATAGACAATCATAGCTTACTCATTGTAATCCTTTAGGGGGATGAAGAGGAATCATGGCATCACAATCACAGATTTTACCAACTATATCTCTGGATTTATCAAAATCTATGTAATGCTCAATATGCGATTATATGAGCATGTGAATTTCATGAGGTTCCTTGGCCAAATTCCGTAACTATACAATTTTGATGATTTCTGTGCTGGTGTTCAAAAATAGACTATAATGATTATTTTGGCCATCATTCTTTCATGACAACTCGTTGATCCTTGGTATACTTGCCAGGGTGAAATTTGGTACAACCTTATCATATAGAAACCTCTCTATTAGTGTTATCTATTACTTATTACATGCATTGGTAATTGGATCAGGCACCCATTTTGGGAGCAAGACCCGGTCAGAAGAAACACTACATAGTGCTCTAAATATTTTTAATAAATCATCAATCCTAGATAAACTATTTTATGTAAGATTTCCTACAAGCTCTTTGCACTGTCAAGGTAAAATTGGTATTGATTCTTTATTTGCTGCATTATTTCCTCCATGATTGCTTTCCCACTTAATTTGTAATGTATGCGGAGAATAGTTTGTAATCATGTTGACAAAATACCTCTATAGTTGAACTGAAAATAAGTTGAAATGTCTTGATGGTTAAGTTAGCTTGTCATTAACAACATTGGTGTTAAGGCAGATGCTTTAAAGGGAAAAGGATGATCAAAACAATGGAAATTTTTTTACTCATTGGGGATAGAACCATTGATCTCTGAAATATAGTAGTGGAAAGGAAAGAAATTGGTGCAATGGAAGTGGCTTTGGAAGTATCCCTATTATACATTTTAGTCCTGGCTGCTACAACTGAATCTTGCTTTTTTAGGCCAAACTTGTATTATGCAGATTGTCTCTAACAGGCCCTTGTCTGTTGGTTCTTGTAGCATCTGATATAAGCCGAGGGAAAAATGGATCGTGGGAAGGACAAGAATTATGATGACAAAGGGCTTTTTTCAAACCTAGCTCATGGTTTTGGTGGATATGGACATTACCCCCCACCATCTGGAGCATACCCTCCCCAAGGTTACCCTCCACAAGGTTATCCTCCACAAGGTTACCCACCCCAAGGTTACCCTCCCCAAGGTTACCCTCCTCAAGGTTACCCTCCGCAAGGTTACCCACCAGCAGGATATCCCTCACAAGGCTACCCACCAGCAGGATATCCTCCTCCAAGCGCATACCCACCAGGAGGATATCCTCGTCCTCCTCCATCTGCTCCGCATTATCCAGGTATGTAGTAGAAAAACTGCCAATATAAGTATTCCTTCACTATGGTAAATGCCTAAATTTGAGCTGCAACATATGCTTTTATGATTGTATTTTGTAGAGAGGAAATAAGGATACCTTCTACTGACTTTAAAGAGTGTTGGTGTTCTTTCTTTCTTTCTTCTTCTTCTCCCTCTCTCTTTTTATGTTGATTGGTCCTACTTATCCTATTCCATGGGGGAAGGGAGGTGTGAACCATGAGACTTGAACCCAAGACCTCATGTTGGAAATGGGCTTCCATGCACCACATGCTGCCAAGTGTGCTGTTCACAATTGTAGTTCATATGTTACTTGTGTTTGGTTATTTTTTTGTTTTTCTATTTCTCCGAAATTCTAATGAAATGTGACCAGTTCAGTTTCTTTGTTGTCAAAATTTGCTTAGTTTCTCTTAAAGTCATTATATATATTGGAATGTCTAAGATATACAAAGTATTCAGTGATATGTAGATGAACTAAACAATGAATCATGTAACTAGGCTTCTGTGATCCTAAGGTTTTGAATCGTGCAATGTCCAGTAAATCCCATATCTTAATACTCTCTCATCTCCATAAGCCTTTGGTATTATGGTAGTTACCTAGCTCAGTTGATGATGGACTGGAGTAACTCGATTATTCATCTTTGCTTTCATTGGCAGGGCATGGATCTGGATCCGGAATGGGGGCATTGCTAGCTGGTGGTGCCGCCGCTGCTGCTGCTGCTTATGGAGCACACAGTATGTCACACGGTGCTCATCATCTTGGTCATGGAGCCTATTTCGGTGGACATGGTAAGCATGGAAAATTCAAGCACGGAAAGTTTAAGCATGGGAAATTTGGGAGATTTGGCCATGGGAAGCATAAGAGGTTTGGTGGAAAGTTCAAGAAGTGGAAGTAAATCTTTTTTTTCTGAAAGACAAACTTTACTATCATTCTGGAATGACGATTATATTTTTTTTGTTTTTCCATTCATAGTCCTCTTGACGAGGGTTTAATTACTTCGACATATATATGGGCCTAGCTGCTTTCTATGGTGTTTATATTATTACCCGAAGTAAATGAATGAACTGCTCGTCTGTTCTGATGAGGCTGATACTTTGAATGTTTGTTGTTTCTTGGGGTTCGGAGTTGTACATGAAGTTACATTCACAGAAAAACATTTTTTGTAGTTACCTACTCAGTTATGACCAGTTTCATGAACAAGATACTATTTGGAAAGACCAATTATTTCTCCTGGTTGGAGGCATAATCAAAATTAGTTGCAAGTTAGATTGCTGGATGTTATTGATCTCTCCTGTTATGTGAAAATATTATAATGGAACGATGTTTAAGTTCTTGTTATAAATATGTTGGCTCAATTGATGATGAAGACAATTGCTACCATCGTGTGTTACCTCGGGTTTCAAGAGGTCCTGTGGATGATTTCTGAAGGTTGAAGGGGTTAAATATAATATTTTTACGGTTCAAACTTCAAATTAGGATTAAAAGAAAAATAGAGGACACTGATGAAGGCAAGCAGAATGTGGTTTGAGGCAGGGGGCAAAGGGGGGTTGTGGTTGATATACTTTCTAGTCACTAGTCAATTGAATCGGTTGAATTTTTGTTCCTATTAAAATGAATTTAGATTGATGAAGGGTTTTTCAATGATGCTCGAACATGTACTTGTTTTGAGTGGTTTGTCAAGAGAGAGAGGGCGCCCTTCTGGGGTGGGGGCATTTCCTTTCAAATGACAACTGCCTCTTCCTTTAACAATGTACTCTTCCAATGTTGGGTCTATTTTCGAAATTCACTTCATGCACTCCCGGGATTAGAAGAGAAGATCTAAAATGGAAACCCCTGTGGATAAGATTGAAGGACAGTAGGTTGCCCAGAGGGAACCCATTTGTAGCCCTTCTTCCTAGGATTTAGCTGTGATAAAACAAAGACAAGGCTTCTATTGTGCCCCGGCAAGAAAAAGCCTACCGCTATATAAACTGGCTAACGCCCATGCAACCGTTCACTAAGAATGGCCTCCCATCATGGATCGACTGTGGGTCAGACCTGTCAACTGCGGCATGATTCCAAAGCCTTTTCTAGCCATTTTATCGTTCAGTTTTGATCTACAATTGTGAGCTTTGAGTTAACCTTACGCCCAGTTACCTAAATCATCCCAACATTTTATTAATTTTGTGTTCCTTTGTTAATGCATGTTTTATGCTCTCCACAGTCCACCTGTTGCTGTGGACAACTGAAGGGGTTTCATTCAAACCCCCTATGATCAATCAATTCATCTTTGTCACCACGGGTGCAATTTTTTCATTAATTTGTAATAGTTTTTGCAAGTTCCATGTAAATTTAAGCCAACCCATTATTTAACTCCTGACACCGAAGGGATTTTAAGACCCAAAGGAGGGACAGATCCCAACCACTCAGGTTGTCTGCATCTTAAGGTGGTGGCAGGCAGGCTGGTAGATTGCAAATCTCCGATCATGAGATTAATCTTGATCGGTGGCCAGGCATAGAGATCATCCTTTGAGCAGAAGTTGTTGCGTCCCCATATACTTAATTCAAACGTAGGAAGAGCAATGGTTCATTTGTGAGTGAACAATTGGGTATACAGGACATCTAGATCGGTGCCCTGCAGGCGTTATGATCAAATGCCCTTAAATAGTGATTCAGCTATGGTTTATGGTTTTGGAGATTATATATGTAACTGTTTTTTAATTAGGGAAAAAGATCTATACTTGGTGGTGTTTTCTACACCCTTTCACAGGACACCGTGAAATGATGTCTCCGTCCCCTAGGTAGATACCCAAGCGTGCTCCCCCATCGGCCCAGACGCTTGTGTAGAAACCATGTGACCAAGTAGATATCTCTTGCCCTTTTTATTAATACATCTCAAAATGGTCAACAAAGATAACTTGTTAAAAAATTATCAAAATATTTTTGCAAAGATTGACTCAAGTGAAAGGGTGGTTTAAAGATCTTGAAATCGGTCCAAACTTTGCAATTAAATTTATTTCATTATAAATATCATTGCATTAAAAAATGGTTTGAAAATGAGGGGATTTGCTTATTATGTTATGTAAGATTTCCCTTTATTTATTTATTTTTTTGTTTCGTGAAATCCACTTTCAAATAAATTTTTAATACATTTTGATTAAAATGTCTTTTGATTTTCATATCATTGGATGATACTCGAAACCTTAAACATTTAATCTAAGCCCCAAGTGGAGGATATTCCCTCAAGGACAAATCACTATTTCTATGGTAGCGGTTCCACTAGGGACTGCCAAGCTTCTAATTTCTTATCTAGTGTTTTTATTTTATAATAAAATATTCTTTTTTAATTCTTATCATTGGTCATTTTATTTCCTTCTTGTATAATATGATCGTGCCAACTCATTACATATGCATACCCCTCATCCACATGCACTATGATACGATTGCAGCAGAGCATGTGTCCCCTGATGAGCACACTCCTATGGAACAGGTGGCAATAGAGAGGGACCCACCAGCAGAGAGTTCCACGGTGGCCCTCCAGTCAGCTCGACGAAGCATGCGTCTGCGACGTCAATCAGTTCTTCTGTGTGACCATATAGTTAGTTAGGATGGAGATCAGATTCTCCTAAGAAAATGTCATTTAGAATGTGACTTGCTTGTATAAAGAGGGAAGGAAGATAATGAAATAATATAACAATTCTGCTCAAATTCTCTCTTCTTCTTCTTCTAGGAGGTAACCCCCTCGAAAGGGTATTCTCACCGCCGGCAACCTATCATTGGTGCTTTCACTGAGAGTATTCTTCTGCCCCGATGGCTGAAGGAACTCGCTTACGCTTGCTCGATGAAGCTGTAAAAGCCCTCACCGAATCATCTACAGCTCAGGGTGATCATCTTGACGCTCTCCAAGCCTCTGTTTCAAATCTGACTCTCCGCTTCACTGCTCTTGATGGTCGTCTTGAGCAGGTTCTTCGCCTCGCTCAGTCTCCGATCCCTGAACTATTTCCCAGTCCATCCAACCTTCCGGTCATCTCCCTTCCCTCCTCTTCCAACCCAGCCCCGATCCAAACCCGCACTGTCTGTCTGAATTTTCCACGCTTCGACGGCGACGATCCCGTCGGCTGGATTTTCAAGGCTGAACGATTCTTCGACTATCACGGCACGCTAGAGGAGCAGTGTTTGTTGATTTTTTCCTTCCATATGGACGGCCCTGCCTCCAATGGTTCCAATGGATGAATCGTTCCTCTCCGTTCACCTCGTGGTCTGATTTCACTCGTTCTCTCGAGATCCGATTTGGCCCTTCCGACTTCGACGACCCTCAGGCCACTTTGTTGAAGTTGACTCAAACCTCCACCGTCGCCGATTATCAATCTCGCTTTGAAGCCTTGGTGAATCGTACGACGAATCTCTCTCCTTCATTTCTTGTCAGCTGCTTCGTTTCAGGGCTCCGCCATGATATCCGTAATGAGGTCATGGCCTTCCGTCCCTCGACCATGTCTGAGGTGGTGGGTTTAGCGCGCCTCCAAGAGGCCAAGTTTCTCTCTGTCCGTCGCCCATTTTCTTCCTCTGTTTCTAGTTCCACCTACCCCTCCCGTGCTACGTCTTCTACCACGTTCACTGTTCATTCCCCTGTTCCCCTCCTTCCAGCCCCTCCCCCTTCTACCTCTTCTACTCGAATTCCTATCAAGCGTCTGAGTCCAGCGGAGATGCAAGCGCGGCGAGACAAAGGCCTCTGCTATAATTGTGATGATCGATTTTCTCCGGGTCACTGTTGTAAATCCCGGCAACTATTTTTGCTCGAATATGCTGATGATCCGCCAGATGAATCTCAGACCGAGGACGTTCCCCCGTTAGAGGAACCAGCTCTTACGACAATTGAGCCCGTATCCACCACTGAGATTTCCCATCACGCCTTGGCCGGTCATATCTCACCCACCACGATGCGCCTTCCAGGTACCATTACCGGTGCCTCCGTTTAGATCTTGGTCGATGGCGGCAGCACACATAATTTTCTTCAGAGTCGCGTGGCCAAGCACTTAGGCCTCAACATTGAGCCTACCCAGAATCTCACTGTTATGGTCGGAAATGGTGATCGTCTCTGCAGCGAGGGTATTGTCCACAACCTCTCTATTCAATTAGCTTCTCACACTATTTGCATTGATGCCTTCGTTTTACCCTTGTTTGGCGCTGATTTGATTCTTGGGGTCCAATGGCTGGCCCAACTGGGTCCCAGTGTATTTGATTATCACAATTTGACATTAGAATTTTCAGTTGATGGTAATCGTGTTTTGTTGTGTGGCACTCCCTCCCTACCCCCGGTGCCCTTGCAATGTAGCCATTTGTGTAGAATGCTGGACACCGATGCATGTGCAGCCCTCTTCCATTTAAAATTGCAGGAAGTGGATGCCACCCATGACAGCCCTTGTCACCACGACATCGACACCATCTTATCTGAGTTCGATGAGGTTTTTCAAGTCCCCCAGGGCCTCCCACCTTCCCTGCCTCAGGACCACACTATCAATCTCCTCCCCGGGACTCAGCGGGTGAATGTCAAACCTTATCGATACCCCCATTTCCAGAAGACGGAGATTGAGCGTATGGTCACCGAGATGTTACAAACAGGGGTGATTCGCCCAAGTATTAGTCCATTTTCTTCCCCTGTGTTACTGGTAAAAAAAAGGATGGCACCTGGCATTTTTGTGTGGATTACAGGGCTCTCAATGCCGTCACTATGCGCGATCGTTTTCCAATACCCACTGTTGATGAGCTCTTGGATGAGTTATATGGCGCCAAAATTCTTCTCCAAACTTGATTTACGGTCGGGTTACCACCAGATCCGCGTACGTGCAGAGCACTCCCATCGGACTACATTCCGGACTCATGAGGGGCATTACGAATTTCTCGTTATGCCCTTTGGCTTAACGAATGCCCCGTCAACTTTCCAGGCCACGATGAATGCCATTTTCCGTCCTTACTTGCGACGTTTTGTACTGATTTTTTTTGATGATGTGCTTGCTTATAGCAATTCGTGGAGTGCCCATCTCGATCACTTGCGCACAGTACTGTAGGTCCTGCACACTCATTCCCTCTATATGAAGAGATCTAAATGCACATTTGGCCAGTCCTCTGTGAGCTACTTGGGACATATTATTTCTGCAGAAGGTGTTTCTATGGAACCCGAGAAGCTTAGTGTTGTGCTCCAATGGCCAATTCCTCAATCGATTAAGGACCTCCATGGCTTCTTAGGCTTAACGGGTTATAATCGACACTTCATACGGCATTATGCTTATATTACAGCGCCCTTGACAGATCTCCTTAAGAAGGGCAGTTTTACACGGACAGCCACAGCACAAGCAGCCTTTGAGAAACTCCAACACATTATGACAACTGACCCAGTCTTAGCTCTGCCTGATTTTAATGCGCCCTTTGTGGTTGAGGCTGATGCCTCCGGTGTGGGCATAGGTGTTGTACTCTCTCAACATCACCATCCTATAGCATATTTCAGCAAGAAGCTTTCGCCTCGCATGCAGGCCACCTCTACATATGCTCGAGAGATGTACGCTATTACTGAATCAGTGGCATGCTGGCGCCAGTATCTATCAAGCCAAAAATTCATTATTCAAACTGATCAGAAGAGCCTTAAGTCGTTGATGGATCAAACCATCCAAACACCAGAACAGCATCAATGGCTTTCCAAATTGCTTGGCTATATTTTTGAAATTTCCTATCGCCCCGGCCGAGATTACAATGCCGCGGACAACTTGTCACGGCCACCACCTGAACCACCATCTGTATTAGCCATTTCCACCATTCGGCTGGAGTTTCTTGACCAGCTTTGACAAGAAGTGTTGGATTCCAATGACTTGCAGGCTCTGATTGCACATATCAGCAGTGGCTCCTCCACATCCACAGATTATCGCTTCAAGGATGGCCTACTCTATTTTAAAACAAGATTAGTCTTGCCATCTTCTTCCCCTCTGTGCAATACTCTGCTAAAAGAATTCCATATTTCCCCCCTTGATGGCCATGCCGGATTCCTGCGTACCTATCATCGGCTTGCATCCAATTTTTTTTGGAAGGGCATGCGTGAGGCTACCAAGGCTTTTGTGGCCCAATGCATCGCCTGTCAGCAAACGAAATATCTCACCACCTCCCCTGTTGGACTGCTGCAGCCCCTTCCCATTCCGGATCGTGTGTGGGAAGATATATCAATGAACTTTGTAATTGGACTGCCTCCTTCAGCTGGCAAGACTGTGATTCTCGTCGTGGTGGATCGCCTAACCAAATATGCACATTTCCTTTCTTTGGCTAGTAATTTCAACAGCCACAAGGTGGCCTCTGTGTTTGCAGCCGAAGTGGTTAAGCTCCATGGGATTCCACGGTCTATTGTTAGTGACCGTGACCCAATCTTTCTCAGTTCATTTTGGCGTGACCTCTTTCGCTTACAGGGCACCACCTTACGTATGGGCAGCACGTATCATCCACAGAGCGATGGACAAACAGAGGTGTTGAACCGTTGTCTTGAAATGTACCTCCGCAGTTATGTTATGGATGAACCTCATCGGTGGGTGCAATTTCTCCCTTGGGCAGAATATTGGTACAACACAGCCTATCACAGTGCTGCCGGCATGTCTCCATTTAAGGCGCTCTATGGCTGCCCTCGTCTTACCCTTGTGAAATATATCCCTGATTCCTCTCCCAATGAAGCAGTTGATCACCAGCTAGTCTCCCGAGATGCTCTCCTCCGCACATTAAAGCTTAATTTAGTGCGTGCTCAGGCTTGGATGAAGTCCCAAGCTGATAAACGGCGTCGCGATGTCCAATTTGAAGTTGGGGATTGGGTTTTAGTCAAGCTGCAACCTTACCGTCAATCCTCCGTTGCCCAACGACTTAATCAGAAGCTGGGACGTCGTTACTTTGGCCCCTTCCAGGTCACGCAACGCTTCGGCCCTGTTGCTTATGAGCTGGCTTTACCTGCTTCGTCTAAACTGCATCCCGTCTTCCATATTTCCCTCCTCAAGAAGTTTGTAGGTGATCCTCTGCAACCGCCAGCCGTGAGTCCTCTCGCACCTCCGGAGCTGCAACATCCTGTTCCTCTCGCCGTACTTCGTTCTCGCCAGGTCCGCCGTCACGACCAGTGGATCACCCAAGTTTTAGTCCAGTGGGCTGGATTACCTCTCGAAGAAGCCTCTTGGGTCGACGCTGCTATTCTACAGCAGGAATTTCCTTCTCTCAACCTTGAGGACAAGGTTGTCCTTGAAGGGGTCGGTAATGATACGATTGCAGCAGAGCATGTGTCCCCTGATGAGCACACTCCTATGGAACAGGTGGCAATAGAGAGGGACCAATCAGCAGAGAGTTCCATGGTGGCCCTCCAGTCAGCTCGATGAAGCATGCGCCTACGACGTCAATCAGTTCTTTTGCGTGACCATATAGTTAGTTAGGATGGAGATCAGATTCTCCTAAGAAAATGTCATTTAGAATGTGTGACTTGCTTGTATAAAGAGGGAAGGAAGATAATGAAATAATATAATAATTCTGCTCAAATTCTCTCTTCTTCTTCTTCTTCTAGGAGGTAACCCCATCAAAAGGGTATTCTCGCCGCCGGCAACCTATCACACTAAAACGATCGCCATCATAAAAGTCATATGCTGCAATCATGGGCATGGTGTGAGAACAAGCATCTTACCCATAATGAAACTATGATCCTTATTTTTGTACTTTTGGTATATATAAAAAGAGGGGAAAAGACGCTAATTGGCCGCATGGATCTTGTGCCTAGACATAGGACCACATGAATTTACTGTTCAGCGTCAAGTAAAATTAAAAAAATAAAGCACATTTAGGCAAATCCTTACCCTATGCATGCTCTCATTAGCTCTCACATTAGCCCAATGAAGATTAATTGGAGGATTTTATGAACAAATCATGAGATAAGCTAGCTTTGCCATCGTGGCAATACCAATGCAATACATAGAGGGAAATTTACACGTACCTCCACTGAGGTATCATGTATTTACAAAAACACCCATGAATTTTGGATATTTACACATCACCTCTACTTTCCAAAATATTTAATAAGTAAACTCAATCCATTAGTTTGTTCCCATTAGTTAGTTATGCTCCAGGGCAAAGTAAGGTTACAAATTGTTTCTTTATAGTGGTTTTTTTTTTTTTTTTTGTCAAACAACCGTTTTGAAATTCCTTTTTATTTTTATTTTTTCATCATGTAGATCAAAATCATTACGACATTTCCCCAAATTTCATTTTGTCATGCAAATTTTGTGAATCTTTAACATGAAAATGATTGAGGATACAAAAGACAGTATCTTTATCAACTCATTTTTAAATATTTAAAAAAAATGTGTTTTTCTTAAATGCCATATGGATTGCATAAACATGGCAGCCCGAATGTGGCCGAAATTTTGTGGATACGTAGACCCAAGTCCCCCCTGCTCACATGTTTCGGCCAAATAGGCAGGATAAAGCTTTGAACACCCAGTGGAAAATGAAACTGAGAAACAAAAAAATGTATGGTTGAAGATAGAAGAACTTATCCTTTTGGTCAGGCCATTGTGGCAATGGAATCTATACTATTCACACACAACCCCTCCCACTTCCAACCTAATTTAAGTAGAAAAATATAGATTTTGAAGTGCCACGGGTTTATGACTTCCCCTTCAAACAAAATTTACTTCATGACTCCATGAAGTTAGATTATAGTTGTAAGCCTACTTCCTCATTTTACTTTTGAGCTATTCTCTTTCAAAGTGTTCCACCGGTGAGGACAAACTGCTTTAATTGCATCTATAAAGGAAATCTATCTAGCTTTTGATTATTTAGTTGCAACAGAGCCCTGAATCTACTGTCTAAATGAAACTTCATCTATTAATGAAAAACTTTCTTGGTAACCTGAACCCCTAAGACATGAGAAGACTGGCAATATCTATGATGACAGAGTACAGATGAGTACAACACTACATTAGAAGTAGCACTAGTGGGCCTCCTTTGGAGTGACATGTTGATGACATTCCAAAGCTAACTCATTTATTACTGGGAAGGTTAAAAGAAAATTCATTTGTAAATCAAAATCATTTATCCACTCAGCAAATTGCGGAGTTCTTTCTTGCATAGTTGTCAAGGCATCGCCTAGATGACTGTCTTGGAATCCAGGCGTCTCAACTAGTGTAGCCTTGGTTGTCTAGGCGGCATTTTGGTCGCCTTGGTCATTTAGGAGGGCATTTTGACTGCTTTACTTTGCGTCCACGCCCCCCCCCCCCTCCAACGTCTTGGTTCATCTAGACGCCGGGACAGCTATGCTTTCATGTAGATGGCGTATATAAACACTATAAACAGTACTACAGTCGCAATAACATTATATATATATATATTTATATATTAAAATAGCCACCAAATGTTGCCCTCAAAGAGGACTTCAGGCCTTCATGGAAAAAGAAGAGTTCTAAATCCAGAATCAGAAAATGCAGGAGAGAAAGGTACTACCAAGGCCGTTTCTTGCTAATAGCAAGATTTACTTCCACTTCTTGAACTTTCCCCCATGCTTTTTGAACTTCCCACCATGCTTTCCACCAAAGTGTCCATGCTTCCCGTGCTTGAACTTGCCATGCTTACCATGTTGATAATGGGCTCCATGTGATTGATGAACAGATCCATATGCCATTTGACCATAACCATGTGGCATATGTTGGGAACCATGAGACATATGGTGGGCTCCATAAGCGGCAGCGGCAGCAGCAGCACCACCCGCTAGCAATGTACCCATTCCAGGTCCATGCCCTGTCATCCAAAGCAGATAAGTATAGTATGAATCAAGTAGACATCTTTCTATATTCAATTAAAAGCTCTCCCAGTAATTTTCTGAAATAGTTAGTACATAAAACCACTTCTTATAGTTCATATAAAGCATTTGAAACTGTTATACTGGAAATGTATTGCCAGCATTTCAGTTTCATACCTGAATGATGTGGATCAGACGGGCCTGGATAACCAGCTGGAGGGTAAGCACCAGGAGGGGGATATCCTGCTGGTGGGTAGCCTTGTGGAGGATATCCTTGAGGAGGGTAACCCTGTGGAGGATATCCTTGAGGAGGGTAACCTTGTGGAGGGTATGCCCCAGGTTGTGGGGGGTAAGCGTAAGCCCCAGGTTGTGGGGGGTAATGTCCATGGTGATGTCCAAAGCCTTTGTCAGATTCCTCATCATGCTTGTCCTTCCCACCTCCCATATCCCTTGCCTTAAGACTGATGTTAAAGAAACCAATAGGCAATGGAACTGTTAGAGATAATCCTTAGAACGCAAACTTTATCCAAGCAACATACATTCATTAGTAATATCTATGCTACACATGTATGCTATTGATGCATCCTAAGTTACTCCCTGTGAACACCCATTGTTTTCCAAATGGGAAGAAGCAAGACCAATTTTTCTGACAGAATGAATCAGAGAGAACACTGAGGGCTACAAAAATTTAAGTATGTAAATACAAATCAACGAGACCATAATTTTCTGCTGTGTTTGGCTAACAAACAGGGTTTGCAACTACTGCTTTTTCTTGACCATGATTTTCCTAATAGTCCTTGCACCTCAAATGGGTGCCTCATCCAATTCCTAATGAGGGGCAGAACAGGAGAGGGGAAATCTGAGGAGAAATCAGAGAGGGGGGGGGGGGTGTGCACATGCACAAACTCATTTTTTGTTCAATTCATTCTTGCATAATCCCCCAATACGTTGGTTACACATCTATTTATAAAACCCAAAAATAAAGACTCCTAATTACGTACTAAAACCAAGCTAACTAAAATAGAAACCCAATAAAACTCAAATTGGAAATTTCCCAACGTGTCTAATAACTACCTTAAAATAAAAGATTGCATAGTACTTTCCCAAATAAAATAAACTTCCTAAAATCCTACTAGATTCAAACACTCAAACTGGACCCGGTTCAACTGGGTTTGGGTCAGTTCAATGTAGTACAACAGTTGGGTCGGCCCGGTCCAAGATTGACCTGCATCAATTCTCCCGGAGTTGAAAAAAACTCGACCACGAGTTTTATAAAATGAAAAGATCAGCATCACTCGATTGACATCCATAAACATCAGGTTTGATGGGGTGATGATTCAAAGATCCTCGCGATCAACCTCCAGGATTTAGTGGATTTAGGATAACAATGGCAGTTTGTAATTTATTGGATGTCTCCTACTTGGAGACTCTGGGGATGCGATGCGAGGAAGGAGGAGAAAATCTAGGAGCAACCAGGTATGTCTTCCACTTTTTTTTTGGCTTCTCGATTTCTCTCTGCCATTCTTCTTTCTCTGTCTCACACTCTCTCTCTCTTCTGCACCTCTTTTTTTTTTTTTTGGCTCTGGCAGAACCCTGGGTGAGAGGGATGATGTTGATCGAAGTTGCAGAAAAACAATTGGGAGAGCAATGGGGGAAGTGTTAGCACTAGGGAATCGGAGAGAGGGGACTTGTGGTGTGGACCAAAGGAATGTGGTTTGCTCCCTCTTTTTTTTAATGGGAATCGCAGGGGATTGCTGTTTGGGTTTCAGTGGAGTCGATGGACAGGGAAAGGGTAAGGTTTCAGAGTGAGATGGGAGGAGGCGGGTTGCTGTGGGAAGGGCACATACGATTTTTTTTTCCCACTGTCACAGCAGGAAAAAAAAAAAAACAAAAGGGGTGGGGTGTTGTTGCAGTGGGAATCGATGGAGAGGGGAAGGGTGTTGTGATAACGGCAGGACTGAATTTTTTTTTTTTTTTTTTGGTTAAATGTGGGAGTGAATGGATGGGGTTGAGAGATTGCGGGAGACGCTGGGAAAGGGTTTGCTGGGGGTGGGGTTAGGCTTAGTGGTACGGTTGCTGTTGAGGTTCGGTCACAACTACAGCGAAGAAAAAATAGAAAAGAGGAGGACGAAGAGTAGAACGGGGAAAAGTGAAACTGAGGAAATAGCAGGGAAGAGAGACTGAGAGGATGAAAAATCAGAGAGAGAGAGAGAGGGGAAGAGATTCACCCAGGTTTGGGCTCTGATACCAGATAATGGGGGACAGAATAGGAGAGGGGAAATCTGAGGAGAAATCAAAGGAGGGGGGGGGGAAGAAAAGGAGGGGTGTGCACACGCACAAACTCACTTTTTTTCAATTCATTCTTGCATAATCCCCCAATACGTTGGTTACACATCTATTTATAAAAACCAAAAATAAAGACTCCTAATTACTTACTAAAACCAGGCTAACTAAAATAGAAACCCAATAAAACTCAAATTGGAAATTTCCCTACGTGTCTAATAAGTACCTTAAAATAAAAGATTACATAGTACTTTCCCAAATAAAATAAACTTCCTAAAATCCTACTAGATCCAAACACTCAAATTGGACCCGATTCAACTGAGCTTGGGTCAGTCCAATGTAGTACACCAGTTGGGTCGGCCCTGTCCAAGATTGTCCTGCATCAATTCCCAAGACCATCACCATAGAAAAAATTATTCTAGTGGACCAGAAATGGTACTTTTTTTCTGCAACCAGAGTACAATGCAATTTGTTGTTTGAGACACCTTAAATTAAAGTGTGAACAAAGTGCATACCATGTAGACCGTGAACCGGAACAGCGTGTCCACACTGGACACAAGACATGGTGGCGACGTCCGGACATGCGGAAATAATAAACAAATAAACCCTAATAGTTAATGGGTTTCAAACATACCTCCACCACTATGACTGCATGTTCTAGCCATTCTAGAAGTTTGTCGTCCTAAAGATTGGAGGCATAAGTTAGTTTAATTAATTTTTTCTACTACATGATTCAATATTTCAGCAGTGACAAATGTTTCAGAGTTAGATCTTTTAAACTCAGATTTGTAAGGAACTGCTTGAGCTCCTTTAACATACAAGGCTAATTCAGGAGGGTGAATAGCTTGGATATGTTTTCCTTCTCTGGTTAAAGAGGTTTGAAATGGACTTTCAGTCACATTCACTTGCTTCTGTTTAACAGAAACCTCTGGGTGTCTTTTAAAATACCGGTTTATCCATGTAAAGAACCTAGCATTGATTTTATGCTTATTCATAAACGCACTATCTTTTATGCAAATCTCTCCATACTGATTCATCATATGTTTCAAAGAACCACTTCCTATTTTTCTCATTTTCTGCTGAAAGAAAATACTTTTTAAAACTAGTTTTATCAATCTTAAAACTTTTCTCTTCCTGAAGAACATTACAATAAAAACTCGACATCAGAAAATGTAAGACCTAAGGATTCATTGTCATCCTGATTAGGACAACTGCTAGATGGTGTGTCTACTCTATAGTAAGTCTGCTGAACTTGATGTTCAGATTGTCTCACTCCATGTAAAACTACTCTTTCATGTTCCTTTTCATACTCTGTTTGGGGAGCTGATGAGCATGAAGCTTTAGAAGATGTGGATAAATTAATCCTAGTTTTCCTTAATAAAGAAAAGAAAACTGTACTTCTATGTCCCCATTGACATGTTCTACAATCTTGTCTAAAATTTTATTTTCTAAAAGTTTACAACTCTAGTAGGGCTTTACTGCTATCTGAATTAAGTCCAATATGAAGATAATTATAATTTTTGCTTAAATGGTCTACTAATCATCCTTGGAGACAGTAATTGAAACTGGTATTGAGTTTCCATTACCAAAATTGTTTTCTCCATAGTATTAATAGAATAATCACTTATAAAATTGAAAGTTCATTTCCTATACACACTGCTAACAGGTACTTTGGGAATTTTCCAATTTTTTATATGCTTTTCTAATAACTATCTCATCTGAATTACTAACATGCATAAGAAGTCCATTATCTTGGTGACGAGTCAGAGAATTCCATAAATTAGTCATGTCAGAATTTCTATCCAATATATGTCTCAACTTCTCTGGTAACCGTCAACAGGTATCAGTCCTCTATTTAACTGCCCAAACTCAATTTACCCACGGGCTTTAAGAGGTCACTGTGACTTGAATGTTACCCAGAGTGATTGATAGTTTCTGAACAAGACTATTTGGTACAACTCTTGGCTCTGATGTTACCAAGGATCTCAAAATATTGCTATAATCTATAGAAATTGTTATTAAGTTATTAACTATCTGTCATCACAAATGATGACAGACACATAGGTAATAATCTTTCTCTCATCTTCTAATGCCCTTGTAAATTTCAGTAACAATAGATGGATAGATAGATAGATACTAGCCAATTATGACAATTTCCCTAAAAGCAACAGAGAACCTAAGTCCTTTGTCAGAAGGGAAAAACAATTAAAACAATCTCTCGAAATTTTGGATTGCGCCACGGTCGGTTATTGCCTATTGCAAACTTCTATCTACCTGATTGATTATTCCCCCAACCACCCCTCTCCCCCCTACTACAAAATGGAAATAAGTGATTATTGTTGGCACTTGGGGGGTTGTGATATGAACGGACTCGAATGAGTGACGACATTGTCAATCGATACCTAAACGTTATAATTCGAAATCGAAATAACACGAAGAACAAGCACAATACAAAAAAAGCAAGAGAGTTAATTTAGAACTTAATCTCCCCCTTCCCCTCCATAGAATTTTGGATCTGGAAGAGCCAATTGATCTTTTTGTGAGAAGAGAAGTACCATATACGACCTACCAATTCATAAGAAAAAAGAAACTAAACAAACAAATACGACTGAAGCTACGGAAATTTCAATGGGACAAAGAACGAACGATACAAAGGAAGGATAACCTAATAATAATAATAAGAAAGAAAGAAAATAATATCAACTCACCTGTTCGTTTAAACGAGAAGCCGGGCTTGATTGATGCAAACTGAAAAACAGAAAGAGAGAGAGAGAGACGTTTACGTAGAATTGTAATAAATAGATAATCGGTGCGGTGGGTTCTCTTTCTTGCTTGAGACGCACGCACACTGCACAAGCCACTAGTTTTCCGCGTCGTTCTCGCGTTTCAGACGCATTGCTGACTTTTCAACGCGTTATTTATTTCTTTCTTTGTTTACCTTTTAAATTTGAAATCAGAACGGCACGCGGCTGCACTAGACACGCAGCCCCTGCACCTTGACACAGGGCATTCGAAATAACAGCTGCACTCCTAATCATTTTTGGGATTCCAAGGGGGTGTGGCTTTTTTTTTTCATAAAGTCCAAAGGGGGGTGGCCGTGTGGGAAAATTATCACCTCCAATTTGCTGATCGGCCCAGTTCCCAGTTCCTCTAATAGGGGGATGGTGGACCCCACCCGGGCAGGGTGTTTGGGCATGGGTAGAGAGGTCATTTCAGCCCCCCTTTGTTAGAGAAACTGGGGAACTGGGCCGGTCAGCAAACTGGAGGTGATAAAGATCCGGCCGTGTGGGGATCATTTAGCGTGACCTATGTGGATTCTTATCACCTCCAGTTTCCATCCCCCAGTTATTTCCCCAGTTCCAATCTCAAAAGATGACACGTGTCGTGTGAAAATCCAACCGTCTATTTTGAATTTTGGAAGTTAACCTTGGTTAATCCTAACCAAGGCCAAACCGAGAATGAGGTTATGGTGTTTCCCGCCCTTAACTCGCGTTATTCATCCTCTCTCACTGATCCCCTCTCACGAATCCTCACGGTGATCGGCGTCGGCGACAAAGGAGATAGGGTCTGTTCTCACGGCATCGGCGACGGCAACTGTTAGGGTTATCTTCTCCGTACCGCTCTCACAGATCATGCGATGGTGAGAGAAGGACTCCCTGTTCTACCCAAAACAAAAAAAGTGTTTCCCGCCTCTGTCTCGGGTTACTCATGATCCCCTCTCATGAATCTCCACGGTGACCGGCGTCAGGTGATGAAGGAGACAGGGTCTGTTCATGGCGACGGCTGCAAAGGAAGCTATTTCTACCCAATCCTGCTCTGTGAGACCCTGCGAAAGTGAAATCAGAGATGCCCACTGAACGACGACAACAAATGAAGTGAAGAGAGACTTCTGATGCCTCTCTCACACCTCTGTGATTCTGTTCTAATCGATTGCGAATGAAACACCGTCGTGGCCCTGTTCTAACGGTTTTCTCCAATAGGTGAGGTTCGTTTTGTTTTTCTTCCATCATCGAATGCTTCTGTTCATTAAAAATACCATCTCCTCTGGCCCTGTAGAAAAAATGGTTGAGTTTTCTTGTAGAGCGTGTGGGTTTTACATCTCATGGTTTGATAAGGTATCATTTTCTTCAACGAAACATCTTCAACTTTTCTTTTTTGCTATTACTATTACACAAACCGAACTCTGGGAGGAGAAACCCAGATTCGTGTCTTGAATAATGTTGTTAATCTTCTCAACCAACTTGAGCCTACAGGAGAAGAAACCCTGCCACTAGTTATGTGTTTGATGTTGGTCTTGGGGTCAGAAATTCTGATTTGATATAATTCCACAGGGTAAACCTAAGATTCCTGAAGGCTAGTGAATGTCACCATGTAACAACACATGGATGAGTCCATGTGAGAAGAGATCAAGCTCTCAACACACATGCCACTCTTGAAATTTAAGCCTTCATTAACCTTGATCATGACCGTTAGAAGGCTGTATTTTCCCAACTTTGGTTTGGTACATATTGTTATTGTTATAATTCCCAATAGAACTATAATTTGTAAGCAATTTTGTTATTATGCTTTGTCCTTTCATTTTATGAGTTTTATTGGAACAAATTCATGGGTTTTCAGTTTGAGATTTTACTTATACTATTGGCCAAATATGATGAGTACATTTTTACTGCAATGAGAACGAATTCTTGGGCTTTCTTCTTCTTAGTGTTTTTCTTTTGAGTTTCTGTTCACTTTCTTTCTTTTTTCCTCTTGTTTTATAACCTTATACATATCTGCTCAAATTTGAAGCTCCTAACATTCAATGTATTTTGGCAACTTGCAGGTTCAGAATTTGGAGCTCCTATTTGATGCTTCTGATTTCTATCCAAAAGACAAAGATTTCACTACCCAAAAAAATCAATTAAAAAATAACAACTATATCATACAAAGGTTCCAAAGTTCCTTTCATAGCCTTATTGTAATGTAGAAAACTACAGTTGCATCATACAATGGCTAAATTGGAAGAGGCGTTCTAAGCCTCGCACATATAAAACAGTAAGTCCTCGGGGCCCTTGCAGCACTAAAAATGACCGCCACCCCCTCTCCCCCATTTGGCTCTCGACCATTTGTAAGCCTTTCAAATAGAAAACAGTAAGTCCTCATTGCCAAGCCTTACTGCATGAACACCATATTCAGGTTCGTTGGCTTTGGCCCATCTTCAAAGTTGCCTTTTTGAAGAAATCCTGTGAAAGAAGAATCAAGAGGATTCAGCATTGAGAAGCAAGAAAAACAGACATAAAAATAAAGGATTTTAATTAGTTTCAAAAGATCAGAACTTTAATGAACTCAAAGATTAATAGAGAAACTGAAAAAGGGAGTGATGATAACTGAGCGCTGAGAAAAGGAAGGTTGTGGGGAAGACTAAAGTGAAGACTGAAGAGTTGGGAAGAAATTAAAAGCGATGGATAGATGGATGGAGTCTTGAAGTGGGCTATCTTTAATTCAAAAGATGCATCACTACTGAAGCAATCAAGTAGTTTGTTGTAAGAGTTGAGGGACTTAGAGTTGAAAAAACCATCCACTCCTCCCCCTTTAGCCTTTGCTATTTGCTACAGAGAATTCATTCACAGAGCAAATTATAAAGCAATTAAGACATAGTACTCAATCTTAAGCAATGGATGATGAGAGCTGGATTGCTGATCCAAAGGAGGAATGACATTGTAGGACAGTAAATTAAAAACCTTTAAACAAAGGCAAGGACAGACACCCACTTATGAGAGGCAATGACCCATTAAAATTGCAGTGGCAATTAGCAAGAATCCCAGTATGATGATTGAAAATTTGAGATGGACCACAAACAATAAACTCATCTGACTTTTTTCGTATACTTTGGGGGTAGGTTGAGGAGAAAGAGAGGTGTTGATTCTTGAAATGTGTTGTGGGGTCTCTCTGCATTTGATGATCAGATCAGTTGATGAGCTAAGTTGGTTTTAATTTTTAATTTTTTTCATCTGATGCTCATTAATCTGTAGTTAAGGTATATCAGATCTAGCCAGATTCAGGTGGTCGGTCATAAGGACACAAATGGATAACTAAAACTACTCACTACACAGTACTCAGTACTGCCCCTGCTCACTATTGAAGGATGATGATATTATGTACATGGGACTATTTTGGAGAAGCTATAGCTATTAGCTTAGCCCAAATACATCTCAAACTCACAATATAGAGAAGATGATTGAAGATGACAACGGTGGTGGTGAAGGTGGGAACTATGGAACGTGGTGGTGGAACCGTGGGAAGACCATTAAAGGTCATTGGGTTGGGGATCGAGGACTACTACTCTATATGAATTATGTAGTTTGGAACTTTTGTTTGGATTCAATCAACCAGAACTTTATATGAACAGATGGTTTCAAAAGTTCAATACTTCCACTCAAAGAATCTTTTGCAGTTTTTTATCAAAGGACCAAGGACTACCACTATCCTTCAATATTAGGCATAGTTCAAACACAATATACAGATGGAGTACCTTCCTGTGGTTTCTCCTTTGTCGCCGTCGCCTAAGGATGCAGAGCATGAACCGACGGTATTTCCTTCCGCTGTCGGCTGAAACAGAGACAGATGTGTAACGGGGATCTCAGAAGAGAAGTCTCTCTTCCTTTGTCGCCGTCCTAAGGATTCAGAGCAGGGGAAACGAGAAGATTTTTATCCCCAGTCCCTTTTCTCACCATCGCATGGTCTGTGAGAACAGACCCTGTCTCCTTTGTCACCGACGCCGATCACCGTGAGGATTCGTGAGAGGGGATCAGTGAGAGAGGATGAGTAACGGTAGAACAGGGAATCCCTTCTCTCACCATCGCATGGTCTGTGAGAGCGGTAGGGAGAAGATAACCTAACAATTGCCGTCGCCGACGCCGTGGGAACAGACCCTGTCTCCTTTGTCGCCGATGCCGGTCACCATGAGGATTCGTGAGAGGGGATCAGTGAGAGAGAATGAGTAACGTGAGTCAGGGGCGGGAAACGCCATAACCTCATTCTCGGTTTAGCCTTGGTTAGGGTTAACCAAGGTTAACTTCCAAAATTCAAAATGGACGGTTGGATTTCCACATGACACGTGTCATCTTTTGAGCATGGAACTGGGGAAATAACTGGGGGATGGAAACTCAGGTGATAAGAATCCGACCTATGTCATGACCAAGGTTCGTAATCCTGGTATCGGACTTAGGATCGGTCAAGATTGATATCGATCCGATATCGATGCAGATCGGTCACAATCATTCTAAATTCGTCAAAAATGACCAAAATCAAGGTTTTATGGGATCGGTTATTGTATCAATAAAACAAATATTAAAAAATTTTAAAAATTGAAAAAATAAAAAAAGAAGTAGAAAAAACGATAATCACTTCTCTAATCGTAATCGTATTTTTTTGATTGAGCTTATCTTTTCCCCCTTCTTCAATCTCACCCTCTACGCCATTATCTAAAAACTCTGAGTTTTGTGGGATGGAATCAATGTTAGAGAATTTGAGGCTATATCCTTAACAACCTTAAGCAAATTTAAATGCCATTTTAGGGAATGAAATCTTCCCATAATAGATTCCTAGTCCAAAAGAGTAAGATCCCCCCTTTTCACTCCCGGATTTGAGGCTAAATCATTAAACACCTTAAGCAAATCAATGTTTAAATAGAATAAAATATTTCCTTAATCAATTCCCTAGTCAAAAAGGGTAAGATTCCCCTTTTTTCCACAGATTTGAAACCCTAAATCTATGAATCACAGCTTAAAAGATTCGGGATCAAGAATAAATTTGGGTTTTAGAACCTAAAAAACTGGCACGAGTTGGACGATCCAAAAAACGATTCAGTTAAACCTTGTTGGATCGGTCTAATCTCGGGATTGACCTCAACCGATACCGATCTGATCCAGCCGATATCAGCCGATCCGATCCGAGATTACAAATCATGGTCAAGACGCGAGGGGTGGACTGCACAACTGGGGGAGTTCTCTTTCCCTAATTTCTATTTCTATTGTCTTAGTGTCTCTTTCCCATGTGCTTCTGGTTGTTTGATTAGGTTGAAACCACTTACCTTTACAACTGGTTGGGGGTGAAAACGGATATGGATCCTTTATTGTATGGGTTGAGCGGTCATTGTACTGTGCTTAACTCATAAGCTGATGCAAATCTATTGGTTGATAGACGACAGCCCTAAAATTTTTTAATTTTAGGTTGAAACCACTTGCACATTCCCATGTCAGACTCAGTGCACAGATTTGGGATGAACCAACCAACCTATAAAATGATTCCACACCAACCAGTAGATTAAGATTAAATGTAACTAGCATCAGTAATCACAATAATAAGCTGATGTATGTATCAGAGCTCTCATCCATCAAGTAAGAGAAACCAATCAATTGAGTCAAGAAACAAACTGTCATTGAAAGTAGTACTAGTAGTAGTAGGTAAAGCAAATGGTTTTTTCAAATGCCTACAAGGCACAAACTGTCCAGAAAACCTGGCTTATTCCTCCCTATAAAGATCTTCGTACATAAACCATTTGTATATTTCATCAGCCAAGCATCCAAGCAAACATTTCTGAATCAGTAACGTCGTATACTCTATAGTCTCTGCAGCTAAATAGGCTTACCTCGTCGGACACTCAAGACTCCAGTAAGTATGTAAATGCAGTACTTACTTTCCTAAGTTGGCAAGGGATTCTATAGTCGAGATGATAAATGTTGGCTGCAAACCTACTTGTACCTTTGAGTTGGTGATTCTACTACAGAAATGCTTTACTCTGACAGGGCGAAACACACAACTCACTTCATGGGTATCCACTGAAGTTGGAAGATTAGGACACTTTTGTCTACCAGAATATAAACATAAGTAAATAAAAGTCTGCCTCTTGATGAAGAATCATAATAGGGATGTAAAACCAAAATCATTCGAGAAATATAGAAAGGCCCGCACGCTGGTAGTGGGTGCTTTTGCAACCTTGATCCCCCCCTTCGGTACTTTGTTTTCCGAAGGCTCCTAATGGGTGTTTTTATGGTTTGTATAGTCCACCTCAATTACCATGCTCAGAGGGATTTTAAAACACAGATTGGAGATTGGAATCGGCCGTTTCTGATTAGCTCCCAATTCTTTGCATACCGAACCTGACCGAATTAGGCAGAGTGACCGATTACCAGCCGGTTCAGGGTTTATTCATATCAGAATAGATAGTCATACCAATTTTCCGAGTTTATAAACCTTGAATGCTCATATTGGCAACAAGAGTTAGATGGCCCAAAAGTGACTAACATTTCTCTCCCCCTTTTGGCCACCCCTCACACACAAAATGAATGGAGAATGAAAGAGATACGAACTTCATTAGATACCAGAAGCAGGGATAATTGATAGGCAGCAAAAAGGAAGCAACAGCCGAAGGTTAAAAATTGAACTATTTTAGGACCTGAAATGAGGATTTTAAGGCACCATCAACCACCAAATTACTTCTCTTCAGAAGAGCACACCATGGAAAGAGAAAGTTTACAACTTAATTTATGCCATCTTTCAATGAAAATTTTGTGAGAACAGCAAACAGCTAAATCCGCCTCTGGTACATCCTTCTGTAAACTTTTGCTCCTTCAAATTCTGCATGGATCTCTCTTTCAGTCCGTACCCCCATTGGGTTGATTAAAAGCCACCCCTCATTGTCACATAACACACTAGGGTCAATGTCAGTAATATGTTCAAGCACATCAAAATGGGAATCGAACTGATTCCTCATATCAAGCGCCACTTCAAGCACATCTGACTGCAGAAAAACCTATTCAACCACAGCAGACATAATAAAAGGTAGATCTCATAATTTTGAACAGAGCTAGAAAGTACAGAGATTATTTACTGTTGGAATGCAAAATCATAAAAGTAGGATTTCAATTTCCTCCCACAAGTGGGTTTCTTTATCTGGTTGAAATTGCAGCTCAGATTTACTGTTTCTGGTTGCTTGTAGAAATCTCAATGAAACAGTTTAATAGCAGAAACAGGAGTGAGCAAATTATCTGTTCTCTACAGAGTTTTGCGGTATAATATCAATGAAAAAATTCGTCAGGACAACATCTCTTCTCAAAACTTTCACCAAAATCAAAATCAAAAGACACCATTCATCATCATAAACAACCATACCAAAACCCTTACCTATTACAACCACAGAAGGAAGAAACTAGCAATTTCTTTTCTCAAAAGTTTGGCCCAAATCAAAATCAGGACATTATTCATTCATCAAAAACAACTTCAATGAAAACCCTGCCCTATTACAACCATGAAAGAAAGAAACTAACTAAAAGGACAAACTACGATTCAAAAACAGAGAATACAAATGAAGTAAAAAGTACTAATATGATTCGAAACAAAACTTGACTAAAGATAATATATGAGGGTGGGATTGCTGCTCTGCGACACCCATACAAGACAGCTGGACGGGCACCTAGTTCTATAAATTTTTTGGACAGATAGACTTCAAGGTCCCCCTGCTCACATGTCAAGTTTCAGCTGAAACAGATTTGGCCATATGGCAGAACAAACCATAAAAAATCAAGGACTGTGAAGAAGGTGCATGACACTACCAAGGGCATGCATAGACATACATGGGAAAATATGCCATTATATGGGAGGGTAAATAATTGAAATTTGACACGTGGCCAATCCAGACCACTCCCTAGATATCCAAACTTTGGAATTTTACACATCAGGCTTCCACATGGCACAACTAGGTACGCCCACCCATATATCCATATATGGCTGTGCCCTTCAATAAAACCTTTCACCCCTAAGGATTTTACTAATGACTAGTAATTTTTTGGATACAATGAATAATACAGTTGGGTTCATCAAAATAGTAAATTGTAATTACTAAAAAAAGTAAAAAGTGGATTTCCTGGGAATAGTAAATTAACAAAGGGCCATTGCTTTAGAGTACACCATGCTCCTGCACCAGTGAGTCTATTTAGAGAAGCAGGCTGAAGGATCTTATTCATCTATTCAGGCCAATTGCAGTTCGAAATTCCAAAAAAGAAGAGGCTTTTGCCGCTGTCCATGGTTCAAAATCTGCGACGCATCCTAACTTCTTTAGTATTGTGGCAAAACTACTAGCAGGCCAAAAAGTTACACAAAGGCCCTTGAAGATGTCTCACATCATCAAAGAGACACCACTGCTTCATCAATAAGCATCTTGTCCAATAATGTGTAAAGGCCAGTAGATGAATCACCAAAAACCAGGGGGTCGTTAGGAAATTCTTTTATAAAAGAGTACTTTCTTAGACTTTGGTTCTTTGAGACCTTTCAGTCTAATTTCAGGTTTTTCTTTCCTTTTTTTTTTTTTTTGAAATTATTTGTTATTCTTCTTCCGCTTCTGGTACCCTTGAATTCTCCGCCCTCCAATATTAATCTTTCATATGGTGGAAAGCTACAACAGGAGTCCTGCAGCCAAAGTGCTGAACCCAAGTAACTCCATAACATTTGGTTGAGTGTTCTCATAAATTCTCTTGGACGTCCAAAATAAAAGGAATCAAAAGAATATATATTAAAAAAAAAAAAAAGTGACAGCACAGCACTAGGTTTTCTAATCTCTCAAAGCATAGATGCTATAATGCAAACGCCTACTCAGCTTGGTTCCCATCTTTTCATATCTCAGCTCATCACTAAGACTAAACATAAATAATCGGGTCGGCTACATACATCCCATCTATTATCTGCAGAAGGGACAACTATACTTATCTGCAGAAGAGAAATCAAGGAAACTAAGACAAAACTTTCGCATTACCTCCGTCAATGGCAAAGCCATGTTCAGTTGTGAATCCTGCATCCTTTTTTTTCCCCTTTTGGGGTCTTTCTATTTCAAATGTTAAACAAGTGAAGACTTTACCTAAAAAACATATCTAGTTTTTTTATTCACCACGTGAATTTGCAGATGCTTAATGATGGCTTCAATTGACCATGGTCCCAAATGTTCATGGATAAGCTAATTTGTGAGGATAAAGATAGTTCCATTTATGATAACTGATGGCAGAATCTCATCAATCAATTGTAGCCATTTTATTGGAAAATGTTTCATTACCTATTCAGAAGAGCAAAAATGAAAAAGAAAAGAGAACACAAAATACATACAAAGGTTATACCCTTTGAAAGAATTAAACGGCCAAAGTACCTACCTGTCCTCCAGGATGCAAATTCTTTAAAATAGAATCTACCAAAGGCTTCTGCACAACTCTTCTTTTATGATGCCTTTTCTTGAAATGTGGATCAGGACACTGCACGGGGATGAACCAAGACCTTATCTGAGTATGTCCACTGCTGTTCAACATAATAATTCAGAGAGTACGTAGAACAAAAGAAAATGAGAAAAATGTAACTTACAAACTGTTATAGTGTGTGGATGGGAAGAGGGGAAAAGAGAAGGTGCCGGGGGGGGGGGGGGGGAGCAGATTAACTCTTGTGGAGAAAAGGAAGGCTACAAGTTTATTCACTCACCAGGATAGTGACTAACATCAAAGGTCCAGGGTAACTGGATACCATTTGTTCAAAAGAAACCAAAGCATTTGCAAACATGAAATGCCTGGGTTCAGGAGTAAAATTCCTTAGAAGCTAATCCAAATTGAAAGTTGTTTGTTTAGTTTGCCCGAAAAGAGAACCTATGAAACCTTACACGTTATTAAGAGCCAATTCTTTCACCCAAAACTGAGCACGTTTAACCAACTGCAGGTAAACCATATTCATTAAGCATACTATAGTAGAATTGTGCCTAAAATTACGTCAATTTATAAAGAAACGAAGAAAACCACAACAAAGGGGGAAAAAGACTGAAAGAAGATAGGGGGATCTTGATGTAAATAATTCATTCACAATTACTCATATTGATATCTTAAAATGTAAGAGTCAAATCATACTTTATTTCGTATTTCCAATCCCAAATAATTTTTTGACTCAGGAAATCTTTTTGCAAGCCATACGAGAAACCTGCCACTACCTGGAAACCAGAAATGGTTAGCTAGATGTTAAAAGTCAGAAGCACAGTCCTCCCTAACTTCGAAAATTTTAAAAAGAATTATAATGGTGAATGCCACAATAAATCTCATACCATTTTGACAGGATATAATGAAGATTCTGCAGGTGTGCCAAATAAGTTATTTAATCATATTTAATGGGAGTTTTGAAGCTCCACAGTCCACAGTACTCTGGGCAAATACTCACCCATGAGGGTGTTTTTTATTTTCCTCCTGTTTGTTTATCTATAGGGAAAATAAATAAATCTTCCAATTCAGGAATAAAGTAGGCAAATCCAAGTTGATAGATAATATGATATTTACTTCTGGATTGCATCGCTTGTCGGAAATGTGTCCATCAAATCCATTTTTTGTGTTCTAATTAATTTGCATGATATCATGGGCCTTGACTATACATCGGTGTATTGGGTTAGCTAGACTTGTGGAGATCAACCTTGGAAACAAGAAGCTTTAAGATTAGTAGATCAAAGACGGAGTATATAATGTGCAACTTTAGTCACACTATGATGGATGATGACGTGATGAAAATTGAGAAGAGAGAGATACCGCCAAGTGACTGTTTCGGATATCTGGGGTCTATCATACACAAAGAAGGTGGCACAGACGATGATGTTTCACAAAGAATTAAAGTGGGATGGATGAAGTGGAGAGGTGCGACCGGTGTACTGTGTGACCGACACATTCCTTTAAAGCTTAAAGGAAAGTTCTACAGGACTACTGTCTGATCAGCTATGATGTATGGGGCGGAATGTTGGGCAGTTAAGAAGAGCCATATAGTGACGCTATGTGTGGCAGAGATGAGGATGTTAAGATGGATGTGCGGCAAAACTAGGAAGGATAAAGTGAGGAATGAACACATTAGAGTTGACGGTAACCAAATACTTCCATTGTGTTTAACTTTTTGTGATTGAAACACCTCGCATCAAGAGGGATGATCCATACCTAGATGTTTTCCCTACAGTTTGGTACCAGAGCCTCCCCTTTCCGTTGTGAGGTTTTCTGAATTTTATTGCATTTTCGTGATCCTTGATGTGTTCATTAAAAACAAAAATTGGATTTTCTGAAGCCGGCCAGCAGCAAGCCACACAGCAGGCAGGCTGCCATTTCACGGCCAAAGTATTGGCAAGGCTGTGACACTAGCGCGCGTGGGCGTGCATGATGGCTAGTTAATGACCTTTGTGCTTGGTGGAGTAGGGCATGGGTGTGTTATGAGGGGAGGTCACTTGCCCAGTGACGTTCCGTAATATGTCAGTATGACAAAATGAGGGGGGTCCATGTCTACTTCTGGAAAAGTGCAAAAGTCATAAGACCTCCCTTGAGGAAGGATGGTGTCACCCTCCTTAGTACCATGGCTCCTGGCATTGTGTGCGGGATTAGCCTGGTTATGCATGCATCATAGCACAAGTATTCCATGGGTGTATGCCATGGGTGGGCAATCACTAGCTGAAACGGGCTGCGGGTGTGCCTATCCTTGGCATGGCTTGGGTTCTGCGTGCCTTGGAGGTGTTTGTGTGGACATTGGTTACTAGCACACACTGTGCGACAATGACAACAAACATGATTGAGTGAGTCCTCGGTCTAGCAAACCTCAGTTGTTGGCCATTCGAATTGGGCAATAGGGACACCTTGGGTGCTCGTATGGTAGTCAGCATGGTTGTATCCTTGAGTTGGTATGGCATAGCTTGCCCTAGTGCGGTGTGGCACTGGCGAAGGGTTGTAACAATGTGGGCTCCATGTTTTTGGAAATTGTCTATGCTGCGATATGGGGAAGCAACTTCTAGGTTGTCAGACTTGCTTTGTCAGGATGGCCTAGCTGTTGGGAGAGTATGTTAGTGGCAATGCAATAAAGGTACAGTGTGGGCTAGGTTGAGCGAAACTCAGCTTAGTGTTGTGGCTTGTACACAAACCCTGTCCCATCCATTATTGTGATGGTAGTTTGGGTGAATGTTAAAAGCGTTAGATGATCTTAGGCTGGGGTTGATCAAGTTTTGGCTAAGACGCTGCAAGGGCAGTTTTAGACCCTTGAAAAACTTGTTCGCGACAGTTAGTATCAGAGCAGGCAATGTCTGGAGCTTAATAGAAGAACTCTTTGCTTGTTGGTTTCAAGGCTACAGTATGCCATGGGTTTAGTAGTAAGGGCCCTATCCTTTGACATCAGGTGCATGACCGTGCTTGGTGTGGCACATTAACATGGTTGTATTCATTGTTGTGTTTGGTGTAAAATCGGTTTGTAGTAACCTGGTTGTTGCATTGGGAGCTCTATGGTGGTATGGGTTTTGGTGTGCTTAATGATTGTGACTTGAGTAGTAGTGAGCCTACTAAGGTCACAGAGCTTACTAGCTCCGCTCGTGTGAAATCGGTTTGTAGGAGTCTGGTTGTTGTATCGGGAGCTCTATGGTGGTATCGGTTTTGGTGTGCTTAATGACTATGACTTGAGTAGTAGTGAGCCTACTAAGGTCATAGAGCTTGCTAGCTCCGATCGTGTGGACTTGGAGTGGTAGTCCTTGTTCGCATTGTATGGATGTTGGCCACAAAGGTGTTTAAGACTTTAGTGCAATAAACAATGTTGGAGCAAATTTGGTTACAAACTGTGAAAGCAATAAAATCTATATTGTTATGTTATGGCGGCTCAGTGGGGCAATTCAGAGGTATGCCAATGGAGGATGTAGGGCAGCACAAAGGTGCCGAGTAGTTCAAAGAGTTAGGCTACCATGCGGTGTTGGGTTCATGCCAAGATGGATTTTTTAGGCGTTGCGGCACGATGAGGTAGGTGGTTTGAAGGAAGGATGCTTAATGTGCTTTGGGGTGTTGACTTGGGATGAAGACGAAGTGTTGAGGTATTGGGGAAAACACCACAAAGTCACTGGGTAGGGTAGAGGAATGTTGAGAAGACCCCTTTGGAGGCAATGAATAACCTGAGCTTAATGAGTGTGCTTGCTAAGGGTGAAAGTAGCAGTGCGTTGCTTAGGTACCTCAGGCAACACATATTGTCAAAGGACAAGTCTATCAAGAGGGCGATGGCTTTGTGGCAACACATATTGTCAAAGGACAAGTCCATACGAGAATTTCACAAGTGATACTATCACTTGATTTGGAACGAATTTCTCGTTAGTAGCATACATTTAGTCCCTTGAGATGAGGGGTCCTTATCGGTGTAGTCACGTATTGTAAATATGGCACTGGATTAGCAATGTTAGACTGTAGTCGAATGAGATGCCCAAAATGAAATCCACTACTCTATGGGAGAATATCAAAGAGAGAGAATGTCTGTAGTTGATTGGACAGAAATCCGGATTCAATGACATTTTCGTAAATTGTTTACCAAGGTTTTTAAAATTATTATAATATTAATTTTATAAATATTTTGGAGTTGTTTTATTGGTCCAATCAAAATTACTAAATCTCTCGAGAAGAATTTACGGTTGCTAGGGTCTGACAATAATTATATACATGTTTTATATAGTCTATTATGCGATATTGTAATGTGGAGGGACTATTTCATAACTAACCGCTGTTTGGAAAGTTTTTATTACGATTATCTAGTAATGTATCGATTGGTAATTATTCCGTTGCAAATGGAATATTTTCATATCATTCCATACTAGGTAGAATCTCATTAATCCTACCTCTTCCCAAAATATTTGTTAGCTAAGGAATTTGGATTTTTTTTTTTTTTTTTTTTTTTTGGGGGGCGTAGAAATTTGGATTTAATTGACTACCCTATATAATTGAAATCATGTCTAAGAGATAAGACCTCACGGCCCTATTTGAAAAGATTTCATGTGATTAAAATCACATCCAATTAGAGTATAATGCAAAGACAAGGGAATTGAGTATTGTCATTCATTCTTGCCTCTTTCGAGAAGCTCTCTCTTCCATTCTCTCTCTCTCTCTCTCTCTCTCTCTCTCTCTCTTTGTGCGTGAGAATAGGGTTTTACGAAAACCCAATTTTTGAAAGTGCTTTGGGTGGTCAATCGGCAACAAGTGAGTGAGACGTCTTCCTTGGTGCGCAACGCAGCCTTGTGGAAGAGCTAAGAGTCCAAGGAGAGAGCTTGAAGGTAACAAAATACTTCCGCTGTGTTTAAGTTTTTGTGATTGAAATGTCTCACATATGGCAGGACGATCCGCACCCGAAAGTTTTCCCTTCATCTCTTACAGGGGTGGCAACTATTAACCTGACCTAAGTTACTGAGCAAATCCTAATTTTTTTCTTCAGGTTCAGCATGACATAACACAAACCAAATGATAAGTGGTGGGTTTAGTCAAACATTTGCTCATTGGACTAGTGCAAAGTCAGTAACCTCCACAGCTCCATCTGATCTATGATCAACTTGGGCTTTTCTCTTTCTCTAAGGGGTCTACTCTCACCTCACTCTATTAAGTGTTAACAGAACAATTTAGAATGGAATGCTTGAATGATCAATCTGATCACCAAGCCCTTTATTTATAACTTTCAAAGGACAGAATTACCAATAAAACCCCCACATAACCGACTCTACTAGCTATGGGGGAGAAGCCCAAAATACCCTTTTGGGTTACATAACTCAACAGTCCCCCTCAAGTTGGTGCATAGATATCACACATGCCCAACTTGACTAAATTAGTATGAAACATCTTTCCACTCAGCCCTTTAGTGAAGACATCTGCAAGCTAATCACCTGACTTCACAAAAGGTATACAAATCTGTCAACTTTCTAACTTCTCCTTGATGAAGTGTCTGTCAATCTCCACGTGTTTGGTACGGTCATGTTGCACTGGATAGTGGGCAATGCTAATTGTTGCTTTGTTGTCACAGTACAACATCATCAGATATTGAACAAAACCACTAAGATCTTGGAGAAAACTTTGAAGCCACAATAACTCAGAGATTCCTTGGACCATAGCACGAAACTCTACTTCAGCACTGACCTTGCCACAACATGTTGTTTCTTACTACGCCACGTGACAAGATTACCTCCTACAAACGTACAATAACCTAAAGTAGATTTCTGATCAAGATTACCACCCCAGTCAGCATCAGGGTAACCTCAATACAAAGATGATCATGCGAAGACAAGAGAATCCCTTTTCCTGGAGTTGACTTCAAGTAATAGAGAATATGAAGAACAACAGCCATATGAGTGGAGTAGGGATTATGTATGAACTAAATGACCAAACTTACTGCAAATGCGATGTCCGGTCTAGTGTGGGAGAGATAAATCTATTTTCCCACCAACCGTTGATAACGTCCCTTACCAATAGGATCACCATCCTTCTCCTTCATATGAGTAGTAGCTTCCAAAGGAGTATCACAAGGATGACACCCTAACAAACCAGTCTCTGAGAGTAAGTCCAGAGCATACTTCCTTTAGGAGAGAAAAATGCCTTTAGAAGAATGGGCAACTTCAATTCCAAGGAAGTACCTTAGCTATCCTAGATCTTTTATTTCAAATTCTCATCCCAAGAAAATCTTCAGGTGAGAAACTTCATCAGCATCATTACCAGTCACAACTATGTCATCGACATAGACTATAAGAAGGGTGATCTTATCTCCACAACGCGTGATGAACAAGGTGTGATCAACATATCTCTGTTTGTACCCTACAGAGATCATGGCTTTATGGAACCTGCCAAACTAAGCCCGAGGGGACTGCTTCAGCCCATATAATGCCCGCTTCAGTTTGCAAACCTTCCCATGAGTCTTGTCACAAGAAAAACCTGGAGGAATCTTCATATAAACTTTCTCTTCCAGCTCTCCATGAAGAAAAGGCATTTTACGTCCATTTGCTGCAAACTCCAACCCAGATTGACAACATATGACAATAAAACCGGAACAATATTCAACTTTGCAACTGGGGCAAAAGTCTCCTGGTAGTCGATCCCATAGGTTTGAGTAAACCCCTTAGCCACAAGTTTTGCCTTGTATCTATCTACTGACCCATCCATCTTCTGTTTGACAACAAATACCCATTAACAGCCGACTAGTTTCTTGCTCGGAGGAAGAACCACTAGCTCTCACGTCTCATTTTTTATAAGGCTTTCATCTCTTCCATCATGGTTTCTTTCCACTCTGGATCTACAATTGCCTCCTGCCACTTCTGTGGAATAGAAACAGAAGAAAGAGAAGACACAAAAGCATGATAGGAAGAAGACAAAGAATCATAGGAAACAACATTGGAGATGGGATGTTGAGTACAGGACCTAATGCCTTTACGAACAGCAATAGGTAATTCAAGAGAAGGATCTTACCAGATGGTGTAGCAGACTCTGGATCAAGATCTGACGATTAGAGAAGAGGTACAGTATCGATGGTAGTCTCAGCTTTCTCCTTGTGCTTAGGGATCGGGGTATAGACTTTATCAACAAGAATCTGACTCATAGGTCTACGCTCCCCTTGAACAAGAACCAAACTAGAGGTTGGAGTGGAGGCTGGAGGAGATGGCTCCCCCTGAATAGGAACTGATTGTATAGCAGGCACACCTTCAAAAACTGGATCATGCTCCCCCTGAAGAGGTGGCTGAGAATAATACGTTAGGGATTCATTGTAGACAATGTCCATAGTAACTAGAGTACGCCGAGTGGGAGGGTGATAACATTTGTATCCTTTTTAGGTAGCGGAGTAGCCCAAAAAGATACACTGAATGCCACGAGGATCAAGCTTGCCATGAGGATGATGGTTACGAGCATAACAAACACAGCCAAATATATTTTGTGGCACTACAATAGAAGAAGAACCCTGGAGAATGGCAGTAGGAGCACGGCCATCAAGAACACAGGTATGCATGCAGTTTATAAAGTAGGTAGTGGTAAGGATAGCATTACTCTAGTATTGAGAAGGGACCTGTCGTGCAAACATAATGGCCTGAGCAACCTTCAAAAGATGACGATTCTTTCTTTCAGCCACTCCATTCTAGGCAAGAGTGTCTACACAGCTGGTTTGATGAAGTATCCCATTTTCAGCCAAATAAGTTTGGAACTAACCCTCCATGTATTCTCTGTCATTGTCACTACGCAGAATTTTTAGGGTTGCATTGAATTGGGTCTAAACCATACGATGAAAGAGCTGAAAACAGCGAAAAATCTCACTCTTGTTGATGTAAATTGGCTGTCTAAAACCAGCCGCAGGTGTAGGGATTCTTCCCTACACCTGCATGAGTAGCCATCGTGTAGGTGTAGGGGAATCCCTACACAGCTACACCAGCACTTAAAATCGTGGGCTTTTAATTTGTCACTTTTATTTTTATTTGTTATTTTATTTACTCAGTTTTTATTTGAATTGTAATTCTAGTTAAGATTCCTAAGGCAAGTTTGAATCCTAGTTAGAAGTTCTAGTTAGTATTCCTACTTCAGTTATGAGTCCTACCTAAGTTTTGAGTCATAGTTAGAGTTTGAATTCTGTCCAGCCATAAGGCTATATATAAGTAAGAGCTCTTGAGAGCCTCCCATGATTTAATGAATGAAATTTGCTATGCAATTAACACTATCCTCAGATAGGTTGTGAGGGTGGGATGCCTAGGCTGGGATAGCCTTCACTGCCTCTCTCTCCATTGTTCTGTACTCAAGCTTCAAGTTACCTAAATTCTGCCTGATCGATATTTGGAGGATTCAATTCATTGCTGGGATTTCTGCTTCTAGATTCAAGCTCACTTAAATCAGCAAGTACAACAACCCAACCCCAAATCCTCTTTCTAATCCTCTAAACCTAACCCTAACATCTCCCCATATCTGAAATACATCCCCATACTCTAAAACCTGTCCAGCCCAATTCCCGCATCAAAATCCAACCTTTCCAGGTTCGATCATTCCCCTACACCATAAAGGAGACTCGATTCTGGTTCTAACCTTAGGTGTTCATTAAAAACCCTAGATTCTCCTACATTCTATTTTCCCAAAACCCAAAAACCCAAACCCTAATTCACTAATCATCTTAGTTACATACCTAACTCCATCAAAACCTCTCAAGACCTTTACTGGAAGACTTCCCCACATCAACTTACCCTAACCTTACTATCAAGCCCTAACCTTCACTAAACCCTAACCCTAATCTCATTATTTCACCTATTCTGCCCTAGCCGATTATACTAAACCCTAGCAGATCCTGGTTCTGGTTCTAGTTGGCATTACACCCATCTGGAATTACATCAGTTTTGTTGCATCATATACACCTAGGTGGTCTGAGTATAACAATCTATAAAGGAAACAAACCATTTATGACAAGAAATGGAATCACGTCGGGCAGGGCCCCACACATTAGTATGAACTAAAGCAAATGGCAAACACTTCTTTTACTCAAAGGAGAATAACTGGAACGTGTCTATTTGGCCAAAACACATGCCTCACATAAAAACTCATCCATTTTACAATCTTTGACTAACTTAGGAAATAAAAAAGCTAAAGTTCTAAGGGGAGGATGGCAAGGCCGACAATGCCATAGATGGAGATCAGGAGACGTGGTTGAATGTAACTGATGAGCTGGAGACTGGCGGAAGAGAAGTCTGACCCGTGTCGAGTAAGTAGAGACCACCATGTACCTTACCACCCCCAATTGTGTTCCTTTTCACCAGATCCTGTATGACACAATGAGAAGGAAAAAATGTTATTTTGCAGTTTAAATCTTTGGTAAGACTACTAATTGAAAGAAGATTAGTAGAAAAAGAGAGAACATGCAAAACAGAAGATAATGTAAGGGTAGGAGAGCAGTGAATGGAAACCTTTCTAGATATAAGATAAAGGGAACCATTAGCCACTCGAACAATGTCTTTCCCAGAAGAGGGAGAATATTAGTGAAACACATGGGAGGAACCAGTCATGTGGTCGATAGCACCGGTTTATAATCCAAGGACTGGAGACAGCCAATACACAATGGCTACCGACTGGAATACCTAAAGCAAAGTGAGAACCAGGACGGGCAGCAGGTGCAGATGCCGAAGCCGGTGGAGTTGAAAAGGCCTGTAGCACGCGACGGAAAGCTAGAAGTTCATCCAGAATGAGACCAATGTCTGTAGAAGGGGCAGCAGCAGTAGCAACAGTAATTTCAGTATGATTAGCCTTGGACTTGGACTTTCCACGACCACGTTTCGCCTCAAAGTCAGTAGGTTTCCCATGTAATTTCCAGCACGTAGCCTTAGTGTGATAGGGTTTGTTGCAGTGTTCACACTTTACAGGCTCTTTAGAGGCAGCATTACCACCATCGGTAATAGTAATAGAAGCAGGGCTGGAACCAGCTTGTAAGGTAGATCTATCAACAGTAATAATGTGCAACATAGCAGCCCTACGAGTCCCCTCAGTATGAACCAAAGCAAAGGACTGCTCTAATGTAGGAATGGAGATCGGCTAAGCACTTGCACACGAATGGGATCAAATTCAACAGTCAGGCCTGCCAAGAAGTCATAGACACGAATTTTGTCCACGTGTTTACGATAGGCAGCAATATCAGCTGCAGTGGAAGGCTAAAAATCAGAGTAGTGATCCAATTGTTGTCATAAACTCTTTAGGGCAGCATAGTATTTAGAGACGGACAATTCCTTTTGTGTGGTGTTATGAACCTTCTTTCGAAGCTCATACACCTGAGCATCATTCCCTACCTGCCCATAAGTCTCCTTGGTAGCACTCCATATTTGATGGGCTGTATCCAATAATTAGTTACTGGAGAGGTCAGGTTGCATAGAGTGCAGCAAATAGGACATCACCATAGCATCATTGGACACCATAGTTGTCCAGGTGTCGCCTAGGAGTCCGAGAAGTTTTTTAAAAGGGCCTAGCATGGTCCGCCATACTGTATGTACTAATGGCCAGCGCCTAGACTCTCCAGGCGGCGTCTAATGAACAAAATCGGTCACTTAATGTGCCTTTTTATTGTATAGTTGTTTTTTTTTTTGTTTTTTTTTTTGGTGTAATAACCACTAATGATTATTTATTCTTTTTATTTATATTCCATTGGCTTGTGTACAGATTGTTATTTTAGTGAGACACATTGGATCATAAGGTAAAAAACACAAAAAAAAAGAGAAGAAGTTGAAAAGTTTAGAAGAATAAAAAGTGAAAAGAAGTTGACACGAATAGAAAGGGAAAAGAAATTGAAAGAAGGTGAAAACCTAAGTGCGTGTCTTCTTCCTCCCAAAGCTGCCGGACGGTGTCTGCTTCAGTCCTTCAGCCTTCTTCCTGTGAAACGGTAAGTTTTTTTTTTTTTTTTTCTCTTCCTCTAATTTCTGCAACACTTCTTCTTCTCTTTTGAAAGTGTAACGGGTATCCTTTTTTTTTTTTTATGTTCCTATTCCATCTGCAACACTTCTTCTTCCTCCCTTTTTTTACCATCTCCCACAGTCCCACTCTCCCTCTGTTTCTCTTCGACCCCCACCCCCTGTTTTTTTTTTCTTCTTAACCTTCTCCCCTCTGTTTCCCTTCGACCCCCACCCCCTGTTTTTTTTTCTTCCTTCTCCCCTCTGTTTCCCTTCGACCCCCACCCCCTGTTTTTTTTTTCTTCTTAACCTTCTCCCCTCTGTTTCCCTTCGACCCCTACCCCCTGTTTTTTTTTCCTGTTGAAACTTCTTAAATCTTAACCTTCTCCCCTCTGTTTTTTTTTCCTATTCCTTCTTCTTCTGCAGTTCTGCAACACTTCTTCTTCCTCCCTTTTTTTTTTTTGTTGAACACTTGAACAGTCTTACAGTCTCCCTCCCTGTATTTTTTTTTTCTGTTCCTATTCCTTCCTCTTCTTCTTCCCTTTTTTTTAACCGTCTCCCACTCTCCCTCTCTGTTTCTCTTCGACCCCCACCACCTGTTTTTTTTTTCTGTAGAACAAGAACAACTTAAAACTTACGTCTCCCTCTCTGTTTTTCTTTTTTTCTGTTGAAACTTCTTGCAACTCTTGCTCCCTTCTTGCTCCATTTTCCCCCTTCTATAAGTTCTATTATGTAATACTGTTTTTAACTTCTTCTTTTTTCTGTAATTCTGTTTTTCTATTCTTTCTCTTGCTTAAGTGCTTAACTGCTGTTATGTTACTTATGTATCATTGTATATTTGCTTAATTTATGCTGTTATGTATGCTTTGTTTGTTGATATATTTGTAATTTTATATGCTCTTTTTTTTTTATAGTTTTCAAGTACACATTACATGGCTAATAATGCTAGTAGTCCTACCATTACTGGTAGTGGTAGCACTGCAGCATATGATCCATCTAAAGATCCTGCTAGGAAGGCCAAGTCAAAAGATCCTGGCTGGA
Organism: Telopea speciosissima; assembly: GCF_018873765.1. Taxonomy (NCBI): domain Eukaryota; kingdom Viridiplantae; phylum Streptophyta; class Magnoliopsida; order Proteales; family Proteaceae; genus Telopea; species Telopea speciosissima. The sequence continues at coordinate 1,200,426 of NC_057926.1, forward strand.
AATATGGATATTGGCCAGAACTTACAGACAAGAACTTAGTTCGATGTTCGCTATGTGGTAAGAATGGTAGATGGGGAGTTAAAAGACTAAAGCAACACTTAGTCGGTGGGTTTGGAGATGTAGTCAAGTGCACTAAAACAACTGCAGCGATTAGTAGGGAGATGCATGAGGCTATAGTACGAAATCAAAAGAGAAAGGTTGATGTTTTAGATGATTATGATGTTGATAGCCATCACCACCAAAGAGAGTTGCTTATACAGTTGGAAAGTGGAGGGGAAGTGCAGTCTCTAGAAACTAGGCCCCAACTGGAGAGTCCCTGATGTAGATCCCAGCCCCATGCATGGGCTGACATACAATCAAACCAGTCCAGCCAAGACCAGTCAGCACGAGCCTAACCAGTCCCTAACTTTGGGACAGAATTGGACAGAATTGGACCAGCCAATTTGTCTTCATCAAGCCATTTCGCAGCAACAGCTTGTAAGCAGCTTCTCATCAGCAAGTATCTACTACTGTTTTGGTTAAGCCCTCACTATATATGGAGGCCTTATTGTAAGTTTTTGAAGAATAGAATGAATGAAACAAATGAAGCTTGCTTTGGCAAACTATTGTCCTGAGAAAGGCTGAGAGATCAACTGAGAGAGTTGAGGGTGAGAATCCCACGGCTGAGACAGCCCTCTATCCCCATTACCCTTCTATCCCTCCATCTTCTCTTCTATCTTCTGTTTTATTTGCTGATTTGTTCCCTTAATCTAAAGTTTATTGATTGAGATCAAGATCCTGCCTGGGATTAGATCATTCGTGATTTAACCTTTCATTAGTCCCAAGCTTCAACAAGAGTAAACCTTGTCCCAACTCCAACTCCAAGCTCTAGGACAGCAGCTAAAAAGATGAAATCTACTATAGATACATCGCTACTAAGGGGTCCGATGGATGCCTTTGTTAGGCGGACTCCTGAAGAAGTGGTTGCTGATAGGCGGTCTAAGGGTCCTACTTAAACAACAATTGAGAGCCGCTTCAAAATCCAATGCAGAGAGAAAGAATACTTGTTCTTATATTGCAAGGTGGTTTTATGAAGCTGGCATCCCATTCAATGCAGCAAAGTTAGAGGAGCATTGAAGAGATAATTGAAGCCGTTGGGCAGTTTGGGTCAGGACTTAAGCCCCCTTCTTATCATGAGTTGAGAGTTCCATGTTTAGAGGATGAGAAGTCTAGAGTTGATGCAATCAAGAAGAAATATGAAGCCTATTGGAAAAAACATGGATGCACTCTTATGTCGGATGGGTGGACTGACACTAGAGGAAGACACCTAATAAATTTCCTTGTCAATTGTCCATTGGGCACTTATTTTATGGGTTCTGTAGATGCATCTAGTGAGGTTCAAACTGCACAAATGCTATTTCAGTTGCTTGACAACAAAATTGAAGAAATTGGGGAAGACAATGTGGTACAAGTAGTAACAGACAATTAAGTTGTTGCTGGTAGATTGTTGATTGAGAAGAGAAAGAAGCTGTTTTGGACTCCTTGTGCAGCTCATTGTTTGGATCTAATGTTGGACATTGGCCACTTAAGAAGTTATAAGGGAGTAATTGTGAAGGCAAAAAGAATTACAAGATTTATTTATAGGCAAACTACACTCCTTTATGCTATGAGGAAGAAAACAAATGGGATGGACCTAGTGAGAGCTAGTGTTACAAGGTTTGCCACTTCATTCCTCCCCTTGCAAAGTTTGTTAAGGCACAAGGATGCCTTAAGGCATCTGTTTATTTCTGATGATTGGAAGAATTCAAAGTTGTCTTTGACAGAGGAAGGTAATAGAGTTCTTGATACAACCCTTGCTCAAACATTTTGGAATGGTTTGCAAGATTGCCTTAGAGCATCGCAACCAATTCTAGTTGTCTTGAGGTTGGTGGATGCGGAGCCTAAAGTTTATATGGCAATGGAAGTGGCAAAAAATAGTATAAAACGGAATTTTGGGAACAAGGAAAGATTACGGAAGAAAGTGATTGCAATTGTTGATAGGCATTGGGAGTGTCAAATGGATCAAGCTTTATATGTTGCAGCATTTTATCTTAATGCTACCAAGTTTTTTGAGTACATTGATGATCCTACAATCTCTCCTCCAAACATTTGTAAATTGCAAGAATCTTTTAATGATGTAATTAATTAATTATAAGACTGGTGCTCGATTTATCTATCCAAGATAAAATCATTTGTGAGTCTAATATGTATAGAAAAAGTGAAGGTGCATTTGCAAAGACTTTGGCTATTAGACACCAGACACGCGGGACAGCATTGGATAGTAGTAAGTACTTTAAATTGAACAAGTATTGAATTATTATATGTGTATTTGTGTAATTGTGTTTCTGATTTTTTTTTTTTCTCTTACACATTATATTTTATAATAACTTGGTCGGAAACACGTGGAACTTCAACTGCCACACCTTCAGCAAATTGTAGTACGTATATTAGGCCTTTGTTGCTCCGCTTCTGGTTGCGAGCGCAACTGGAGCATATTTGGCTTTGTAAGTAATAAGTATTTTGTAGTTTTTTTACATCTATTTTCTTTACTTAAAGTCTTAAATAAAGAGGTTGATGTTATAAATTATGATTATTTGGTTATGAATTCAGATTCACGCCAAGAAGAGGAATAGACTAGAACATCAACGCTTGAATGATCTAGTCTATATCCAATATAATCGGCGTCTTCATTCAAGGTTCAAAGAAAGGATTGAAAAGGGCGACAATTATGATCCACTATTACTTGATGAGTTAAATTGGAGTAGCGAGTGGATGGTTGCTCAGCAAGATGAAGATTTAGTCCATCCTGGAGACAATCTCACATGGGGAGATGTTGATAGAGCAGTTGGCGCATCTACATTGATTGGGGGCCGTAATCTACCAAGGAGGACTCAAACATCAGCAAGTGCAGGTGCAACCAATGTTTGCTATATACGTCGTGCTAAGGGGAGAGGTGTTGTTGAAGAAGAATCAAATGAAGGAGAAACTGGAGAATTTGAAGAAGAGGTCGAAGATGGTGGGAACGATGATGAAAATGTTGAGGAAGACTTTGGTGATAGGCCTACTGATTCTATGGGGCAGCAACCGCAACAAGGAATAGATGTTTTGTTAGTTTGATTATGATTGAACAAGAACAATAGGGATATTTGGATAATTGGATTTATGACTTATGAGTATTTTGTTGTTTTGAATTTTGATAGGGGATACTTTAGTAGTTTACTATTGATGGTATATTTTATTGTTTCAAATCTTATTAAAGTTTAACATCCTTGGTTTGAGGTTTGATTTTTATGTTTTCCATTAAATAGATGCTGATTTTTTAAACAATGGAATGTTGGGAACTTGGGAATTGGGCATCTTAGAGGTAAGAAATTTTAACACATGTAAAATTGTATATTTATTATGTGCTTAATATAGGTCTTCATTTCTTAGTAAATGTTATTGTGCCTTTTATATTATTGCTTTGTTTTTTTTTTTTAATGAATAATTGAATATACACTTCTTTATATATTATATATTTTGTTCTATCATTTGTGAGTTTCTCATTTTAGCAAATAAGTATAATGTCATTTTGCATTGATATGGCTATTATGGAGATTCTTGTCTCTTGATGTTGCTTAAAGTGTCCTTTTTTGTCTCTTAATGTTACTTATAGTATTCATTCTTGATAAGAAAAAATGTATATCATTACTGTACTAGTCTACTAGATATATTAGATATATTAAAATAGTACTAGGGCGCTTAGACCGCCTAGGTGCCGCCTAGGCAGGCACCTAAGCGCTTAGACAAACCTTCAATGCCGTGGTTCGCCTAGGCGCCGTGACAACTATGTTGGACACCCATCGATCCTAAAGAGGACCAGTTTCGGCTGGCTTTGAGTCACTGCCAATAATATGTAAAGTAAGTCCTCGACCCGCAATGCTCAAATAAGTAGACATGGACCACATTAAGTAATTAGTTCCATCAAGTTTGATAGGAGCAGCGAAAGGTAAATACTCAGTCCTTGCTTGTCTGGCAATCCCAGAAGTAGCAGTAGTAATATCTGAACCTGACATGCTTGCAAACAACTAATCAACAGAACCAACAAGGAGTCTAAATCAATCCAACAGAACCAGCAAGGAATCGATGCAGCC